>NC_068916.1:10489558-11114558 GCF_023091745.1 Budorcas taxicolor | reverse complement strand
ATGGTTTTGTTGAGAGATGAGCATGTCCCAATTCTTTGTTGGCAACTCCAAGTCCAGGTGCTTGGGACTTGCTTAGTTATGAACAATTTGCCAGTGTGTCTTAGATAGTCAAAGAAATTCAGTCTTAAATGTTAGAGAAATGTTCATGGGAAAGAAAATGGAGATTAGATCCATGGAGAAAAGAGCATCGTGACTAAGGTGCAAGAGGAGGGGATATGCGTACCTCACATTTAAGATGCTCCCATGGGTAGGAAACTAGAAAGAAGCCCCTTTGTATTTTGGCTTCCTCCCTGGAATTTCTTTGGAAGGAATGATGCTAAAGCTGAAGCTCCAGTACTTTGGACACCTCATGCGAAGAGTTGACTCATTGGAAAAGACTGATGCTGGGAGAGATTGGGGGCAGGAGGAGAAGGGGACGACCGAGGATGAGATGGCTGGATGTCATCACGGACTCGATGCATGTGAGTCTGAGTGAACTCTGGGAGATGGTGATGGACAGGGAGGCCTGGCGTGCTGTGATTCATGGGGTCGCAAAGAGCCAGACATGACTGAGTGACTGAACTGAACTGAACACTCATGGGAACCAAATTTCTCTGAGAATAGAGTAACAATGGAACGATTAACTTAATGAGCAGTTGTGAGAATTCAATCTCTGAAGCCACAGAAATAGTAAATATGTCCCTTACTTCTCTCACTACAGCTCCATTGTCCCAGGAAGGAGGAAGTTCAGCTGTGCTCTTTCCGAGAACTGACTCCTGATGTCACCTGCCTGCACTTCCTTGGAGTTGAGTTGAACATCCATCACCCAGGAAAGAAAGTGTTCAGGGGACTAGGCTCAGTGATGGCAGTAGAGTGTGTGCTGTTGGAAACAGGTGTGAAGGCAGGCAGATCTCTCAGAGTATTAACAAGTCGGGAAAATGTAATGGTGAAAGTCTGTTTATTCAAACATTCTACACAATTCAATTCCGGAGTTCTTTTCAATCTCACTTCCTGTCAGCTTCCTTCTTTTCTCTTCTGAAACCCAATGCTAAGGATCTGTCAGCATTATCTGCTTTCATGTTAGAATGTTAAAACCAATACAATATTGTAAAGTAATTAACCTCCAATTGACCCAGAGTGATGGTACGGGGAGGGAGGAGGGTGGGGGGTTCAGGATGGGGAACACATGTATACGTGTGGTGGATTCATGTTGATGTATGGCAAAACCAACACAATATTGTAAAGTAATTAACCTCCAATTAAAATAAATAAATTTATATTAAAAATATTTTTGCAATACATGTTTATCATGATAGTTCTTAAAAAATTGTAGCTTATTGAGTAAATTTACTACTCTTATTTATTGTGTATTTGTAAGTTTCTGTTCCTTGATCCAGGATATTTCTATTTTTGTTATTATTTGAAGTAATAGTCATCTTTTTATGAAGAGATTTAACTGTACTGATGAACACTAATGTTTTTTTTCTTTTCTTGCACTCTCTTTTTTTGGGTAGTTTTCATTTTTGAATAATTTGAGATTTACAGATAAATTACAAAATTTGTACAAGAAGTGCCCACAGTGATGAAATGTTTTGAACTAGATAGAAGTGATTTTTAAATTTAAATTTAATTTTTTTTTTTTCAGGACTTCCCTTGTGGCTCAGTGGTAAAGAATCCACCTCTCAATGAAGGAGACACAGGTTTGATCCCTGGCTCAGGAATATACCCTGGAAAAGGAAATGGCAACCACTTCAGTATTCTTGCCTGGAAAATCCCATGGACAAAGGAGCCTGGTGGACAACACTCCATGGGGTCACAAAAGAGTCAGACAACAGAAGTGATTTTGCAAAGCGTGCTTCCCTGATGGCTCAGAGGTTAAAGCATCTGCCTGCAATGTGGGAGACCTGGGTTCGATCCCTGGGTTGGGAAGATCCCCTGGAGAAGGAAGTGGCAAACCACTCCAGTATTCTTGCCTGAAGAATCCCATGGACGGAGGAGCCTGGTAGGCTACAGTCCATGGGGTCGCAAAGAGTTGGACATGACTGAGCGACTTCACCTTCACCATGAATGTACTATGTACTATTGAATGTCACCTTAAAATGGTTATTGGTTTTTACATATTTGTTTTATATCAGTTGCCTTACTAAAATCATATTCATTGAAAAGAGGTTTTCAGTTGTCAATTCATTATCAGCCACCAGTCTATTATCTTCAAACAATGATATTTAGATCTCAAAGTGAAGTGATTCACTCAGCTGTGTCCAACTCTCTGTGACTCATAGACTGTAGCCTGCCAGGCTTCTTTGTCCATGGAATTCTCAAGGCAAGAATACCGGAGTGGGTAGCCCTTCCCTTCTCCAGGGGATCTCCGTGACCCAAGATTCAACCCAGATTTCCTGCATTGCAGGAAGATTCTTTACTGTCAGAACCACCAGGGAAGCTCTTAGGTGTCAAAGGGATTAGTAAACAGTATTAGTGATGGTAGACTTTCTTTTTTCTTTAAGACTTAAAGGGAATTTCATCCAATGTTCATGTCACACATTTCAATAGCATTCTCAGGTAAGTTGTGATGTTCATTTCATTCTTTTCTTAACTATTGATATGTTATCCTCCATTCTGAATCAACCAATAAATTAATCAACAAATTCATTTCTTGGAGGTTTTCAAAAATTTGACTTACAGTTATAATATCTTAAAAACTTAAGCATTTTCTTATGCATGTGTCCATTTTTCTCTTTCCTAATTTTTTCCTAATCTTTCTTTTTATTGCTTTTCTTAAATATCTGATTTTTTCTATTTGACTTTTGTCAAAGAATTAGCTCTGAAACTTATTTATCAATTAAATATATATATTTTTATTTCTTTAACTCTGATTTTAGCTTAATTTTTTCCTTTAATAGTTTTGTTTTTAAAACTTTAATTTACAACTTTAAAACTTTAATTTAAATTTCAAATCTTAAAATGTTTGTTTCTTAAGGATATATTATCTGTGTGTCTATTTGTAGTGCTGGACAGATATACTAGAATAAAATGAATCTAAGAATCAAGATTCACATTACTGCTCAAAGATGATCCCTGTCCTTGTTCTGGTCTTTTATTATAGACCAGAATACAGATCATTTCCCCTTGGGTTTGTGCAAATAGATATCTAATCATAAAAGATCTGAGTTCAGTTCAGTTGCTCATTGTACCTGACTTTGTGACTCCATGGACTGAGGCACGCCAGGCTTCCCTTTCCATCACCAACTCCCAGAGCTTGCTCAAACTCATGTCCATTGAGTCAGTGATGCCATCCAACCATCTCATCCTCTGTCGTCCCCATCTCCTGCCTTCAGTCTTTCCCAGAATCAAGGTCTTTTCCAATGAATCAGTTCTTCGCATCAGGTGGCCAAAGTATTGGAGTTTCACCTTCAGCATCAGTCCTTCCAATGAATATTCAGGATTGATTTCCTTTAGGATTGACTGGTTTGATCTCCTTGCAGTCCAAGGGACTCTCAAGAGTCTTCTGTGGCACCACAGTTCAAATGAATCAATTCTTCAGTGCTCACCCTTTTTATTGTTGATCTCTCACATCTGTACATGGCTACTGGAAAAACCATAGCTTTGACTAGATGGACCTTTGTAGGCAAAGTAATGTCTCTGCTTTTTAATATGCTGTCTAGGTTGGTCATAGTTTTTCTTTCAAGGAACAAGCATCTTTTAGTTTCATGGCTGCAGTAACCATCCACAGTGATTCTGGAGCCCACCAAAATAAAGTCTGTCACTGTTTCCTTTGTTTCCCCATCTAGTTGCCATGAAGTGATGGGACTGAATGTCATGACCTTTGTTTTTTGAATGCTGAGTTTTAAGCCAGGTTTTTCACTGTCCTCTTTCACCTTCATCAAGAGGCTCTTTAATTCCTCTTCATTTCCTTTGATACGGTGTTTTCATCTGCATATCTGAGGTTATTGATGTTTCTTCTGGAAATCTTGATTCCAGCTTGTGCTTCATCCAACCTGGCATTTTGCATAATGTACTCTGAATGTAAACTAAATAGCAGGGTGATAATACACAGCCTTGACCTTTCCCCTTCCCAGTTTTGAGCCAGTCTGTTCCTCCATGTCCAATTCTAACGGTTGCTTCTTGATCTGCCTACAGGTTTCTCAGAAGGCAGGAAAGCTGATCTGGTATTCCCATCTTTTAAGAAGCTTTCACAGTTTTTTTTTTTTGTGTGAACTACACAGTCAAAGGCATTAGTACAGTCAATGAATCAGAAGCAGGTTTTTAAAAGATTTTCTAAATATAAATTTATTTATTTTAATTGGAGGTTAATTACTTTACAATATTTTTTGGAATTCTCTAGTTTTTTTCAATGATCCAATGGAACTTGGCAATTTGACCTCTGGATCCTCTGCCTTTTTTTTTTTTTTTTAATCCAGTTTGTACATCTGGTAGTTCTCTGTTCACATTCTGTTATACAGAGGAGAGAAAGAGGAGTTAGTACTTTTGGAATGCTTTCTGGAGAAATTTTCATGAAGTGGAGACAAGAGATACAGTGGCAATATCTGGAGGGGAACATGGGGTCAAGATAACACAATTTTATTAACACACAACTCACATATTATAAACGTCATCAAGAAATATGGAGAAAATGGCAGTGTGTTTGAATAATTTGGTGTGTAATCTACTGGTGACAGCAAATTCGATGCTGCAAAAGGCAGAAGATTTTCTGAAGATTTTCTTTGGTAGGGGAAGAGAATGTGTCTAGGGTACATATGGAGATATTGGCTTTCATAGGAGCAGTATTTATAGTAACAGCAGGAAGGCAGAGATTTTAGTGATAGAGGTGGTGGGTGGATTGTTATGGAAGTGGATCGCTTTGGAAAATTGCTTCTGAAATATTATGATTTCTCAGTGAGTTTGAAGCCAATGGTATCAGTTTAAAATAAGGATGGGGTTCAGTTCAGTTGAATTCAGTTCAGTCACTCAGTCGTGTCCGACTCTTTATGACCCTGTGAATCCCAGCATGCCAGGTCTCCCTATCCATCACCAACTCCTGGAGTTCACTCAAACTCACGTCCATCGAGTTGGTGATGCCATCCAGCCATCTCATCCTCTGTCGTCTCTTTCTCCTCCTGCTCCCAATCCCTCCTAGCATCAGGGTCTTTTCCAATGAGTCAACTCTTCACATGAGGTGGCCAAAGTACTGGAGTTTCAGCTTCAACATCAGTCCTTCCAAAGAACACCGAGGACTGATCTTTAAGATGGACTGGTTGGATCTCCTTGCAATCCAAGGGACTCTCAAGAGTTCCCCAACACCACAGTTAAAAAGCATCAATTCTTCGGTGCTCAGCTTTCTTCACAGTCCAACTCTCACATGCATACATGACCACTGGAAAAACCATAGCCTTGACTAGACAAAGTAATGTCTCTGCTTTTTAATATGTTATCTAGGGTGGTCATAACTTTCCTTCCAAGGAGTAAGCGTCTTTTAATTTCATGGCTGCAATCACCATCTGCAGTGATTTTGGAGCCCCCCCAAATTAAAGTCTGACACTGTTTCCACTGTTTCCCCATCTATTTCCCATGAAGTGATGGGGTAGATGGTGTTTAAGGTATGAGAATACAGAAGACAAGAAATAGTCATCAAGAGTTACAATAAGAAAAGAAGAGAATGGCAGGAAGAAGAGGAAAGGGAAAAGAAAGGAAGGAAAGAAGGAAGGAAGAAAGAGAGGGAGGGAGAGATGGAGGGAGGGATTGCAATCCTAGGGTATGGAAAGATTTTGGAACGAAATTCACCTGGCTGTTAGCATCTTCTTCAATCCTATTAGTAACTTCCAATATTGTATGCTTTTATCACAGCCTTTTATCTATTCTTGTTTCTCCTCTTCTGATTTTTGTTATTGTTGTTGACTCACTAAGTCATATCAGACTCTCTGCAACCACATGAGCTGCAGAACACCAGGCTTCCCTATCCTTCACTAACTCCCAGAATTTGCTCAAATTCTTGCCCATTAAGTCTGTGATGGCATCCAACCATCTGCCCAGCAAAATTCAGATTTCAACTCTTCCTTTTATTTTCATTTCATTAGTCACCTCCCAGTTTCATTTCTTTCCCACTCAGACCACACACTTTTGGTCAGACATCCATCACATTTTCTACTCCTTGTTTTATCAACTACTTCAAATCAGTGCATTCCTACCTAGCTGATACACTCAATTTACTGCAAACCATTCTTATCCATAAGTACGGGACTGCATGTTGGGAGATTTTACTTCATATTCTCATTGGGAAAGAGCTAGTTTTTCTTTTAAAGTTGTGGATTTGAATTCTGATGCTTTATAAATTCCTGCTCATTTCCTCTGCTTGGAAATATGTCAACTATTTATACCCCAATCTGGCTTCTACATTTAAATTCAACTAATTTTCCCCTAGATGGACATGAGTTTGAGTAAACTCCGGGAGTTGGTGATGGACAGGGGAGCCCGGTACGCTGCAGTCCATGGGGTTGCAAAGAGTCGGACATGACTGAGTGACTGAACTGAACTGAATCTGCACCTGTATATATGTATCTCACTAATGATTTACTAATAACCAGACCTCATGATCATTTGTTAATTATTCTCTGACTGTGTGAAGCAAAACATATACGAAAGGAAAAACACTTTATATATTAGAGCAGAAAACTTAAATTTAATTTCTTAAATCTAAATAGAAGTTGAAGTCCAAGAAAAGAAAATATCAGGAAATAATAGAAAAAAAACAGTCTACACCTACAATTTGATCAAATAGTGATTTCTGGCTCTGATTTTCTGAGCCCTGCAATCATGCTCACTTCTGCAACCACAGTCAAGTTGGCCTTTTTAGAGATGCCACCTCAATGAATCTTCCTAGAGCCCTCTTTATGTCTTTATTCCACAGACTGTAGATGTAGAGGTTCAGCATGGGTGCGACCATTGTGTACATCACTGAGGCCATTATGTTTAACTGTGAACTGTGGATAGAAGGTCACTGATAAGACTGTACAGTAAAATAAGGTAGCAACCAAGAGGTGAGATGCATAGGTGGAAAATGCTTTATACTTTCCCTGAGTTGATGAATTTTGTCGTATGGAGGAAATTATTTTAGAGTTTGAATAAATGATTCTAGTGAATGGACTGCCACCCAGGATTGAGGCTGCAAAATATATGTACTGTTTCACTAAGAAAGGTGTCAGAACAAGCATATTGGACAATCCGACTGAATCCACAGAAAAAGTGAGGGATTTCCAAGTCTGTACAGAAGGACAACTGAAGCATCATTAAGCTTTGTAACAAGGAATTCAGGGCACCCAAGATCCAAGACATTAGGACCAGTGGTCCACAGAACCTGGTGTTCATGATGACTGTGTAGCACAGAGGATGACATATGACCAGGTAGCAGTCATAGGCCATCACAGTCAGGAGAAAGTTATCCAGCCCTGCGAAAAGCAGGAGAAATCTTATCTGGCTGATGCAGCCTTCACACGTTATGCCTTTGTTCTGTGTCTGGATGTTCCACAGCATCTTTGGGATGGTGGTTGAGATGAAACAGATGCCTGCAAAAGACAGGTTGGAGAGGAAGAAGTACATAGATGTGTGGAGGTGGGAGTCTTAGCTGACAGCTGGGATGATGACTAGGTTTCCATACACAGTGATCAGGTACATGGAAAGGAAAAGCCCAAATATGAGGGGCTGCAGTTCTGGTTCCTCTGAAAATCCAAGAGGAAGAAATTCTGAAATTTGCCCATCATTTTCTAATTCCATGTGCTGAAGGGCACTAACTAGAAATAAAAAAAAATAGATTTAACAAAAATGGGCCTTACTGACATAGTAGAAATTCTACAATTTGTATTTTGCAGTCATGAGATCAATACCTATAATTTTTGTGTGAAACTTGTTCCCTTCAGTCATCCTCTGACTGTAAATTCCTGTTCATCTGTCTTTTTCCCAAGAGGTTATGCATTTTAAACTTTGAATGAGAAATTTTGACAAAACACTGAAAGTATGTATTGAGTACTCACCATCTCCTAAGCAAGAAGTAGAGTGTGCTGAGACAAAAGTCCTCACAGTTCAATGATGGAGAAAGAATATAAACAATAGAAATCTTATAACATGTCAAATACTGATAAATAAAATTAAGAACAACAGAAAGATATATAGGAAGTGGTGGATGAGGTGATATTCTTTCCTGGGTATATAGCTAGGCTGTGAAACAAGATAACATTTGATCAGAGACCTCAAGGAAAAGAGGTTGGAATGTCAATGTTATCTCAGTAAATGTTGACCAGGCAGGAAGAACGGCTAGTGCAAAGACCTTGAAGAAGGCAATTGTTTCTAATACTAAAGGCTCAAGTGGAAGTTTGAGTGTCAAGAGGAATGAGCAAGAGGGAGAGTGATGAGAGATTGGACAGACAATGCTAAGGAATGAAGATACAGGGAGTCCCTCATTCACGTGCTGTTCTTACATTTTATTGATTTTATTCCCAAGGAATTCTGTACATGGGAATGGATCCACTTTTAATTTTAATACTATGCTAACATTCAGGTGTCTGTATTTCAAGGGGAATAATTTGCTTATATGAGCTCAGGTCCTTCTGTTCTAAGGACTCTTATGCCTCACAACACACACACACACACACACACACACACACACACACACACACACACCATCATTTCACCTCCAGATGCAAAATTAGGATGGAAATAATACAAGGCATGCTCTCAAAAGCAGATTATCTATACCCTAAATTAGAGGAAAGTGAAAGTGTTAGTTGTTTGCTGTGCCGTGCTGTGCTATGCTTAGTTGCTCAGTCGTGTCCAGCTCTTTGTGACTCCATGGACTGTAGCCCACCCAGGCTCCTTTGTCCATGGATTTCTCCAGGCAAGAATACCAGAGTGGGTAGCCATTCCCTTCTCCAGGGAATCTTCCTAGGGATCGAAACCAGGTCCCTGCATTGATATTTTAAAAGCAAATATAACTGAAAAAGGCAAAAAATTACCATTAAGGAAATACAGACGTGCAATAAGAGTGTTATACATATAAAAGGCTGTTATTACTACCAAGCATACAGGAAAACTTTCTATACATAAAATGTAACATGGTAAGACATGACAAGATTAATAGAACAAACTAGGCAAAGGAATGATGCTAAAGCTGAAACTCCAGTACTTTGGCCACCTCATGCGAAGAGTCGACTCATTGGAGAAGACCCTGATGCTGGGAGGAATTGAGCGCAAGAGGAGAAGGGGACGACAGAGGATGAGATGGCTGGATGACATCACCGACTTGATGGACATGAGTTTGAGTGAACTCAGGGAGATTGTGATGGACAGGGAGGCCTAGCGTGCTGCGATTCATGGGGTTGCAAAGAGTCGGACATGACTGAGAGACTGAACTGAACTGAACTGAACTATGCAAAATATATAGTTTCTCACATTGCTCCCTATATACAGTAAGTGAATTGATGCCAAATAGCAGTTAGTGGAAAAAATTAATTTTCCTGAAATATGGAATAAAAAGAATCTTTAAAACTCAGACCATTTTGTGTATATATATATACAGTGCAAAGAACTTTTTATAATATAAAATAAAAATATAATATAAAATGAAAATATAATATAAAAAAGTAAATGTGTAAAAAACCCCAAAATATCAATACATGCAAATTCACAAATAATGAAATAGTTGCAAAGAAAGCGTACCTAGTGTTCCTCTTCAGATTTATTAAATGCATTTTTTCTTCGTATGAGCACACAGCATGAGAAAAGACACTGTGAAATAGATGTCTCACTAACTGTTGTTGCAAGGTAATAGCTACCTCCTTTGATTTGGATCTTTTCAATGAATACAGAGCATGCTCAAATACACCCCAAATTTGAAGTTAAAAAAATATTTGATGTTCTGCATAGTTCCTCAAACATAATACATGTTTTCATTCCTCTGAACAGCAAAACTCACATATGTTTTAATTTTCATGGAACCATGTTATTTATTTCACTTATTTTACAGTGTCCTCTAACTGGATCTTTATTCCCATCATTTAATTGTCAGCTTGTGTTGCAGACTCAAACAGACACATCTTATATTATATTAAGTAAATAAATTATACAGTACTAGTTAACCAAGAACAAAAACAGTTATCTCTCATCTCTGAACTAGGCTGTTCAGGTGCTTAGCTGATTTCAGGTAAAATTTCTCAGGTTTCATTTTCTCTAAATCTGAAAGAGATTGAAATATCAGACCACCTAACCTGCCTCTTGAGAAATCTGTATGCAGGTCAGGAAGCAACAGTTCGAACTGGACATGGAACAACAGACTGGTTCCAAATAGGGAAAGGAGTACATCAAGGCTGTATATTGTCACCCTGCTTATTTAACTTATATGCAGAGTACATCATGAGAAACACTGGGCTGGAAGTAGCAAAAGCTGGAATCAAGATTGCTGGGAGAAGTATCAATCACCTCAGATATGCAGATGACACCACCCTTATGGCAGAAAGTGAAGAGGAGCTAAAAAGCCTCTTGATGAAAGTGAAAGAGGAGAGTGAAAAAGTTGGCTTAAAGCTCAACATTCAGAAAATGAAGATCATGGCAACCGGTCCCATCACTTCATGGGAAATAGATAGGGAAACAGTGGAAACAGTGTCAGACTTTATTTTTTGGGGCTCCAAAATCACTGCAGATGGTGACTGCAGCCATGAAATTTGAAGACGCTTACTCCTTGGAAGGAAAGTTATGACCAACCTAGATAGTATATTCAAAAGCAGAGACATTACTTTGCTGACTAAGGTCTGTCTAGTCAAGGCTATAGTTTTTCCAGTGGTCATGTATGGATGTGAGAGTTGGACTGTGAAGAAGGTTGAGTGCCAAAGAATTGATGCTTTTGAACTGTGGTGTTGGAGAAGACTCTTGAGAGTCCCTTGGACTGCTGGGAGACCCAACCAGTCCATTCTGAAGGAGATCAGTCCTGGGTGTTCTTTGGAAGAAATGATGCTAAAGCTGAAACTCCAATATTTTGGCCACCTCATGCGAAGAGTTGACTCATTGGAAAAGACTCTGATGCTGGGAGGGATTGGGGGCAGGAGGAGAAGGGGACGACCAAGGATGAGATGGCTGGATGGCTTCACAGACTCGATGGACATGAGTCTGAGTGAACTCTGGGAGATGATGATGAACAGGGAGGCCTGGCATACTGCAATTCATGGGGTAGCAAAGAGTCGGACATGACTGAGCGACTGAACTGAACCGATACCTGCTTATTAGGAACCTTTCCCTCTCATTATTTCTACTTCTATGTACATGATTTCTCTCTGTGTCATTGGAATCAAATGAAAGAACAATTCTCCTAATGATCTTTTGCTCTCAAAAGACCAGGTTCAAAGCCAAGTGAACCCAGTCTTGACTACTCTTTGAATTTAATCTTGTATGTTTTTCAGGGGTTCTAACTTGGACCACCTTATCCTAACCCTTGGTTTAATATTTTTCCAAAGGCTGAGATTAAGGGAACTCAGGTTGAAGTCCCTTTGATCCTTAAAAGATTAATTTGTGGTGAGCACACAGGACTTTATTGTCAGAAAACTGTTATTTCTTCCTTCAACTAGAGGGAGGACAGTGTTTTTTTGATATATTGTTATGGATGCCACATTCTTTGGCTTCTTGACACAATTGCCCAAAAAACTGGCTTCCCTGGTGGCTCAGATGGTAAAGAATCTGCCTGCAATGCAGGACGCCGTGTTCAATCCCTGGCTCAGGAAGATCTCCTGGGAAGTGATAACCCACTCCAGTATTCTTACTTGAAAAATTCCATGGACAGAGGAGGCAGGCGGGCTAAAGCCCATGGGGTCACAAATAGTTGGACACAATGAGTGACACTTTTACACTTGTTATGGATGCTACATTCTTTGGCTTCTTGACACATTTGCCCCAAAATTTAGGAATGCCACACTTTATCACAAGATAAGAGCTGATACTTAGTCCCTTACTATAAAATCAGTTCATTTCAGTTCAGTTGCTCAGTCATGTCCGACTCTTTGCAACCCCGTGAATCACAGCACGCCAGGCCTCCCTGTCCATCACCAACTCCAGGAGTTTATCCAAACTCATGTCCATTGAGTCAGTGATGCCATCCAGCCATCTCATCCTCGGTCATCCAGTTCTCCTCCTGCCCCCAATCCCTCCCAGCATCAGGGTCTTTTCCAGTGAGTCAGCACTTTGCATGAGGTGGCCAAAGTACTGGAGTTTCAGCCTCAGCAGTTCTTCCAGTGAACACCCAGGACTGATCTCCTTTAGGATGGACTGGTTGGATCTCCTTGCAGTCCAAGGGACTCTCAAGAGTCTTCTTCAACACCACGGTTCAAAAGCATCAATTCTTCAGTGCTCAGCTTTCTTCACAGTCCAACTCTCACATCGATACATGACCATTGGAAAAACCATAGCCTTGACTAGATAGACCTTTGTTGGCAAAGTAATGTCTCTGCTTTTGAATATACTATCTAGGTTGGTCATAACTTTCCTTCCAAGGAGTAAGCGTCTTTTAATTTCATGGCTGCAGTCACCATCTGCAGTGATTTTGGAGCCCCCCAAAATAAAGCCTGACACTGTTTCCACTGTTTCCCCATCTATTTCCCATGAAGTGATGGGACCGGTTGCCATGATCTTCATTTTCTGAATGTTGAGCTTTAAGCCAACTTTTCACTCTCCTCTTTCACTTTCTTTAAGAGGCTTTTTATTTCCTCTTCACTTTCTGCCATAAGGGTGGTGTCATCTGCATATGTGAAGTTATTAATATTCTCCCGGCAATCTTGATTCCAGCTTTTGCTACTTCCAGCCCAGTGTTTCTCATCATGTACTCTGCATATAAGTTAAATAAGCAGGGTGACAATATACAGCCTTGATGAACTCCTTTTCCTATTTGGGACCAGTCTGTTGTTCCATGTCCAGTTCGAACTGTTGCTTCCTGACCTGCATACAGATTTCTCAAGAGGCAGGACAGGTGGTCTGGTATTCCCATCTCTTAAAGAATTTTCCACAGTTTATTGTGATCCACACAGTCAAAGGCTTTGGCATAGTCAATAAAGCAGAAATAGATGTTTTTCTGGAACTCTCTTGCTTTGTTGATGATCCAGCAGATGTTGGCAATAAACACTTGTTAATTATTAAAAAGCATATTTAGATATTTTAATGCTATTTAACCTGAGATTAGCATCTTATAGGCACGACTTGATTTAAGTTTTAGAGATGTTTGTGCTAAAAAGTAGTATTATTGTGAGTTCAGTTTTCCATTGAAGGAATGTATTTTAAGCAATTAAATGATCTGTTTAAAGGCTCAGACTGAGGAAGGAAAGGGTTTTGGTCAGAATCCCATCAGGATGCACCATGTTTCAACCATAGGCCACTGGTTTTCAAAGAGAGATAATTTTCCCTTGGGAGATATTTGTCAATATCTGAAACAATACTGTTAGACACCTACAGTACTCAATACAAATAATTATGCAGTCCAATTGTTACCTTAAGAGGATGAGAAAGCTGCTTCCAGACCAGCATTTCCCCAACTTCATTGTGCATAGGAATCATGCAGGGATTGTAGTTCTGATGCAGATTGGGATTCATCAGGTTCTGGTAGGCCCAGAGATTCTGAAAATCAAAGAAAACTTCTGCTGGTGTTGATACTACAGGTCTTAGCCTTTGGACCACTTTTTGAGTAGCAAGATTCCATCCAAATGGAATGCAGCAGAATACATGTTGTTCACAAGTACACAAGTAACATTCTCAAGAATAAACCATATGTTGGGACACAATACAAATCTCAATAAATTTAGAAGACTGAAATTATATTAAGCATTTTTCTGATTGTAATGGCATGAAACTACAAATGGACTATAAGAAAAAGCTGGAAAATGACAAATATCTGCAAGCTAAACATGATCTACTGAACAATATTGAGTCAGTTAAGAAATAAAAGGAATCATAAAAAACTCTGAAGACAAATGAAAATAAAAATATGACATATATTAACCTCTGAGACAAAGCAACACTGTTAACAAGAGGGAAGTTCATAGTCATGCATACCTACTCAAGAAATAAGAAAGATATCTAACAAACTATTTAACTTTACATCTAAAGGAAGTAGCAAAAGAAAAGCAAAGAGCCCAAAGTTGGAAGGAAGAAAATAATGAAAGGAAGGAAATGATAAAAGTCATAATAAGAAAATGAAAAAGTACTGATAAAATTCACCATCTTTTCATAATAAAAACCTTTAAAAAAGTAAATATATAAGGAAAATGTTAGTGCTTAGTCATGTCCAACTCTTTGCAATCCCGTGGACTGTAGCCCACCAGATCCTCTGTCAATGGAATTCTCCAGGCAAGAACACTGGAACAGATAGCCATTCCTTTTTCCAGAGCATCCTCCTGATCCAGGGATCAAACCTGGGTCTCCTGTATTTCAGGCAGATTCTTTACCATCTAAATCAGTAGGAATGCCATGTAGGTAACATATCTCAACATAATAAAAACTACTTATGATAATTACAAAACTGATATAATACTCAACATTGAAAAGCTGAATGACTTTCCACTAGAATCTAGACCAAGACTATGATTACCACGCTCACCATTTCTCTTTAATATAGAATTGGAATGGCATTGAAACATGTATAAGATCATCTATGAAACGAATCGCCAGTCCAGGTTTGATGCATGATACTAGATGCTTGGGGCTGGTGCACTGAGATGACCCAGAGGGATGGTACGGGGAGGGAGGAGGGGGGGAGGCTCAGGATGGGGAACATGTGTATACCTGTGGCAGATTCATGTTGATGAATGGCAAAACCAATACAGTATTGTAAAGTAATTAACCTCCAATTAAAATAAATAAATTTATATTAAAAAAAAGAATTGGAAGACAAGAAAAAGAAATAAAATGTATTCAGATTTTCAAGGAGGAGGTAATGTTGTCATTAAACACAGACAACATGGTGCTCTATATACACATGAAACTCTACATATTCCATACAAAAACTAGTAGAACTGATGAACAGATTCATCAAGGTAACAGGATACAAAATTATCATATGTAAATCAGCTGCATTTCTTTACGCTAACAATGAAATCTCAGAAAGGGAATGTAAACAAGCAATTTCATTTAAAATTGCATCTAAAAAATACTCAGGAAAATACCTCACCAAAGAGGCAAAAGACTTATATACTGAAAACTACAAAACATTAAGAAAGGAAATTTAAAATGATTCAATATTGGAAAAGACGCTGATTCTGGCAAATATTGTAGGCAGGAGAAGAAGAGGGTGACAGGGAATGAGATGGTTGGATAGCATCACTAATTTAACGGACATGAACTTGAGCAAACAACCAGAGAGGGCAAGGGACAGGGAAACCTGGTGTGCTGCAGTTCATGGGTCATGAAGAGTCAAACATGACTAGGCAACTGAACAACAATAAAAATGATTCAAAGAAATTGAAAATTATTTCATGCTCTTGGAATGGAATAATTAATATTGTTAAATGGACATACTATCCAAAGCAATCTACAGTTTTAAGGTAATCACTCTCAAAATACCCACGACATTTTTCATAGAACTAGAAAAAATAATCCAACAATATACATGGAACCATGAAAGACCCACAGTTGACAAAGAAATCCTGAGGAGAAAAGAACAAAGCAGAAAGCAAAACCTTCCCACATTCATACAATACTATAAAGCTATAGTTATCAAAACTGTGCTATTGGCAAAAACCAGACATGTGGATCAATATAACACAGTTGAGAGCCCAGAAATGAACCCCCAGACCTATGGACACTTAAATTTTGAAAAAGGAAACAATGGGAAAAAGACAGTCTCTTTGGCAAGTGGTGTTGAGATATCTGGAACAACCACATGTAAATCAATGAAGCGAGAGCATATCTTTACACTATACACAAAAATAAACTCAAAATGGCTTAGAGACTTAAATATAAGTAAAAACACCATGAACCTTCTAAAAAAGATCACAGGCAAAACATTTTCCAACATAAATCATAACAATGTTTTCTTGGGTCAGTCTTCCAAGACAATAGATATAAAAGCAAAAATAAACCAGTGTGACTTAATCAAACTTATAAGCTCTTGCTTCCAAAGGCAACCATAAATAAATGGAAAAGACAGCCTATGGACAGGGATAAAATATTTTCAAATGATGTGACCAACAAGGGGTTCATTTCAAAAACATGCAAATTAAATAAAAAAACTCAATTGAAAAATGCACAGAAGACATAAATCCACATGTCTCCAAAGGATGGCCGATAGGCACATGCAAAGATGCTCATCATTTCTAAGTGTTAGAGAAATGCAAATCAACAACAGTGAAGTACAACATCAAACTGGTCAGAAATGTCATCTTTAAAAAGTTAGCTAATAACAAATTCTGGAGACGTCTGGAGGAAAGGGAACTCTCTTTACATTGTTAGTGGGAATGTAAATTGGTGCATCCACTGTAGAAAACAGTAAAATCTGAAAACAGATTTTTAAAAAATTTCTTCATGATAGTAGCCCAAGTCCTTCTGCAGTCATCCTACAAAAGATACTGAGTGAGTTCCCTGATGATGTCCACAGGTGGAGGTGCTTCTGGAGTCCTTGGCTTGGCAGGCCTGGGGTCTGAGTAATCAAGTTGCCTAATTCTTGGGTCCCTGTGGTCTGTCCAGTGTCTGAGACCATACAAGCAAGGGATGGATCTTGAAATCACCTGCTTGAGTCTATGGTGGTGAGCATGACATGTAGTTCTATGATCAGGAATGAAATTTTTGTCCAAAGTTGCCAACCAGGTGCCAGGGACCCCTGCTATGGGCTTGACATTTCAATTGGTAGAGTTTGGTTTTATTCTGGTGAAGGTTGAGATCTTTAGTTTGAGGGAGATTTCCTAGAGAATGGGGACCATATACTGGGTTGGTTCCTTGTCAAACCTGGATATTGGGTCTCAGCCTTGATGCTTAGATGAGCCAGAAGCCTGTGTCTGAAGAAGACTGCATAAACTGTCTGCTGGAGCTTGCATGGACACTGAAAGCATAAGGAATAGCCTGGTGCTGCATAAGTTCAGATCTTGTGTTTGCAGGAGCTGGTTTGAGGTCTAGACCATAAGGGCTAGAGTGACACTACTAAAGACATGGCACTGCAGTATGAAGTGAAGTCAAATACTTCCTTCACTTGTCTTTCCCCCACTTGGATGTTTCTCTCTTTGTCCTGGGATGCCTAGATTTGGGGTAGGAGTGGCAGGGATAATGTGAAATTGTCCTTCCTATTCTATTCAATGCCTCTTTAAAAAAAGTACTTTCCTTCATCAAGGTGCTGTAATGCCTCACCTGAAATGCTTTGCTTGTATGAAGGTATTCTGGTGAATGGATAGTTCTTCAATTTGATGTCTCCGGGAGGGGACAGATATAGGATTTCCTACACTGCCATCTTGTTTTGATGTTATCCTGGGAAAGTCCCTCTACTTCCTCTATTACTAGTATATGTTAAATATATTCAGTTTATCATATGCTGCTGCTGCTGCCAAGTCACTTCAGTCATGTTCAACTCTGTGTGACCCCATAGATGGCAGCCCACCAGGCTCCGCCATCCCTGGGATTCTCCAGGCAAGAGTACTGGAGTGGGTTGCCATTTCGTTCTCCAGTTAATCGCATGCCATACTCTAATTAGTTAAAGGGGAAAAAAATCTAAATATGCATGACTCAGGGTCAGATTGAATACAGGTAGCTGAGCCATACTGAACAAGTGTGGATGATATGTTTTCTAACTGGGAAGAAAGCAAAGTGTTATGTATGACCATAGGAGCAGTGGAATAAATTAAGGCAATGTACCTATGATAAAACCTTTTTTTTTCCTGTAAACTAGATTAACTAGATATAGAAATGAACAGATTAACTATAATTTAGTTTAAGATGGAAGAGCACTATAGCCAGGCACAATGAGCCTTAGAAACCCTATGTAGAGATAGACAGCTAATTACATACAGGCTCATGAGGAAACTAACAGAGCTCGGAAAAATTCCAAACCATACCATCCCATTAAATAATAAATACATTATGTTTTGGGGCTTCCCAGGTGTTGCTAGTGGTAAAGAACTAGCCTGCTAATGCAGGAGATTTAAGAGACACCAGTTTAATCTCTGGGTCAGGAAGACACCCTGGAGGAGGGCATGGCAACTCACTCCAGTATTCTTCCCTGGAGAATTTCATGTACAGAGGAGCCTGGTGGGCTACAGTCCATGGGGTCGCAAAGAGTCAGACACGACTGAAGTGACTTAGCATGCATGAACACTACGTTTTACCATTTTATTTTAGGATGGCTGATAATGCAACCCACTAAAAAATATAATAATCAAAGTGAATGAAGCAGGAATCTACTGTTTCTTTTAAAAATGTTTTATTGGAATATAGTTAATTGACAATATTGTGTTAGTTTCAGGTGTGAAGCAAAGTGAATCAGTTATACATATGCATATCCAGTCTTTTTTGGATTATTGTCCCCATGTTAGATTGTGTTGACATTTGGAGACAGCATTTCTGATTACTTTGTTACTCAAGTTTTTTTTTTTCTTTTTAATTTTTCTTCACAAAATTGTATCAGCTTGAGTCTGATGCCTTAGACCACTTGGGCATCCTGATAGCCTACAGAACTGCATTAAAAAGTGACTTCATTGATATTCCTGTCCAGATACCAAGGAGAGCTTGTAAGGACATATATATTTGTACACAAAAACTGTTGACCCTGAATGATTTGAGTAGGCAGAAATTCAAGTTCTTTCATGAATCCTGATCATGAAAACTGAATGAATTCTATTGTATCATATGGAAGATATGAAGTGGATAATATCACTTACTGCTCATTTTGTTTATGACAGTATTTGGAATGAATTAAGTAATTTATGTAGAACAATGGGGAAAATAAGGGTTGTAGGCATCACTACAAGTTTTCAAGCAGGAAGAATAAGATGATTCAATAAAGAAATATAAAACAGTTTCATCAGTCCTTCATTTCAATGAAGAAATTGTCTTAGACATTGACACTGATGTTCCATACTATTTTAAAAATTTTTCTTACAATTTAAAAACATTTTTAATCTTTAATGAACTTCAAGACAAAAAATTACAACTGAATCTGAAATATAGACCCTGAAACATACATTTATTTGTAGTATGTAAATTTCATTCATAAATGGATAAAACTATGGATATTGTGAATGTCTCGGCATATAGTCTAGGAGATGAACTGCTTGTTTATTAGTTTCTGAAATTCTTGTATATTCCCTTCTCAGTATTCTCTGCTTCCTATATATTAATGTAATACCTCTATTTCTTACTGTCTCTACCTATGGGTAAGGAGGTTTTCCTTAATTTATTGAGTAAAAGTATAGTTTGAAAAGGAACGGCATGCATAATATGACAAAGTATAATTTAAAGTTTGTTTCATTATTTTCAATGTCTTCTCTAACTTGAAGGTCATATTAAGTCAATCTATTTATTGTGGTTTCTGGTTCTGTGTAGACTGAAACTGCCAGACATGTATTTGATAATCGTTTTTTTCCAGTAACTATGGTAGTCAATGTGGATATAGAGCCTGCTAAGAGAACAGAATCCTGTTTAGGAGAATAAAACTCAATGGCCTATTTTATATATATATATATATATATATATATATATATATATATATATATATATATAATAATAAATATATATATATGACACTAGTACGTTAAACTCCTCTTCAGAAACACCAATTCAGGAAGTGATATTAAAAAGGAACAATGGACATAGACATAAAAAGACTGTAGTCTCAGGTTTTTCCTCTCTGTAATGTTATAAAAACAACCAAGTTTCCAAGCTTAGTTTTTTTTTTTTTTCCAATAAAGTGGTAACTCATGACTAGTCTTTTTAGTAAAAATGAAGACATATTGCATGGGGTGATATTTGTCATTTAAGAAGAAATTATTCTTAATAAATTAAGGCAGTTCCATGAGATACATGGGAATTTCCAACATTTCATATCAAAGTTTGAGAAAAAAGAAGGGACACAGGAGGAAAGAAAAAGAAGAGAAAGCCTTTGGATATTTTCATTAATAATGAGATAATTACATTGTACAGAGCAGCTGAAAAAAAATAAAAATTCTAGGAAACAAATAAAAGGCAACTTCTACATCTACAATCTCATTAAAGAGCCACAACTACTGCTCTCAAACTTTGAGCCCTGTAGTCATGGGCATTTCTTCAAATCCTGTATAAATGGCTTTTTTTGGGACTCAGCATCACAAAGAGTCTTTTCAGAGCCCCCTTTATGTCTTTGTTTCTCAGACTGTAGATGAAAGGTTTCAGCATGGGTGTGACCAGAGTGAGCATCACCGAGGCAGTATACTTGAGCTGGGAGTAGCAGCAGAGCTAAGGTACACTCATAGGCTTGTACAAAAGAATAAGGAGACAATTGAGAGGTGAGATGCATTGGTGGAAAATGCTTTATACTTCCCTTGAGCTGATGAGATTCTACATATATATATATACTAGCTTTCATAACAGCAGTGTTTAGAGTGATGTGTAGGAAGGCAGAGATTTTAGTGGTAGAGTTGGTGGGTGGATTGTTATGGAAGTGCATCCCTTTGGAAAATTGTTTCTAAGTTCTTCTGATTTCTCAGGGAGTTAGGGGTCAAGGGTATCAGTTTACATAGGATGGGGGAAGATGGTGTTTAAGGTATGAAGATACAGAAAACAAGAAATAGTCATTATGGGGTTAAAAAAAACCAGGAGAATGGTGGGAAGAAAAGAAATCAGGAAAGGAAGGAAACAGGGAAGGAAGAAAGGAGGAAGGGATGAAGGGAAGGAGGCATTACAGTTCTAGTGTATGGAAAGATTTTGAAAGGAAGGTCATTTTGTTCAAACGTATGTACATTGAATTGGTGATGCCATCCAACCATCTGCCCAGCAAAAAATCAGGGTTCAAGTCTTCCTTTCATTCTCAATTTGTTAGTCACCTCCCAGTTTCATTTCTTTCCCACCAAGACCACACACTTTTGATCAGGCATCCATCACAATTCTACTCCTTGTCCTATCAATTACTTCAAATTAGCCCATTCTTATCCAGCTGATGCACTCAGTTGGCAACCAAATTCTTCTCCATAGGTATGATCCTGCACGTCTGCTAAATTTTGCTTCCTTTTCTCATTAAGAAAGAACTAGTTTTTCTTCTACTTGTGGTGGACTTGAATTTTTTTTAGATCATCCTTATTTATTTATTTAATATAAATTCATTTATTTTAATTGGAGGCTAATTACTTTACAATATTGTATTGGTTTTGCATATATCAACATGAATCCGCCATGTTTTATAAACCCCTGGGCACTTCCTCTGCTTGGAAAAAAGTCCTTATCTATTTTTTCCCCCAATCTAACTTCCACCATTAACGCCAAATAATCTGCACCTGTATATATCATTAATAAACGACTAATAGCCAGATATCATGATCATTTATTTATTATTCTCTGACTGTGTGAAAGCAGAAAAATATTTTATATGTTAGAGTGGAAATCTTAAAAAATTGAATCTCTTAAGTGTAGATAGAAGTTGAAGTCAAAACAAAGGAAATACCAGGAAATAATAGAAAAAGCATGGTCTACACGTACAACCTGGTAAAAAAAATAGTGATTTCTTACTCCAGTTTCTTTAGCCTGGCAATCATTTACACTTCTTCAACCAGAGGTAAGCTGGAATTTTTAGAGATGCCATCCCAATGAATCTTCTCAGAGCCCTTTTTATGTCTTTATTCCGCAGACTGTAGATGAAAGGGTTCAGCATGGGTGTGACCACTGTATACATCACTGAAGCTGTTATATTTGACTGTGAGCTGTGGGTAGAAGCAGGGCTAAGGTACACAGATAAGACTGTACAATAAAATAAGGCAACAACCGAGAGGTGAGATGCACAGGTGGAGAATGCTTTATATTTCCCCTGAGTTGATGAAATCCTTCTTATGCAGGAGATTATCTTAGAGTATGAATAAATGATTCCAGTGAATGCACCACCACCCAGGATTGCAGCTGCAAAATATATTACTATGTCATTAAGAAAGGTGTCAGAACAGGCACATCGGACAACCTGATTGAGTTCACAGAAAAAGTGAGGGATTTCCAATCCTGTGCAGAAGGACAACCGCAGCATCATTAAGCTTTGTAACAGGGAATTCAGAGCACTCATCGCCCAGGACACCAGAACCAGCAGTCCACAGTGCCAGGGGTTCATCATGACTGTGTAGTGCAGAGGGTAACATATGGCCAGGTAGCGGTCATAGGCCATCACAGTCAAGAGAAAGTTATCCAGCCCTGCGAAGAGTAGGAAAAAGTGTATCTGGCTAATACAACCTGCATAACTTATATGTTTGCTTTGCCTCTGGATGTTCCACAGCATCTTTGGGATGGTGGTGGAGGTGAAGCAGATGTCTACAAAGGACAGGTTGGAGAGGAAGAAGTACATGGGGGTGTGGAGTTGGGGATCTGAACTCACAGCCAGGAAGATGAGCAGGTTTCCAAATACAGTGATCAAGTACATGAAGAGGAAAAGCCCAAATATGAGGGGCTGCAGTTCTGGTTCCTCTGAAAATCCCAGAAGAAGAAATTCTGAAATTTGTGTATCATTTCCTGATTCCATGTAGTGCAGGGCACTACCTAGCAATAAAAATAATAATAAGACTGATTTAACAAAAATAGATCTTGCTGGTATAGTTTAAAATGTACAATTTATATTTTGCAGTCAAGAAATCAACACCTACAGTTTTGGTGTGAAACTTTTCCCTTTTGGGACATCCTCTGATTACAAATTCCTATTCATCTCTGTCTTTTCACCAAGAGGTCATGTATTGTAAACTTTGAATGAGGGATTCTGACAAAGCATTGAGGCTATATATTGAGTACTCACCATCTCCTGAATAAGCAGAGTATTCTGAGAGACACAAGTCCCTATAGTTCACTGATGGAGAAAGAATGTAAACAAGTAGAAATACAATAAAATGTCAAATGAAGAAAAGTAGAGAAGATTATAGAAGGTAGTAGTAGAGGTATTATTTTTTACTGGGTGTTCAGCTAGGCTGGCAAACAATGTAACATTTGAACAGAGATATCAAGGAAGAGGGTCTGGGGTGTCAAGGTTATCTCAGGAAATATGGGCCTGGCAGGAGGAAGGGCCAGTGCAAAGACCCTGAGGAAGGCCGTTGTTTCTAATAGTCAAGGCTCAAGTGCAAGTTTGTGTGTCAAGGGGAATGACCAAGAGGGAGAGTGATGAGAAATAGGACAGAGTGCTAAGGAATGAAGATACAGGGAGTCCATCATTCACATGTTGTTCTTGCACATTATAAATTTTGTTGATTTTATTTAATATATTTTTGCTCTAATCTTATGAGGGCCATCATTCTCATTTTGTATTTAATTGAAGGGTAATTGATTTACAGAATTTTGTTGTTTTCTGCCAAATAATATGATGCCATAAGTATACATATGTCCCTTCATTCTTGAACCTCCCTCCCATCTCCTTCCCCATCCTACCCCTCTAGATTGTTACAAAGGCCTTGTTTGAGTTCCCTGAGTCATATAGCAAATTCCCATTGGCTGTCTATTTTACATATGGCAATGTAAGTTTCCATGTTACTCTCTGCTGTCTGTATTTTAAGGAGAATAATTTGTGTGTATGAATACAGATCCTCCTGCCATAAGGACTCTCATACCTCAAAACACACACACACACACACACAGACACACACAAACACACACAGCATCTTCTCAACTTCAGCTGCAAAATTAGAGCAGAAATAATACAAGGTGAGCTGTCAAAACCAGATTATCTATACCCTCAATTATGGGGAAGTAGTACCCAAATTCCAGTTATTAAGTTTTTTATGGACAGTGAAACATGGCTCTCCATTTTAATGTGACTACTTTCTCTCTTTATTTGATGAAACATTTAAAAAAGTTCAAAAAGCATAGTTGTAGGAAAGAAATAGATATGAGGCAGAAAAATAACCTAATAAACTCAGGTGGTCTCTGAGAGGAGATGAGGAGAGAATGGCAACTTCTGTTATTGCCCTGTCCATGGGACTTTCCAGAATACTGGAGTGGGTTGCCATTTCCTTCTCCAGGGATCTTCCCCACCCAGGGATTGAACCAGTGTTTCCAGCATCTCCTGCCTCGCAGGAGGATTTTTCACCAAAGAAGTCCCGTGATGCCCAGAATAACCAGTAAAGCAGCAAAATACCAATTTATTCAAAAGAAAAGGACTGATGTCCTTCTGATGCAAAGATAGTTTACTGAATGAAGTAGGAAAATGAGCAAAATGAATAAACACATAATTCAGAATAGTGAATCACCACTGGAGAATGAAGCCAAAATTCTGTAGCTGAAAATGATGCTCACCCACTGTGCATTCTATAAACGTCACATTCACATTGCCCTGCTCTTGGCCACACAGATCTAGTAAACATTGAACTTGACTGTTTCAACAGATGTGAAAGCTTTAATGCTCAGAGTCACTATAATACTTCTTCCCTTTTTTCGAGTTTCATTCACTTTCTTACTTGGAAATATTCACGCCTCCTTTGTCTTCAAAAACTCCATCTACACTTTCACATTGCTTGTAGGAAACTCTTTCATGAACCATATTTTAAATTAATAATTCTGAAGGAAAGGGACATTTCCTCATACACTTAATTTAATTGTATAAGCCATCGATGTCTACTTTTTTTAATTTTTATTTTTACTTTATTTTGCTTTACAATACTGTATTGGTTTTGTCATACATTCTAATTCCTAGTTATTTTCCTATGCTGTGAATATCTTGACACATGTAATGATGCTATACTTACCCATTGCCATTCTGACCCCACCCACACCAGACTTAGTTGGAAATGGTAGATGAATACATATATATTCACTTGAATTTGAAAGATTATGGTCCCACAAAATTGTCAAGGCTGAAAGATGATGAAGGATGAACAGAGGCAGGGAAATGCTAAAATAGGTATGGAGGACACACAGAATAAATATTTTCCATATTCTGAGGTGAGGACCTACTAGGGAATTGAACTATCTTTTCTAAGAAGTAAATAGAATAGATTAAATAAAATACAAAATAACTTATCAAAGAGCATCCTTCAGAGTAAGGATACAGACAGAATCATATTAGGGTTCTCTTTGTTCAGTCTCTTGTATGTTAGTATATCTGTCTGTGGATGCACATATGTGTTTATTTCTATATTTGCATATACTACAATATGCAATGTAAAAGGCATGTAAAACAACATACAAGGCATGTCTTCTTCTCTACATAGTCAATATATCTGAAATTCATGGCAGTATGGGAAGTGTTTCTATTTTTGTTTATTTTTATTTTTAAAGTTATTTGAATTGGAGTATAATTGCTTTATAATATTGTGATGGGGAACAGTATGGAGATTGCTTAAAAACTAAGGATAACATTACCAGTTGACCCAACGATTCCACTACTTGGCATAAACCCTGAGAAAACCGTAACTGAAAAAGACAGTGTACTCCAATGTTCATAGCAGCACTATTTACAATAGCTATGGGCACAGTCTAGACCTGATTCTGTTGCTAGTCCAACATGCGGAGGCTTCTCCACACCAGATTCCATAAAATCCTACAGAGGCCAAGATAATATCTCCTTTTAACATATAATTTATCTCTGAGGACAATATATCACATTTATGCATCTATATGACTGCAATGAACTTTTTCTTTTATGATTTAATACTCAAATGAACAAAGGCCTCATATTTTATTCAGCTTTGTGTTTTAAAGTGTGTACATTTATATAGAAAAATATTGAGGAAATGACAATTCATAAAATAAAAATGATGCAAAGAAAGAAAAAACCATGTGAAGACTAGTAGTTTCAATTAATTGTATTAAATGATATTTAATAAGATTGATATGAAATAAGACATATAAAATATAATTTTAATTGTATTATTTGGGTCTTTAACTATAGTTCAAAATGGCAAAGGCCTATTAATGACAAATGTAAAGACACAATACTTGAAAAGCAAAAAAAGAAACAGTATCTAAAGTTTTACTTCTATCAATATAACAATAAAAAGATTCCAGAATGCTTATGAAAAAGAAGCAGTAGTTAATTGAATGAAAAAGAAAAGCCTTTCACAGAGGGAAGAAAATGACTTCTATTTTTAAAAACAAATCTAAGCATAAAGGCAAAAAACTACCATTAAGGAAATGCAGATGTGAAATAAGAACACAATACATATAAAGGACTGCTATTACTGCCAAGGATACAGAAAAAATTTCCAAATATATAAAATATAATATGAGAGGACATAATTAAATAATAGAACTAACCACTCAATAAAGTAAGCTCTGGAAGTTGGTGATGGACAGGGAAACCCTGCCAGCGGCAGTCCATGGGGTCACAAAGAGTCGGACAGGACTAGCGACTGAACTGATTGAACCACTCAGAATGTATATATTTTCACAGATTTCCCCCTAAAACATATACATATTATGTAATCATGGGCATCACATTTTTTGGCTTCTTAAAACATTTGTTCAAAAATTTAAGAATGTCTCCCTTTATTGCAAATTAAGAGCTGTCATTTATGCTCTCATATAAAATATCTGTCAACTATTTTTAAAAATTTAGATATTTTAATACTATTTAACCTGAGATTAACGTCTTATAGGTACTGCATGACTTAAGTTTTAGAAAATTTTGTGCTGGGAAATAATATAGAATAGACCATATGTCAGCACACACACACACACACACACACACACACACACACATATGAATTAATGTCAAGGAACAGTTAGTGCAAAAAATCAATTTTTTCTGAAAATATGGAGCAAAAACAATATTTGAAAACTCAGGCACCTGTATATAAACTGTGGAAAAAACTTTCATATTCAATTTATAACAGAAAAAATGTGTAACCCCCCCCAAATATCAATATATGTGGACTCATCAGTAATGAAATAACTGCGAAGAAAAAGTATTCAGTATAAGAGAAGATATTGTGAAATAGATGTCTCACAAACTGATGTTACAGGTAATATCTACCTCTTTTCATTTGGATGTTTTTAAAGTGAATATAGAATATGCTCAAATTTAAAAAATATTTAAATTGCTGCATAAGCCTCCACATATAATACTATATATGTTCTTATTCTGCTGAACAGCAAAACTCATATGTATTTTAATTTTATTGGAAATATGTTATTTATCTCACTTATGTTACGTTGTCATCAAACTACACCTTCATTCCCATCACTTAATTGTCAACTTGCATTGCAGATTCAAAAAAACACATTATTATTAACAGATTAAATAAACAAACTGTACATTATTAGTTAACTAAGAATATAAACACAGTCTTCTCTCATCTCCTGGCTAGGTTGTTTAGGCTCTTAGCTGAATTCAGATAAAAGTTCTCAGGTTTAATATACTGTGAATCTTTCCTGAAGTAACTCCTCTGCTCTCAGACTTACCTAGATGGAGTTTCTTAGAAGGAGGTGAAGACTGAAGCTCTGCCACCAGACAAGACAGCAGAGTGTAGTAAAGCATTGGCCTCTGATCCAGACTTTTGACTCTGAAAGCAACTCTGTGTCCTGTCCAGCTTAAGGACGCAAACACTAAGGGACCTCAGCAAGGGAGATATTAATAGCTCTCTATACCTGTTCATTAGGCATATTTCCCTGCAGTTAGTTCTACCTCTTCATATATGATTTCTCTCTGGGCCACTGCAATAAAATGAAAGAAATATTTTCCTAATGATTCTCTGATCCCAAGAGATCAGCTTCAAAGTCAAGTAAATCCAGTCTTTGTTACTCCTTGTGCTTGCTCTTGTCTGTTTTTCAGAGGTCTAACCTGGACAGCTGTAGCCTAATACTAAATTAGTTGTTTTCCAAACCCTGAGACTAAGGGAACTGTTAGGACTAGGTCCCTTTGATCCTTAAAAGATTAATTTATGATAAGCATGAAGTCCTTTAATTCTCATAAAATTGCCTTTTTTCTTCAGCAATAAGAAAGTGTTCCTTTGATATGTAACCATGTTTGTTGACTTGTAACATTTGTCCAAAAATTTGAGTGTTTTCCTTTATTGCAAGTTAAGAAATGTCATTTATTCCCTCACACAAAATATTTGTTAACTGTTTTTGAAAAATTAGATGTTTTAATGCTATTTAACCTGAGACTGATAGCTTTTAGGCACTTCATGGCATATGTTGTGCTCTATTTCCCACCACAGAAATAAGTGTGCTTGAAGCAGTTAAATGATTTGTTGAAAGGCTCAAACTGAGGCAGGAGAGGGCTTTGGTGAGAATTCTGTCAGGATACTTCCATGTTTCAACTGTAAGTCATTGGTTCTCAACCAGAGATAATTTTGCCCTTTAGATATTTGTCAATATCTGAAGCAATACTGCTGCACACCTACAGTACTCAATACAAGTGATTGCCCAGCCTCATTTGTCAACTGGAGAAGGTGAGAAAACCTGTTCCAGATTGGCATTACCCCAGCTTCACTGAGTATAGGAATCATGCAGGATTGTAGTTCTGATACAGATAAAATTTCATCAGGTTCTGGTGGGCACAGAGATTCTGGAGAAAAAAAAATAAAAAAGCCGTCTGAGTAAAGTTGATTTTACAGGCCTTATTCTGGGGAACATATTTAGAGTAGCAACATTCTATCCAAATGTGGTAAAATATGCATTCTTCTCAAGTGCACATGTAAAATTTTCAAGAATAGATCATATGTCAGGACATAATACAAGTCTCAATAAGTTTAGAATACTGAAATTATATCAAGCATTTTCCATCATAACAGTATGAAACTACAAGTCAACTATAAGAAAAAAAAGGTGGAAAAATCACATATATATGCAAGCCAGACATCATGTTATTGAACAGTATTGGGTCAACCTATGGCTGATTCATGTTGATGTTTGGCAGAAACCAACATAATTCTGTAGAGCAATTATCCTTCAATGAAAAAGTAAACAAATTTAAAATTAAAAAAAAAAAGAAATAAAAGGAGTAACTAAAAAACCCAGAAGACAAATGAAAATGAAAGTATGACATATTTAAATCTCTGAGATAAAGCAACAGTGTAATAAGGGGAAAGTTTATAGTAATAATGCCTACCTCAAGTAACAAGAAAGATCCTTAACAAAGAATTTAACTTTATATCTAAAGGAGGTAGTAAAAGAAAAGCAAAAAGACCAATGTTGGAAGGAAGGAAGGAAATAATAAAAGTAATGTTATAATAAAAATCAGTGCAGAAATAATGAAAAGTTGTTGAATAAAATTCAACATCCTTTTGTAATAAAAATCCTTATGAAGGTAGGTATAGAAGGAAGATATCTGAAAATAATAAAACTATTTTTGATAAATGCACAATTAATATAATATTCAACATTGCAAAGCTGAAAGCCCCCACTAAATCTGCTAAAATTTGCAACAAGATAAGGATTCCCAATCCCACCACTTCTCTTTAATATAGTATTGGATGTCCTACCTACAGTAATCAGACAAGAAAAAGAAATTAATAAAAGTATTCAAATTGGTAAGGAAATGGTAATATTGTTATTAAGCATGGATAACATGATTCTATCTATATAGAAAACCCTAAAGATCCCACAAAAAAAATAGTAGAACAGATAAATTTATCAAGGTAGCAGGATACAAGATTGAAATACAGAAATCAATTGCATTTCTTTATATTAACAATGAAATATCAGAAATGGAATGCAAACAAAAAATCTCATCTAAAATCTCAATGAAAACACTTCAGAATAAATCTCATCAAGGAAGCAAGGGGCTTCCCTGATAGCCCAGTTCAATTCAGTTCAGTTCAGTCACTCAGTTGTGTCCAACTCTTTGCAACCCCATGAACTGCAGCATGCCAGGCCTCCCTGTCCATCACTGACACCCAAAGTCCACCCAAACCCATGTCCATTGAGTCGGTGATGCCATCCAGCCATCTCATCCTCTGTCGTCCACTTCTCCTCCTGCCCTCAATCCCTTCCAGCATCAGGGTTTTTGCAAATGAATCAGCTATTTGCATCAGGTGGCGAAAGTATTGGAGCTTCAGCTTCAACATCATTCCTTCCAAAGAAATTCCAGGGTTGATCTCCTTCAGAATGGACTGCTTGGATCTTCTTGCAGTCCAAGGGACTCTCAAGAGTCTTCTCCAACACCACAGTTCAAAAGCATCAATTCTTTGGTGCTCAGCCTTCTTCACAGTCCAACTCTCACATCCATACATGACCACAGGAAAAACCATAGCCTTGACTAGAAGGACTTTTGTTGACAGAGTAATGTCTCCGCTTTTGAATGTACTATCTAGGTTGGTCATAACTTTCCTTCCAAGGAGTAAGCGTCTTTTCATTTCATGCCTGCAGTCACCATCTGCAGTGATTTTGGACCCCAGAAAAATAAAGTCAGCCACTATTTCCACTGTTTGCCCATTTATTTGCCATAAAGTGATGGGACCAGATGCCATGATCTTTGTTTTCTGAATGTTGAGCTTTAAGCCAACTTTTTCACTCTCCTCTTTCACTTTCATCAAGAGGCTATTTTTTATTTATTTATTTATTTTCTAACTTTTTATTTTTACTTTATTTTACTTTATAATACTGCATTGGTTTTGCCATACATTGACATGAATCCACCATGGGTGTACATGCGATCCCAAACATGAACCCCCCTCCCACCGCCCTCCCCACAACATCCCTCCGGGTCATCCCCGTGCACCAGCCCCAAGCATGCTGTATCCTGCATCAGACATAGACTGGTGATTCGATTATTACATGATAGTATACATGTTTCAATGCCATTCTCCCAAATCATCCCACCCTCTCCCTCTCCCTCTGAGTCCAAAAGTCCGCTATACACATCTGTTTCTTTTTTGCTGTCTTGCATACAGGGTTATCATTGCCATCTTTCTAAATTCCATATATATGTGTTAGTATACTGTATTGGTGTTTTTCTTTCTGGCTTACTTCACTCTGTATAATCGGCTCTAGTTTCATCCATCTCATCAGAACTGATTCAAATGTATTCTTTTTAACGGCTGAGTAATACTCCATTGTGTATATGTACCACAGCTTTCTTCTCCATTCATCTGCTGATGGACATCTAGGTTGTTTCCATGTCCTGGCTATTATAAACAGTGCTGCGATGAACACTGGGGTACATGTGTCTTTTTCGATTCTGGTTTCCTCGGTGTGTATGCCCAGCAGTGGGATTGCTGGGTCATATTTAGTTCCTCTTCACTTTCTTCCATAACGGTGTTGTCATCTGCATATCTGAGGTAATTGATATTTCTCCCAGCAATCTTGATTCCAGCTTGTGCTTCTTCCAGCCCAGTGTTTCTCATGATGTACTCTGCATATAAGTTAAATAAGCAGGGTGGCAATATACAGCCTTGACGTACTCCTTTTCCTATTTGGAACCAGTCTGTTGTTCCCTGTCAGGTTCTAACTGTTGATTCCTGACCTGCATACAAGTTTCTCAAGAGGCAGGTTCGGCGGTCTGGTATTCCCATCTCTTTCAGAGTTTTCCACAGTTTATTGTGATCCATACAGTCAAAGGCTTTGGAATAGTCAATAAGGCAGAAATAGATGTTTTTATGGAACTCTCTTGCTTTTTTGATGATCCAGCGGATGTTGGCAATTTGATCTCTGGTTTCTCTGCCTTTTCTAAAACCAGCTTGAACATCTGGAAGTTCCCGGTTCATGTACTGTTGAAGCCTGGCTTGGAGAATTTTGAGCACTACTTTACTAGCATGTGAGATGAGAGATACCAAAGGAAATTTCATGCAAAAAGAGGCTCAAAAAAGGACAGAAATGGTATGGACTTAACAGAAGCAGAAGATATTAAGAAGAGGTGGCAAGAATATACGGAAGAACTGTACAAAAAAGATCTTCAAGACCCAGATAATCATGATGGTGTGATCACTCACCTAGAGCCAGACATCCTGGAATGTGAAGTCAGGTGGGCCTTAGGAAGCATCACTATGAACAAAGCTAGTGGAGGTGATGGAATTCCAGTTGAGCTATTTCTTTTATGGGGATGACCCACAGAGATGTTATGGGGAGGGAGGTGGGAGGGGGGTTCATGTTTGGGAACACATGTAAGAATTAAAAATTTTAAAATTAAAAAAAAATAAAAGTGAAAAAAATAATAAAAATAAAAAAAATAATTAAAAAAAATTTTTTTTAATTCTAAAAGATAATGCTGTGTAAGTGCTGCACTCAATATGCCAGCTAATTTGGAAAACTCAGCAGCGGCCACAGGACTGGAAAAGATCAGTTTTCATTCCAATCCCAAAGAAAGGCAATGCCAAAGAATGCTCAAACTACCACACAATTGCTCTCATCTCACATGCTAGAAAGTAAATCAACTATATTCCAATAAAAAAAGAATGGCTATTATCCCAAAGACAAGAAATGACAAATGTTGGAAGCAGTTGGGAAAAAAATGTAACCCTCATTCACTGCTGATGGGAATGTAAATTATTAGAGCCACTGTGGAAAACAGTGTGGTGGTTCCTCAAATTTTAAAAAGAAAACTACCATGTTGTGCGCATGTGCTCAGTCATGCCAGCATCTGCAAAACCATGGACTGTAGCCCACTAGGTTCCTCTATCCATGGAAATTTCCAGGCTAGAGTACTGGAGAGGGTTCCCATTTCTTTCTCCAGGGCCTCTTCCTGACCCAGGGATCGAAGCCATGTCTCTTCCATCCCCTGCACTGGCAGGTGGGTTCTTTACAAGCTGACCCACCAAGGAAGCCTTAAAATTACCATGAAAAGTGGAGTGAAAGTGTTAGGCACTCAGGTGTGTCCGACTCTGCGAATCCATGGACTGTAGCCCACCAAGTTTCTCTATCCATGAAATTCTCCAGGCAAGAATACTGGAGTAGGTAGCCGTTCTGTTCTCCAGGGTAATCCAGCAATTCCCTTCTGGGTATTTAGGCATCTTTAAAAAAAAAAAAAAGGCACAAAGCACTGACTTGAAGCACTAATTTGCATACTAGTGTTTATTGTGGCATTATTTATAATAGCCAAGGTATAGAAGTAGCCTAAGTGTCTATTGATAAGTGAATGGACAAAGAAAATGTGGTGTGGGTCTACAGTGGAGAAGTACTGAGCCATAATTAAAGAAGAGACCTTGCCACTTGTGACAAATGTCCATCTGGATCTTGAGGGAATAATGGAAGGAAATGTCAAATGGAAAAAGACAAACATCATATGATTTCATTCATGCCTGTTATATAAAAAATAAAAAAATACATTAAAATAAATAAATTGATTAAAAAATAAATACATGAACAATTCCAATAAAAACAAACAGATACAGAAAACAGAGTAGTTGTCGAAGGGGAGAAAAGAGGTTGGGGAAAAATGAGTAAAGAGGGACAGCTATGTTGTGATGGTTGGAAGCTAACATTTTGATGGTGAACATGTTGTAGTGGAAGTCAAAATATCTTGTATACCTAAAGCTTATGTAATGTTATAAACTGATATCACCTCATTATAAAAAGAATGCAGAAATAATATACAAATTCCAGTTGATAAGTCTCTCAAGGACATGTAAACAAGGAGATCGATATTTATACACCCATTTCATATCTGGTATTTAAGAAAATTAAAAAAAAAAAAGCAATTCAAAAAGAGGGAGTGAGAGGGGAGACCTACACATCAGTGGGTAAAAGGATGTAGAATGCTCAGGTGGTTTCTGGAAGATTGTGATGAGAAATCTTTTTGTTGTTGTTGTTCTGGCAACATTCCAACCCTAGTTATATCCTCTTCAATCCCAGAATACCTAATCAAGAGGGGGAAAAACACATACATTTTTTTTCCCCCCAGGGAATATCTTATGTTACGGCTTTTACTGATTAAACATTCCATTAGATAAAAGGTATTAGGAAATAAACTTACAGTTTATAACAGAAAATATACAAGGTACAGCAGTGATGGAATATTTTTTAAAGTTGAAAAGGTGAGATATCTGAAAAAAATTATTGCATGCAAAACTTTGGGCATCAGAAAACTAAGTTTTGAATCTTAAATCTACCGCATATTATTCATAGTTGTTTCACATGGGGAGCCAACTGAAACACTGTAAATGCTAATATTCTAAGTAGTAAGCGGAGTAGTATCCACTGTCCAGAGGTGCTTGACAGATTTATTCAATGTGTGTAAAGATCTTAGAATAGTTCCTTTCTGTTAATAGATTAATGGTTATCACTGTTCATGAGATGTGGCTGATTTTTGCTTCTTCTCTGCTTGAAAAGTCACTGTTGCTTCCCCACCTCTAGATAATGAAATAGTTGTAAAGTAAAGCCTGTTAGCTTAACCCTTTTTCTTATTAAGTACAATTTGTTTTTCATATGAATATCCAACATGCGGGTATCTGTGAATTCTTTGTCTTGGGAATTGATGTTGCAAGCTAATATCCACCTCCCTTAGTCTGAGGGTTTCTAATAAACATTCTCAAACATGAAAATGTGTGCATGTGATACATACACAAACATGAAAATATTTGGTAAAGATGCAACCAACAAAGCGTTCATCTCTAAAATTTACAAATAGCTGTGTAACTCAATATCATAAAACAATAACCCAATCAAAACATGAGTCTAAAAAACACACAAATTTGCTCAAATTCAACCCATCTTAAACATTAAAACAATGGCTTCAGTTCTCTGCATAAGCCTCCAAATCTAATATTCTAGCTTACTAGGTCTCTTAACTGTAAATCTACTCAGCTATGTTCTAATTTTAGTGGAACTACTTTATGCCTCTTTTTCTTTCTTCATTCTCATTAATCTGAATTTCCTTTCCCATCAATTAGCTGAATGATCCTTGTATTTCTGAGGTCAAAAGACACTTCTCTTTTCAACATATTAAATAAATTAATTATAGACTAATTAGTCAGCCTATCATAGAAACGTGACAGTCTCTTGATTCTGGGCTAGGGTGTTCTGACTCTCAATGACCTTAGGTAAAAGTTCTCAGGTTCATTTTCCTCTGAACTTTTCTTCATGTACTGAACTCTCAGACTTACCTGGCTCTAAGAGGAAATTTTCTGTGTGGAAGTCTGAATTACTCCCTGGAGGGTTGATGATGGAGACAGAAGCTCTGCTCCCAGATTAGGCCAGAAGGAAAGAGTACAACTTTGGTTCCTGAGCTATGGTAAGGATTCCAAAGGCACCATCCGAGTCATGTCCGGCACCTGGGATGCACACACTGAGGGACATAGAGGAGATAGTTACAGCTCCCTAGACTGTTCCTTAGGCACTATTTTTACTGTTACCTCAACTTCTAAGCTCATATTTCCCTGTCTGAATACAAAGAAAAATGATTCCTATTGAGTCTTTGTATCCTAAAGACCAGATTAGAGTCCAGTCAGGTGAATTCAGTCTTTATTTCTCCATTTCCATGAACTCTTCTGCCTTCCAAAGGTCTCATCTGCTTATACCTTCTTCCACACTTGAGTTAATATTTTCACCAAATCTGAGACTGATAACCTGTGTTGTCTAGGTCCCATGGACCTCCAAAGTACTGCCTTGTGACAGGGAATGCCTCTCAGTGTCTCTAGAAAATTATTGTTCCTCTCTTCAACTTGGGAAAGAGATGTGTTTCTTTCCTATAAAATCATGGATGCTCTGATTTTGGCTTCATGGTGTTTTTGGCCAGAACTTCCCCAATTTCAAAGTGTATATGAATCACTAGGGGATCTTCTTTAAATAGAGATTCTAACTTGGGAGAACTAGGGTGGCTCAGAGATTCTGCATTTGTAACAAACTCCCAGATGTTGTTGATGCCAGGATCTGGAATCATGAGGAACCTAACAGCTTGGAACAATTCCAAACCATACCATCTCTCTGAAAAGAAATACATTATGTTTTGGGCTTCCCAGGTGGCACTAGTGGTAAAGAACCCAGCTGCCAAGTAGGAGACATAAGAGACATGGATTCAATCCCTGGGTTGGGAAGATTCCCCTGGAGTGGGGCAAGCCACTTCAGTATTTTTGCCTGGAGAATTCCATGAACAGAAGAGCCTGGTAGGCTACAGTCTATGAGGTCTCACAGATTGGACACGACTGAAGTGACCTAGCACACATGCACACACATTATGTTTTACATTTCATTTTAGGGTGGTTGATAATGTAACCCACTAATATTGCAATAATCAAAGTGAATGATGTGGGCAATAATAATCTACTGCTTCTTTCAAAAAATATTGAGGTATAGATGATTTACAAGGTTGTGTTAGCTTTGGGTGTACAACAAGGTGAGTCAATTATACATATACATAATTCACTCTTTCTTTGATTATTTTCCCTGTTTGATCATATTCTGACATATGGGGACAGCATTTCTGATTACTTTGTTACTCAAGTTTCTTTCTTTCTTTTTTTTTTCACAGAAATGTATTAGCTTGAGTCTGGTGTCTTAGACCACTTGGCTATCCTGACTGCTCACAGAACTGTGTTAAAAAGTTACTTCTTTGATGTTCCAAGGAGAACTTGCAAGCACATACAGATTTGTACACAAAAACTGTTGACTCTGAACCTTATGAGTAGGCAGAAATTCAAGTTCTTTCATAAATCAGTTTTGATCACGAAAATTGAGGAAATTCTATCGCATCATATGGGAGATATACAGTGGATGCTATCACTTGCTCACTGCTCCTTTTATGGAAATATTTAGAATGAATGAGATTTTTTATTTAGAACAATGGGAAAAATCATAGTTGTAGGCATTGCTGCAAGTTTTCAAGCAGGAATAGTAAGATAATTCAATAAGAAAATAAAAAACAGTTTCATCAGTCTTTCACCTTAATGAATAAATTACCCTTTGCAATGAAACCAATATTCCACACTACTTAAAAGTTTTTCTTTTATAATTTAAAAGCATATTTTTAAATTTATTTTTTTATTTAAGGATACTTGCTTTACAGAATTTTGTTGTTGTCAGACCTCAACATGAATCAGCCATACATATACATATATCCCCTCCCTTTTGAACCGCCCTCCCATCTCCCTCCCCATTCCACCCACCTAGGTTGATACAGAGCCCCTGTTTGAGTTTCCTGAGCTATACAGCAAATTCTCGTTGGCTATCTATTTTACATATGATAGTGTAAGTTTCATGTTACTCTTTCCATACATCTCACCCTCTTCTCCCCTCTCCCCATGTCTATAAGTCTATTCTCTATGTCTGTTTCTCCATTGCTGCCTTGTAAATAAATTCTTCAGTACCATTTTTCTATATTCCATATATTCTATACTCAGTTAGAATATGATATTTATCTTTGTCTTTCTGACTCACTTCATTCTGTATAATAGGTTCTAGGTTCATCCGCCTCATCAGAACTGACTCAAATGCGTTCCATTTTATATCTAAGCAGGAATAAAATGAAAAAGAAATGAAACAAACAATAGTGAAGATTAATAAAACTAAAAGCTTGCTCTTAAGAAGATAAACAAAATTGACAAGTCTTTAGCCAGACTCATTTAAAACATATTTTAATCTTTAATTAATTATCTAGACAGAAAATTATAACTGAATCTGAAATATAGACCCTGAAACATTTATTTTCATTTGCACTGTGTAAATTTCATTCAAAAATGTGTATTGCTGGATGTTGTGAATGTCTCTATCTGATTCTCAGCATATAGTCTAGGAGAGGAACTGCCTGTTTATTAGTCTATGAAATTCTTGCATACTCCCTTCTCAGTAGACTATGCTTCCTATCTGTGCATGTGTGCTAAGTCACTTCAGTCGTGTCTGATTTTTTGCAACCCTATGGATTTTTGCCACCAGGCTCCTCTGTCCATGGGGATTCTGGAGTCAAGAATACTGGGAACATGTGTATACCTGTGGCGGATTCATGTTGATGTATGGCAAAACCAATACAATATTGTAAAGTAATTAACCTCCAATTAAAATAAATAAATTTATATTTAAAAAAGAAAAAAAAAAAAGAATACTGGAGTGGGTTGCCATGCCCTCCTCCAGGGGATCTTCCTGATCCAGGGATCAAACCCAGGTCTCTTCTGTCTCCTGCATTGGCAGGCAGGTTCTTTACCACTAGCACCACCTATATATTATGCTAATACCTCTATTCCTTACTGTCTCTACCTATGGGTAAGGAGGTATTCGTTACTTTAATGGGTATATGTACAGACTGAAAATGAATGCCATGCATAATATTATAAAGTATAAAGTTTACATTATTATAGTCAATATCATCTCTGACTTGAAGGTCATACTAAGTCAATTCCTTGTGACTTAAGTGGTAAAGAATCTGCCTGCAATGTGGGATACCTGGGTTTGATTCCTGGTTTGGGAAGATCCTCTGGAGAAGGGAAAGGCTACCTACTCCAGTATTCTGGCCAGGAAAATCCCATGGACTGTATAGTCCACGAGATGGCAAAGAATCAGACAGGACTGAGTAACTTTCATTTCACTCACTGCTTCTGTGTAGACTATAAGGGCAGATATGCATGTGATAATCAGTTTTGCCAGTGACTTTGGTAGCCAATGTGCACAAGAGAACAAAATCCTAATTAGGAGAATAAAACCCAATGGACTGTTATAAAACGCATACTTATATAAAGGTCTACACCATCAAGAACACCAACTCAGGAACAATATAAAAAGGGATGATGGACATAGAAGTGAAAAACTGTACTCGGGTTTTTCCTCTTCTATAATATTATAAACATGGCTTAGCTTCCAAATTTAGTTTTTTCCAATGGATGATTCTTTCAGTAAAACAAGTGACACAGTAAACTAGGGTGACATTCGTCGTTTGAGAAGAAATGGTTCTTAATAAAGGACAGAAACAGTACGGACCTAAAAGAAGCAGAAGATATTAAGAAGAGGTGGCAAGAATACACAGAAGAACTATACAAAAAAAATCCTAATGACCCAGATAACCATGATGGTATGATCACTCACCTAGAGCCAGACATCCTGGAATGTGAAGTCAAATGGGCCTTAACAAAGCTACTGGAGGTGATGGAATTCCAGGTGAGCTGTTTCAAATCCTAAAAGATGATGCTGTGAAAGTGCTGCACTCAATATGCCAGCAAATTTAGAAAACTCAACAGTGGCCATGGGACTGGGAAAGCTCAGTTTTCACTCAAGTCCTAAAGAAAGGCAACGCCAAAGAATGCTCAAACCACACAATTGTGCTCATCTCACATGCTAGCAAAGTAATACTCAAAATTCTCCACGCCAGGCTTCAACAGTATGTGAACTGTGAAATTCCAGATGTTCAAGCTGGATTGAGAAAAGCCAGAGGAACCAGAGATCAAATTGCCAACATCTGCTGGATCATTGAAAAAGCAAGAGAGTTCCAGAAAAACATTTCCTTCTGCTTTATTGACTACACCAGAGCCTTTGACTGTGTGGATCACAACAAACTGTGGAAAAAAATTTTTTTAATTCTATTGTAACATTTGGATGTAGTTTTTTTTTTTTTTCAGATTTTATTTTATTTTATTTACTTTACAATATTGTATTGGTTTTGCCATACATCAACATGAATCCACCACGGGTGTACACGTGTTCCCAATCCTGAACCCCCTTCCCACCTCCCTCCCCATACCATCTCTCTGGGTCATCCCAGTGCACCAGCCCCAAGCTTCCTGTATCCTGCATCAAACCTAGACTGGTGATTAGTTTCTTATATAATATTATACATGTTTCAATGCCATTCTCCCAAATCATCCCACCCTCTCCCTCTCCCACAGAGTCCAAAAGACTGTTCTATACATCTGTGTCTCTTTTGCTGTCTTGCATACAGGATTATCGTTACCATCTTTCTAAATTCCATATATATGTGTTAGTATACTGTATTGGTGTTTTTCTTTCTGGCTTACTTCACTCTGTATAATTGGCTCGAGTTTCATCCACCTCATTAGAACTGATTCAAATGTATTCTTTTTAATGGCTGAGTAATACTCCATTGTGTATATGTACCACAGCTTTCTTCTCCATTCATCTGCTGATGGACATCTAGGTTGCTTCCATGTCCTGGCTATTATAAATAGTGCTGCGACAAACATTATGGGAATACCAGATGACCTTACCTGCTTCCTGAGAAGTCTGCATGCAGGTCAGGAAGCAACAATTAGAACTGGACATGGAACAACAGACTGGTTCTAAACTGGGAAAATAGTACATAATGGCTTTATATTGTCACCTGCTTATTTAACTTATATACAAAGTACATCATGCAAAATGCCGGCTGGATGAAGCACAAGCTGGAATCACAATTGCTGGGAGAAATAACAATAACCTCAGATATGCAGATGACACCACCCTTATAAAGTGAAGAGAAGCTAAAGAGCCTCTTGATGAAAATGAAAGAAGGGAGTGAAAAATCCGTCTTAAAACTCAACATTCAAAAAACTAAGATCATGATATCCAGTCCAATCACTTCATGGCAAATAGATGGGGAAACAATGAAACAGTGAGAGACTTTATTTTGGAAAGCTCCAAAATCACTGCAAATGGTGACTGCAGCAGTGAAATTAAAAGATGCTTGCTCCTTGGAAGAAAAGGTATGACCAACCCAGACAGCATATTAAAAAGCTGAGACAGTACTTTGCTGACAAAGGCCTGTCTAATCAGATCTGTGGTTTTCTACTAGTTATGTATAGATGTGAGAGTTGGACCATAAGGAAAGCTGAGCACTGAAGAATTGATGCTTTTGGATTCTGGTGTGGAGAAGACTCTTGAGGGTCACTTGGACTGAAAGGAGATCAACTCAGCCAATCCTAATAGAAATCAGAACTGAATACTCATTGGAAAGACTGATGCTGAAGCTGAAATTCCAATTCTTTGGCCAGCTGATGCAAAGAACTGATTCATTGGAAAAGACTCTGTTCCTGGGAAAGACCGAAGGCAGGAGGAGAAGGGGCAAAAGAGAATGAGATGGTTGGATGGCGTTACCGACTCAATGAACATGAATTTGAGCAAAGTCTGGGAGTTGGTGATGGCCAGGGAAGCCTGGTGTGCTGCAGTCCATGGGGTCCCAAAGAGATTGAACTGAACTGATTCTTGGTAAATTAAGGCAGTTCCTTGCAATACATAAGATTTTTCAACTGTTTCATATCAAAGTTTGAGAAAAAAGTAAGGAAACTTGAGGAGAAAAAGAGAAGAAGGCCATCGCATATCTTCATTAATAAATGAGGTAATTCCATTGTACCAGATAGTAGAAAAAATAAAAATTCAGGAAATAAATAAAAGAGCAACTTTCACTTCCACAGTCTGATTAAAGAATCACAACAGCTGACTCTGAGGCATTGAGCCCCACAATGATGGGCATTTCTCCAGGCCCAGAATTATTTGCCTTTTTGGACTCACCATCACAAAGAGTCTTTCCAGAGCCCCCTTTATGTCTTTATTTCTCAGACTGTAGATGAAGGGATTCAGCATGGGTGTGACCACAGTGTACATCACTGAGGCTATTGCACTTGAGTGTGAGCTCTGGGTAGCAGCAGAGCTAAAGTACACCCCAAGGCTTGTAGAAAAAAATAAGGAGACAACTGAGAGGTGAGATGCACAGGTGGAAAATGCTTTATACTTCCCTTGAGTTGATGTGGCTCTACGTATGGAGGAAACAATCTTTGAGTAAGAGTAAAGGATACCAATCAGGGCACCACTACCTAGAAGGACAGCTGTAAAATAAATCACCATGTAATTAAGAAAGTTGTCAGAACAGGCAAGTTGGGTCATCTGACTGAGGTCACAAAAAAAGTGGGGGATTTCCACATTCGTGCAAAAGGAAAGCCGCAAAACCATTAAGCTTTGTAACAAGGAATTCAGAATACACATGATCCAAGACGCCAGGACCAGTAGTCCACAGAGCCAGGGATTCATGATGATTGTGTAGTGCAGTGGGTGACAGATGGCCACAAAGCGGTCATAGGCCATCACTGTCAGGAGGAAGATGTCCAACACTGCAGACAGTAGGAAAAAATAAATTTGTGTGATGCAGCCTTCATAGGTTATAACTTTGCTCTGGGTCTGGAGGTTCCATAACATCTTTGGGACAGTGGTAGAGATGAAACAGATGTCTACAAAGGACAGGTTGGAGAGGAAGAAGTACATGGGGGTGTGGAGGTGGGGGTCTGAGCTGACGGCCAGGATGATGAGCAGGTTTCCAAACACAGTGATCAGGTACATGGAGAGGAAAAGTCCAAATATGAGGGGCTGTAGATCTGGTTCCTTTGACAATCCCAGGAGAATAAATTCTGAAATTTGTGTATCATTGCCTGGTCCCATGTGTTTGAAGTAACTACTAGGAAAGAAAAAGATGATATTACAAATATTCACACAAGCTTGAATGAAATATATAATTAAAATTGTCCTTACACTTGGTCATCAAGAAACTAATTTCAATATTCTGTGTGCAGGTCTGATTTAGTGTTTTCCCTGTGCCACCTGTGACTTGAAATTTTTGTTCCAATCAACTTCCCCCCAAGAAGTCATGTATTCTATAGTTTTAATGAACAATTATTCATGATTTCAGGAATGTAAATTGAGGTCTGACCATGATTCATTAATAGTTACTATCTAGGCAATTTCTTCAAAGGTCCTGAAAAGCAAAAGTGCCTACAGTTCAATGATGGAGAAAAATATGTAAGCCATTAATAACATTATACAATACTTACAGATGGCAACAAGTGGTATAAAGAAATCTAAAGCAGCTATAAAGGAGACAGTGAATAGTGCATTCACTTTGTCATGGGTATTTAGGCAAGACCTGAAAACAAGGTGACGTGTGAGCAGTGACTTCATGTGAGAGGACGAAAATGAAAGACTGTGTGTGGAAGTGTGTGCCTGGCAGAGGGAATGTCCAGAACTCAGATAAATTCAGAAATGAAAGAGGAGATTTTACAACTGATACTAGAGAAATGTAAAGGATGATGAGAGACTTTTGTGAGCAATCATATGTCAAGTTGGATAATCTAGAAAAAAATGGAAAATTTTCTAGAAAAATACAACCTCCCAAGACTAAATAATTAAAAAACAGAAAATGTGAAGAAGTAAATCACTAGTAAGGAGGTTGAATCAATAATAAATAACCTCCCAACAAACAGATATCTAGGATGAGATGCCTTCACTGGTGAATTCTACCACACATTCAAAAAGGAATTAATATCAATCTTCAGAAAGTATTTGAAAACTAGAAGGGGGAGAGAGTCTTCAAAACTCATTCTATAAAGGCAGCATTACCCTTATACCAAAATCAGACAAGGACTCTACAAGCAAAGAAAATTACAGACCAATATCCCCAGTGCAAACATTCTCAACAAAACACTAGCAAAACTAAATAATGCATAAAAAGGATCATGTATCCTGATTAAGTGAACTTATTCCAGGCATGCAAGAATGGTTCAATGTCTGTGATCAATCAATGTGATATAATACATTAACAAAATAAAGGATAAAACTTGTATAATCTTTTCAACAGATGCAAAAAAACCTCTTGACAAAGTACAGCATGAACACATGTACACCTGTGGCGGATTCATGCTGATGTATGGCAAAACCAATACAATATTGTAAAGTAATTAACCTCCAATTAAAATAAATAAATTTATATTTAAAAAAAAAGCTAAAAAAAAAACCCTCTCAACAATTGGATAAAGCAGGAACAGAGCTCAACATAATAAAGGCCATATATCACAAGCACAGAGCTAACATTATATTCAGTGAAGAAAAGCTTCTCTTCTTTGAACAGGAGCAAGACAAAAGTCAGCTGTTTATTTTCCAGTTTCATTTAAAAAATAATTGATATACACCACTGTGTAAGTTCTTGGAATATAGGATATATATTGGAATAATTTGCATATATTTTGAAATGATTACCACAGTGGGTTAAGCTAACATCCATCTTCTCATATAGATACATTAAAAATAAACTAACAAATAAAATAAAAAAGAAATAAAAAATTTCTCACCTCAGGAAGGAACTGGGGTCTCCTGCACTGGCAGGCAGATTCTTTACCATCTGAGCCATGAGGTAAGCCCCTCCTAGTGATTAGAATTCTTATATTTACTCTCTTAACAATTTTCTTATGTATTGTACAGAATGTTAGTTAGGTTGTTGTTTAGTTGCTAAGTCGTGTCCAACTCTTTTGTGACCCCATGGACAATAGCCGGCCAAACTCCTCTGTCCATGGGATTTACCTGGCAAGAATACTGGAGTGGGTTGCCATTTCCTCCTCCAGGGGATCTTCCTGACCCAGGGAGCAAACCCACGTCTCCAACATTGGCAGGTGGATTCTTTACCACTGACCCATCAGTGAAGCCCAACATTAGCTATACTCATCATTTTTTACATTGCATCTACATCTAGTACTTATATCTGGAAGTTTTTGTCTCTTGATAACTTTTTTTTCTATTTTCTTAAGCCTCAATACTCTGCTTCTGATAGATACAAGTCTGATTTTTCTATAAGTTTTCTGTTGTTTTTGTTTATTTAAAATTCAACATATAAGTGAGATCATATAGTATTTGATTTTTTTTGGTTTGTTTTACATCTTTCAGTTAGTATAATGCCTCCATGTTTCATTCATGCTGCCATAAGCCAGAGGATTTCCTCTGTGTGTCATTTCTTATGGCTAAGTGTTATTTCATTGTGTACATTCACCATAACCTCTTTATCCATTCATCCATCCATTGAACCTTAGGTCATTTCCATGTCTTGGCTTTTGTGAACAATGCTGCTATGAATATCAGTTGCAAATCTGTTGCATTTCTCTACATTAATCATGAACTATCAAAAATATAAATTAGGAAATAGCACATTTTCCAACTGCATCAAAAAGAATAATATACCTAGGAATAATCACGCAGGTGTAAGACCTGTACACTGAACAGTATAAGACATTGGTGAAAGAAACTGAAGAAGACACAAATATATGGAAAGATATACCCTACTCATAACTGAGAGAATTAATATTGTTTTTTAAATTAATTAATTTTAATTGGAGGCTAATTATTTTACAATATTGTGGTGGTTTTTGCAATACATTGACATGAATCAGCCATGGGTGTTCATGTGTCCTCCATCCTGAACTCCTCTCCAGCCTCCCTCCCCATCCCACCCCTCAGCATTGTTCCAGTGCACCGGCTTTGAGTGCCCTGTTTCATGCACCGAACTTGGACTGATGATCTATTTCACATATGGTAATATACATGTTTCAATGCTATTCTCTCAACTCATCCCACTCTCACCTTCTCCCACAAGAATTACTGTCGTTCAGATGCCCATACTACCCAAAGAAACCTATAGATTCAATACAATTCCCATCAATGAATAAATGAAAAAATAAGCTATGTCTTTTTAATTTAGCCATAAAAAGTAATGAAATATTGCTATTTCTGATAGCATGGATGGACCTTGACAGTTTTATGTTAAATGGACTAAGAAAAATACTAATACTATATAATCTCATGTGTGGATTCTGTGATGTCCCAAGGACAAAAGAACAGAAGAAAAAAAGGAGGGCCTTGGAATGCAGGAACAGGAAAAAACAGACTCTTATTGTCCATCCCTCCCCCATGTTGTAACTATTAAAGAATTTCAGGTCCTCCTGAGCAGTATAACCTGTCTCCCCTCCTACCCATAGGGAGAAGGCATTTGCCTTACTCTTCCCCTACCTCATCCAACCAGCAAATGACCCGTAAGACCCCTATCCTGCTCATTGTATTCTTGGTATAAAAATGGACTAAGTACCCCTGTTCAACATCAGCTCTCCCTTGAGCTGGCCCACTGTTCTAACAGCATCTCCCACTCTAATAAACTTTATTCTCCTCTCATTCTGCCTCATGTCTAGAAATTCTTTTCCAACCCACATACAGACCATGACAATTTCTAAAATAACAACAACAAAAAACCCTAACCCTACCAAAAAATGAGCTCATAGAAAAGAGAAAAATTGGTGGTTGCCAGAGAAAGATGAGTAAAATGGGTAAAAGAAGTAAAAATAAGCAAACTTCCAGTTATATAAATTGTCATTGGGATGTAATGTACAGAATAGAGTCTATAGTTTAGATGCATTTTGAGATTTTTATCTTTTTAATTAATTTTTATTGGTATATTTTCCTTACAATGTTGTGTTAGTTTCTAATGTGCTTCAAAGTGAATCAATTGTATTTATACATATATATTTTTTCCTTTTTGGATTTCCTTCCCATTTCTGTCACCACAGAACACTCAAAATTGATAAGTTATCACTTCATGCCTGTCAGAATGAACATCATCAAAAAATCTACAAACAATAAATGCTGGAGAGGATGTGAAGAAAAGGGAACCTTCTTGCACTGTTGGTGGGAACGTAAGTCGATACAGTCACTATGAGAGCAGTAAGGAAGCTCCTTAAAAAAAAAAAAAAAAGAACTACCATATGACCCAGCAAGGTGCTTCCTTGGTGGCTTAGCAGTAAACAATCTGCCTGCAATGCAGGAGATGAATGAGATACTCATTGGATTCCTGGGTTGGGAAGATCCCCTGGAGGAGCACATGGCAACCCACTCCAGTATTCTTCCCTGGAGAATCCCATGGACAGAGGAGACTTGCAGGCTACAGTCCATAGAGTCACAAAGAGTTGGACAAGACTGAAGTGACTGAATATGTATGCATGCAATATCCAGCAATCCCACTACTGGGGATATATCCAGAGAAAGCCATAATTCAAAAGACACATACATCCCAATTTTTATTGTAGCATTGTCTAAAATAGTCAAGTCATGGAAGTCATCTAAATATCCATCAATGGAAGAATGGATGAAGAAATGTGGTACATATAATTAAGAACATTGGTGAGTTTCAAATTCATATCTTGCTTTTTTTGAATGGTCTGGGATTTCCTGAAATATTTCTAATCTATTGTTGGGTGAATCCACAGATGTGGACCCCACATATTCAGAGAGCCAAATGAACTAATGTAAGAGGGTAGGATATGCCAGAAAAATGTTTCCCATATTCTAAGATTGAAACCCATTAGTGTTGCAGACTAAATAACACACAATCAGGTACTTGAGGAGTATCATTCATAATCCCTGCAGAACTGCTTCATGGTTCTCTTTGTCCTGTTCTGCGTGAATATGCGTGTATGTGTATATGTTCACTTTTTAAAGTTTTTGTGAGCAAGCATGCAGGATCACAAAATAAAGGCATGGATTTGATACATAGTCAAAAACATCTAGAATCCAATGCATTAAATGTAAGAAAAGTTTAAGAAGAGCTGTTCTAATAATGAGGGGAAAGCAACATAAATGAAGAGCCCAACAGAGGAGCCAGGTTGCAGATAGAACAGGCAACAGTGTGGGTGCTGACGTCACCTCAGTCTCGAGGGACCAAAGACTGACTGAACCTTTGTCGCTCCACTTGCTTCGCCATGGAATCGACCTCATGACCCTGGTCTTACTGAGATTTTATACCCATCTTTGTTTATCTGACAGAAGTTTTTTAAAAAGTCATGCAGCTGTGGATGTGCTGGCCCTTCTCTCATTTTTCTTTGTGGTATTATTCCTTTCTGTGCTATTATTTAGCGTTGGCTTTGGTCATTTTTGACACATCTGATGGGCATACTCTAGACCTGGTTCTGTTCCTAGTCTTAACATGCAGAGGCTTCTCCACACCATACTCCATAAAATACTACATAGGCTATAAAGTTCATCTTTTAACATGATTTATCTCTGAGGAGAGTATATCATATCCATGCATTTATATTATGTAACAGGCTTTTCCCATTATGATTTAAGGTCCAAAGGAACAGAGACTTTATATTTTGTTCACTTTTGTGTTTACAAAATATGTGCATTTATATAAAAAATAATTAAAGAAATGAGAACTCACAAAATAAAAAAATATGGTAGGGAAAATAAAAACTAGTGGAAACTAGTGGAAACATGTGAAAACTAGTGGATTCAAACAATTGTATTCAATGCTATTTAATAAAAATCTAAGACTGATTATGAAATAAGACATATAAAGTAAAAATTTGATCACATCCACGTGGGTCTCTTAATTAAAGATTATGTAAGAAATATGAAGATACAATTTTTGAAAAGTAGAAAAAGAAACTATATTAAGTTAAAATTTCTATCAATAAAAACATAAATAGATTCCAATATGCTTATGAAAAAAGGCAGTAGCCAATTGAATGCCAAAAATATCTTCAGCAAGAGGGGAGAAGCTGATTATTATTCTTAAAAACAAATCTAAGTACAAAAGGCAAAAAAGCTACCATTGAGGAAGCACAGATGTGAAATAAGAACCATGCATATGAAAATCTGCAATTATTATCAGGGATGCAGAACATTTTTCTCCATGTAAAATGTAATTATATGTAAGGGTGTGACATGATTAACTAATCAAACTGATCATACAAAATGTGTACATTTTCACACACTCCCCACATATATCTAATTTTTTTAAAATATAAATTTATTTATTTTAATTGGAGGTTAATTACTTTAGAATATTGCATTGGTTTTGCCATACATCAACATGAATCTGCCACAGGTATACACGTGTTCCCCATCTTGAACCCTTTACATATAAAATAATTTATGTCAAACAATAAACAGCGGAAAAAAATCACTTTTTTCTGAAAACATGAAAAAAATATTAAAAAACTTGCAAGCATGGGTGCTCAGTTGTGTCTGACTCTTTGCTACCTTATGGACTATAACCCTCCAGGATCCTCTAGTCTATGAGATATTCCAGGCAAGAATACTGTAATGGTTTGCCATTTCCTCCTCCAGAGGATCTTCCCAAGCCAGGGATCAAAACTGAGTCTCCTGAATCTCCTGCATTGGCAGGTAGGTTCTTTACCACTGAGCCATGTAGACCCTTATATATAAACTGTGTTAATAATTTTCACAATCAATTTGCAATAGAGAATGTAAACCTGACACTTGCTCAGTCATGTCTGACTCTTTGCCACCATAGACTGTAGCCCCCCAAGCTTCTCTGTCCATGGAATTCTCCAGACAAGAATACTGGAGTAGGTTGACACTTCCTTCTCCAGGAATCTTCCTGACCCAGGGATTGAACCCAAGTCTTCAGCATTGCAGACAGATTCTTTACTGTCTGAGCCACTTGGGAAGACCCTAGTCCTGCGAAAGATTAAGGGCAGGAGGAGAAGGGGCGACAGAGGATGAGACAGTTTTATAGCGTCACCAACTGAATGGACTTGAGTTTGAGCAAACTCTGAGAGATAGTGGAGGACAGGGAAGCCTGGCACGCTGTAGTTAATGGGTCGCAAAGAGCTGGACATGACTTAGCAACCGAACAACAACAAAACTGCTGTTGGAAGGTATTGTCTACCTCCTTTGACCTGCACTGTCTTAATGAATGCAGAACATGTTCAAATATACTGCAATTTGGGATGATTTGGGAGAATGGCATTGAAACATGTATAATATCATATATGAAACGAATCGCAAGTCCAGGTTCGATGCATGATACTGGTTGCTTGGGGCTGGTGCACTGAGACGACCCAGAGGGATGGTACCAGGTGGGAGGAGGGGAGGGGGTTCAGGATGGGGAACACGTGTATACCTCTGGCAGATTCATGTTGATGTATGGCAAAACCAATACAATATTGTGAAGTAATTAACCTCCAATTAAAATAAATAAATTTATATTAAAAAATAAATGTGAAAAATATTCTTTATTTGCTGCATAGTCCTCCACATATAATACTATACTTTCCTACTCCTCTGAAGAGCAAATCTCACGTATTTTTTAATTTTACTGGAACCATATTTTTATCTCACTTATTTTACAATGTCATCATACTGAACCTCCATTCCTATCACTTCCTTGTCAGCTTGCACTGCAGATTCAAACAGACATATCCATATTAACATAGTAAATAAATCAATTATACTTCACTAGTTAATCAAGAATACAAACACAGTGAGCTTTCATTTCTGGGCTGGACTGATTAGGTTCTCAGGTGATTTAAGATAAAAGTTCTCAGGTTCCATTTTCTCTGAATCTTTCCTGGAGTATCTGCTGGGTTCTCAGACTTACCTAGATGGGATCTCAGAGAGGGAGTTCTCTGGTTGAAATCTGAATTACTCTTTGAATTGTTGATGGTGATAACTGAAGCTCTGTCACCAGACAAGACAGCAGAGAGTACTGGTAAAACATTGATTCCTGATCCAGACTTATGACTCCAAAGCACCTGTCATGTCCTGTCCAGCTTAGGGATACAAACACTAAAGGACTGCAACAGGGAAGATATTAATAGCTCTCTATACCTGCTCATTAGGCACATTTCCTTCCCATTATTCCAGTCGCTAAGTACATGATTTCTCTCTGGGCCTCTGGAATAAACAGAAAGGCAATTTCTCCTAATGGCTCTCTGTTCCCTAGAGATCAGGTTAGAAGTCAAGTGAATCCAGTCTTTTATTACACTTGTCCTCAATTTAGAGATCTAACTCAATCACATTATCCCAACCCTGAATTAATATTTTCTCCAAAGTCTGACATTAAGGAACTTGTCAGGAATAGGTACATTTGATCCCTAAAAGGTTGCTTTATAGTCAGCACACAGCCTTGTTGTCCTCAGAAAATTGTTATTCCTCTCTTCAGCAAAAGGGAGAACTGAAATGCCATTTGGGGCACCACAATCTCTGGCTTCCTAAAGCACTTGTCCAAGAATTAGGGATTTCAAATTTCATCACAAGCTAAGAGCTGATACTTAGCCCCTCACTATAAAATATTTTGTTAATTGTAGATGTTATGTGTAGATATTTCAATACTATTCACCTGAGGTTGGTATCTCTTAGGCATTGTCCAAATTACCTTTTAGAAAACTTTATATTATGAGGTAGTATTACTATGAGCACAATTCCACATGGCAGAAATACATTTAAAGGGATTTAATGATATGCCTAAAGGTTCAAACTGAGTATAGAAAGGACCTTAATCAGAATTCTGCCAAGATGCATCTAGCTATCAAACTGTAGACTGATCAGCCCAAGATCATTTTGCCCCTGGGAATATTTGTCAGTGTCTGAAGGAATGCTGCTAAACACCTGCAATTCTCAATACAAATAATTATCCCATTTTAACTGTCATCATGAGAAGGTGAAAAAAACCTCTTCTAAACCATCATTTCCTGAACTTCAGTGTGCATAGGTATCACCTATGGTTGAGTTGTAATACAGATTCTGATTCATCAGGTCCTGGAGGGCCCAGATATTCAGATTGTGGTCCACTCTGAGTAGCCAGACTGTGGGCCTATGCAACTCAGGTGTAGGTAGTTTTAGCTATTCTGAATGAAAATTCATGTTTGCATGTTATTTTGAATGAATATTGTATTCACTCACTCCAGAGGCTGTTATAACTTCATTGTCCAACAAGCCAGGCACACCACAACAAAGATAATGACAGGTTGATTCCACCAATGAATATAGATGCAAAAGTGCTCAACAAAATATTAACAAACCAAGTTTATCGATACATTAAAAGAGTCACACACCAAGAACAATTGAGATTTACCCCAGGGATGCAAGGATCAGTGTGGTACTTCTAATTAACATGTGAAGAATAAAATTTGTAGTATCATCTGAATAGATACCAAAAAACCGTTTGACAAAACTCAATATGTATTTATAATAAAAACTCTCAACAAAGTGGGTATAAAGGAAAATACCTCAACATAAAAAAGGCCATTTATGACAAAACAATAGCCAATATTATGTGCACTGGTGAAAAATTAACAATATTTCTCCTAAAATCGGGAACAAGGCAAAGATACCCAATTTTGACAATTTTATTCAACATAATATTAGAAGCCCTAAGCAGAGCAATCAAATAAGAAAGAGATATGAAAATAATCCAACTGGAAAGGAAGAACTATTACTGTTTGCAATTGACATGATGCTATATATGTGTACATGTTCAGTCACTAAGTCATGTCTGACTGTTTTGCAGCCTCATGGACTGTAGCTCACTAGGCTGCTCTATCCACAGGATTTCCCAGGTATGAATGCTGCGTGGGTTTCCATTTCCTTCTCCTTAGGATCTTCCTGACCCAGGAATCAAACTCATGTCTCCTGGATTGGCAGGCAGATTCTTTACCACTGAGCCACCATGGAAGCCTGATGCTGTATATAGAAAATCCTAAAGACATCACCAGTAATAACACATGTTTTCAGTAAAGTTGCATAGTACAAAATTAATATACAGAAATCTGTTAAGTTTCTATTTGTCAATAATGAACTATAAGAAAGATGGGAAAATATAATTTACTGTCACATCAAAGAATAAATAACTGAAGAGTAATTTAATAAAGGGGGAAAAACTTGAAATTTAAAATTGTTAAACTTTCATGAAAGAAACTGAAGATGACATAAAAAGCAGAAAGATATACAATGAAATAATTAATATTGTTAAAATGACCATACCACCCAAAGCAATCTCCAGACTATATGGAATCCCTATCAAAATAACAAAGGCACTTTCTTATTTACAGAACTAGGAAAAATAATTCTACAAGTCATATGGATAAAAACAATAGACTGAAAATGGCCAAAGCAATCTTGAGAAAGAATAAGCTGGAGTTGCCACAGTCTCTAATATCAACATATATTGCAAAGCTACAGTAAACAAAACAGTATGGTACTGGTTCAGAACCAGACAATTTCAGAAGATATGGATCCATATGTAACGGCACATTTGGTGTGTCTGTGGATCGAGGTCAGTGTCTGATCTTCCTATGCTGCCAACATGAACCACCTTCTAACATTTGATATTGATCCAATGAGACTCATTCATTTTACACTTCTGATATCCAGAACTGTAACAGCATATATTTGTTTATTGTAACCAATAGTTTGGGGATATTTTACAACAGCAACAGAAACCTAATATAGATGTTCATTCAATAAAATTTGTTGGCAAAAATTGAGTTTAACATTCTCAACTCATTCATTAGTTACTTTAATAAGAGCATTTTATGTTGAAAACCCACATTCAGTTCAGTTCAGTTCAGTTCAGTCGCTCAGTCATGTCCGACTCTTTGTGACCCCATGAATCGGAGCACGTCAGGCCTTCCTGTCCATCACCAACTCCCGGAGTTCACTCAGACTCACGTCCATCGAGTCAGTGATGCCATCCAGCCATCTCATCCTCTGTCGTCCCTTCTCCTCCTGCCCCCAATCCCTCTCAGCATCAAAGTCTTTTCCAATGAGTCAACTTTTCGCATGAGGTGGCCAAAGCACTGGAGTTTCAGCTTTAGCATCATTCCCTCCAAAGAAATCCCAGGGTTGATCTCCTTCAGAATGGACTGGTTGGATCTCCTTGCAGTCCAAGGGACTCTCAAGAGTCTTCTCAACACCACAGTTCAAAAGCATCAATTCTTCTACACTCACCCTTCTTCACAGTTCAACTCTCACATCCATACATGACCACAGGAAAAACCATACCCTTGACTAGATGGACCTTAGTTGGCAAAGTAATGTCTCTGCTTTTGAATATGCTATCTAGGTTGGTCATAACTTTCTTCCAGGGAGTAAGCGTCTTTTAATTTCCTGGCTGCAGTCACCATCTGCAGTGATTTTGGAGCCCCAAAAATAAAGTCTGACACTGTTTCTACTGTTTCCCCATCTATTTCCCATGAAGTGATGGGACCGGATGCCATGATCTTTGTTTTCTGAATGTTGAACTTTAAGCCAACTTTTTCACTTTCCTCTTTCACTTTCATCAAGAGGCTTTTTAGCTCCTCTTCACTTTCCGCCATAAGGGTGGTGTCATCTGCATATCTGAGGTTATTGATATTTCTCCTAGCAATCTTGATTCCAGCTTGTGTTTCTTCCAGTCCAGCATTTCTCATGATGTACTCTGCAAAGAAGTTAAATAAGCAAGGTGACAATATACAGCCTTGACGTACTCCTTTTCCTGTTTGGAACCAGTCTGTTGTTCCATGTCCAGTTCTAACTGTTGCTTCCTGACCTACATACAGATTTCTCAGGAGGCAGGTCAGGTGGTCTGGTATTCCCATCTCTTGCAGAATTTTCCACAGTTTATTGTGATCCACACAGTCAAAAGCTTTGGCATCATTAATAAAGCAAAAATAGATGTTTTTCTGGAACTCTCTTGCTTTTTCCATGATCCAGCAGATGTTGGCAATTTGATCTCTGGTTCCTCTGCCTTTTCCAAAACCAGCTTGAACATCAGGAATTTCATGGTTCACATAGTGCTGAAGCCTGGCTTGGAGAATTTTGAGCATTACTTTACTAGCATGTGAGATGAGTGCAATTGTGCGGTAGTTTGAGCATTCTTTTGCATTGCCTTTCTTTGGAATTGGAATGAAAACTGACCTTTTCCAGTCCTGTGGCCACTGCTGAGTTTTCCAAATTTGCTGGCATATTGAGTGCAGCACTTTCACAGTATCATCTTTCAGGATTTGAAACAGCTCCACTGGAATTCCATCACCTCCACTAGCTTTGGTCATAGTGATGCTTTCTAAGGCCCACTTGACTTCACATTCCAAGATGTCTGGCTCTAGATTAGTGACCTTTAAAATCAGTATGAAGTTATTTCATACCATTAGCTGATACAATGATCTATGTATTACATAACTGTAAAAGTTGCCTGACTATGATGCCTTGTGACATTAAGGCAGGAAATGTAATCCAGTATGAAGATAGAGGTCACCCACTGTATTTTAAATTTTTGTGTCTATATTGCTATATTCTTTTCTATTATATTAATTGAAATGTTCATTCATTTTGTTTCTATTCTCTCTACTTTTCTCTCTAGTTTCCTTTAAAAAGAAAAGATGGAATTCTAACCTCATCTGTGTATGTACATATGTGTATTGTTTGTTGTTGTTTTAGTCACTAGATCATGTCCAACTCTTTGGCTACCCCATGGACTGTAGCTAGCAGGCTCCTCTGTCCATGGGATTTCCCAGGCAAAAATATTGGCTTGGGTTGTTGTTTCCTTCTCCAGGGTATCTTCTCACCAAGGGATTGAAGTATGGACTCCTGTATTGGCAGGCAGATTCTTTTTCACTAAGCCACCAGGGAAGCCCTTACATTTATGTATAGGATTGTGCTTATTTGAAAGAAAATTGTAGCCACACACACACACATAGAAACAGAACATTTGCACTTGAATGTTTTCTATAGACTAAAAAATGAACATGGAAATTCATTAATTTCTATATTTATTTTGCTTATTTCTCAGAGCATCTATATGAAGTTACAATTAGTATCCCACATTGCCTTCAGAAATAAGGAGACAAGAAGTTCAGAGAGCATAAATTGTTTGTAACTATGTAACAAAGCATTTAAAGCTGTTATCACTGTCAAATTATACACACATATAAACAGGCAGTATATTCTCTTATACAGAAAACAGCACCAAAGAATTGATGCCTCAAATTTTGGTGCTGGAGATGACTCTTGAGAGTCCCTTGGACTGCAAAGAGATCAAACTAGTCACTTCTAAAGGAAATCAACTCTGAATATTCATTGGAAGGAACTGATGGTGAACCTGAAGTTCCAATATTTTGGTCACCTGACACTAAGAGCCAACTCATTGGAAAAGAGCCAGATGCTGGGAAAGATCGAGGATAAAAGGAGTAGAGGCCAGCAGAGCATGCGATTGTTAAATATCATCACCAACTCAAAGGATATGAATTCGAGGAAACTCTGGGAGATAGTGAAGGACAGAAGAGACTGGCTTGCTATAGTCCATGGGGTTGCAAAGAGTCAGACACAACTTAGCCACTGAACAACAACAACAAATGTTCTCTTAATTTTTGTAGAGACCTTGTAATTCATCAACTTGCTCACTTTAAATACTCAGTTTACTGAATGCAACTGTACTCCACTAATTTAATTAAATAGTAAAAAATCTAAAGGTGCATGAGTAAGATTTGAATCTAGAACAAAGGCAACAGTTTCTCACTTAAAAAGGGTGGGAGATATATCTTCTAACTGGGAAAGAAGCCAAGTCTCATTATGGATGTAGAATGGGTGTTATTAAATTTAAGTAATTCAAGTGATGAACTCTTTTTTATTTGTAAATAAAAGCTTAATCTAGATATAGAAATGCAGTAAACTGATAATAAATTGATTCAAGAGAGAAGATCAATACAGTCCTATTCAACATCATGGATGAGCCTTACAAATAAAATGTAGAGATTGAGATCTGACTTATACACTCATGAAGTGCATAAAAAAATCAGTACAACTCCTCCACATTATGTAATTTCTTTTGATTGAAAGAAAAGTACTATTATATATCCCTTTGCTATAGAATGACTTGTTAGGCATCAATAGCTAACTGACACAATAATGAAAATGAAGAGAACTGAGGGCAACTTTAATAATCTGTAGCTTTTTATTTTTGGTATATTCTGATATTTGAGAAGAACATCCAAGATCATTCTGTCATTCAAATATATTTCAGATCAGTATAGTAACAAGTGACTACCTTGAGGTTCTCTTCTAGGTGACTAGGAGAGGTAGATAAACACGCATATTTGTGGAGAAAAACTGGAGACCTGGGCAAGATATCAATGTCTGGGCATGATATCAAGCTCTTGTGTGTGGATCGTCCTCTGATCACAAAGAATGGACTGATTTCTGAACATAAAGGAGATGGGAAATGGATGAACAGATATCGTTCAATAGCTATCCCTTTTCATGTTTATTACAAACATTAGGAAATGGGAGTTAATTTTAGAACAATAAGAAGAGTCATATAAGTAGGTAGCATTAGAAGTTTTTAAGCAGAAAGAGGATAATAATTTAGTAATAAAATATATCCCCCACTTCAATGAATAAATCCTTTCACTCGTAGGCACCTATCTTCCATGCTTTAATTAATAGATGTGTGACATGAAAAATAAACATTTTGCATCATAACGAAATGTGTGATTTAACATTTTTTCCTCACATTTATGGTCATCTGTGACACTAAGATAGTATCAGATAAATTTATTCCAGTTTATCTTTCCATGTAGATTTCACTGGGAGGTATGTATATGTGTGTCTAAAAATCAATTTTTTTCCAACAGCTACCTTCCCTGGTGGCTTGGATTACCAACAATCTTCCTGGAGTGGAGGAGACCTTGGTTCAGTCCCTGAGTTGGGAAGATCCCCTGGAGAAAGAAATGACTACCCACTCTAGTATTCTTGTTGGGAGAATCCCATGGACAGAGGAGCCTGGCAGGCTACAGTCCATGGAGTCACAAAGAGTCAGACATGACTGACTGACTGAGCACACTTCTGATTACCAAGGTGAATAACTGAATGAAACCAGAAGTGCAGTTATGAGATACTAGCAAGTTTGCAGTTTAAGTATCTGGCATTAAGGTTTCGACTACAATTTAAGAGCCAGAAAATAGGAAAAGGAGTATGTCAAGGCTGTATATTGTCACCCTGCTTATTTAACTTCTATGCAGAGTACGCTGGAATCAAGATTGCTGGGAGAAATATCAATAACCTCATATACGCAGATGACACCACCCTTATGGCAGAAAGTGAAGAGGAACTAAAAAAACCTCTTGATGAAAGTGAAAGAGGAGAGTGAAAAAGTTGGCTTAAAGCTCAACATTCAGAAAACGAAGATCATGGCATCTGGTCCCATCACTTCATGGGAAATAGATGGGGAGACAGTAGAAACAGTGTCAGACTTTCTTTTTTGGGCTCCAAAATCACTGCAGATGGTGACTGCAGCCATGAAATGAAAAGATGCTTACTCCTTGGAAGATAAGTTATGACCAACCTAGATAACATTCAAAAGCAGAGACATTACTTTGCCGACTAAGGTCCGTCTAGTCAAGGCTATGGTTTTTCCTGTGGTCATGTATGGATGTGAGAGTTGGACTGTGAAGAAGGCTGAGCGCTGAAGAATTGATGCCTTTGAACTGTGGTGTTGGAGAAGACTCTTGAGAGTCCCTTGGACTGCAAGGAGATCCAACCAGTCCATTCTGAAGGAGATCAACCCTGGGATTTCTTTGGAAGGAATGATGCTAAAGCCGAAGCTCCAGTACCTTGGCCACCTCATGCGAAGAGTTGACTCATTGGAAAAGACTCTGATGCTGGGAGGGATTGGGGGCAGGGGGAGAAGGGGACGACCCAGGATGAGATGGCTGGATGGCATCACCAACTCGATGGACGTGAGTCTGAGTGAACTCCGGGAGTTGGTGATGAACAGGGAGGCCTGGCGTGCTGCAATTCATGGGGTCGCAAAGAGTCAGACACTACTGAGAGACTGAACTGAACTGATAATGAAATAATTGCAAAGTTAAGCCCTGTTCCATATACCTGCTTCCATATGAAATGCAATTTTTGAAGTAAATCTGCAGTGTTAGAGACGATTCTGTGAGATATGTGTCTCAAGAACTGTAGCTACAAGGCAGCAGCTATGTCTATTGATTTGATGCTCATATATATCCCATCTTAAAATCAAAAGTATACAAATGAAATATAAACACATCACTGAAAAATGTTTCTCACCTAATTATTTTTCTGCTTCTTTAATTGCTCATCTCCTCAGAAATGTTCAAATTTTACTGACAGCACTATGTTTCCCATTTGAGTCTCATTCAACTAAATTTTCATTCCCAAACTTAACTGTCAATGATAGTCCTTAGATTTCTGAATCCAATAGACACTTCTCTATTCAGCTTATTAAATATATTGATTCTGAATTAATTATTCTATCAAGTAAACAAACATGGAGATCTCTCCATTTTGAGTCAAGTCTTTAGGTTTTCAGGTAACCTCAGGTACTTATTCTTTGGTTTTAGTCTCTCCTTCTTATGCAGCATCAATTTGGGTCTTTAAAAAATAATAATTAATTAATTTTAATTGGAGGCTAATTACTTCACAGCATTGTGGTGGTTTTTGCCATACATTGATGTAATGCTCAAAATTCTGCAAGCCAGGCTTAAGCAGTACATGAACCGTGAAATTACAGATGTTCAAGCTGGTTTTGGAAAAGGCAGAAGAACCAGAGATCAAATTGCCAACATCCATCTGTTGGATCATCGAAAAAGCAAGAGAGTTCTGGAAAAACATCTGTTTCTGCTTTATTGACGATGCCAAAGCCTTTGACTGTGTGGATCACAATAAACTGTGGAAAATTCTGCAAGAGATGGGAATACCAGACCACCTGACCTGCCTCTTGAGAAACCTATATGCAGGTCAGGAAGCAACAGTTAGAACTGGACATGGAACAACAGACTGGTTCCAAATAGGAAAAGGAGTACGTCAAGGCTGTATATTGTCACCCTGCTTATTTAACTTCTATGCAGAGTATATCATGAGAAACGCTGGGCTGGAAGAAGCACAAGCTGGAATCAAGATTGCAGGGAGAAATATCAATAAGCTCAGATATGCAGATGACACCACCCTTATGGCAGAAAGTGAAGAGGAACTAAAAAGCCTCTTGATGAAAGTGAAAGAGGAGAGTGAAAAAGTTGGCTTAAAGCTCAACATGCAGAAAATGAAGATCATGGCATCTGGTCCCATCACTTCATGGCAGAAAGATGGGGAAACAGTGGAAACAGTGGCTGACTTTATTTTTTGGGCTCCAAAATCACTGCAGATGGTGATTGCAGCCATGAAATTAAAAGATGCTTACTCCTTGGAAGGAAAGTTATGACTAACCTAGATAGCATATTGAAAAGCAGAGACGTTACTTTGTCAACAAAGGTCCATCTAGTCAGGGCTATGGTTTTTCCAGTAGTCATGTATGGATGTTAGAGTTGAACTGTATAGAAGGCTGAGCACCATAGAATTGATGCTTTTGAACTGTGGTGTTGGAGAAGACTCTTGAGAGTCCCTTGGACTGTAAGGAGATCCAGCCAGTCCATCCTAAAGGCGATCAGTCCTGGGTGTTCACTGGAGGGACTGATGCTGAAGCTGAAACTCTAATGCTTTGGCCACTTCATGCAAACAGTTGACTCATTGGAAAAGACCCTGATGCTGGGAGCGACTGGGGGCAGGAGGAGAAGGGGACGACAGAAGATGAGATGGCTAGATGGCATCACCGACTTGATGGACATGAGTTTGAGTGAACTCCGGGAGATGGTGATCGACAGGGAGGCCTGGCGTGCTGCGATTCATGGGGTCACAAAGAGTCAGACACAAATGAGAGACTAGACTGAACTGAATTAACTGAACTGACATGAATCAGCCATGGGTGTACATGTGTGTCTTGTAGCCACCTGGATGGTAACTCAGAGTTAGACCTCTGTGTGGAGGTTCAAATTCCTCACTGGATGGTTGACGATGGAGATTGAAGTTCTGTCTTCAGGAAGAGACCAGGAAGGAGTTAAACAGAGCCAGACCTAGGAATCCAGATGCAAAAACCATGACCGCTCCAGCTCAAGGTGGAACTGCTCAGACATTACAACAGTGGAGACATTTACAGCTCTATATATTCTTTATCTGCTCACCACATCTGCTCATTAACACATTTTCCACTGTTACTCTGACCTCTGAGCACATTTGCCCATGGGAACTGGTCTGGATAAAACAGGAAATTTTTCCTTCTGATTTGCAGTTCCCAAGAGATGAGCTTAGACATCAGGTGTATTTAATTCTTATTATCAATACTACTCCATCAACACTTCTGGTTTCCAGTTAACATTTAAACTTATTACAAAACCCTTAGACCAAGTTTTCTCCAAATCTAAGGCTGAGGAACCTGACTAATTCACTTGCATCTCGAAAGGATTGACTTGTGGTGGGAACACAGCCCCCATTACCAACAGAATTTTACTATTTCTTCTTTAATAAATTTGTGAACTGTGTTCCTTTGCTTTAAAAACCATAGGTAAAAATAATCTTTGATTTCATACTTTGATACATCAGTTAGGAGTTTCATCCTTTTATTACAAATGAAAAGCTGGCATTTTCTCTTATTTATGAAATACTTATGAAAAATTACAAGAGAAAAATTTAGATCATTTAATATATGGTGGGCTGGCCTTAGAATCTTACACATATTGTCCCATTTATTTTTTGCAAAGGTCCATCCTATGAGGGATGTGCAATTATGACCTTCCTTATCAATTTTCAGAATTAGGTGACTGGCCCAAAGTTGTTGCTATTGTTGTTCAGTCACTCAGTAATGTCTGACTCTTTGTGACCCCACAGACTGTAGCACGCCAGGCTTCCCTGTCCTCTACTATCTCCCAGAGTTTGCTCAAACTCATGTCCATTGAGTCGATGATGCCATCCAACCATCTCATCCTCTGTTGTCCCCTTCTCCTCCTGCCCTCAAACTGACCCAGCATCATGGTCTTTTCCAATGAGTCAGCTCTTCCCATCAGGTGGCCAAAGTATTGGAGCTTTAGCTTTAACATTAGTCCTTCCAGTGAATATTCAGAGTTGATTTCCTTTAGGATTGACTTGATCCCAAGGTTTTAGGATTTAAAGCAAAGTTTAATCTCCTTCCTGTCCAAGGGACTCTCAAGAGTCTTCTCTAGCACCACAATTCAAAGGCCCAAGTTTAGAAGCTGATTAAGGTATGTGCTTTGATTATTACATAATCTATTTCTAGTTCTCTTGCTTCAGGGGAGTGCTTCTAAATCAGAGCTGACTTTGCCTCCAGAGGCTCTTTGGCAATATCTGGAGAAAGTTTTGGTTGTTATATCTGGGGAACTGCTACTGGCATGTGGTGTGATGAGACGAGGGATGCAGTCCAGCAAACTGCAAAACACAGGACAGCCCTCATTATAGGGAATTATCCAGCACAAATGTCAATAGTGGTGAGGGTGAGAAACACTAATCAAGCAGTTCTCCAACATCAATGTGTATATGAATCACTAGGTCATAGTATTAAAATACAAATTTTGATTTGACAGGACTTAGGGTGTCACAGAAATTCTGCATTTATAATAATCTCCCAGATGTTGTTGATGTTGCAGGTCCGGTTCTGTGGACCACTCTGTGAGTATCAAGACTGTGGTCCAGTGTTAAGAGTCAGGTGTAGGTAGTTAAAGCTCTTCTCCATGAAGATTTTTCCTCCTCACCTCATGTCTGATGTAAATGGTGGACTCAGTCATTCAGCTTCTGCATACACAAGTTTATATGAGCTTCTTGAGTATTTCCCTCTTAACAAGAAATAAACCTTTCAGACATTTGTTTCCTTATCTATAAACTGGGGAAATTCTGCCTAAGGAGTTGAGAGGTTGATAATATTGCAGAGGTCACAGGAAATTACCTGGCACAGAGCAGGTACAGATCAACAAGAAGCTGTAATAACTATGTTTGAGCTCCACATTTACTAAGATCATTGGGACTCCAGAAAATCTACTGGGATAAGAAATGAGTCCAGGATTACCTGATCTAGGAGACAGAGTCACCATCTTAAAGATCTCCCAGGGTCCCATGCAGCGAGCAGAGAGTTTTAAGAGCCACCATTACATGTTTTGTTCCATGTGGGGATATAAACTCAGAGCCCCTCACGCCGACTCTGTACCAGTTCAGTTAAAAAAAATTAGACTCTTTCAAGCTTTTTTACTTTGCTTCTGTAATCTACTCAAATGTGTCAAAGCTATGATTGCCCCAGCTGTCATGTACAGTTGTGAGAGCTGGACCTTAAAGAAGGCAGAATGCCAAAGAATCAATGCCTTCTAACTGTGGTGCTGGAGAAGGTTCTTGAGAGTTGTTTGAATAGCAAGGAGATCAAATCATTCAATCTTCAGGGAAATCAACCCTGAATACTCACTGGAAGGACTGATGCTGAAACAGCTCCAGTATTTTGGTCACCTGATTTGAATAGCTAACCCATTGGAAAAGTCCCTGATGCTTGCAAAGATTGAGGGCAAAAGGAGAAGAGGGTGTCAGAGGATGAGATGGCTGACTGGCATCACTGATGCAATGGACATGAACTTGGGCAAATTTTGGGAGATGGTGAGGGAGGCCTGGTGTGCTGTTGTCCATGGGATCACAAAGAGTTAGACACGACTAGGCAACCGAACAACAATGTGTGTAAAGCTCATATTCCTTGGTGAATCATAGTTTCCACCAGCCCTTCTTATCTTCCTTTGTTGCAAGTCTATAGTATAGAATTCATAAACATTTAATACCAATAGGAGTATGAAATGCTTGCTTGTTTGTTTCTTCCACAAGTTGAATTTGTCTTATTCTTCACAATTTGTGATTCATCTCTTTATTACCTTAGGAAGTCTTACTCACTCATCCATTCCTTTGAGATTTGAAAGTGTGGGAGGATTGCATGTCACCACTCTTCAGGTTTGAACTTGGACATGTGACATCCTTGAGTTTGTGGAATGTGGGCAGAGTTGACATGCTCAGTGTCTAAGGAGAAGGTGTAAGAAGCTTTGTAGGAGTCCATGCGTGCTCAGTTGCTAAGTCATGTCTGACTCTTTGCGACCTTGTAGACTGTACCCACCAGACTCTTCTGTCCATGGGATTTTCCAGCCAACAATATTGGAGTGGGTTGCCATTTCCTCCTCCAGGGAATCTTCCTGATTAATGGATTGAAACTGTATCTCGTGCATCTTCTGTATTGGCAGGATTCTTTAACACTGAGCTATCTGGGAAACCTTTATGAGATTACACCCTTTGTATTACTGTCCCCCTCCATCACGAGAATGGGCAGCTCCCACATAAAGACCTCTCATATAAAGTCCATTCGCATGGCTCCCAGAATGAAGATGTGCATGTAGCCTAGCATAGTCAGGTCAGAGTCATAGATATCTTATAGCATGCTGCATCTAAAGTGATAATAAACTTTCTATTTTAAGGTGCTGTGATTTGAAAAGTTATTTGTTATCACAGAAAATCTGACTACTACAACCTTTTACATGATGTTTTGCATTAATTACTATTGCTATACCAGCTAAATAGGCTTCTGTAGTGGCTCAGTGGTAAAGAATCCACCAGATACGCAGGAGACACAAGAGACACATTTTCCACCCCTGGGTCAGGAAAACCCCCTGGAAAAGGAAATGGCAATCCACTCCACTATTCTTGTCTGGAGAACCCCATGGACAGAAGAGCCTGGTGAGCTACAGCCCATGGAGTCATAAGGAGTCAGACACAACTGAGTGACTGAGCATGCACATATCAGCTAAATTTACACCATAGGATATACACTTGTTCAAGTATGTATCTTCAGGTGATGTACAAATGGAAGTAAAATATTCAGAATAAAAACTAAAGCCTTAAACTATAAAGATATTTAAACATATATGCATAGGTACTTTCATCTATTCTCCACTGATTTGATTACTAAATCATAGAATAATAATAATATAATTATTGATGAAAATTATAGTTTTTTTCTGAACTCAAATTATTCTTGCTTTGCTTTCCATAATTTAGCAAATCAAATAGATTTGTATAACTGAAGAGCTACCTGTAGTATATTTTCTATTAGACATTAAAGAAATCCTCATTCTTTCTCCATCTCACTCTCCCTCCACTTTCTTTCATTCTCTCTTTCTCCAAATAGAGCTAGAGATATCAAGTCTCTCCTTGACTTCAGACTATAGTTGGAAGCTACAGTAAACAAAAGATCATGGTACCATTGCTAAAACAGACATATAGATCAGTGGAAGAGAACAGAGGGGCTAGCAATGTAGCCAAACACTTTTGGTCAATTAATCTATGAGACAGATGTTGAAAATATATAGTGGAGAATAGGTAATCTCTTCAATAAGTGATGCTGGGAAAGCTGAATAGTTATCTGCAAAAACATGAAATTAGAATATTTTCCAATATCATGTACAAAAATAAAGTAAAAATGGTATAAAGATCTAAACATCAGACAAAGCATGAACCTCCTGGGTGAGAACTTAGAAGACTCTTTGACATAAATCATAGCAATATTTCTTTTTTTACTTTCAATGTGTCTCCTAAGGCAAAGGAAACAAAAACAAAACAAAAGTAAAAACAAAACAAAACATGAAAAAATGCTCAACATCACTTATTAGCAGAGAAACGCAACTCAAAACCACAATAAGGCACCATTTCATGCCAGTCAGAATGGCTGCTATCCAAAAGTCTACAAGCAATAAATGCTGGAGAGGGTGTGGAGAAAAGGGAACCCTCTTACACTGTTGGTGGGAATGGAAACTAGTACAGCCACTATGGAGAACAGTGTGGAGATTCCTTTAAAAACTGGAAATAGAACTGCCATATGACCCAGCAATCCCACTGCTGGGCATACACACTAAGGAAACCAGAACTGAAAGAGACACGTGTACCCCAATGTTCATCCCAGCACTGTGTATAATAGCCAAGACATGGAAGCAACCTAGATGTCCATCAGCAGATGAATGAATAAGAAAGCTGTGGTACATATACACAATGGAGTATTTCAGTCATTAAAAAGAATACATTTGAATAAGTTCTAATGAGGTGGATGAAACTGGAGCCTATTATACAGAGTGAAGTAAGCCAGAAAGAAAGACACCAATACAGTATACTAACGCATATATATGGAATTTAGAAAAATGGCAATGACAGCCTTGTATGCAAGACAGCAAAAGAGACACAGATGTATAGCACAGTCTTTTGCACTCTGTGGGAGAGGGTGAGGGTGGGATGATTTGGGAGAATGGTATTGAAACACGTATAATATCATATGTGAAACGAATCGCCAGTCCAGGTTTGATGCATGATACTGGATGCTTGGGGCTGGTGCACTGGGATGACCCAGAGAGATGGTACAGGGAGGGAGGTGGGAGGGGGGTGCAGGATGGGTACCATGTGTACCCCCGTGGCGGATTCATGTTGATGTTGGCAAAACCAATACAATATTATAAAGTAATTAACTTCCAATTAAAATAAATTTTAAAAAAGAAAAAAGAAAGAAAATCTCAATGGAGTTCCTTTTTAATGGAGTCACAGTTATACAAAATAGACTGGAAAAACAGAGTGCTATTCAATATCAGAACTGCCTAGAATGAGAAGCGATATGTTATTTTAATTTCCTCAGTTCTCTTCACTTGGATTATTATATCAGTTTGTTGCTGCATAACAAGTTGTCCGAAGAGTGAATGGATGATAATGCCCTTATTATCATATAGGACTGTATGATGAGGTGATGTTCTGAGACAGGTTATCTCTTCTTCATGGGTCTACTCTCAGGCTCTATTTCGTGTTTTAAAGGCTCCTCCAGGATGCTGTGTGTGGTTGTAGTGCTCTTCTCTCTTGAGCCACTTTATGCCAATTTCTTCCTTTTATATATGTAGTAGTTGTTGAGTCACTCAGTCAAGTCTGACTCTTTGCGACCCCATGGACTGCAGCATGCAGGCTTCCCTGTCCTTGATTATCTCCCGAAGTTTGCTCAAAGTCATGTCCATTGAGCTGTTGATGCCATCCAACCATCTCATCCTCTGTTGCCCCCTACTCTTCCTGCCTTCAGTCTTTCCCAGCATCAGGGTCTTTACCAATGAGTTGGCTCTTCACATCAGGTGGCCAAAGTATTGAAAATTCAGCTTCAGTCTGCCCTTCCAATGAACACTCAGGGTTGATTTCCTTTAGGATTGACTGGTTTGATCTCCTTGCAGTCCAAGTGACTCTCAAGAGTTTTCCCCAGCACCAGTTTGAAAGCACCAATTCTTTGGCATTCTTTATGGTTCAACTTTCTTTGTGGTTCACCTTTCCTTATGGTTCACTCTCACATCCATCCATGGATACTGGAAAAACCATAGCTTTGACTATATGGACCTTTGTAGGTTAGTCTTTAATTTACAGAAAAAAATTGGTTTATCAAATGTTAACTGCTTTATTTTAATTTGACTGTTCTTATATCCATATAGGACACTTTGTTTCCTTCCTTGGTAGAAGAGATATCTCCCAGTTTTAGGTGTGAATCAACTACATGGGATTTATTTACTACCTTGAATCATGCAAAACCAGAAGTTTTAAATTCTAAGTAATTCACTGAAGTATAATTACACACATTACACTGCAAGTTTTAAACTATACAATTTGTTAAATTTCAAAAATTAGCAGTACACACTACATGGTTCATTTTTTAGAGTTCAAAATGTGCACAAGCTTAATAGTAAACCTTAATTCAGGTGCATGCTGTAAGGAATAAATGAATGTTAGGTATATATTGATTTATTTTGATGAGTCCAAAGAAAGCATTCAAGAATAGTTAGTATGTGAATGGATGTATGTGTGTGCATTTGTATATACCATTCTTTCAACTAAACACACTCACACATATGCATATATACATAGACTCATTCATCATCTCATCTACCACACTGAAAGAAAACCTGAGAGAGAGATTGAAGGGTATGACATTTGAATAAACATAACCTAGAAGATTTAAAGTAGAATATATCATTTTAATTTGAATAAGGGATTACTTTTTTACTACCTTAAATTCCCAAAGCCTTTGAAGTCAGAACCGCATTTACATTATATAACAAGAAATTCTCTATACCAGGTAATGGTATTGAATATTTCCAAATTAACTCTAATTTCTTTTATTGAAAAGGGATTTCAATATAGAATGACATGCCAAGGGTGAGTGATTTGAGAAGCTTAAACTCATTTCCTGGCAACAATATTTTCTTGGTTAAGTATCTGTATTAGATGCCTCCTGCTGCTGTAAGAAATTAACAGACTGACTTAAAAAACATTCTATCTTAAACCTCTAGAGGTCAGAAGCCTAAAATAGGTTTTTAATGGGCTTAAATCATGACATCTGGAGGGTTTGGATCTGTTAAGATGTTCCAGGTGAGAATGAATTCCTTCTTCTATTCCAGTTTCCAGGGGACATCTTTATACATTGGCTTATGATCCTTCCTCCATCTGCAGTGCCAGCAGCACAGCATGTTCAAATCTCTGACCCCAATTTTTCCTCTGTCTTCCACATTTAGAGGATCATTGTATTTACATCCCTGATAGCTCAGTTGGCAAAGGACCTGCCTGCAATGTAGGAGACCTGGGTTTGATCCCTGGGTTGGGAAGATCCCCTGGAGAAGGGAAAGGCTACCGACTCCAGAATTCTGGCCTGGGGAATTGGTTACAAAGAGTCAGAAAAGACTGAGCTACTTTCATTTTCAAGGTAGATAATCTGGGATAATCTTCTTGTCTTAAATATATGACTAGTAATTTTATCCCATCTACTGTCTCAATTACCTTGTTATGTAACAAATATATTCCAAAGTTCTTTGGTTTAGGATATGAAATCTTTTGGAATCCCTGATGCTGCCTACCCTAAAATCTTCTTTTTTTCCCTTTTAAAAAATTATTTGGCCATGGCATGTCTTAGTTGAGGCATGCAGGATCTTTTTTAGATATGGCATGAGAACTCTAAGTAGCATATGGGATCTAGTTCCCCAACTAGGGATTGATTCCTGGCTCCATGTGTCGGGTTAGCCACTGGGCCACCAGGGAGGATCTAAAGTCTTTTTAATATATATTTTATTTGATGTCACTCAAGAGCTATAATATTTTAGAGATCTGGACACAATTATTATCACTTATGAAGTGGGTGAAAATGATTCTTTCAAAATTTGTACATAAAAGACCCTTTATGGAGAAGACTAAAGCTATGTGTACTTGACTCTAACACAGGACCACTGCAATGATATCCAAACTGTGGTCCACAGAACAAGGCCTGCAGCTTCAACACATAAGATTTTGCTGCAAAGGCAGTCCCTGGGCCCTCTAGAGACCTGATGAGTCACTATGTGCATTTGAACTGCAAACCTTGGTGATTTGTATGCACAAAGAATCTATAGAAGTTCTGGTCTAACGACAGATTTCCTTACTTTCTTACAGGCTTCCCTGGTGACTCAGATGGTATGGAATCCGCCTGCAATGCAGGTGACCCTTTGATCCCTGGGTGGAGAAAATCCCCTGGAGAAGGAAATGGCAATCAACTCCAATATTCTTACCTGGGAAATGCCACCGACAGAGGAGCCTGGCTGGCTACAGTCCATGACATCGCAAAGAGTCAGACACAACTGAGGAACTAAACACACACACATTCTCACTTTTGGCATTTGAGGCAGGAAAGGTACAGTGTGCTATCCTGCTGTATACTGGGGATTAGCAGCATCTTTTAGGCATTGTCAAATATCCCCAGGGACAAAATCATCTCTGATTGAAAATCACTGCCCAGAGTTTGAGAACTGAAAGTATCTTGACCAATTCCAACCAAGATTCCATCCCTTACTTCGTTTATACCTTTAAGCAGAACATTAAATCCCTCAGTACCATTTCTGCAGTGTTGAATGGAGTTTTTATACATTCTAACTCATAGAACACACAGTTGTCAAGATGAAACTTGACAGTCCCTGTAATGTTCTAAACTAGTGTTACAGAACAACATCTAAATATATCTTTTATAATTTTAATGTTTTATAATGAGGGGTAAATGACAGATGTTACTATCAGTAGGAAATCCTTATTGCCTTTATAAAACTTTCTTGAAACCAAAGATTTTAATATTCAAGTTTTACATTAAAGAAGTGGAGTTAGCCCCCATTTTGAAGAGAGAAAAATTAATTCTCAGATATTTCAGGGGTTGTATTGCAACCACTAATCAAAGCAATCAAGACCCTAAGGACCTAGGCAAGACATATGCCCATATGAGAAAATTTGAACTCAGGGATGTAATGAGGTTCTGGGAGGCTTAGCCTTTTGGAAGCAGAAGAGTTAAATGAGAAGGAGTGATAAAAATTGAATTCATCTAACTTATAATGCAGTCTCTTAGGAACAGAGAATCAGCAGGAAAAAATTCCATTCTGTCCAGACCAATATCTCCCAGGAAAATCATGTATATAGAGGTTGGAGTGACAAGAAGAAACATGCCTAATGAGCTGACACAGGAAGCTATAAATATCTCCTCTGCTGCAGTTTCTCAGCCTATGCCACTGTGGTTGGATAGTACATGGTCTTTGCTTATACAGTCCTAAATCTGGCTGAGAGACCAATGCTGTTGTCTTGTTTAGGGACAAACTTTGGTCTCCATCACCAATTATTTAGGGGGTGGGAGATTTAGATCTTCACAGGGAGAACTTCCATGCAGAGTTTCCAAGCAGGTGAGTCTGAGAGTGCCACAGATACTTCGGGAGAGGATCAGAGAGGAGGGAAGCCAGGAATGTGTACCTGAGGTCACCTGAGGACCAATCTAGCATAGCCCAGAGGTCAGAGATCATTATGGCTGTTTGCTGGCTTTCCAAGTAAACATTGTGCTTGGAAACATGAGTGTCACTTTTAACAATTAAATCATGCTAGTGGAAGCCCAATAGAAGAAGGAATGGGAGGCCTAAACTGCCACCAGTAAAAGTAGAACATGAGCCCAGGAATCTTGTTGATTAACAGGACCACTCCTGTCAGACAATTAGGTAAGGACATTTCTTTTTATTGTAAGACAGGATATATTAGATTCTGTTTTCACATGGAGGAGAAAGATCTAAACTGAAGACTGTTTGCAAATATACCCTTGCAATATCTGTGAATGAAACCTACATATTACAGTATCTTTTTTCACGGTGGGTATTCACATAAGGAAAAAAAAAAAACAACGTAGTTACATAGGTGAAAAGATGTATGTCAAGAGGTTTACTTTTCAATTATTTTATTACCAGTGAGGCTGAATATATTTGTGGATTTGTTAGGCATTGAGTGTTTCTCTACTGAAAAATATCCTGTAACTTTTATTTTACATAGTGGTGTCAGAGTACTATTATTCCTTTTAAAAATTTAATTCTTTGAAAGAAAGAATAGCTTTTTAGTTTCTTTTTTTATATAAATTTATTTATTTTAATTGGATGTTAATTACTTTACAATATTATATTAGTTTTGCCATACATCAACATGAATTTTTTTAAACAAAAAACTGAACATCATTTAGTTCTTTTATATATGTATAGATATATCTGTGGGGATTGTATAAGCATTCATACATTTTTTTCAGTCAAATCTCTCAGTCAAATCTGTCAAATATAGCATCCTCTTCATCATTTTTAAGAAAGAATTTGGGTAATTTGACACTGTGGCTCATTTGGTAATGAATCTGCCTGCAATGCAGGAGACCAGAGTTCCATCCCTAGGAGGGGAAAATCCCCTGGAGAAAGATATGGCAATCCATTCAGTATTCTTGCCTGGAGAATTCCATGGACAGAGTAGCTTGGTGGGCTACTGTCTGTTCACGGGGCCTTAAAGAATCAGACACAACTGAGAGACTTTCACTTTCTTTCACTTCCTTTTTCTGACACATAATAACATATGAGTTACATGCATTCAGCATGTTGATTCAGTATTTGTTTATATCACTAAATGATCACTACAGTACATCTAGTTAACCTCTGTCACCACACATAGTTCCAATTTATTTCTTGTGATGAGAAATTGTCATATCTGCTGTCTCTTAGCAACTTGCAGGTATGCTATAAATTATTATGAAAATACGTGGAGTTTGTTAATTTAAAACTGCTTCCCAACCAAGGGTAATTATGTCCTCCAGGGGACACTTAGCAATATGAGTAGACATTTTTCACTATCACACTGATGAATGGTAGATGATGGGCCAAGATGCTTCTAAGCATCCTACAGTATACAGGGCAGAGCCCACCACAGAGAATGGTCTGCCAGAGAATGTCCAGTAGTGCAAAGGTGGAGGAACTCTGAGTTAAAGAATATTCGTGCTTGCACAATCAAGAGCTGTCACAGGTAGTTTCCAAAATGTTCTCCACATCACATTTTTGCTAGTAAAATTACAGAACTCCCCTTATGTCTGTGATATCTGTTTAGAAGTTTCAACCTCAATCTACAATAAGTGTTTTCACCAGGCTGAGGGTTGTGAATGAGACTTCCTGGTGATTTTTAAACTATTAGTCACTTTGAGTAAAGATTCATATATTTGATCAGCATGTCAATTTTTATTATCATACATCTATATATTTTACACCTATTTCTCAACAGTTAGCTGCATTTTCAATAATGCTGACAAATTATTGGTTCTGCAATTCACTTTTGGTTGGGTGTTTTAACCATAAAAATGTTAAGTTTCATAGAGTTAAATCTTTCTCCTTACTTCTGATTTTCTCACCTTAATTATGATAGTCTTCCCACCTATTGATTTTATGTGTAGTTTTTTATATGTTCATCTAAAGTAGACTATTTTGGGGATCTTTGGTCCCCCCCCCTTTTTTTTTGCAGATTAATTACTTTACAATATTGTATTGGTTTTGCCATACATCAACGTGAATCCGCCACAGGTATACAAGTGTTTCCCTTTTTAAAATTGTATTTGTGCACTAAATTTTTATTCTAAGAAATTAAATGGAAACTTTCGTTTAAAAAATAAATGAATAAAAGATGTGCTGTATAAGGAACCACTTCATTTTCTTCCAGGTAGTCAGCAATTTATGCCAAGTTTTATTCAACAATCTGGACTTTTCCAACCAAATTGAAATATAGTGCTCCTCTAGGATAGTGTTCATATCTAAGGGGACCTAATTCCTAATCATTCAACAAATAATAGCAAAGCATCTGCTATGTGCCAAAATTTCTGGGTAAATTATATGTTATATTCTCCTGAGTCAAAGTCTTTTCTTAATTATTACTTAATGTTGTAATTGTCCAATGACTGTTATTATATATCATGTTTCAGTTTTGATGTTCCACTCAGTTTTATTTAATACAATTATGCAAAATCACCCTTTATTTTTACTGGTTTTGCTATTCTTTTTATTCCATAATTTCTAACTTTCTTAAGTGCATTTTTAAATAAATGTACATATATTCACATATCTTTGGGAAAAATGAGTGAACAATGCAATTGAAGTCTCTATTGATATTGCATTATAGTGACAGAGTTGCAGTACAGTAGACTAAAATGGCTTCCCTGGTGGCTCAGACAGTAAAAAATTTACCTGCAATGCAGGAGACCTGGCTTTGATTCCTGGGTTAGGAAGATCCCTTGGAGGAGGGCATGGCAACCCACTCCAGTATTCTTGTCTGAAGAGTCCCAATGGACAGAGGAGCTTGGTGAGTTACAGTCCATGGGGTTGCAAAGAGTCAGATACAACTCAGTGACTAAGCGCAGCACAGCACAGCACAGCACAGACTACAACATAGTGTCCTCAGGTTTAAATTATGCAAATACATTTATCCAGAATAACAATGAATGTTCATTTATAAGGTTTCATAAGTATGGTATGGAAAGACCAGAACAAGAATTAAATTGTGCCCGCTGGATTTATTAAAGAAAAAATTAGGCACAAGAATAATAAATAAAATATCTCCCATAAGAAAATAGACAGGTCTTTCTTCATTCAGTATCAGATCACAGAAATATAAATTGTAAAATAATATGAAAAACACTCAGGAGAAACAAATCTTCTATTGATTAATATAACACACACAGAAAATTTCCATTTTCCATGTTTCCATTTTGATTTCTTAGTTTACTCCCTTTGGTTATTTTTCTCTTGGGGTATTAAATCTGTATGTTTTTTCACATTACATATGTATTACTGTTTCTGTCATTGGCAAAAAATATTTTTCGTTATGATTTTACCTGGGCATTAAGGATATGTAGCTGAATTTGCAATGTTCCCAAACAAAGAAAATTTTTATTAGTCACATTTTCTCAGGGACACTGGAGCTCATTAGATCTTTTCCCTTCATTTTATCCATCTGTCTCTAATACTTTTTATATTTCTTTAAGTACTGGGTGGTGGTTGTCATTGCTCAGTTAACAACTTGTCTCCAATTCTTTGTAACTCCACCATGCCAGGCTTCCTTGTCCCTCAACATCTCCTGGAGTTTGCCCCAATTCATGTCCATTGAATCAGTGATGCCATCCAACCATTTCATCCTCTTTTGCCCCCTTTTCCTTATGCTCTCAATCTTTCCGAGTATCAGGGTCTTTTCCAATGAGTTGGCTATTTTCATCGGGTGGCCCAAACAGAAAGGAACCTCAATTTTATTGCTTCCTTGGAAATTTATGAAGTAGAATTTCTAGGTACCTTTTCAAAATTCTTTAGAAGAAACTTAATCTGATCCGACCAGCTTGAGTTGTCACCACTGATGACCTAAGGAAGGTGGTTCTGGATGAGAAAATCATGACAGTAACACAGTCCAGGAAGCTACAGTGTGTCTGTGCCTTGCGGAGTGACAGCAGTTCTTAAAGCATAAGCACCCAGTCATATATTAAAGTGACATAATAAGGTGAGAGAGGCCAGAACTCAGTGAACAGGTGGTACTAAGAAGAAGATCTCCTTCAATTCACAGGGTGCCTTTGCAACTAAATTTCTGAAGTGCTGGGAACAACTTGGAAGGAGGGATTCTCTGTGGAGTGAAGGTTCAGGTGTAGCAGGGAGACCATGTTTTTCCTTAGCTTCCCTGACGCCATCTCTAATCACTCTGCCTCTTGCTATTCCTTTGCCTTACTGGCTTCCTTGTTTGCATTTGAACATGTGGAACCAGCATCTTCCTCCGATCCTTTGTATTGGCAGCTCCCTCTTCCAGGAACACACTTCTCCTGGTATCACACTAGATGCTTTGCTCTCTTTCTTGATGTCTCTTCAAACAACCCTTTGTTTGCAGACCTTGCCTGAACACTCAGTGCAAAATAACTCCTATTACTACTCTCTCCTTTGTATCTGGTTTTATTTTCTTCATAACATCTGTCACCTTCTGACATTTTTTTTAATATAAATTTATTTATTTTAATATCATCTATCTCCATTCTTGGAATGTGGAGATTTGTTTTTCTGCATCCCTCTTTGTCCTTGGGACATGTTGGCTCTCAATACATGTTTCTCAAAGGCATGAAAGAGTTTCTCATTAAAACTGTAAAGTGAAAGTGTTAGTAGCTCAGTCGTGTCTGATTCTTTGTGACCCCATGAACTGTAGCCTGCCAGGATCCTCTGTCCATGGAATTCTCCAGGCAAGAATACTGGAGTCGGTAGGCATCCCCTTTTCCAGGGGATCTTCTTGACCCAGGGATCGAAACCCTTGTAAATTTACTGAGAATGGGACAATAAAAATTCTAGTCAGAGATGAAATGAGGTATATCGTCAAGAAAAATTCATATATATGCAACATATTAACATCAATTTCTTGCCTGCAAAATAGAAATTATATTATTTCAGCTATTTCAGGTATGCCCATTTAAGTGAAAATTTATCATGTTGCTTTTTTTTCCTCCCAATAGTCACATTTGCCATATGGAACTGGAGAACAATACACAAATTTCAAAATTTCTTCTTCTGGAATTTTCAGAGGAATCAGAACTGCAGCCCCTCATATTTGCAATTTTCCTCTCCATGTACCTGATCACTCTGTTTGGAAATCTGCTTATCATCCTGCTTGTCAGCTCAGACTCCCACCTCCACACCCCCATGTACTTCTTCCTCTCCAACCTGTCCTTTGTAGACGTCTGTTTCACCTCCACCACCATCCCAAATATGCTGTGGAACATCCAGACACATAGCAAAGTTATCACCTATGAAGCTTGTGTCACCCAGATGTATTTTTACATATTCTTTGCAGGATTAGATGACATTCTCCTGGCTGTGATGGCCTATGATCGGTACATGGCCATTTGCCAACCCCTGCAGTACATGGTCATCATGAGCCCCCAATTCTGTGGACTGCTGGTGCTTCTGTCCTGGATAATGAATATCATGTATTCCTTGTTACACAGTTTGATGGTGTTGCGATTGTCCTTCTGTTCAGACTTGGAAATCCACCACTTTTTCTGTGAACTCAACCAGGTGATACAACTTTCTTGTTCTGACACTTTTCTCAATAACATAGTGATCTATTTTTCAACTGCTCTCTTTGGTGGTGGCCCTTTTGCTGGCATAATCTACTCTTACTTTAAAATAGTTTCCTCCATAACTGGAATCTCATCAGCTCAGGGGAAGTATAAAGCATTTTCCACCTGTGCATCTCACCTCTCAGTTGTCTCCTTATTTTATTGTACAGTCTTAGTACTGTACCTTAGCCCTGCTGTTACACACAGCTCACACACAAGTGCAACAGCCTCAATGATGTACACTGTGGTCATGCCCATGCTGAATCCCTTCATCTACAGTCTGAGGAACAAAGACATAAAGAGGTCTCTGAAGAGATTCTATTTGGGGATGCCAGGTATAAAATTGCCAGTTACATGAAGGAAATGAATGTTTTCTCGATCACATGACTCAAAGACTTGGAAGCAGATATTGCAATGCTTTGATCTTTGTAGAATAAAACTTACTTCTATTTATTTCCTCAGATTTCCCTTTTATTTTGATTCAGCTTCTCTATGCAAATTTTAGTAACTGTCTTTAAGTTTTTTCATCAGCTTGATATTCAGACAGTATATACTGTTTCCTACTTCAAAATTATCCTAACTTTAGAGTAGAAATGTTTGGAAATCCCATTCTTCTGGTGGTTCATCACAATGTATTAAGAATAATTGTTTCTCAAAATGGTGATACCCTAGGGGGGTGGGATGAAGGGGTGGGAGGGATACATATAGTTACGTCTGATTCCTGTTGTTGTAAGGCAGAAATCAACACAACATTGTAAAGCAATTATCCTCCTATTAAAAAAATTAATTAATTTTAAAAACTCATATGACACCCCAAGTAATTTTCATTTGTCTTCCTGAAAGAATCATGAACACTCTGCTGAATAACCAAAAAATCACAGAAGAAATCAAAAAAGAAATCAAAATATGCATAGAAAAGAATGAAAATGAAAACACAATAGCCCCAAACCTGTGGGACACTGTAAAATAGTGCTAAGGGGAAGGTTCATAGCAATACAGGCATACCTCAAGAAACAAGGAAAAAGTCAAATAAATAACCTAACTCTACACCTAAAGCAACTAGAAAAGGAAGAAATGAAGAAACCCAGGGTTAGTAGAAGGAAAGAAATCTTAAAAATTAGGGCAGAAATAAATGCAAAAGAAACAAAAGAGACCGTATCAAAAATCAACAAAGCCAAAAGCTGGTTCTTTGAGAGGATAAATAAAATTAAGAAACCATTAGCCAGACTCATCAAGAAACAAAGGAGGAAAAATCAAATCAATAAAATTAGAAATGAAAATGGAGAGATCACAACAGACAACACAGAAATACAAAGGATCATAGGAGACTACTATCAGCAATTATATGCCAACAAAATGGACAACGTGGAAGAAATGGACAAATTCTTAGAAAAGTACAACTTTCCAAAATGGAATCAGGAAGGAATAGAAAATCTTAACAGACCCATCACAAGCACAGAAATTGAAGCTGTAATCAGAAGTCTTCCGGCAAACAAAAGCCCAGGTCCAGACGGCTTCACAGCTGAATTCTACCAAAAATTTAGAGAAGATCTAACACCTATCCTACTCAAACTCGTCCAGAAAATTGCAGAGGAAGGCAAACTTCCAAACTCATTCTATGAGACCACCATCACCCTAATACCAAAACCTGACAAAGATGCCTCAAAAAAAGAAAACTACAGGCCAATATCACTGATGAACATAGATGCAAAAATCCTTAACAAAATTCTAGCAATCAGAATCCAACAACACATTAAAAAGATCATACACCATGACCAAGTGGGCCTTCTCCCAAGGGATGCAAGAATTCTTCAATATCCACAAATCAATCAATATAATACACCACGTTAACAAATTGAAAAATAAAAGCCATATGATTATCTCAATAGATGCAAAAAAAGCCTTTGACAAAATTCAATATACATTTATGATTAAAAACCCTCCAGAAGGCAGGATTAGAAGGAACATACCTACATAATAAAAGCTATATATGACAAACCCACAGCAAACATTATCCTCAATGGTGAAAAATTGAAAGCATTTTCCCTAAAGTCAGGAACAAGATAAAGGTGCCCACTCTCACCACTAATAGTCAGCATAGTTTTGGAAGTTTTGGCCACAGCAATCAGAGCAGAAAAAGAAATAAAAGGAATCCAAATTGGAAAAGAAGAAATAAAACTCTCACTGTTTGCAGATGACATGATCCTCTACATAGAAAACCCTAAAGACTCCACCACGTGTACACACGTGGCAGATTCATGTTGATGTATGGCAAACCAATACAATATTGTAAAGTAAATAGCCCCTAATTAAAATTAAAAAAAATAAAAAACAACAAACTTTACTACCGATGGAAAAAAAAAGAAAAAAGATTCCACCAGAAAATTGCTAGAGCTAATCAATGAATACAGTAAAGTTGCAGGATATAAAATCAACACACAGAAATTCTTGCAGTCCTACACACTAATAATGAGAAAGTAGAAAAAGAAATTAAGGAAACAATTCCATTCACCATTTCAATGAAAAGAATAAAATGCTTAGGAATATATCTACCTAAAGAAACAAAAGACCTATATACAGAAAACTATAAAACACTGGTGAAAGAAATCAAAGAGGACACAAATAGATGGAGAAATATACCATGTTCATAGATTGGAAGAATCAATATAGTGAAAATGAGTATACTACCCAAAGTAATCTATAGATTCAATGCAACCCCTATCAAGCTACCAACGGTATTTTTCACAGAGCTAGAACAAATAATTTCACCATTTGCATGGGGGAAAACCCTCGAATAGCCAAAGCAATCTGAGAAAGAAGAATGGATCTGGAGGAATTGGAGGAATCAACCTGCCTGACTTCAGGCTCTACTACAGAGCCACATTCATCAAGACAGTATGGTACTGGCACAAAGACAGAAATATAGATCAATGGAACACAATAGAAAGCCCAGAGATAAATCCACGCACCTATGGACACCTTATCTTTGACAAAGGAGGCAAGAATATGCAATCGAGAAAAGAGAATCTCTTTAACAAGTGGTGCTGGGAAATCTGGTCAACCACTTGTAAAAGAATGAAACTAGAAAACTTTCTAACACCATACACAAAAATAAACTCAAAGTGGATTAAAGATCTAAACTTAAGACCAGAAACTATTAAACTCCTAGAGGAAAACATAGGCAAAGCACTTTCCTATGTAAACCACAGCAGGATCCTCTATGACACACCTCCCAGAATATTAGAAATGAAAGCAAAAATAAATAAATGGGACCTAATTAAAATTAAAAGCTTCAGTACGAGGAGGGAGGTGAGAGGGGGGTTCAGGATGGGGAAACGTGTACACCCATGGCAGATTCATGTTGATGTATGGCAAAACAAATACCTCCAATTAAAATAAATAAATTTAAATTAAAAAAATAAAAAAAATCCTAATGTAAAATTAAAAGCTTCTTCAAACAAAGGAAACTATAAGCAAGGTCAAAAGACAGCCTTCAGAAAGGGAGAAAATAATAGCAAATGAAGCAACTGACAGAGAATTAATCACAAAAATATACAAGCAACTTTTTCAGCTCAATTCCAGGAAAATACACGACATAATCAAAAATTAGGCCAAAGAACTAAACAGACATTTCCGCAAAGAAGACATACAGATGGCTAACAAACACATGAAAGATGTTCAACATCACATTATCAAAGAAATGCAAATCAAAACCACAATGAGGTATCCTTTCTTGCCAGTCAGAATGGCTGCTATCCAAAAGTCTACAAGCAATAAATGCTGGAGAGGGTGTGGAGAAAAGGGAACCCTCTTACACTGTTGGTGGGAATGCAAACTAGTACAGCCACTATGAAGATTCCTTAAAAAACTGGAAATAGAACTGCCATAATACCCAGCAATCCCACTGCTGGGCATACACACTGAGGAAACCAGAACTGAAAGAGACACGTGTACCCCACTGTTCATTGCAGTACTGTTTATAATAGCCAAGACATGGAAGCCACCTAGATGTCCATCAGCAGACGAATGGATAAGAAAGCTGTGGTACATATACACAAGAGTATTACTCAGCCATTAAAAAGAATACATTTGAATCAGTTCTAATGAGGTGGATGAAACTGGAGCCTATTATTCAGAGTGAAGTAAGCCAGAAAGAAAAACACCAATACAGTAGCCTAACGCATATATATGGAAATTAGAAAGATGGTAACGGTAACCCTATATGTGAGACAGCAAAAGAGACACAGATGTATAGAACAGTCTTTAGGACTCTGTGGGAGAGGGCGAGGGTGGGATGATTTGGGAGAATGGTACTGAAACATGTATATTATCATATGTGAAATGAATCACCAGTCCAGGTTCGATGCATGATACAGGGTGCTTAGGGATGGTGCACTGGATGACTGTGCAGGATGAGATGGGGAAGGAGGTGGGAGGGGGGTTCAGAATGGGGAACACATGTACCACCTTGGCGGATTCATGTCAATGTATGCCAAAACCAATACAATATTGTAAAGTAAAATAAAATAAAATAAAATAAAATAAAATAAATATATATATATAGTTGACAACCAAGACAAATCATATTATTTTAAATAAAGTTGGTTGAATTATTGGGTATAAAGAGATGACTATAAAATTATATGAGAACTTTTGACTATGCAAAGGGTCGATGCCCCTAACACTTGTGTTACTCAAGGTCTAAGATTCTATGTTAAAATATATGTATGGCTCATCATGATCAAAAAAGGACACACTGGAGAGCTTTAATATCTGTTTGGTCACATGACACAGGGTCACAATTTGAGCAAACAAACTTGTCTTCCAATCTCCTACCCACCTGAAATGAAATCTAAATGGAGTCACTTTTTTTTAAAAAATACAATTATCTGACATAAAATTTAAAAGCAGAGTAACTTGTATTTAAATATTGTATAAATGTCTAGAATGATAAGGAGTCATTTATTAATATTGTTCTCAGTTCTGTTCACTTTTATGTCATATCATTGGACATTGCTACATTAGAACTCATCCTAATGATAAATGTTTTAATATAACCCCTTAACTATCAAATGAAGCTGTGTAGAGTGGAGTTGTTCTGATCTCTGCTGTGCTCCTCATGAGTCTATATTCATCTGTCTTTCTCTATGTTGTAGTTCTAAAGGTTTTTGCATAGTGTACTTCTTTCTTCACTGGTAAATGATAGTTTTCTCCATTATGAGTGCCTGTTATGTTAGAGTTTATGGAAAAATGAGTTTATCATTAGTATGTCAGCATCATGATAACATAAGGTACTCCCTTTGTCTCTCCTTTTCACTCTACTATTAGTAAAACATCTATACTTCAAGAAAGTTTCCTCTGCCCAAGGCACCAGACCTCCAGAGATTCACATATATGTAGCACATGAAACTAGGCTGATTAGAACAAGTAGGGGAAGTAGAACCACAGCAACGGTAGAATCAGCGTCCCTGGTCCAGTGCTATGGTTGAGGCAGCTGAGCCCATGGACCCAGAGCACCAGTGAGATGGAACACTTGACCCTGGACTTCCAGATGCAGCATCATCTACAAGCACAGGAAGATGGTGGTGGGGACCTCGAACCGGGTGACCCTGGATGATGAAAAGTACCCACTGTCCTGATTCCCACAGCAGAGATGCCAACCACAGGAAAGACAGTGACAGCAACAAGGCATCAGTGGACCTGAAGGCATCAGTGACCCTTGGAGGCACCAGCAGTGACTACAAGGCACCAGGCAAAACATCTGGTAGGAACACTGAAGGGCAGACACTGCAGTTTCTCAATTATAGGCAGTTGTAGGTCATATAGAAGAAACTAAAACCTTGTTCAATAGAGCTTAACTGAAAAACCAAGAAGCGTTTCTAGTTAGCAATCTGAATTCTTCACTTCAGTTCAGTTCAGTCACTCAGTCGTGTCCGACTCTTTGCAACCCCATGAATTGCAGCACGCCAGGCCTCCCTGTCCATCACCAACTCCCGGAGTTCACTCAGACTCACGTCCACCGAGTCAGTGATGCCATCCAGCCATCTCATCCTCTGTTGTCCCCTTCTCCTCCTGGCCCCAATCCCTCCCAGCATCAGTCTTTTCCAATGAATCAACTCTTCGCACGAGGTGGCCAAAGTACTGGAGTTTCAGCTTCAGCATTATTCCCTCCAAAGAAATCCCAGGGCTGATCGCCTTCAGAATGGACTGGTTGGATCTCCCTGTAGTCCAAGGGACTCTCAACAGTCTTCTCTAACACCACAGCTAAAAAGCATCAATTCGTCGGCACTCAGCTTTCTTCACAGTCCAACTCTCACATCCATACATGACCACAGGAAAAACCATAGCCTTGACTAGATGGACCTTTGTTGTCAAAGTAATGTCTTTGCTTTTAAATATGCTATCTAGGTTGGTCATAACTTTTCTTCCAAGGAGTAAGCGTCTTTTAATTTCATGGTTGCAGTCACCACCTGCAGTAATTTTGGAGCCCCCGAAAATAAAGTCTGATACTGTTTCCACTGTTTCCCTATCTATTTCCCATGAAGTGATGGGACCAGATGCCATGATCTTCGTTCTCTGAATGTTGAGCTTTAAGCCAACTTTTTCACTCTCCTCTTTCACTTTCATCAAGAGGCTTTTTAGCTCCTCTTCATTTTCTGCCATGAGGGTGGTGTCATCTGCATATCTTAGGTTACTGATATTTCTCCCAGAAACCTTGATTCCAGCTTGTGTTTCTTCCACCCCAGCATTTCTCATGATGTACTCTGCATATAAGTTAAATAAGCAGGGTGACAACATACAGCCTTGACGTACTCCTTTTCCTATTTGGAACCAGTCTGTTGTTCCATGTGCAGTTCTAACTGTTGCTTCCTGGGCTGCATATACGTTTCTGAATTCTTAGAATCAAAATAAACAAAGTTTTCCCCATATAAAGCAGGTGTTTGCTATTTCAAATGCACTGGCAATGAGCAATCTAGTGAGCACCATGAAAAACCAGAGAAACATGGACTCACAAAAGGGAAATAAGAATTTTCCATGAACTAATATTAACATCATGGAAAATTGTGATTAAATAGAAAATTCAAAGCAACAATTGGAAGAAACTCAACAAGTTATAGTAAAACTGATAAAGGCACTTTAATAAGCTCAGGGATAAAAATAATAATGAACATAAAAGAAACATCCAAAAAGATGAAAACTCTTAGACATGACCAAGCAGAAATTCTGGAGCTGAACAACTCAATAAATGAGACAAAATGTGCCTTAGAAAACACTGGAAGTAAAGGATGCATTATGGATGTGAGGAACAGTGAGCTGAAAGGTAGAGTGATTTAGGAGAAGTGAAGACAGAACTAAGATTTTTAATGAGGATAGTCTGTGAGAAACATCTGACTCCATCAGAAGAGGTAAGAAAAATAATGTGTTCTCCAGTAGCTCAGATGGTAAAGCCTCTGTCTACAATGTGGGATACCTGGGTTCGATCCCTGGGTCGGGAAGATCCTCTGGAGAAGGAAATGGCAACCCACTCCAGTATTCTTGTCTTGAAAATCCCATGGACGGAGTTGCCTGATAGGCTACAGTCCACAGGGTCACAAAGATTCGGACATGACTTAGCGACTTCACTTTAACTTTATCCCAGAAGAAAAAGAATAAAAAGGGAGAGAAAGGAACAGAGATTATTTATAGAGATAATAGAATTTTCCAAGCTTGGGGAAGGAACTATAGGTACAAGTCCACAAAGCTATCATAATAGGACACTTAAATGTCTCAGTGCAAAAGACCTACTCCAAGACAGACATATTAAAGCTGTTGAAAGTCAATGACAAAGAAAGAATATTAAATATAACCTACAAAGGTACCTTTACGAGGGTATCAGCAGATTTCATGGGAGAAACTCCACAGGACGAAAGAGAATGGAATGACTTTCTCAAAATATTGAAAGATAATAAATGTCAGCCAAGAATACTCTATTCAGCAAGGTTAAACTTCAGGTAGGTGTGTGTGTGTGTGTGTGTGTGTGTGTGTGTGATTAGCTGTTGTCTGACTCTTTACAACCCCACGGTCTGGACTGTAGCCCACCAGACTCCTCTGCCCTTGGGATGTTCCAGGCAAGAATACTGAGTGGGTTGCCATTTCCTCCTCCAGGGTATCTTCTGGACCCAGGGATAGAACCCTTGTCTCCTGAATCTTCTGTATTGCAAGCGGATTCTTTACCCCTGAGCTTTTGGGGAAGCCTCTATCTTTCAGATAGGAAAGCAAAATAAAGGCTTCTGCAGACGAACTAAAACTGGGAACTTAGCATCACTAGAATGCTTTATAAGAAATGTTGATTCCTCCAGTTCCATTCTTCTTTATCAAGATTGCTTTGGCTATACGAGGTAATCAACCTGCCTGACTTCAGGCTCTACTACAAAGCCACATTCATCAAGACAGTATGGTACTGGCACAAAGACAGAAATATAGATCAATGGAACACAATAGAAAGCCCAGAGATAAATCCACACACCTATGGACACCTTATCTTTGACAAAGGAGGCAAGAATATACAATGGATTAAAGACAATCTCTTTAACAAGTAGTGCTGGGAAAACTGGTCAACCACTTGTTAAAGAATGAAACTAAAAAATTTCTGACACCATACACAAAAATAAACTCAAAATGGATTAAATATCTAAACGTAAGATGAGAAACTATAAAACTCCTCGAGGAGAACATAGGCAAAACACTCTCCGACATAAATCACAGCAGGATCCTCTATGACCCACCTCCCAGAATATTGGAAATAAAAGCAAAAATAAACAAATGGGACCTAATTAAACTTAAAAGCTTCTGCATAACAGAGGAAACTATAAGCAAGGTGAAAAGACAGCCTTCGGAATGGGAGAAAATAATAGCAAATGAAGCAACTGACAAGCAACTAATCTCAAAAATATACAAGCAACTCCTGCAGCTCAGTTCCAGAAAAAAGAAAAAAAAAAAAAAGATCCAAGCAAAAACATGGGCCAAAGAACTAAATAGATATTTCTCCAGAGAAGACATACGGATGGCTTACAAACACATGAAAAGATGCTCAATATCACTCATTATCAGAGAAATGCAAATCAAGACCACAATGAGGTACCGTTTCACACCAGTCAGAATGGCTGTGATCCAAAAGTCTACAAGCAATAAATGCTGGAGAGCATGTGGAGAAAAGGGAACCCTCTTACACTGTTAGTGGGAACGCAAACTAGTACAGCCACTATGGAGAAGGGTGAGGAGATTCCTTAAAAAACTGGAAATAGAACTGCCTTATGACCCAGCAATCCCACTGCTGGGCATACACACTGAGGAAACCAGAACTGAAAGAGACACGTGTACCCCAATGTTCATCGCAGCACTGTTTATAATAGCCAGCACATGGAAGCAAACTATGTCCATCAGCAGATGAATGGATAAGAAAGCTGTGGTACATATACACAATGGAGTATTACTCAGCCATCAGAAAGAATACATTTGAATCAGGTTGAATGAGGTGGATGAAACTGGAGCCTATTATACAGAGTGAAGTAAGCCAGAAAGAAAAACACCAATACAGTATACTAACACATATATATGGAATTGAGAAAGATGGTAACAATAACCCCGTATGTGAGACAGCAAAAGAGACGCAGATGTGCAGAACAGACATTTTGACTCTGTGGGTAAGGGCGAGGGCTGGATGATTTGGGAGAATGGCATTGAAACATGTATAATATCTTACAAGAAATGAATTGCCAGTCTAGTTTTGATGCAGGATACTGGATGCTTGGGGCTGGTGCACTGGGATAACCCAGAGGGATGGTATGGGGAGGGAGATGGGAAGGGGGTTCAGGAGTGGGAACTTATGTACATCTGTGGCAGATTCATGTTGATGTATGGCAAAACCAATACAGTATTGCAAAGTAAAAAATAAACTAATTTAAAAAAAAAGAAAATAAAAGAAATGTCGAAATGTTCTCTTTTACCTTGAATGACACAAAACTATGCCTAAGGTGACAGAATCAGAAAAATTGCAACTCTATATTAAAATGAGTTGTTTAAAATTACCATGTAAATTTTAGAGGGAAAAATCATTAAAATAACTATAACTTCTTCAGTTTGGTAATTGAGTCACAATGTGGAAAGGAATATTTTCCGGTACCACTTGGTACAAAAGAATGAAATGGATCTGCACTACTATGCTAGTATACAAAAATAAACTGAATACAGATTAAAAACTTAGATTTGAGACCTTAAACATTGAAAATCATAGAACAAAACATGGGCTGTACCTCTTTGACATTAAAATTATAAATACATTTGTGGATGCATCTCTTCAGTCAATGAAAAGGTAAAAGCAAGCAAAGGGAATTACATCAGACTAAAAAGCTTTGAAAAAGTGAAGGACACCACCAACAAAATTAAAAGGCAACCTTCTCATGGGGAAATGTATTTGCAAATTATATTCCCAAAGAAGAATTTTTTTTTTTATCAAAAAATACAAAGAATTCAATCAACTCAATACAAAAAAGCAACCATATTAAAACAATTAGCAGGGGATCCTCAATGGACTGTTTTCCAAGGAAGGCATCAGATTTGTCAACGGGCAAGTGAAAAGAGGCCCAAAATCATTAATCACCAAAGGAATGGACACCAAAGCCACTATTTAAACAAGAGATACACTTCCCATGGTTAGAATGTTGTGCTGTGCTTAGTTGCTCATTCATGTCCAATTCTTTGCAACCCTTGGGGAGTGTGTAGCTCACCAGGCTTCTCTTTCCATGGGATTTTCCGGGCAAGAATACTGGAAATTGCCATTTCTTCCTCCAGGGACAGATAGAATGGCTACTATCAAAGAGAAAAAAAATAAACACGTGTTGGTGAGGACCACATTGGACCAGGAAAGGATACCCAAGTTTCACAATTTTTTCTCAAACCCGTGTATCTCCTCTCTGTATCTCTTATAAATACATTTGTCATTGGATTTTGAGTCCACCTGTATAATCTAAGTTGATCTCACTAAAAGTCCTCAATTATACCTGTAAGAGGTTCCCCCCCCCCCCCCCCCACCAAATAAGGTCACATTCACAGGTATGAGGGGTTAGGATGTAGACATATCTTGGTGAGGGCCCACCATTCAATCCACTATGTTATGTTCAGTAAAAACTTTTTACTGAAACAGGCTGTGACTACAATTTGTTCTGTGATAAAGTGAAGAGGAACTAAAAAGCCTCTTGATGAAAGTGAAAGGGGAGAGTGAAAAAGTTGGCTTAAAGCTCAACATTCAGAAAACGAAGATCATGGCATCCGGTCCCATCCCTTCTTGGGAAATAGAGGGGTAAACAGTGGAAAAGGTGTCAGACTTTATTTTTTGGGGCTCCAAAATCACTGCAGATGGTGACTGCAGCCAGGAAATTAAAAGACGCTTACTCCTTCAAAGAAAAGTTATGACCAACCTAGATAGCATATTCAAAAGCACAGACATTACTCTGCCGACTAAGGTCCGTCTAGTCAAGGCTATGGTTTTTCCTGTGGTCATGTATGGATGTGAGAGTTAGACTGTGAAGAAGGCTGAGCGCCAAAGAATTGATGCTTTTGAACTGTGGTGTTGGAGAAGACTCTTGAGAGTTCCTTGGACTGCAAGGAGATCCAACCAGTCCATTCTGAAGGAGATCAGCCCTGGGATTTCTTTGGAAGGAATGATGCTAAAGCTGAAACTCCAGTACTTTGGCCACCTCATGCAAAGAGTTGACTCATTGGAAAAGATTCTGATGCTGGGAGGGATTGGGGCTAGGAGGAGAATGGGACGACAGAGGATGAGATGGCTGGATGGCATCACCGACTCAATGGACGTGAATCTGAGTGAACTCTGGGAGTTGGTGATGGACAGGGAGGCCTGGCGTGCTGTGACTCATGGGGTCGCAAAGAGTCGGACACGACTGAGCGACTGAACTGAACTGAACTGAACAGTGTTCTGAATCTTGATTTCGAGTGGAAATCCAGACAAAGGGAGTAAGTAAACCAGAGACAAAACTGCAAAATAGAAAGAATATAAAAATATAGCCCCTATACTGTTAATGGGTTTCACTTGTGTGTGTGTGTGTGTGTGTGTGTGTGTGTGTGCTCAGTTGTGTTCAGCTGTTTGTGACCTCATGAACTGTAGCCCAGCAGTCTCCTCTGTCCATGGAATTTTCCAGGAAAGAATATTAGAATGGGTTGTGTTGACTAAAAAATACAGTCACAACCTGAAAGTAGAGAGTTACTTTATTTGTGGGACTGTCCCCAGCCTTGGAGACAGCATCTCAGTAGCTCTGAGAAAACTGCTCCAAGGAGAAAGGAGGGGGAGTCAGGCTATACACCTTTGCAACAAAGTGAGCAGGCAGGCTGAACATCAAAGTCAGTTATCAAATTAAGGAGTTGAGCCTTCTCTGCATGGGAAGATGTAAGCCTCTGGACTCACTGAATTCATTCCTTTCATATGCACCTTGGCTATCTTGGGCCAAATCCTGTTTCCTTGTTCTTCTTAAGGAGGGGAAAATGTGGCAAATGGTTGCTTCTTGCATTCCCCCACTGGGGGTGTGGTAGCTCCTGCTGGATTGTAGTCTTAGGAGTCCACCCCCCGCCATTCCACATTTGGAGGCCAGAGATAGCTGATGGCTGTGACATTTCTTGTTTATTGATATGGCAGGAGATGTTTTCATTTTACAGTTGCCATTTCCTACTCCCAGGAGTCTTTCTGACTCAGTGATGGAACTCAAGTCTCTTGCATCTCCTGCACTGGCAGGTGGGTTCTTTATCACTGAGCCATCTGTTCCCAAACAGCTGCTCACTGTGTCAGTGTGTGACAGCAGGCAGGTGGCTAAGGATGAACAGAGAAATTGGGGCAGGGCCAGATGGCAGGAAATCCCATGTCACATAAACAGTGAGGATCATAGGCAGACAAGGGAAAATAAGAACCTTCAGATGGACAGAAAGCCACATGTTCTGGGTGATAACGGTTCTGTAACAACCTAGAGGGGTGGTATGGGGTGGGAGATAGGAAGGAGTTTCAAGAGGAGGGGATATATATATATATAGATATATATATATATACTTGTGGCTGATTCATGTTGATGTTTGGCAGAAAACAACAAAATTCTGTAAAGCAATTATCTTTCAATTAAAAAGCAAATGTTTGGAAAAATGATATATTCCAAACTATGGTGCTGGAGAAGATTCTTGAGAGTCCCTTAGATAGTAAGGAGATAAAACCAATCAATCCTAAAGGAAATCAACCCTGAATATACATTGGAAGGACTGATGCTGGAGCTGAAAATCCAATACTTTAGCCAGCTGATGAGAAGAACTGACTCATTGGAAAAGACCCTGATGCTGGGAAAGATTGAGGACAGGAGGAGAAGGGGGCAGCAGAGGATGAGATGGTTAGATAGCATCACTGACTTGATAGACATGAATTTGAGCAATTTCCAGTGATAATGAAGGACAGAGGATCTTGGCAGGCTGCAGTCCATGGGATCACAAAGATTTGGACACAATTTAGTGGCTGAACAACAACAATTCTGTGGGTGATTTAAATATATACCTAAATATGTCATGTAACAAATCTTTTAAAAGAGGAGTAAATAACTGCTCTAAATTATAGTTAAATCTGATTTGTCAAACATCACATGAAGCCAAAGATTACACATGGTTTTGTAGCAAACAATACAACTCTTTTGTTGAAGAGGAATTACCAATATTCTGGATATATCAGGAGCTATTGATCCTTGTGCTAGGTAGTTATTCTACCTATAGGAGTCCAGAATGGTGGTGGCTAAAAGACAAGGAAGGGAAAAGCCTGTGAAAAAAGAACAAAGGAAGGTCCAAGGACCAGAGTGAGGACCTCAGGTAGAACAAATAGTGCTCCTGGCTAGCCCAATTTACATAAGAGAGGCCCAGGTGGAGAAAAAAGACATATAAAAAGAGGAGCCAAAGGGCCCCGGGGTCTCTCTCCCACACGCTGGGGAACTCTGCTCTTTGTGTCTTTGGGTCGACATGCCCTCATGCCTTGAGGATGGATTTTCCTGCTATTTTCTAAATTAACTAGAGCTGTAACATGGAGCTGTAACACTGATTTGTCTAAGAGCTATAACATGGTCTGTTTGAAACCTGAGAGCTATAACATGGTCTGTCCAAGACCTGAGAGCTGTGACACACCAAGGGCTTTAATGTCCGTCACTCCAAATCTTTGTAGTGACAAGACAGAACCGAGGAGCCTGATACTTGGAACAAGACAATAATTTAGAAGTCCATGGAAACTAGTCAAAATAGGTTCCTCCTTTTCAGGCTAGAAAATGCTAACTGAAGGTTAGGATAAAGTGCAAGGAAGTTAGACCTCTGGGAGGCTGGAGAATTCATAAGAAGTAATACAAACTAGACAGAGGATGAGATGGCTGGATGCCATCACTGACTCGATGGATGTGAGTCTGAGTGAACTCCACGAGTTGGTGATGGACAGGGAGGCCTGGCGTGCTGCGACTCATGGCATTGCAAAGAGTCGTACACGACTGAGCGACTGATCTGAATACAAACTAGATTCAACTGATATCCAACCTTGTCTCCTGGGAACAGATTCTCAGCAGGAAAAATTTATTCTGTTTCTAGTGTCCCAAAGGGAAGTGATGTGTTCTGAGATCAGAGTAACAAAGGAAACAGTGCCTAATGAGCAGACATAAGGAACTGTAAATATCTCCTTTGTTACCGTCCCTGTAGATGTAGAACCTTGAGCTGCACAGGACATGGTTGATGCTTTTGGAGTAAAAATTCAGGCTGAGGTACCTTCCTGGCAACAGAGCTTCAGTTTTCACTATCAACCATCCAGGGAGGAATTTGCATATCCACACAGATTTTCCTCTCATAGACCCCATCTAGGTGAGTCTATAGTTTAATAGGTAGTTCAGGAAAGATTCAGAGAGAATGGAGGTGGACAACTTTTATTTTATTTTTTAATTTTTAAACTTTAAATTTATTTATTTTAATTGGAGGCTAATTACTTTACAATATTGTATTGGTTTTGCCATACATCAACATGAGTCCACCATGGGTATACACATGTTCCCCATCCTGAACCCCCCTCCCACCTCCCTCCCCGTATCATCCGTCTGGGTCATCCCAGTGCACCAGCCCTAAGCATCCTGGATCCTGCATCGAACCTGGACTGGCAATTCATTTCTTATATGATATTTGAAATCACTTGAGAGCTAAGTCTAGTACAGACTCAAGATATTTGCCGTGCTTGTTTGGTAGGTTGGCTAATTAATTTATAGTTCATTTTTAAATATGTTAAAAAGAGAAATGTCTGATGGACTCAGAAACATGCATCCTTGTTGATGATTAAGTGATGGAAATGGAAGTCCAGTTGGATGAGAATGAGGAAGGAAGTGGGAGCATAAAGTGTTCCAGTAAAATTAGAGGATATTAAAGGAGTTTCCTAGATAATGGGAGTAAGAAAAGTAGATTTAGAGGCATGTGCAGTGAACTAAAGACATTTTTTAAAGATGTGATGCATTAAAGCACGTTCTGCATTAGTTAGAAAGGTATATTCCCATGGAGGTAGATACTATCTTGCAACAGAGACATACATTTCACAGCACATTCTCTCATGTTGGATAATCACATGAAAAAATATGGATTTAATATGAAAACAGTTATGCTACTGAGCTTTAATTTGTAAGACTTCTTTAGGAATAAGTGGGAAAGCAATGGAGAAATTTGTGAGACAGAAGAAAAAAAATCAGTTAAATCTCATCACCAATGATAATCATTCACTTAATAACATGAAAGGACTATGCTAAGCTTTTTACATACATTTGCCTACCGATGTAGAAGGATGGACACCACTTTTCCCACTGAGTAAGGATATTAATGTTTAGAATGGATCTATAGTTTTTCTTAAGTTTATACGGCTAACATGTGTTAGACCTGCAGTTCAGATGCTGGTTTTCTGATTCAGTTTTTTTGTATTGAAGATCATGTAGAAAAGTCTTTCCTGGAGGAGGGAATGGAAACCTTCTCCAGTATTCTTGTCTGGAGAATTCCATGGGCAGAGGAGCTGGGTGGGCTACAGTCCTTTTACCAATTATGTTTTAAAACTTAATTTATTGTTGAACTTTGCATATTTTCTGTTGCTAATATTTCTAACATAACAATGGTTTCTAATAATTTTTAATCATTTTCAAACAATAATCAATTGTTGTTAGTTTTCTAGTGTAATGTTCAACCAGTAGGATGTTTCTTTTTCCTCCTTTGACTGCGATTTTAACAGAAAAAGAATAAAAGCTTTTACATTATAAAGCACTATAAAACATGTTTTGACAGCATAAAGATAACGACTCATTTTTCTTTTGATAAATTGCTGTAGGCTGATTCACTAGGTATTCTGGGCATGAAGGAGATAAAACTGGGGTTGGAATGCTGCTGCTACTAAGGAAGCTTTGTCATCACAGTCTCTCAGGGACCAACTGAGCTGATTAGATCTTGATTTGTAGATGAAGGGGTTCAGCATGGGGGTGACCGTGGTATATATAACTGAGGTCATTAGACTTGGCCTAGAAGATGAAATGCCTGCAAAACTGAGGTATACATAATCCAAGACGTGTGCTCTAAAATAAGGCAACCAGGAAGAGATATGACCCATGGGTGATCCTTGTTTTCCTCCCCATGTCCTATTCTTCTTTGTCATATTTTGAACTGCTTTTTAGATTGATCTTTTAATACAGAGCACAAAATGCTCACATTAAAATGAAGTCCCACAGGAGGCTCACCAACAACAACTTAGGTACTGTTTCTACATTCTCTAGGGTAAAGATGTTTTGATGTTGACAACTTGCTTTGTATTATTCATTTCCTAATCATTGTGGCTGGAGTTGAGAACTAGGGAGTGATGGGGCTTCCCTGGTGGCTCAATGGTAAAGAATCTGCTTGCAATGCAGGAGCCTCGGGTTCAATCTCTGAATTAGGAGGATCCCTTGGAGAAGGAAATAGCAACCTACTCCAGTATTCTTGCCTGGGAAATCCCATGAACAGAGGAGCCTTGGGCTACAGTCCATAGAGTCACAAAGAGTCAGACAGGACTGAAGCAACTTAGCATGGACACACAGGGAGTAATAAGCCCAGTAAGTAATCAAGTGCTCTATTTGTGTGAGAGTGTGTTGTGGGGAATGAACAGTTCTCTGGGCAATGGTACTTAAGTTTATCTACTCCAAAATGTGACCTGTAAGAGACAGACACGACAGTATTACACAGAAGATGAAAATAAGGATCTGTTTCTATCCAAAGGAATCATTTTAAATTTTAAAACAAAAGTGTGAAAGGAAGAACATGTGCATGAGGGACTCTTTGTGCCTTTCAGTTTCGGCAGCAGCAGGGAGGTCATCAGCATCATTTGACGTCATTTCCCTTACTCCCCTTGTTCATTCCCCTGAACACTTTGGCTTCCTTTGAGCCTTGACTATTTGAAACAAGTCCCACCCTCAGTGACTTTGCGCTGACTCTTTCCCCAACAGGGCACTCTCCTCTCCCAGATAATATAATATCTTGCTTTGTCTTCCATCAGATCTCTGTTCAAATTTTTCCTTGTTTGAGGTCTCCCTGAGCTCCCAGTAAATCATAACACCTCCACTCTATCTTATAAGTCAAAGTAGCTAAGTAGTGTCTGACTCTTGTGACCCCATGGTCTTGCGACCCCAGAGGACCCTCCAGGCTCCTTTGTCCATGGGATTCTCCAGGCAAGAATACTGGAGTGGGTTGCCATTTCCTTCTCCAAGGGATCTTCCTGACCCAAGAATCAAACCCATGTCTCCTGCATTGCAGGCCGAATCTTTACCAATTGAGCTACGAGGGAAGCCCCTGTCTTATACCTGCTTTGTTTTTCCATTTACTCTATTTTATAGAGTGAATATTTTCCACAGCATCTTTCACTATAAGACATGGCAACGTGTTTTTGTATTTGTTAATTTATATTTTTATTCACTATTGGACTGTAGGGAGTTTTGTTCTTAGCATCCTACACATTCACCCCAGAAGATAGTAAGTATTCAACATAAATTCCTCAAATGTGTGGAAGAATTTTGCATTTAAACAGGGTAATACATGAGCTGTTGGTCAAAAGCCTGAGTGTGAAACAGGAATTTCTAATCACAGATGTCACAGAAGATACCTTGAATACTACAGAAACGTGTAATTTTCAGTTTTTCACTATGTTAAAGCCCACACGTGCAAAAATTAATCATGTTCTTTGTTTCCTAATAGTGACCACCAAAGTATGGTACCAGGCAACAAAACACAAATTTCAGAATTTATTCTTCTGGGATTTTCAGAGGAATCAGCACTGCAGTCTGTCATATTTGGTTTTTTCCTCTCCATGTATCTGATCACTGTGTTTGGAAACCTGCTCATCATCCAGGCCGTCAACTCAAATCCCCACCTCCACACCCCCATGTACTTCTTCCTCTCCAACCTGTCCTTTGTAGACATCTGTTTCATCTCTACCACCATCCCCAAAATGCTGGTGAATATAAAAACACAAAACAAAGTCATTTCCTATGAAGACTGCTTCGCTCAGATATATTTTTTCCTACTATTTGTACAATTGGATGACTTTCTCCTGACCGTCATGTCCTATGACCGGTATGTTGCTATCTGTCACCCCCTGCACTACACAGTCATCATGAATGTCAGGCTGTGTGCACTGCTGATTCTGGTGTCCTGGATGATAGGTGCCCTGAATTCCTTGTTACAAACTTTGCTGGCCCTGCGCCTGTCTTTTTGTACAGTCTTGGAAATCCCCCACTTCTTCTGTGAATTCAAAGAGGTGATCCAACTTGCCTGTTCTGACACCTTTCTAAATAAAACCATGATGTACTTTGCAGTTGGGCTGTTGGGTGGTGGTCCATTCGCTGGGATATGTTACTCATACTCTAGGATAGTTTCCTCCATACATAGAATCTCATCAGCTCAAGGGAAGTACAAAGCATTTTCCACCTGTGCATCTCATCTCTCAGGTGTCTCCTTATTTTATTGTACAGTCTTAGGGGTGTACTTTACCCCTGCTGTTACCCAGAATTCACATTCAAGTGTAACAGCCTCGGTGATGTACACTGTGGTCACACCCATGCTGAACCCCTTCATCTACAGTCTGAGGAATAAAGACATAAAGAAGGCTCTGAGAAAATTCTTTAGGATGGCAACTATATTAGAACCAATTGTCTTGAGGCAGAAGAAGTGTTGATTTTTGCAAGATGCAATGCCTTAGAGGCCAAAATTGTGATTTTCTGATCAGATTGTGAAAAGAGCACTTGCTCCTTCAATTTACTGCCTGATATATCCATTTATTTCATTTCAACTTCTTTATACAAGTTAACTAGCTGTCTTGACTAACCTTTATGCTATTTGCTATCTTTTTTTCCTTTGTCATTTTTCTACTTCCACGAATTGATTTGCAAACTTAAGTGTAATATATGGAAATTCCCATTTTCCTCATGACTCTTCATGCATTCCTTGGGAATAATTTCTTCTGAAGTGAAATGTTTTATTTTTTTATTTAAAAAAATTTTTATTTCTACTTTATTTTACTTTACAATACTGTATTGGTTTTGCCATACATTGACAGGATTTATATATTGAACAATTTATTTTTCAGTTTACTAAAAGAAAAATCATGAGTTGTACTATTTCTCTGGGAAAAAGTACCAACTTGGCAACCGAAGCCATTTCCACAATTTCTTTAGACAGCCAAATATGAAACAAAAGTTTATTACTTTTTTTCTTCGTCATTTAGTTGTTCATCACAACCACACCCATGCTGAACCCCTTTATCTGCTTTCTGAGCAAGAAAGACATAAAGAGAACTCAGAAGAGATTCAATGGGATGGCAGTCACAAAGCAGTCAGTTGCCCTGGGGGTGATGAACTGCCCTTGATTTCACAGAAAATAGTCCTGCAACCAGAAGTTGTGATTCTTTGTCCATTGTGTAATAAAATTCACTCCTCTTTGTTTCTTGGAATTTCCATCCTATTTTAATTCAAGCTCTCTATACAAATCCAGTGACTCACTTTATTAAGCTTTCTCCTCAGTCAAAACTTTTGTTTTCTTCTATTTCAAAATTCTCCAAACTTTGTATATGAAATTTTTGGACATGCTCTTTTTTTTTTTTTTAATGGAGCAACATGAGGAAGAATTTCTTCTTAAATGACATATATCATCCCAAGTAATTTTTGCCTTGTTTTCCTGAAAGAATAGTCATGAGATGAATTACTGATATAAAAAAAGTACAAGTGAAATCTAATTCAATTTATACAATTTTATAAGAGGGTTGATTGAATCATAGAGTATGGAACTGTGGATAAGGAGCATTGATTGCAATGTTATAGGGAGATTTTCAATTGCATAGGGTGTCATTGCCCCAAGCCCTGCATTACTCGAGTCAACTCTTTATATATGTATATGTATGTGTATCTCATGATCAAAGGTGACTCACTAGAGAACCTGACCGCCTATCCAGCCGTGTGATTCAGGTCACAATTTATGCAACCAAACACATCTTCCAATCTGCTGCTTAACAGAGAGGAAACTGCAATGGAGTACTTTTTAACACCATTTTCTGTAATAAAATTCTAAGGCAGAAATGTTGAATGCTATCTGTAAATATCAGAATGAATGCATAGAATGAGAACATTATTATAATCGCCCTCAATTCTGTACAATTTTATATTTTACTCAGTTATTGCTGAATAACCACTCACCCTAATAGTAAAAGTTTGAATGTAATGCCTTTATTATCAAGTGAGATTTAATATTGAATTGTTCTGATCTCTTCTGGGCTCCTCATAAGTCTACTTGTAATTTTATATGTTACAGCTCTACAAAAGCTCACCCAGGAGGTTGTACGCAGCCACGTGGCAATTCTTTCTTCACTAATATATGATAGTCTACTCCACTTATGTGTGTATTTTAATCTTGCAACTTGTGGGAAAAATAGTTAATCATTGGTGATGTCAGCATCATGGTGGCAGAAGACGCCCCCTGTGTCTCACCTCTTCAATCTACAACTAGTAAAACATCCATCACTAAACAAAGTTTTTCTGCCCAACATGTCAGGGCACCAGAGATACATACTGTTGCACCATCTGAAGGTGAATGGATTTTTCACCTAGAGGAGATGGAACTGGAAGAACAACAGAGGCGGTGATCCTGGTCTCAGCCGCACAGCTGAGGCAGCAGAGCCCATTGCCCCAGAGGGCACTGGTAGCATCAGTGGAGGTGGTGCACATGACCCTGGCCTCCTGGATGCAGCAACATCAACAGCCACAGAGAGCCAGGTGGTACAGAGGGCGTAGCCCTGGACCTTGGTCACCCTGGATGCAGCAATAGAGCCACCATTTTCAGGATTCCCCCAGCAAAGATGGCGGCCAAGAAGAATGTTATAGGCGGCCAGAAAAAAGTAACCTACAAAGGTGTCATCATTAGGCTATGAGCAAATTTCTCATCAGGTCAATGAAATAGACTTATAATATTGTTATACAAAAACTGTCAACCAAAATACTCTATGCAGAAAAGTTATCCTCCAGATATGAAAGAAAGAAAGATTATCTCACAGATAAAGAAAAACTGTGGGAGTTCAACACCCAGAACTATGTTATAAGCAGTATTGAAATGCTCTCTTCTATATAAAATGAAAAACAAAAGTACCGGAAGACTGAATAAGGTGATAGATAGAATCAAAAAATCGAAACTATATATCAGACAAGGTTGTTAACAATTACAGTACAATGCTTAAAGGAAAAAAGCATTAAAATCACTGTAGCTACTATTGGTAGCAATCACAAAATGAAGAAGAATATTTTTTGAACCGGACAACTTCAGGGAAAATAATGCCACTGAATGACTCTATCACATTACAAAGAAAGATAAACTCGACCTAGGTTAAAGACTTAAATGTGAGGTCTGAAACATTAAAAATCATAGGCTAAAACATAGGCAGTAACACCTTAACTTCAGTTTTAGAAATATTTTGGGGGGGAATATATTTCCCCAGGCAAGAAAAATAAAAGTAAAAATAAACAGAACTATGTCAAACAAAAAAAGCTCTGCTGTGAAGGAAACCAGCAACAAAACTAAAAGGAAACCTACTCATGGGAAAAGGTATTTGCACATTATACATCCAATAAGGGACTGTTATTCAAAAAAAGAATTCAGCTAACTTAATTAAAAACATAAACAACCAAATTAAAGACAGGTAAAGGACCTTCAGTAGACTTTTTTTCCCCCAAGGAATACATACAGATGGTCAACAGGCTCTTGAAAAGAGGTTTGACATCTTCAGAGAACTGAAAATCAAAACCACAGTGAGATACATTTCTCACTGGTCAGAATGGCTATTGTTAAAGAGACAAAAATCAACAAACGCTGGTAAGGACCACATGGGACCAGGAAATGATACCCAAATTCACAATTTCTTCCTCTCAAATATCAGAGGAATCAAAACTGCAGTCCCTCATGTTTTACAGTTTCCTGTCCATGTACCTGATCACTGTGTTTGAAAACCTGCTTACCTTGAGACTTCCCTGATGGTCCAGTGGCTAAGACTCCACACTCCCAATGCAGGGCTCAAGGTTCGATTCCTGATTGGGAAACTAGATCCCACAGATCACAACTAAAAATCTCACATGTTGCAGCGAAGATCTCATACACCACATCTATGACCCTGTGCAGCCAAATAAATTAAAAGACAAAAACTGCTCATCATCCTGGCCACTGTCTCTGACTCCTACTGCCGCACACCCATGTAATTACTCTTCTCCGGTTTGTTCTTTTAGATACGTTTCACCTTAACCACCATCCCAAAGAAGGCAAAGTCATAACCTCTAATTATACATTCACCCACTCTTTGTAGATTTGGACAATATTTTCCTGACCACAAAGGCCTATGGACCACTCCATGGCCATCCGTCAACCCCGGCACTGTTCTATAACCCTGAGCCTTCTGCTCTGTGGACTGCTGGTTCTGGTTTTTGACTCATGAATGTCCTGTATTCCTGGCTACAAAGATGAATAGGGTCACAACTGTCCTTCTGTACAACTTTGGAAATCCTCCACTTTTCCTGTGAAATCAAGCAGGATGTCCAACCTGCCAATTGTGATACCTTTCTTAGTGACATGGTGATATATTTTGAAACTGTAATATTCCTGAGTGGTGATCTCTTGCCTGAGATCCTTTATCCATATTCTAAGAAAGTTTCCTCTATACGTGTGATGCCATCAACTTGGGAGAAGTATGAGGTGCTTTTCACCTGTGCCTCTCACCTCTCAGTTGTATACTTGCTTTACTGTATGAGCTTTGCTTGTACCTCAGCCTTGCTGCTCCACAAACCCTTCTGCTCAGAGTTGAGTGCATTTGCCTCAATGATGTTCACTGTGTCCACACCCATGTTGAACCCCTTCAGATCTGCAGTCTAAGGTACAAAGACATAAAGAAGCCTCTGAAAACATTCTTTGGAATGGCAGGTATAAAAGGACCAACAGCCATAGAATTAAAGAAGTTCCCACTTTTGCATTTGAGCCAGAATTAGATACTTTTTGATCAGCGTGTAGAAGTAGAAATTGCTCACTCCCTCTATTCCCTGAAATGCTCATTTCTTTGATTATTCAAATTCTTCATAGCAGTTAAGTAACTCGCATTTATGATTTCTTTCTCTGTCTGCTTTATAAACAATTTTCCCCTTTGTCCATTTTTAAAATATAAATTTATTTGTTTTAATTGGAGGTTAATTACTTTACAATATCGTGTCGGTTTTGCCGTCTCAAAACTTTTCCCAAACTTGATTCACAATGTTGACAGTTCCCACTTTTTCATGGGATAACATGGATTTCTTGAGAATTATTTCTTCTCAAATGATACATATCATCCCAAATATTTTTTCTCTTGCATTATTGAAAGAATTGTCATAAGTAATAGTACCACAGTGGGGGAAAAATCTAAACTTACTAGCCAAAGTATTTTATGTAATTTTAGATCAGAGGAAAACTGACTAAGGTTTTCATTTTGCATACACCGTTCCTTAATTATTGCCTTATTTGCTTATGTAAATTATTTCCTTAATTGCTCCTCTTGACAATGGAGACTTTAACCTATAGTTTGCTTTAGAGGTGGTTATTCAGATTTATTCTTCTCTTTAGGATCCTGTTCTCTTATTTACCGGTGTCCACAGTACCTACCCTAGTTACCGGCAAGTGTTAGCCAACTACCTATTTCCAAGTGGAGTTTACACAGAAGAATACATCTGAATACATTCACCTAATATGACCTTTGAGTCAGGGGAAAAAGTCAATAGGTAGTAAATTTAAACTACACTTTGTATTACTAAGCAAAATATTTCCCTTTCATGCCCTATATCTATTCACTAAAGTGTGGATTTTTGTGTTCTTGGGAAAACATCCTATTCTCATTAGGGTAAAGGATTGGTTGCTGTGTTTAAAATGATACATTCTGTGCAATCACCTATAAAGCATGTGAAAAACTTTTTCAAAATTATATACATAAAAGATTTTTGGTGAAGAAGATTAAACTGATTAATGAAAGTGAAAGTGTTAGTGACTCAGTCATGTCTGATTCTTTGTGACCCCATGAACTGTAGCCCACCAGTCTCCTTGAAATTCTCCAGGCAAGAATGCTGGAGTGGGTTGCCATGTCCTCCTGCAGGGGCTCTTCCTGACCCAGGAATCAAACCCAAGTCTCCAGCATTGGAGGCAGATTCTTTACTGTCTGAGCCACCAGGGAAGCCCAAAACTGTGTATACCTGACTCCAACACAGAACCACTTTCTTGCTACCAAAGCATGATTCACAGACCTGGACCTGCAGCATCAACAACACCTGGGAGCTTGTCAGAAACAGGATCCCTGGGTTGACAAGAGACATGGAGAATCAGAGTTTGCATTGAACTAGAAATCTTGGTGATTTGTATGTACAGTGGATTTAGAAACATTTTGATCTAGAATAGGGATTCTCACCATCTTACTATTGATTTGTAACACGATAACTGTTTATATTGGGTGCTGTTCAGTTCAGTTCTGTTGCTCAGTCGTGTCCGACTCTTTGTGACCCATGGACTGCAGCACACCAGGCTTCCCTGTCCCCTCACCATATCCTGGAGCTTGCTCAAACTCATGTCCATAGAGTCGGTGACGCCATCCAACCATCTCATCCTCTGTTGTTCCCTTCTCCTCCTGTCTTCAGTCTTTCTAGTCATCAGCATCTTTTCCAATGAGTCAGTTCTTCACATAAAGTGGACAAAGTATTGGAGTTTCAGCTTCAGCATCAGTCCTCCCAATGAATATTCAGGACTGACTTCCTTTAGGATGGACTGGTTGGACCTTCTTGGAGTCCAAGGGACTCTCAAGAGTCTTCTCCAACTAATGCTGCTAATGTTCCGTGGTTTATAGAACATTAGCAGCATCCTTTCAGATACTGTAAAATAATTCCAAGGACTATTCTCAAATTGAATCACTGCCCCAGAGTTCCAGAACTGAGAGATTCCAATCAGACTCCATCCCTTACATGGTTTATACTTTTGAGTAAAACATGAAATCCCACTGAGTCCTATTTTGACAATGAAAAATGATGCTCATAAAAGCACTATTTCATAGAATACATTGGTTTTAAAATTAAATTTGACAGTCTTTATAATATGCAAGGGCTTTACTGGTGGCTCAGATGGGAAAAAAATCTGCCTGTAAGCAGGAGATCTGGGTTCAATCCCTGGGTCAGGATGACCCCCTGTAAAGGGAATGGCAGCTCAAATATTCTTACCTGGGAAATCCCATGGACAGGGGAGCCTGGCGAGCTACAGTCCATGGGGTCACAAAGAGTCAGACGTGATTGAGCGACTAAGACACACATACATATAATCTGATAATCTAGTTTATGGGGCATAATAATAGCTCAGTATATCTTTTATAATTGCAAATGTTTTGTACTGAGTACTAAAAGACAGCTCTGAACTTGTGATGTAAGTAGAAAACTCTCAATTAGCTTGGAAAAACCATCATGAATCCAGGGAATATAATACCCAAGATTTTATACTAAAGGAGAAAAGTTATCCCCCTTTTTGAAGAGAAGGATAGTTATTTCCAGAGACTTTGGTGATTGTGTCCCCACCACAAATCAAAGATTTGAAGACACATGTGACCTATTTAAGAAAAATCTTCAATATTATACTTTTGAGAAAATTTGAACTCAAGAATGTGATGAGGTCCTAGGAGGCTTAGAGCTTTGGAATCAGGAGAATAACTGGAGAGGAGTAGTAAAAACTGAATTTACCTAACTTATAAAGCAGTCTCCTAGGAACAGAGAATCAGCAGCAAAAAGAAAAAAATCCATTCTTCTGCCCACACCAGTGTCTCCAAGGGAAGTCCTGTACTTAAATAGACTGGAGTCACAGTAGGAAAACATGTTTAATGAGCTGACATAGGAAGATGTAAATACCCACTCTCCTGCAGTCCCTCAGCCTGTGCCATAGCTGTTTGACTAGGATGTGATCCTTGCTTTTGGAGCTCTATATCTGGTTAGAAGACTTCTTCCCGTTGTCTTGTTCGTGGACAAAACTTTGTTCTGCATCGTCAGTCATTTCCCTTCTATGCAGAAAGCTTGCTCTCAGATTCTGCAGGCAGGTGAGTCCAAGAGCTGAACAGACACTTTAGGAGAGAGTGAAAGAGTGCGGAAGCCAGGAACCTGAACCTGAGGTCACCTGAAGACCACTGTAGCATAGCCCAGAGGTCACTGCGGTTGTTTGCTGGCTTTTCCTACCTTAGTGTATATTTATTTATTATCTAAAAAATAAACTGAACATTGCAGTCGGAAATGCAAGTGTTGATGCTGATGGTTAAATGGTGTTAATGGAAGTTCAATTAGAAAAAAGAAATGATAGACATAAAATGTTTTCAGTAAAATTAGGCAGTAAGTCTATGAATTGTATTTATTAATGTGCTTAGTCGTTCAGTCATGTGAAGCTCTTTGCAACCCTTTGGACTACAGTCCACCAGGCTCCTCTGTCCAAGGGACTTTTCAGGCAAGAATATTGGAGTGGGTTTCCATTTCCTCCTCCAGGGGATGTTCATGACTCAGAGACTGAACCTGCATCTCCTGTGTCTCCTCACTGCAGGCAGGTTCTTTACCTGCTGAGCCATTAGGGAAGCCCATATTTACCAGCAGGAGTAGACAAATAAGGATAAGCCTCAAGGAAAAAAGAAATCTTCTGCTGCTTCATATAAAACATTTCCAACTTTTGTTGTGTCTTGTGTTTCCTGTTTTGAATTGTTACTTTATTCCTTTTTCTTATTTTTCTTTTAGGATATTCAATCTGCAAGTTCTTTCAAATCATAAAGATATCACTGTTTCTGCCCTTGGAAAAGAAAAATTTTGCTTTATCATTTTTCCTGGGCATCAAGGAGATGTCACTGGATTTGGAATGACGCCAAACCAAGGAGGCCTTTCTTCATTGTATTGTCTCAGGGTACATTTGGGCTATTGGATATTTTCTCCCCTAATATTCTTATGTGCATTTAACTTTCCTCTCTATTTTTTTTTTCTCTTCTCTCTTTCTCATACTCTTAAATGTTTTTTTAATATAGAGAAGAAAGTGACCATGTAGAAAAAGAACCCCAAATTTATTGGTCCATTAGAAGTTCATGAACTGGAATTTCTAGGTACCATTTATACATTCTATACAAGAAAGATAATCTGATTTGACCAGCTTGAGAACTCATGGCCCAAGGATGCTGATTATAGGTGAGAAATGCATGGAGTTACACAGCCCAGGAGTTCTTGTTAGTTCCTGTTAATTCACACCTTGTGGATTGAGAACAATTCTCCAAGCAGAGGCACTTGTGCTTATATATTAAGGGGACTTATAATACAGAGGCCAGAATTCAGTCAAATATGGGATAATACTAAGGATGTCATCTACTTTATTTTTTTTAACATTTAAAGCATTTTATCATTATAGAAATAGTTAAAAGTGGCCTTTTGGTACTTTGCATCATGTAAAGGAATTTTCAAATTTTTTTTTAATTTAAATTTATATATTTTAATTGGAGGCTAGTTACTTTACAATATTGTATTGGTTTTGCCATAATTAATTCACATGAAATTTTTGCAAGAAAATAAAGAATATGTAAGGAGGGATTCTCTGTGCACTGAAGGTTCAGCTGTAGCAGCGAGGCCACCTTGCTCCTCAGCATGCCTGACACCATCTCTAATCACTCCCCCTCTTTCTTATTCTCTGACCCACTGGCTTCCTTTTTGGGTTTGAACGTGTGGAACCTGCATCTTCCTCTGATCCTTTGAAGCGGCCATTCCCTCTGCAGGCACACCCTTCTCCTGATATAGTACTAAATTCTTCCCTCTCTTTCTTGAAGGCTAAAGTTCAAATGTCTTCTTGTTTGCTTACCTTACCTGAACACTCAGTACAAAATAACACCTCTTACAACTCTCTCGTTCATAACTGGTTTTCTTTTTTTCATAGCATCTGTCTCCACCTAACATATTATATAATACTTTATTTGTTCATTATCTCTCAACATCCTTGAATTGTGGGGGATTTGTTTTTGTCATCTCTACTTATTGCTTGGAACATGTTGGCACTCAGTATGTATTTCTCAAGTGCTTGAAAGAATTTTGCATGAAAGCTGTGTAGAATATATGACCTTTTTGTAAATATGCTGAGAATGGGACAAAAATCCCTAGTCACAGATAAATTGGGGGTATAGCAGGTGGTGCTGGTGGTAAAGAACCCGCAGGAGACTTAGGAGACTGGGGTTTAAATATCCCTGGGTCAGCAATCAAAAAATGGGCCAAAAAACTAAATAAACATTTCTCCAAAGAAGACATACGGATGGCTGACAAACACATGAAAAGATGCTCAACATCACTCATTATCAGAGAAATGCAAATCAAGACCACAATGAGGTACCATTTCCTGCCAGTCAGAATGGCTGTGATCCAAAAGTCTACAAGCAATAAATGCTGGAGAGGGTGTGAAGAAAAGGGAACCCTCTTACACTGTTGGTGGGAATGCAAACTAGTACAGCCACTATGGCGAACAGTATGTAGATTCCTTAAAAAACCGGAAATAGAACTGCCTTATGACCCAGCAATCCCCCTGCTGGGCATACACACTGAGGAAACCAGAATTGGAAGAGACACGTGTACCCCAATGTTCATCACAGCACTGTTTATAATAGCCAGGACATGGAAGCAACCTAGATGTCCATCAGCAGATGAATGGAGAAGAAAGCTGTGGTACATATACACAATGAAATATTACTCAGCCATTAAAGAGAATACATCTGAATCAGTTCTAATGAGATGGATGAAACTGGAGCCAACTATACAGAGTGAAGTAAGCCAGAAAGAAAAACACCAATACAGTATACTAACACATATATATGGAATTGAGAATGATGTTAATGATAACCCTCTATGCGAGACAGCAAAAGAGACAGAGATGTATAGAACAGGCTTTTGGACTCTGTGGGAGAGGGAGAAGGTGGGATGATTTGGGAGAATGGCATTGAAACATGTATAATATCATATATGAAACAAATCGCCAGTCCAGGTTCGATGCATGATACTGGATGCTTGGGGCTGGTGCACTGGGATGACCCAGAGGGATGGTACGAGGAGGCAGAAGGGACGGGGGTTCAGGATGGGGAACATGTGTATACCTGTGGTGGATTCATGTTGATGTATGGCAAAACCAATACAATATTGTAAAGTAATTAACCTCCAATTAAAATAAATAAATTTATTTAAATTTATACTAAAAAAAATAAAATAAAGATCCCTGGGTCGGGAAGATCCCCTGGAGGAGGGCATGGCAACCCACTCCAGTATTTTTGCCTGGAGAATACCATGGACAGAGGAGCCTCGTAGGCTGCATTCCACGGGGTCTTCGCACAAAGTCGGACACAACTGAAGTGGTTAAGTACACATACCCCCAAAGAGAACTTATCTATACACAAAATAATAAAATCAGTTTCTTGATGGCACAATAGATATTGTGGTAGTTCAGATATGTGACTTATGTCCATATGTGTGAAAAGTAACTATGTTATTTTCCTTTCTCCTGATAGTCAACTCCGGAACATGGAACCAAGGAACAACACACAAAATTTTAAATTTCTTCTTCTCAGATTCTCAGAGGCACCAGAACTGCAGCCTCTCATATTTGGGATTTTGCTCTCCATGTACCTGATAACTGTGTTTGGAAACCTGGTCGTCATCCTGGCTGTGTGCTCAGACCCTCAATTCCACACCCCCATGTACTTCTTCGTCTCCAACCTGTCTTTTGTAGACATCTGTCTCACCTCCACCACTATCCCAAAGATGCTGATGAATATTCAGACTGAGAGCAAAGCCATAACCTATGAAGGCTGCATTGCCCAGATGTATTTTTTTAATATAAATTTATTTATTTATTTATTGCCTTTATTTTATTTTATTTTTTAACATTAATTTATTTATTCTAATTGGAGGTTAATTACTTCACAGTATACTTTTTGCAACATTACATGACTTCCTGCTGACTGTGATGGCCTATGACCGGTTTGCGGCCATCTGCCACCCCCTGCACTACATGGTCATCATGAACCCTCGGCTCTGTGGACTACTGTATCTGGTACCCTGGGTAGTGAGTGCCCTGTATTTCTTGTTACACAACTTAATGGTGTTGCGATTGTCCTTCTGTCCAGATTTGGAAATTCCCCACTTTTTCTGCAAACTCTATCAGGTGATACAACTTGCTAGTTCTGATACTTTTCTTAATAACATGATGATCTATCTTGCAACTTTCCTACAGGGTAGTGGTCCTTTGGCTGGGATCCTTTACTTTTACTCTAAAATAATTTCTTGCATACGTAGAATCTCATCTGCTCAGGGGAAGTATAAAGCATTTTCCACCTGTGCATCTCACCTCTCAGTGGTCTCCTTGTTTATTGTACGAGCCTAGGACTGAACCTTAGCTCTGCTGCTATCCATAACTCATATTCAAGTGCAATAGCCTCCGTGATGCACACTGTGGTCACACCTATGTTGAACCCCTTCATCTATAGTTTGAGGAACAACAATATAAAGTGGGCTGTGAAGAGTTTCTACTTAAGGCTATGTTAAAAGGGCTAACTTTCTTGGGGGGTGATGGCATGCTATTGTTTCATGGCTTAAAGTCTCTGATTAGGCTATTGTGATTCTCTCATCCTTGTGGATTAAAATTTGCTCCTTCTGTAGCCCTGTAACCTGGGGGTTAATTTTGATAACTCTGGATCTGTTTCTCTGGCTTTAACTCCTGTTTTGCTGTTTTTGTTATTACAAGCATACATAATGGCCTGCCTCAGTGAACCCTGCCCCACTCTTGTTGTTTAGGGTCTAAGTTGTGACACACACTTTGCAATCCCATGGTCTGCAGCATGCCAGGCTTCCCTGTTATGTTCTGTTATGGTGCATGCTGCTGCTGCTAAGTCGCTTCAGTCGTGTCCGACTCTGTGCGACCCCATAGACGGCAGCCCACCAGGCTCCCCCGTCCCTGGGATTCTCCAGGCAAGAACACTGGAGTGGGTTGCCATTTCCTTCTCTAATGCATGAAAGTGAAAAGCGAAAGTGAAGTTGCTCAGGCGTGTCCGACTCTTAGCGACCCCATGGACTGCAGCCCACCAGGCTCCTCCGTCCATGGGATTTTCCAGGCAAGAGTACTGGAGTGGGGTGCCATTGCCTTCTCTGGTTATGGTGCATAACAACATATAAATATCTCTTTTATAATTACAAGCATTTTATAATGAGAGACTAAATGATAGCTCATAACTTCTGATAAAACTGGGAAATATCTTACTGGCTTGGAAAGCTATCATGAATCCAGATAGGATAATGCCCAATTTTTATATTTAAAAAATACACAAAGTTACCTTGTCTTTGATGAGGTGAATAGCAATTTTTAGAGATTTCAAGGGTTATGTCCCCACCACCAATCAAAGCTTTGAAGACCCATGTGACTCAGTCAAGACAAATTCTCAATATTATACTTTTGAGACAATTTGAACTCAAGGATGTGATGAGGTCCTGGGAGGCTTAGAGCTTTGGAAGCAGGAAAGTTAAAGGAGGAGTGATAAAAACTGAATTCACCTAACTTATAATGCAGTCTCCTAGGAACAGAGAATCAGCCGGATAAAGAGTCCATTCTGTCCAGCCTCATGTCCTTAAGGGAAATCACATACTTGGAGGTTGGAGTAACAGAGGATAAACATGCCTAATGAGCTGACACAGGAAGCTGTCAATATTTCCTCTGCTGCAGTCCCTCAGCCTGTGCCGCTTTGGTTGGACAGGATGTAGTTGTTGCTTTTGCAGACCTAAATATCACTGAGAAACCCATACTTTATCTCTTGTTGTTGTCTTGTAATTAGACACAACTTGGGTCTGCATCATCAGCTATTTAGGGTAGAATTTGGACTTCCACACCGAAGCCTTCTCTCAAAGTTTCCGAGTAGGTGAGTCTGAGAGCCCCACAGATAATGCAGGAGAGGATTAGTGAGGAGAGAAGCCAAAAACATGTACCTGAGGTCACCTTTGAGGCAATCTAACATACACAGGTAACAGAAATCACTATAGTCTTTTGTTGGCTTTCCTAATAATTTAATGTATCTATTTATAATGGTCAAAAATAAAACTGAACATTGCATTCCAAAATGCAATTGTCTATGTTGACAATTAAATGATAATAGTGGGAGTTTAATTAAAAGAATAAACGGGAAACATAAAATACTTTTATGAAAATTAGATCATAAATCCTCAGAGATCAATAATTAACAGGAGTAGACAAATAGGGTAGGTTCTACAGAGAAATAAGGCCATTTTTTAAATTGTAAGATGGTATATATTAGACTATATTTCCACGTGAAGACGATAGATCTAGGCCAATGAATGCTTGCAAATACTTCCCTGAAATAGCAGAGTATGAAATGTACATGCCCGGATGTCTTTGCTTAACTCTGGGCATTTACATTGAAAAATCTTTATTTCATTGGTGAGAAGAGGTATGCTAATGAGCTTCACTTTGCAATTGCTTTTTAATTTATTTTCTATTTTTTTTTAACACCAAAAGCATTTTGTATTAGGGTATGCCCAGTTAACAATATCGTGATAGTTTCAGATGAATAGTGAGGGGACTCACTTATACATATACATTTATCCATTCCCCTTCAAAACCCCCTCCCATCCAGGCTGGCACATAACATTGAGCTGAGTTCCATGTGCTATACAATAGGTTTTCAGTGGTTATCCATTTTAAATATAGCAATGTGCACATGACCTTCCCAAAGTCCTTAACTGTCCCTTCCTCCTGGCAACCGTGAGTTTGTTTCTAAAGTCTGTGAGCCTTTTTCTGTTTTGTGAGGCTGAATATATTTGTGTGCTTGTTAGCCATTCAGAGTTTATTTAAAAAAAAGTCCATAGAAATCTGTTGTTTTATATAGTAGTGCCAGTGTCCTGTTATTCCTTTTATATTGTTCTTTGAAACAAAGAATTGTTTCTTTATGCAAAACAGACTGTTTGCCATTTAGTTCTTTTTTTTTTCTTATTGCTTTTTTTTCCCCCCATGATCGCTAAGGTGTAATTTATTTATTCATTTATTTTCTTTTTTTAAAAATTTTACTTTATTTTACTTTAGTTCTTTTATATGTGTGTGTACTCAGTCATTTCAGTCATGTCTGACTCTTTGCAACCCCATGCACTGTAGCCCACCAGGCTCCTCTGTTCATGAAATTTCCCAGGCAAGAACACTGGAGTGGGTTGCAATTCCCTCCTCCAGGGGATCTTCCGCATCCTGGAATCTATCTCCTGCATTGCAGGCCAATTCTTTACCCAGTGATCTACCTGGGAATCCCCCAGTTCTTTCGATACGTGTGATAGATTTGTGGGGATTGTATAGGAGCTTATTATTAATTTTTTTGGTCAAATCTATCATTCATAGTGTTCTCTTCATTGTTTTTAAAAAAGAATCTAAGTTGTAGTTGACATATAAAATGTATTTGTTGCTGCTGTACAGCACAATGAATCAATCTTTGTTCATATTGCTAAATGACCACCAGAATAAATCTAGTTAGCATTTGTCAGCGTGCGTAGTGCAATTGCAATATTTTTTGTGATGAGAGCTTTTGGGATCTACTGTTTTTTAGCAACTTTCAAATATGCAATAGAGTATTATTAACTATTAGTCACAGTACTGTACATTATATCCCTTCCATTGCTTTTTTATTATTATTACTACATTAATTTAGCTGCCACTTCAATATTCTCCATGTGTCATTATTTGCTGTAAACAAAACCAAAAATCCTTAGAGGTAACAAATAATCTTTTATATTAATATATGTTCCCTGTGAGTTTTCACATCTCTGTTATTCCTTAATGCTCCATGTGGCCTTGTGACTAAATCCTTTTCTAAAAGTTCATCACCTTTCACCATAATTTGGAAAATGTTTATCTTGACCTGTGGACTGAATGTCACCATTATATTCGATAAGCATATTTGAATCCATCTATCTCTATATGAGATTAAATTATAATTTATATACTGCTTCATTCCCACATTTTAAAAGCACTTTGGTTATAATATTATTTCATTTTTAAGTCTTTGGCAATTTTAACGTTGAATTAATGACCCATGTTGGTATCTCTGAATTAATAGTTTTTAATCTCTGTATAAGTTAGCCAGAGATTTTAATTCAATTTTGTTGCATACTCTTTTTTATAAAACATGTTCAGTTCAGTTCAGTTCAGTTGCTCAATCATGTCCGACTAATCTAATTTCATTCTTACTGACATTTTTGTCTATAAGTTCTTAGTTTCCTTTAAATCTTCATGTTCTAAATTATGCACTTAACACATATTCACACATGTTTGCACAAATGTTTGAACATGATCCTGTGTACCTCATAAATGTTCTTTATGTTTTAGTGAGGTCTTTTTTTCTGCTGTTTATACCTCTCATTTAAAAAATCAATAATACTTTAGGAACTTGCTTCCAATTATAAGTCTGCTTCATTATTTTAGTGTCTGTATAACATTTCATGGTGTGGCTATGATACTCACATACATGGGGGTCTGTCATATTATTTTTCAACAAATTACTATTATAGCACAGATTTACAAATATTTGATATTGTTTACCTAAAACTGTGCTTCTCAACCAAGGATGATTAATTTCCCCAGGGGACAAATTGAACTTCACCCATAGACAGTTTTCACTATCACACTGGGATGAGGTAGGTGATGGGCAAGGAATATCCTAGAATATTCAGGAAAGATACCACTACAGAGAATGACCTGGCTTAGAATATCCAGTAGTGCAGAGACTGAGGAACCCCGAATTAGAGAATATCTGTTTCTAAATGTTTACAGTTCTTTTCAAGTTGTTTCCCCAATGTACAACACTTCACATTTTTTTCTAGGAAAATTAGAGAATACTCTTCTTTTTTGTGTTTATATATATATATATATATATATATATATATATATATATATATATATATATGTCAGTCTCAATCTCCCAATTCATCTTATCCCACTTTCCCTCTTAGTTTCCATATGTTTGTTCTCTCTATGTCTGTCTCTGTTTCTGCCTTGCAAACAGGTTCATTTGTATATTTTTCTAGATTCATTTTTCCTGAGTATTTTTGATCAAAAATTTTCTGTTTCATAGAGTTTAACATATCATTCTTTTTAAAAAAAGTGTGTATGTATATGAGACTTGAGTTTGATCCCTGGGTTGGGAATATCCCCTGGAGAAGTGAATGGCAACCCACTCCAGTAACCTTGCCATAGGTTCACAAAGACTCTCAGCCACTGGACCACCAGAAAAGTCCTCTATATTCCTTTTTTTTTTTTCTGAATTTATAGCTTTAATTATTTTAGTTCTCTAAGTGCAGATTTTACATGAATTTGTTGTATGTTCATCTGAAATGGACAGTTTACCCTGATTTTTTAAAGCTGTGTTAGATTAAAAACAAAAAAGCTATTTATTTCCTTCCAGAAAAACAGTCATTTATTCCAGCTTTTATTCAAGAATTCAGTTTTTCCCAGCTCAATTGAAATGCAACTTTCTTATGTATTAAATGTTCATATCTTATATGATCTAATTCTTAATCATTCAACAAATAATAATGGAGCAACTGCTATGTGCCAAAAAGTTCTAGATACATTATATGTTATAATCACTTAAGTGAAAGTCTTGGCTAAAATAATTATTAATGCATCCTGCTCTTGTTCAGTTACTGCTATTGTATATCATGTTTCCATGAGTTTTTGATGTTCCATTTAGTTTTGCTTAATACAATTGTATGAAATCTCCCTATTTAACTGGTTTTATGTTGATTGTCATTATTGCTTTTAATTGAAATATAATTGATTTAGCAAATTATATTAGCTTCAGGTGTACAGCATAGTGATTCAATATTTTTATAGATTATTCCCCATTTACATTGCAAAATATTGGCTACGTTAAAGACATACTGCATATTAAATAATATATAGTAGTATATTTCTGTAGTTTTGCCACTAATTTTTATTTAATGACTTTCCATTTTCTTAAATGTGTATGCAGGCATGCTTAGTCTCTTCATTATGTGTGACTCTCTATGACCCCATGGACTGTAGCCCACCAGGCTCCTCTGTCCATGGGATTCTCCAGACAAGAATACTGGAGTGGGTTGCCCATCTTCCCCACCCAGGGACTGAACATGCATCTACTGTGTCTCCTGCATTGCCGGCTGATTCTTTACTGCTGACTCACTGGGGAAGCCCCTGTGCTTGTAAATAAGTACACAAATATTCACATACATTGGGGAAAAACAAAGTGAGGTATGCAGGTGCATCCCCTGCTCGTTTGATGGTGGCATATACTGTTGAAGTCTGAGTACAGTATGCAGATGACCACATTTGTGGCAGAAAGTGAAGAACTAAAGAGCCTCTTGATGAAAATGAAAGATGAGAGTGAAAAAGTTGGCTTAAAACTAAGCCTAAGAGAACTAAGATCATGGCATCTGGTCCCATCATTTCATGGCAAATAGATGGGGAAACAATGCAAACAGTGACAGACTTTATTTTTTTGGTCTCCAAAATCACTGCAGATGGTGACTGTTGCCATGAAATTAAAAGACACTCGCTCCTTGGAAGAAAAGTTATGACCAACCTAGACAGCATATTAAAAAGCAGGGACATTATTTTGACAACAAAGGTCCATCTAGTCAAAGCTATCGTTTTTCTAGTCATCATGTATGGATGTGAGAGTTGGACTGCAAAGAAAGCTGAGCATCAAAGAATTGATGCTTTTGAACTGTAGTGTAGGAGAAGACCCTTGAGAGTCCCTTGGACTGCAAGGAGATCCAACCAGTCCATCCTAAAGAAAATCAATCCTTAATATTTATTGGAAGGACTGATGCTGAAGCTGAAACTCCAATAGTTTGGCCACCTGATATGAAGAACTGACTCATTTGAAAAGACCCTGATGCTGGGAAAGATTGAAGGCAGGAGGAGAAGGGGACAGCAGAGGCTGAGATGGTTGGATGGCATCACCGACTCAATGGACCTGAGTTTGAGTATATTCTGGGAGTTGGTGATGGACAAGGAGGCCTGGCATGCTGCAGTCCATGGGGTCACAAAGAGTCACACATGACTGAGCGACTGAACTGAAATTTTATAGTAAAAGAAATATATGTGTGACAAATGAGAAAATCATATGAAAAAAGTTATTCAGTGTAAGAGGATGAATAATCAAGGCATATACATGATTTATAGAGTATGGTCTAGGGAGGGTTTGGAATGCTGGTAAAAGAACAGAACCAGAAGCAGTGTGCCCACTGAACCTATAAAGGAACGATCAAAGCTCAAAGAACATGAATAACAAAGAAAAGATGCCATATAAGAAAAATGAGGAAGGACTTTGCCTCACCCCCTAATGATACCTATTGAAGTCAATGTCTTGACTGTGAAATGTAAGTAAGAGCATTTATGTTAGGTTGACGCTAATGGTAAACAACTTGCCTGCCAGTGAAGGAGATGTAAAAGATACGGGTTAGATCCCTGCATCGGGAAGAGCCCTTGAAGAAAATGACAATCCACTCCAATATTCTTGCCAGGAGAATTCCATGGACAGAGGAGCCTTGCAGGCCACAGTTCATGGAATCGCAAAGAGTCGGACATGACGGAAGTGACTGGACATGCATGCATGCTAGGTTGCTAATGCTTGCTTGTCTAAAAGTTAATCAGTTACTATTCTATATCTTGGTAGTTACCTACAAGGCATGGAACCACAAAATATTTCAGAAGTTTCAGAATTTCTTCTCATGGAATTTTCAGAGGGACCTGAGCTGCAGCCCCTCGTATTTGGACTTTTTCTGTCCATGTACCTGATCACTGTGTTTGGAAACCTGCTTATCATCCTGGCCACCATCTCAGACTCCCACCTCCACACCCCCATGTACTTCTTCCTCTCCAACCTGTCCTTTGTAGACATTAGCTTCTCTTCCACCACCGTCCCAAAGGTGCTGTGGAATATCCAGACACAGAACAAATTGATCACCTTTGAAGGCTGCATCATCCAGATGTACTTTTACATACTCTTCGCAAGTTTAGATGACTTTCTCCTGGCTGTGATGGCCTATGACCGGTTTGTGGCCATCTGTCACCCACTGCACTATATGGTCATCATGAGCCCCCGACTCTGCGGTCTCCTGGTTCTGATATCTTGGATCGTGGGTGTCATGTACTCCTTGTTACAGAAGTTAATGGTGTTGCGATTGTCCTTCTGTGCAGACTTCAAAATACCCCACTTTTTCTGTGAACTCAATCAAATCTTACAACTTGCCTGTTCTGACACCTTTCTTAATGACATGGTATTGTATTTTGCAGCGACCTTGCTGGGTGGTGGTCCTTTTGCTGGGATACTTTACTCTTACTCTAAAATAGTTTCTTGCATATGTGGAATCTCATCAGCTGAGGGAAAGTATAAAGCATTTTCCACCTGTGCATCTCACCTCTCAGTTGTCTTTTTATTTTATTGTTCTGTCCTAGGAGTGCACCTTAACCCTGCTGCTCCCCACAGTTCAAGATCAGGTGCAGCAGCTTCAGTGATGTACACAGTGGTCACACCCATGCTGAACCCCTTTATCTACAGTCTAAGGAATAAAGACATAAAGGGGGCTCTGAAGAGATTCTATGAAATACTAGGTAGAAAAGGCCAACTCTGCTGGGGGAAATGAAGTGACCTTGATGGCATGACTCAAAGCCTCAAAATCAGAAATTGTGATTCTTTGATCACTGCAGCATCAAATTTGCTTCTTTTCATTGTTCCCTGGAATTTTCATTAAGATAATTCCATGATTTATTAAGCTTACTCCTCAACCTGATACATAGGCTTTTTATTTGTACTTTACTTCAAAATTTTCCTACATTTGGATAAGCAATATTTGGAAATATTCATGTACTTCATGAGAAGACTGAGTTTCTTAAGAAAAATTTATTCTCAAATGACATATGTCATTACAAGTAATTTTTCTCTTATTTTTCTAAACAATAGTTATTAGTTTCATTACTCATTTTTGTTTAAAGTAAAGTTGACAACTAAGGTATTTTCAATAACTTTTAGTAGGTTACATTGAACATTCAGATATGGAGCTCTGGATACAGAGAGCTGACTATAAAATTATATTTAGATTTTTACTGCACAGAAGGTCAGTGCCCTTCACTACTGTGTTGTTCAGAGTGAACTTTGTATATCAAAATATATACATGACCAAAGGATGGCTCACTGGAGGACTGAAATGCCTATTCAGTCATGTGATTCAAGGTGACATGTTTAGCGCAAACAAGCACACTTTTCATCTTTTCCTGCTTATCTGGAGAGGAAACTTAATGTACCAATTTTTACTATAGTTACCTGAAATAAAATTTAAAGACAGAGTAATCATGAATGCTACCTTTAAATATCAGAATAATTGCATAGTTGAGAAGTCAATTAATATAATTGTCTTCAGTTCTGTTCACTTTTATTTTTGATCAGTTAGCTATTGCTGCATAATAACTCATTTTTGTAGTAGATGCTTTAATATAATGCTTATTAACAAATGAGTTTGTATAGTGTGTGGTTATCCTGATCTCTGTTTGGCTCCTCATGAATCTATACTCACCTGTCATTTTCTACGTTGTAATTCTAGAGTCTCAACCATGATGTTGTATACTGTTATACTGGATGTCTTTCTTCACCAATATATGATAGTTAATCCCATATGTATATATATGTCAATCTCACAGTTTACAAAAAAATAAATCTATCTTTGATGACATCAGCATCATGGTAGCACAAGACACTCCCTTTGTCTCTCCCCTTCTATCTCTGATTAATCAGACTTCCATAACTCAGCAAATATTCACCTATCCAATAACCAGGAGTCCAGAGAATCATACAATTTTACATGGTAAATTGGGTTGATTAGAACACACAGGAGAGGTGCATCTAGGGGGAAACAGCAAGAGGCAGTGCCCCCGATCCCAGCCCAATGGTGGAGGCAGCTGAGTCCCTAGACCCACCACACCTGGAAGCACCAGCGGAGGTGGCGCAGTGAACCTGGCCTTCCAGATGCAGCATTATCTACAACCAAAGGGAACCAGGCAGCAGTGCTGGTGGGACCCTGAACCAGGTGACCCTGGATGATGCAAAATTGCCCACTATCATGGTTCCCTGAGCAGAGTTGCCAGCCACATCAGGGACATTAGCAGCACCAAGGTGCCAGTGACCCCGGAGGCAACAGCAGTGATGACAATGCACCAAGCAACACCTCTGCTAGGGGCAGTGAAGGACAAAAAAAAAAAAGTTTCTTAAAAAATAGCCAGATGAGTGAGTGTATGAGTGCTCACTCAGTCATGTCCAACTCTTTGCCTCCTCCTGGACTGCAGCCCTCCAGGCTCTTCTGTCCATGGAATTTTCCAGGCAAGAATACTGGAGTGGGTTGCATTTCCTACTTCAATAAATGCAACTCAGGTAAAAGAAACGAAGACTTGTGTTACTGTGTCACCTAACTGAAAAATACAGAAAGGACTCTTGTTACATGTTGGTTGAATTGTTAGAATCGGAAATGAACAGACCTTTAACTAAATGAAAAAGGTGTTTGTTATTTCAAACGCACTGCCAGAGGAGCTACTCATTGGGCACCATGAAAAACCACAGTAACACAGAATTACACAAGGAAAATGACAGTTTTCCAGAAAGCAATCTTAACACCATAGAAGACTGTGATCAAGCCAGTGGAAAACTCAAATAGTGTCATGGAGAAACTCAGGAAGCTATAGGAACACTCACAAAAACACTTAAAGTCAGAAATTAAAAAAATGAAAATAAGAAACAATTTTCAAAGAGATGAAAACTCTTAAACATAACCAAACAGACATACTGGAGTTGAAGAAATCTATAAATGAGCTGAAAGATGTATTAGAAAGCACTAAAAGTTGAGCAGATCATATGGTGAAGAGAAATAGTGACCTCAAAGGTAGAATAATTTAGGAGTAAGAGAACTGCTTTTCTTTTTTTAATGAAGAGACTCTACAAGAATTATAGGACTCCATTAGAAAAGGTAAGAAGTATATTGAGTATCTTAGAAGGAAAAGAGAGTGCGAGAGAAAGAAAAGATGCTATTTAAAGAAATAATAGCTGAGATCTTTCCCAGAATAGAGAATAAATAACAGGTGGAATATAACAGATGGTCCAACTTATCAATTATAATGACATTAATAATATGTCATTATTTCTTAATGACATAGGGATATATTTTGAAGCTGTATTCATGGGTGGTGATCCCTTATGATCCTTTACTCATACCCTAAGATTTCCGCAGGTGGCGCTAGTGGTAAAGAACCTGCCTGCCAATGCTGGAGACTTAAGAGATACAGGTTTGATCCCTCAGTCAGGAAGATCCCTTGGAGAAGGAAATGGCAACCTACTCCAGTATTCTTGTCTAGAGAATCCCATGAACAGAGAAGCCTGGTAGGCTACAGTCCATAGGGTTGCAAAAACCAGACATGACTGAAGTGACTTATTGCACAAGTATGCACCCACCTGTGTGTCTCACCTCTCAGTTTTCTCCTTATTTACTCTAACAGTCTAGAACTGTGCATTTGCTTTGCTGGTATCCATAGCTCACAGGCAAGTGCAACAGCCTCAGTGATGTTCACTGTGGTTACACCTGTGCTGAACCATTTCCTCTTAGTCTAAGGTGTGAAGAGATAAAGAAAGCCTTGAAAAGATTCTTTGGGATGGCAGTAATAGAAGGATTAATTGTCAAGGGTTAAAGAAGTCCTCATTTTTAGCAAACTGCAAAGCATTTGAGCCAGAATTTAATATTCTTTGATCAGAGTGTGAACATATAATTGTTCTGTGTCTTTATTTCCTGAATTTTCATTTCTTTGATTCAACTTCTTTATACCATTGAAGTAATTCACATTTCTGTTTCCTTCTCTGTCTGATTTATAAACAATTTTACCCTTCTTTCATTTTCTACTTTCTCAAAGCTTTCCAAACTTGATTTAAAATATCTCATGGAACAACAGACTAGTTCCAAATAGGAAAAGGAGTATGTCAAGGCTGTATATTGTCACCCTGCTTATTTAACTTCTATGCAGAGTACATAATGAGAAACGCTGGGCTGGAAGAAGCACAATCTGGAATCAAGACTGCCGGGAGAAATATTCATAACCTCAGATATGCAGATGACACCACCCTTATGGCAGAAAGTGAAGAGGAACTAAAAAGCCTCTTGATGAAAGTGGAGAGTGGCAAAGCTGGCTTAAATCTCAACATTCAGAATACAAAGATCATGGCATCTGGTTCCATCACTTCATGGCAAATAGATGGGGAAACAGTGGGAACAGTATCAGACTTTATTTTTGGGGGCTCCAAAATCACTGCAGATGGTGACTGCAGCCAGGAAATTAAAAGATGCTTACTCCTTGGAAGAAAAGTTATGACCAACCTAGATAGCATATTCAAAAGCAGAGACATTACTTTGCCAACTAAGGTCCGTCTAGTCAAGGCTATGGTTTTTCCTGTGGTTATGTATGGATGTGAGAGTTGGACTGTGAAGAAGGCTGAGCACTGAAAAATTGATGCTTTTGAACTGTGGTGTTGGAGAAGACTCTTGAGAGTCCCTTGGACTGCAAGGAGATCCAACCAGTCCAGTCTGAAAGAGATCAGCCCTGGGATTTCTTTGGAAGGAATGATGCTGAAGCTAAAAGTTCAGTATTTGGGCCACCTCATGTGAAGAGTTGACTCATTGGAAAAGACTCTGATGCTGGGAGGGATTGCGGGCAGGAGGAGAAGGGGACGACAGAGGATGAGATGGCTGGATGGCATCACTGACTCGATGGACGTGAGTCTGAGTGAACTCTGGGTGTTGGTGATGAACAGGAAGGCCTGGCGTGCTGCGATTCATGGGGTCGCAAAGAGTCGGACACGACTGAGTGACTGAACTGAACTGAACTGAACTGAATGCTTATTTATTTCATAAGGCAGCATGGATTTCTTAAGAATAATTTCCGCTCAGATGACATATATCATCCCAAATATTTTTCTTTTGTGCTACCGAAAGATTGTAGTAAACAATAGGACTACTGTGGGAAAACTATTTTTATTATTAGCCAAGGTATTTGATATAATCTTCTAAGAGAGGATATCTGAGACTACAGCTTTTCATTTTGTGTACCACATTCTTCTGAAAATCACTGCCATAACTGTCCTTGAAAATGGAGACTTGAACCTACAATGTGTTTTATAGGTGATTATCCAGTCTTATTCTTCTTTTGGATCCTGTTCTCTTATTCAGCATTGTCCACAGTGCCTACCTTACTGACAAATGATAATCCACTACAGGTTTCCAAGTGAAGTCTACACAACAGCACATGTTTGAGTACCTTCACTTAATATGGCCTTTGAGTCAGAGGAAAAATGTCAAAAGGATGAAAAGTTAAACTACATTTTTTATTACTAAGCAAAATATTTTATTTTCATGCTCTATATCTTTTCAATGAACTATCAGTTTTGGTGTCCATGTGAAAGTCTTGTTTTCATTAAGGTCAAGCAGTGGTTGATGTGTTTATGATGACAAATTATGTGTAATCACCTATAAGTGACTCCCACTCTGGTGGCTCAGTGGTAAAGAATCTGCCTGCAATGCAGGAGACCTGGGTTCAATCCCTGAGTTGGCAAGATCCTCTGGAGAAGAAAATGGCTACCCACTCTTGTTTTGTTGCCTTGGAAATCCTATGGATGGAGGAGCCTGGCAGGCTACTGGACATGACTGGACATGACTGAACAACTAACACTTTTTCTCCTATGAGTGAGTGAAGAACTTGTTTTCAAACTTACATACATAAAAGATTCTTGGTGAGAAGACTAACCCTGTGTATACCTGACTCTAACACAGGACTGTAGCCTTGCTATTGAATGTGATCCCCAGACTAGGCACTGTAGCCTCAACTACTCCTGGGAGCTTGTTAGAAATGCAGTCCTTGGACTCACTAGAGACCTGATGAATCAGAATTTGTACCTCAACCACAAATCTTGGTGATTTGTATGCCAAATGAATCTATGGATGTTCTGGTCTGAATAGGATTTCTCACATTCTTACCCTTGCCTTGCACAGGCTAATTATTTGTATTGCAGGTTGTTCTGTGGTCTATGGGAGATTACTAGAATCCCTTCAGATATTGTCAAGTATTCCCAGGGGCAAAATCTCCCTTGGTTGAGAATCACTATCCAGAGTTCTAGAACTAAGAGATTCCAATCCAGACTCCAGCCCTTACTTGGTTTATACCGTTAAGTAGAACATTAAGTCCTTCATAGTCTCATTTTGATAATGGAGAATGGAGTTCGTTAAAGTACTACTTCATACAATTCACTGTTTTTAAAATTATGTTTGACAATTTCTATAATATGCTGGGGCTTCCCAGGTGGCACTAGTGGTAAAGAAACTGCCTGTCAATGCAGGAGACTTAAGAGACATAAGCTCGATCCTTGGGTCAAGGATAATATGCCAAGTGAGCTTATTGGACACAACAATGTCTAAATATCCCTCTTACAATTAAATACAAGTGTTTTATAATGCTGTAAAACATGTCAGTTCTCAATTTCTAATATAGGTTCAGTTCAGTTCAGTCGCTCAGTTGTGTCTGACTCTTTGCGACCCCATGAATTGCAGCACGCCAGGGCTCCCTGTCCATCACCAACTCCCGGAGTTCACTCAGACTCATGTCCATCGAGTCAGTGATGCCATCCAGCCATCTCATTCTCTGTCATCCCCTTCTCCTCCTGCCCCTAATCCCTCCCAGCATCAGAGTCTTTTCCAATGAGTCAACTCTAATATAGGTAGTACATTCTTAATTGTCTTGGGAAAGCTATCATGAACCTAGGGATTATAATACCTATGGTTTTACACTAAAAAAAAAGCAACTTATATCTCTTTTTGAAGAGGGGAAGAGTCATTTTTAGAGATTTCAGTAATTGTGTCCTTGCCATAATTCAAAGCTTTGAAGACCTATATGACCTAGTCAAGACAAACTCTTAATATCATATGTTTGAGAAATTTTGAATGCAGGGATGTGATGAGATTCTGTGAGAATTAGAGCTTTGGAAGAAGAAGAGTTAAAAGAGAAGCAATAATAAAAATTTAATTTATCTTATAAAGCAGTCTCTTAGGAACAGAGAATTAGCAGGAAAAAAATTCATTCTGTCCAGACCAGTGTCTCCAAGGGAAATCATGTACATAGAGGTTAGAGTAACGAGAGGAAAACATGTCTAATGAACTAACATGGGAGCTCTAAATATCTCTTCTGTTGCAGTCCCTCAGCCTGTGCCACTTTGGTTGGACAGGATGTGGTCTTTGCTTTTGCAGTCATACATCTGGCTGACAGGTCAGTGCTTGATCTGTTCCTGTTATCCTGTTTGGGAACAAAAATTTGGTCTGCCTCATCAATCTTTTAGGGAGGAGTTTTGACTTCCATAGGGAAAGCCTTCTCTCTGAATCTGCTTCCAGGTGAGTCTCTGAGCTCCACAGACACTGTAGGGAGAGAAGCAGAGAGGAGGGAAGCCAGGAACATATGCCTGACAGAGGCCAGAGATTAGCTGTCTGCTGGCTTCCTTAATATTAATGTATTTGTTTACAATCTAAAAATAAAGTGAACATTGTGCTGGGAAATGTAAGTTTCAGTGTTGACAATTAAATGGTAATAATGGAAGCCCAATTAAAAGGAATGGAAGTCATAAAATGCTTCCAGTAGATGTAGACAGTAAGTCTAAAGATTTTATTTATTAACAGGAGTGGACAAATAGGGAAAAGCCTCAGGATAAAGAATTCTTTGGCTTTCATTGTGTTCTATGTATTTCCGGTTTTGACATGATAGCTTATCCCATTTGCATGTTTTCCTCTTGTGATATTCAAACAGTAAAGTGTTTCACATCATAAAGATATCACTGTTTGTGTCCTTAGCAAAAATATGGTTTTCTTTATTGTTTTCTTATGGACATCAGGGAGATGTCTTTGGACTTGGAATGTTGACAAACCAAGAGATTTTATTCACTGCATCACATCAAGAGCTGTTTGAATTTACTGGATATTTTCTCCTGATATTCATATGTCCATTCCGTTCCTCTCTCTCACACTTTGTATATTTCTTTAAATAAAAAGCAGAAATTAGCCATACCAAAATGGAACTCCAAGTTTATTTCCAGGTTTATTTCCATGGAAAACTTATAAACTGGAATTTCTAGGTATCATTTAACAAATCCTTCATGAGAAAGATAATCTGATCTGACTAGCTTGAGTTGTAACTAATCGTGGCCTAAGGAGGTTGGATTTGGGTGAGGAATGCATGTCAGTAACACAACCTAGGAGGACAGTGTTGCGTGTGTGTGTGTGTGTGTGTGTGTGTGTGTGTGTGTGTGCCTGAGCCTTGGGAAATGAAAGCAGTTCTTTGAGGCACCTGGACTCACACATTAAGATGATTTACAACACAGAAGCCAGAATTCAATCAACAGATGGTATGAAGAATTGGATCTGATAAAATCATGGGAAGCTTTTATGATTAAATTCATAAAGTGCTGGGAACAACACAGCAGGAGTGATTCTCTGTGGACTGAAGGTTCACCTGTAGTGGGGAGGCCACCTTGTTCCTCAGTACCCCTGACACCATCTCTAATCACTCCTTGTCTAGCTTATTCCTCTGCCCCACTGGCTTCCTTGTTTGGATCTGAACATGTGTAATGAGCATCTTCCTCAGTTAACTTTGCAGTGGCCAGGCACACACTTCTGATGTCAAACTAGATCCTTCTCTCTTTCTTAGCTATCTGTTCAATTATCACCTTGCTTTCTGACCCTGCCTGAACCCTCAGTACAAAATAATACCTCCTACAACTCTCTTCTTTATATCTGGTTTTGTTTTCTTTATAACATTTGACACCAGCTGACATATAATATTTTATTTGCGCATCATCTCTCATCATCCTTGGATGGTGGGAGATTTGTTTTCCACCACTCTCTACTTATTGCCTGCATGTACTTGAAACATAGTTGGCACACAATTTATATTTCTCAAAAATATGAAACAATTTCTCATTAAATCTCTAGAATATATGACTTCTGGAAATGTTTTGAGAATGGGACAAATATTCCTAGTCAGAAATGAAATGGAGTATACCCTCAAAGAGAACTTACCTGTAAATAAAATATTAACATTGATTTCTAAAGAGCTAAATAGTTTTAGCTATGTGAATTATGTCAGTTGTTGTAAAAATTAGTCATGTTATTTTTTATTTTTCCTGTTAGTCACCTCCACCACATGGAACCAGTGAATAATACACAAATTTCAAAATTCCTTCTTCTGGAGCTTTCAGAGGAACCAAAACTACAGCTGCTCACATTTGAACTTTTCCTCTCCATCCATGTTCCTGATGACTGCATTTGGAAACTTGTTCATTATCTTGGCCATCAGCTCAGACACCCACCTCCACACTCCCATGTACTTCTTCCTCTCCAACCTGTCCTTTGCAGACATCTGTTTCGCTTCCACCACCATCCCAAAGATGCTGGTAAATATTCAGAGACAGAACAAAGTTATATACCTATGAAGGCTGCATCACCTAGATGTGTTTTTACATTCTCTTTGGAGAACTAGATGATGTCCTCCTAACTGTGATGGAGGACATCCTATAACCTCTTTGTGGCCATTTGCCACCCTTTGAATACAAGGTCATCATGAGCCTCCATCTCTGTGGATTGCTGGTTCTGACATCCTGGGTAGTGGTTGCCATGTATTCCTTGCTACATAGCTTGTGCAAATTCCTCACTGTTTCTATGAACTCAATCAGTTGGTACAACTTTCCTGTCCTGACAACATTCTTAATAACATAGTGATGTATGTTGCAGTTGCCCTGCTAGGTGGGTCTTTTTGCTGGTATCCTTTACTCTTTTTCTAAAATAGTTTCATGTATATGACATTCTAGGAATCTGCAAACTAAAATGGACTGGAATGGGTGAATTTAACTCAGATGACTATTATATCTACTACTGTGGGCAGGAATCCCATAGAAGAAATGGAGTAGAATCATGGTCAATGAAAGAGTCCGAAATGCAGTACTTGGATGCAATCTCAGAAACAACACAATGATCTCTGTTCATTTCCAAGGCAAACCATTTGATATCACGGTGATCCAAGCCTATGCCCCAACCAGTAATGTTGAAAAGCTGAAATTGAATGGTTCTATGAAGACCTACGAGACTGTTTAGAACTAACACCCCCAAAAAGATGTCCTTTTCACTATAGGGGACTGGAATGCAAAAGTAGGAAGTCAAGAAACACCTGGAGTAACAGGCAAACTTGGCCTTGGAGTACAGAATGAAGCAGGGCAAAGGCTAATAGAGTTTTGCCAAGATATTGCACTGGTCATAGCAAACACCCTCTTCCAACAACACAAGAGAAGACTCTACACATGGACATCACCAGATGGTCAACACAAATCAGATTGATTATATTCTTTGCAGCCAAAGATGGAGAAGCTCTATACAGTCAGCAAAAACAAGACTGGGAGCTGAGTGTGGCTCAGATCATGAAGTCCTTATTACCAAATTCAGACTTAAATTGAAGAAAGTAGGGAAAACCACTAGACAATTCAGGTATGACCTAAATCAAATCCCTTATGATTATACAGTGGAAGTGAGAAATAGATTTAAGGGACTAGATCTGACAGACAGAATGCCTGATGAACTATGGACGGAGGTTTGTGACATTGTACAGGAGACAGGGATCAAGACCATCCCCATGGAAAAGAAATGCAAAAAAGCAAAATGGCTGTCTGAGGAGGCTTTACAAACAGCTGTGAAAAGAAGAGAAGTGAAAAGCAAAGGAGAAAAGGAAAGATATAAACATTTGAATGCAGAGTTCCAAAGAATAGCAAGGAGAGATAAGAAAGCCTTCTTCAGCGATTAATGCAAAGAAATAGAGGAAAACAACAGAATGGGAAAGACTAGATATCTCTTCAAGAAAATTAGAGATATCAAGGGTACATTCCATGCAAAGATGGGCTTGATAAAGGACAGAAATGGTATGGACCTAACAGAAGCAGAAGATATTAAGAAGAGGTGGCAGGAATACACAGAAGAACTGTACAAAAAAAGATGTTCATGACCCAGATAATCACGATTGTGTGATCACTCACCTAGAGCCAGACATCCTGGAATGTGAAGTGAAGTGGGCCTTAGAAAGTATCACTACGAACAAAGCTAGTGGAGGTGATGGAATTCCAGTTGAGCTGTTTCAAATCCTGAAAGATGATGCTGTGAAAGTGCTGCACTCAATATGCCAGCAAATATGGAAAACTCAGCAGTGGCCACAAGACTGGAAAAGGTCAGTTTTCATTCTAATCCCTAAGAAAGGCAATGCCAAAGAATGATCAAACTACTGCACAATTGCACTCATCTTACATGCTAGTAAAGTAATGCTCAAAATTCTCTAAGCCAGGCTTCAGCAATATGTGAACTGTGAACTTCCAGATGTTCAAGCTGGTTTTAGAAAAGGCAGAGGAACCAGAGATCAAATTGCCAACATCCGCTGGATAACCAAAACAGCAAGAGGGTTCCAGAAAAACATCTATTTCTGCTTTATTGACCATGCCAAGCCCTTTGACTGTGTGGATCACAATAAACTGTGGAAAATTCTGAAAGAGGTGGCCATACCAGATCACATGACCTGCCTCTTGAGAAACCTATATGCAGGTCAGGAAGCAACAGTTAGAACTGGACATGGAACAACAGATTGGTTCCAAATAGGAAAAGGAGTACATCAAGGCTATGTATTGTCACCCTGCTTATTTAACTTCTATGCAGAGTACATCATGAGAAACACTGGGCTTGAAGAAGCACAAGTTTGAATCAAGGTTGCTGGGAGAAATATCAGTAACCTCAAATATGCAGAAAGTGAAGACGAACTAAAAAGCCTCTTTGACTTATGTGAAAAAGGAGAGTGAAAAAGTTGACTTAAAGCTCAACATTCAGAAACTAAGATCATGGCATCTGGTTCCATCACTTCATGTGAAATAGATGGGGAAACAGTGGAAATAGTGGCTGACTTTATTTTGGAGGGCTTCAAAGTCAATGCAGATGGTGATTGCAGCCATGAAATTAAGACACTTACTCCTTGGAAGGAAAGTTATTACCAACCTAGATAATATATTCAAAAGCAGAGATATTACTTTGCCAACAAAGGTCCATCTAGTCAAGGCTATGGTTTTCCAGTGGTCATGTATGGATATGAGAGTTGCACTGTGAAGAAAGCTGAGCACTGAAGAATTGATACTTTTGAACTGTGGTGTTGGAGAAGACTCTTGAGAGTCCCTTGGACTGCAAGATGATCCAACCAGTGCATCCTAAAGAACAGTCTGGGTGTTCATTGGAAGGACTGATGCTGAAGCTGAAACTCCAATACTTTGGCCTCCTCATGCGAAGAGTTGACTCATTGGAAAAGACCCTGATGCTGGGAGGGTTTGAGGGCAGGCAGAGAAGGGGAAGACAGAGGATGAGATGGCTGGATGGCATCACGGACTCGATGCACATCAGTTTGGGTGAACTCCGGGAGTTGGTGACGGACAGGGAGGCCTAGCCTGCTGTGATTCGTGGTGTCGCAAAGAGTCGGGCATGAATGAGTGACTGAACTGAACTGCACTGATATGTAAAATCTCATCAACCCAGGGGAAGTATAAAGCATTTTCTACCTGTGTGTCCCACCTCTAAGTTGTATCTTTATTTTATTGTACTGCCTTAGGAGTGTACCTTAGGTCTGCTGCTACCCTTCTGTCACACTCAAATGCAATAGCCTCCATGATGTACACTGTCGTCACATCTATGCTGAACCCCTTCATCGACAGCCTGAGAAATAAAGACATAAAGAGAGCTCTGAAGAGATTCCATTCCAATCCAGTATAAATTGGCCAATTATATTAGGGCTGATGAAGTGCCCTTGATTGGATAACTCAAAGCCTCAGAACCAGAAATTGTGGTTCTTGATCACTGTGAAATAAAATTTACTCCATCATCTGATTTCCTTGGATTTCCATTTTATAATTCAGTTTCTTTGTGTAATTTTAGGGTTTGCCTGGTAGCTGAGATGGTAAAGAGTCTGCCTGCAAAGCAAAAAACCCTGGTTCAAGCCTTGAGTTGAGAAGATCCCCTGGAGAAGTGCATAGCAACCCACTCCAGTATTCTTGCCTGGAGAATCCCATGTACAGAGGAGCCTGGTGAGCTAGAGTCTATGGGGTTGCAAAGAGTTGGGCATGACTGAGTGAGTTTCACTCTCACTGTGTACTTTTAGTAGCTCTCTTTATTAAACGTTAGCCTCAGTTATAATCATAGGCAGTTTTTATTTTTTTCTACTTCAAAATTTTCCTACCTTGGGATCAAAACTACCTGGAAATTCCATTTCTTTGATGGGGTGTCATAGGTTTATTAAGAATAATTACTTCTCAAATTAAATATGTCATCCTAAGTAATTTCTTCTCTTTCCCTGAAGTGATGAGTTGCATTATTCATTTAAAACATACATTTAAGAAACAAATATTTATATTATTTTTTAAAATTTAAATTTATTTATTTTAATTGGAGGTTAATTACTTTACAATATTGTATTGGTTTTATTTTTTAAAGTTGGTTGAATCAGTGATACAGAAATATGACTGTAAAATTATAGGAGGATTTTAACTATGCAGTAGGTTGGAACTCAACCCTCTTTTTGTTCAAAGGTCAACTTGTGTGTCTATATACACTGCTTTGGCCAAAAAGTTGATTTTTTTTTTCCATACCATACCATCTTGGGCTTTCCTGGTGACTCAGAAGGTAAGAAACTGCTCGCAATACAGGAGACCCAGGTTTGATCCCTGGGTCAGGAAAATCCCCTGGAGAAGGAAATGACCACTCTCTCCACTTTCTTGCCTGGAGAATTTCATGGAGAGGGGAGCCTGGTGGGCTACAGTCCACGGGGTCCCAAGGAATCAAACACGACTGGAAGCAATTAGCATGCACATATATTGGATAGCATATTTTAATATTTTCATTGAATTATTTCATTGTTTCCTTTTGAAAACTTCCAGTGATTCCTACAAATATGACTCTTCCAATTGCTTTAAATAAAATAACTCAAATTTTTCTAAATTTCATCATAAACACTAACGGGGAAGCAGATAAACTATAACTCTTATATACCCCCTATATATTCAATACAAAGGCATTTCTTCAACTTCATTATCATAAATTACTCATAAGACAACTTGAATCTACCTGTTCATGGGATTCAAGGTCAGCATCAGCATACTGACCTTGGTGCAGCAATGTTTCTGCACCAACATGCATGTCCTGCTAAGCTCTCCTGGGTAGCTGGAAAGGATATCTGTGCAGTCATCGTTTAATACTATTACCTGACAAAAAGATAAATAATGTTACAATCAGAAGGGTTATCTTCAAATATAAGAATAAATGCCAAAATTAAGATCAATATTGTCATAGCTGTGGTTTTTCCAGTAGTCATGTATGGATGTGAGATTTGGACCGTAAAGAAAGTTGAGCACTAAAGAATTGATGCTTTTGAACTGTGGGGCTGGAGAAGACTCTTGAGAGTCCCTTGGACAACAAGGAGGTCAAAACAGTCGATCCTCAAGGAAATCAAGCCTGAATATTCATTGGAAGGACTGGTGCTGAAGCTGAAGCTCCAACACTTTGGCCATCTGATGTGACGAGCCAACTCATTGGAAAAGTCTCTGATGTTTGGAAAGATTGAGGGCAAAAGGAGAAGGGGGCAACAGAGGATGAGATGGTTGGATTGCATCACTGATTCATTCAATGCACACACTGTTGCTGTTTTTCAGTCACCCAGGAGTGTCTGACGCTTTGCGACCCCATGCACTACAGCACCTGAGGCCTCTCTGTCCTTCATCATCTCCCAAAGTTTCCCCAAGTTCATGTCCATTGCATTGGTGATGCCATCCAGCCATCTCATCCTCTGACATCCTCTTCTCCTTCTGTCATCAATCTTTCCCAGCATCAGGGACTTTTTCAGTGAGTCAGCTGTTCACATCAGATGAACAAAACACTTCAGTTTCAACTTCAGCATCAGTCCTTCCAATGAGTATTCAGGGTTGATTTCCCTTAAGACTGACTGATCTGACCTCCTTGCTGTCCAAGGGTCTCTCAGGAGCCTTCTCCAGCACCACAATTTGAAGGCATCAATTCTTCAGCACTCCACCTTTTTTACAGCCCAACTCTCACAACCGTACATGACCACTGGGAAGAACATAGCCTTGACTATTCTTGGGCATTTGTTGGCAGAGTAATTAATATCTCTGCTTTTTAAGCACACTGTCTAGATTTGTCATAGTTTTCTTGCCAAGAAGCAAACTTTTTCTGATTTCATGGCTTCTGCCACCCGAGTGATTTTAGAGCCTAAGAAGAGGAAATCTTTCACCACTTCTACTCCCCCCCTCCATTTGCCATGAAGTAATGGGGCCAGATGCCATGATCTTAGTTTAGTTTTGTTTTGTTTTAGTATTTAGTTTTGAGCCAGCTCTGTCACCCTCATCAAGAAGCTCTTTAGTTTCTCTTCACTTTCTGCCGTTAGAGTGGTGTCATCCACATATCTGAGGTTGTTGATGTTTCTCCCACCTATCTTGATTTCAGTTTGTAATTCATCCAGCCCAACTTTTCTCATGATGTACTCAGTGTATAGGTTAAACAAACAAGGTGACAGCAGACAGTTCTGTTGTACTCCTTTCTCAATCTTGAACCAACCAGTTGGTCTATTCAGGGTTCTAACTATTACTTCTTGACCCACATACACATTTTTCAGGAGACAAGTAAGATGGCCGGGTATTCCCATCTCTTTGAGAGCTCTCCACACTTTATTATTATCTACATGGTCAAAGGCATAATCAATGAAACATAGGTAGATTTTTTTTTGAATTCCCTATTTTTCTCTATGATCCAGTGAATGTTGGCAATTTGATCTCTAGTTTCTCTTCCTTTTCTAAATCCAGCTTGGCCATCTCGAAGTTCTTGGTTCACATAATGTTGAAGCCTAGCATGCAAGATTTTAAGCATGACCTTACTAGCATGGGAGATGAGTGAAGTTGTTTGATGGTTAGTATATTATTTAGTATAATCTTTCTTGAGAACTGGAATGAGGATTGACATCTTAAAGGATGATGCCATCAAGATGTTGCATTCAATATGTCAGCAAATCTGGAAGACAAAGCAGTGGCCACAGGACTGGAAAAGGTCAATCCTCAATGGACATGAGTCTAAGCAAACTCAGGGAGATAGTGAAGAATAGGGAAGCCGGGCATGCTGCAGTTCATAGGGTAGCAAAAAAGTCAGACATGACTTAATGACTGAAAAACATTAAAAACAAAGAGAAGCAGAGTATTTTCACTGACCTCAATTCTATTTGTTCCGGTTATTCAATCAATAATTTCCTCAGTTATTGTAGCATAACAAACCAATATAGAAAAATGATTTATCATAATGCCTTTATTATTGAATGGGGCAGTCAGGTGGGGAGTGGTACTGAGCCCTGCCTGGCACCTGATGAATCTATATTCAGCTGTGAGTCTCTACATTGTGTTTCTAAGGCTCATCCATGAATCTGCATGTGATTCTTGTGCCCTTTTCTCTCAAACATATTTATACTCATCTTACTCCATGTTTATAACTAAGTTACCCATTTGCAGAAAGTAAATGAGCTTTTAAATGTGAATATTCTTAATTTAAGGTCACTGTTCCTATATCCATATATGTTGTTGTTTAATGGCTGTCATGTCTCCAACTCTTTGTGACCCCATGGACTGTAGCCCACAAGACTCCTCTTTCTATGGAATTTCCCAGGCAAAAACACTGGAGTTGGCTGCCATTTCCTTCTCCAGGGGATCTTCTCAACCCAGGAATCAAACTCAAGTTTCCTGCATTGGCAGACAGATTCTTATAAACACATGCACAAAAATAAATAAATAAATAAAACCCCCCACATAAAAGGAATCTTTAGAAAGAAAAATAGAATTGTAGGAATCAGACTTCCTGACTTCAGACTATACCACAAAGCTAAAGTATCAAAACAATATGGTATTGGCACAAAAATATAAGTGTTGATCAGTGCAACAGGATAGAAAGCTCTCAGAATTAAGCCCATTTACCTAAAATCAACCTATCTTTGACAAAGGAAGCAAAACTAAACCATAAGCATAGTCTCTTCAATAAGTGGTGCTGGGAAAACTGAACAGCTTCATGAACAAGAATGAAATTAGAACATTCTAACAGCATACAGAAAATAAACTCAGAGTGGATTAAAAACCTAAATATAAGATCAGATACTACAAGCTCTTAGAAGAAAACATAGGCAGGACTTTCACTTAATCACAGCAGTATCTTTTTGGATCTCTATCCTAGAGTAATAGGAATAAAATAAAAATAAAGAAATGGTATTTGATTAAGCTTAAATGCTTTTGCACAGTGAAGGAAACCATAAACAATGCAAACAAAAAAACTTTTCCTAAAGATGTGACCAGTAAGAGTTAATCTCCTAAATATACAAACATCTCATGCAGCTCAATTTAAAAAAAAATCCAATTAAAAAATGAGCAAAAAAAAAAGAGCAGAAGATCTAAACATATTTCTCCAAAGACACAGATGTCTGAAAGGCATATGAAAAGATACTCAAAATCACTATTGTGTGCTGTGCTATCACTTCAGTCATGTCTGACTCTCTGCGACCCTTTGGACTTTAGTCCACCAAGCTCCTCTCCAGGCAAGAATACTGGAGTGGGTTGTCATTTTCTTCTCCAGGGGGTCTTCTCAACCCAGGGATCAAACCCACATCTCTGGGTTCTGTAATAACCTATAAGGGAAGAGAATATGAAGGAAAACAAATATATATATATATACACACACACACACACACACACACACACACACACACACACATACATGTGTGAGTGTGTGTGTATAAATTACTGTGCTGAATACCTAAAACAAACATGGTGGTGTAATTCAAACATACTTCAAAAGATAAATTAATAATTGTTGAAGATTTTAAAAAAATTATGAAGATGTTTACCATTTTATCTTTTAAAAATATCCTACTATTGTATATGGTATTTACTGTTGCAAATTGTGGATTTATTCCCTTAGCTCATTAAATCTGAGATACCATTCCTTTCTCTTTTGAATACATTGACTTTTTCCCCCTTTAATTGTAATTCTGGGCATTATGGGGATTTAGTAGTTGGACTGATGCCAGAATTGATTATTCTTTTTCCTTTTCAGGTCCCTCAGGGACTACTTGAGCTCACTAGATACTTTTTTTTTTGCCTCTTACACCCATTTTTCTCTATCATTGTTTCTTTAACCAATTTTTAAAGTTTCTTTAATTATAAAATACAAAACTGTCATATTAAAAGGGAGACACATTTACATATGCATGAAATGATATTTGTGCATGTGTGCAATTATTATGCTCAGTTCTCAGTCAGGTCCAACTCTTTGTGACCTCAAGGGCTGTAGCCCACCAGGCTCCTCTTTCCAAGGAAATTTCCAGGCAAGATACTGGAGTGGGTTGCCATTTCCTTTTCCCGGGGATCTTCTGGACCCAGGGATCAAACCTGCGTCTCTTGTGTCTCCTGCACTGGCAGACAGATTTTTTTTTTTTTTTTTTAACCACTGTGCCATCTGGGAAAACTCAGGAAATGATAAGGGATGGAATTGGGGTACTATTTCTATATATTATATAGATATAATAATCTGATGCTGACAGCTTCAGAGTGATAGATACAGGATATAGATAATCTGATGCTGACAGCTTCTGCGATATCATCCATTTAGTAATTACTGGGCTTCTAATTACTAGTAATTAGAAGAAATTGGTAGTAACGTAGCCCAGGAGGTCACAGTGCACTCTGTCTATGCATGTGTGTGTGTATGTGTGTGTTGTGGGGAATGATCAGTTTTTTTTAATGACAATTTGACCTCTTGTACTCCAAAATAGGACCCTTAAGACACAAATCACCAGAATGTCAACCACAACATGAAAATGAGGAGGGGATACATTTCTATTCACAGGACTCATTGGATATCAAAAAAATAAATTCAAAAAACACAACATACAGATGAACTTATTTGTAAGCAGAAATAGATGCACAGATTTAGGGAAGAGACATTTGGATACCAAAGCCGGGAGGGGACCAGATGAATTGTGAGACTGGAATTGACCTGCTTGCTATGTATAAATAGACAACCAATGAGAACCTGTTGTATATAGCATAGTACACTGCTTAATGCTCTGTGGTGACCTAAATTGGAAGAAAATTTATTTTATTTTATTTTTACTTTACAATATTGTATTGGTTTTGCCATACATCAACATGAATCTGCCAAGGGTGTACATGTATTCCCCATCCTGAACACCCCTCCCACCTCCCTCCCCGTACCATCCCTCTGGGTCATCCCAGTGCACCAGCCCCAGGCATCCTGTATCCTGCACTAAACCTGGACTGGCGATTTGTTTCTTATATGATATTAAATTTTAAAAGAGGGGATATATCTATACATACAGCTGACTCAATTTGCTGTGCAGCAGAAACTAAGACAACATTATTATGAAACTACACTCCAATAAAAATTAATTTTAAAAAGCCAATTAACATAAAGCTGAAGAAATATTCATTTTTACAGGGCTCAAACCACTGGAGCCTGAACTTCATTGTTCTTCGATCAGAGTGCTGCTTCTCTTTATTTCCTGAAATTTTTATTTCTTTGATTTCAACTTCTCTGTACTGTTGGAGTAAATCACATTATTATGTTTCCTTCTCTGTCTGATTTATTGGCAGATTTCCCCTTTGCTGTTTCCTACTTTCTCATTTTATTTTTTCTCAGACTGGATGCACAATATTTAAAATTCCCATTTATTTTAAGGGCTAACTATATTTCTAAAGAACAATTTCTTCTCAAGTGACAGACATTATTCCAAGTAATTTTTATTTTGTGTTACTGAGAGAATAGTCACAAGTTACATTATTCATATGGAAAAAACACTACACTTACTAGCTGGGGCAAGACATAAAATTTTGTGATAGAGGAAAGCTGATACAATTGTTTTCACTTCTGTGTACATCGTCCCTATGTTAATCACTGTCTTAACTGCCTTTCTTAAAAATGGAGTATTTAAGTTTTTTTTTTTAATATAGGTGGTTATTCAGTTTTATTCTTCACTTTAGTATGTTCTCTCATTCAGTTGTGTTCACAGTGCCTACCCTAGTCACTGGGACAATGATTATCAACTACGTGACTCCAAGTGCAGTCTGCATAGAAACACAAATTCAAATTGATTCACTTAGTATCACCTTTGAGTCAGGGAAAATGTTAAATATGATAAAGAAAATTTTAATTTACCTTTTATATTTCTGAGCAAAATATATCATTTTCATTTTCTATATCTTTTCATTGAAGTATGGATTTTGGTATCTATGGGAACAAATCCTATTTCATTAGGTTGAAGGATTGGCTGGTTTACACTTTACAAAAACTGTTTATACTTTTTAAACTGAAGTATCTACTTGTATGTTTGCAAACTTCCAGTGCTGCATAGAAATGACTCTTTCTATTGCTTTAAACAAAATATATCCTCTTTTCAAATTTTTAATAACCATGAATAGGAAGTGGGCTTCCCTGGTGGCTCAGACAGTAAAGAATATGCCTGTAATGTGGGAGACATGGGTTGATCCCTGGTTTGGGAAGATCACCTGGAGGAGTAAATGGAAAGCCACTCCTGTATTCTTGCCTGGAGAATTTGGTGAACAGAGGAGCCTGGTTGGCTACAGTCCATGGGATCACGAAGAGTCAGACACGACTGACTACTTACATAAGCATATGTAATATCCATATTTATCCTCATGATCAAAGAATGACTCATTAGAGAGCTTCAATTTCTGTCCGTACAGGTGATTCAGGTCAGCATTTTGTACAAAAAGGCACATGTTCATTTGACTCCTTCTGATTTCCTGGAGGGAACTTCCACAGAGTCTCTCATAAATACAATTATCTGTATTTAACCACGAATGCTATCTTCAAATATCAATAAAAATACTTATGACGATAACTCTCTATGTGAAACAGCAAAAAGGACACAGATGTATAGAAAAGTCTGTTATATTCTGTAGGAGAGGGAGAGGGTGGGATGATCTGGGCAAATGGCATTGAAACAAGTATAATATCATATATGAAACGAATTGCCAGTCCAGGTTTGGTGCACGATACTGGATGCTTTGGGCTGGTGCACTGGGATGACCCAGAGGGGTGGCACGGGGAGAGAGGTGGGAGGGGGTTCAGGATGGGGAACACGTGTACACCTGTGGCAGATTCATGTTAACGTATGGTAAAACCAATACAATAATGTAAAGTAAAAAAATAAAAAAATAATTAAACATAAATTTGTTTATTTTAATTGGAGGTTAATTACTTTACGATATTGTATTGGTTTTGCCATACATCAACATGAATCCACCACAGGTGTACACGTGTTCCCCATCCTGAACCCCCCTCCCACCTCCCTCCCCATGCCACCTCTCTGGGTCATCCCAGTGCACCAGCCCCAAGCATCCAGTATCATGCATCGAACCCGGACTGGGAATTCATTTCATATATAATATTATACTTGTTTCAATGCCATTTGCCCAAATCATCCCACCCTCTCCCTCTCCCACAGAGTCCAAGAGACTGTTCTATATATCTGTGTCTCTTGCTATCTCGCATACAGGGTTATCATTACCATCTTTCTAAATTCCATATATATACATTAATATACTGTATTTGTGTTTTTCTTTCTGGCTTACTTCACTCTGTATAATAAGCTCCAGTTTCATCCACCTCATTAGAACTGATTGAAGTGTATTCTTTTTAATGGCTGAGTAATACTCCATTGTGTATATGTATCACAGCTTTCTTATCTGTTCATCTGCTGATGGACATCTAGGTTGCCTCCATGTCCTGGCTATTATAAACAGTGCTGAGATGAACATTGGGGTACACGTGTCTCTTTCAATTTTGGTTTCCTCGGTGTGTATGCCCAGCAGTGGGATTGCTGGGTCATAAGGCAGTTCTATTTCCAGTTTTTTAAGGAATCTCCACACTGTTCTCCATAGTGGCTGTACTAGTTTGCATTCCCACCAACGGTGTAAGAGGGTTCCCTTTTCTCCACGACCTCTCCAGCATTTATTGCTTGTAGACTTTTGGATTGCACCCATTCTGACTGGTATGAAATGGTATCTTGTGGTTTTGATTTGCATTTCTCTGATAATGAGTGATGTTGAGCATCTTTTCATGTGTTTGTTAGCCATCTGTATGTCTTCTTTGGAGAAATGTCTATTTAGTTCTTTGGCCCATTTTTTGATTGGGTCATTTATTTTTCTGGAATTGAGCTGCAGGAGTTGCTTGTATATTTTTGAGATTAGTTGTTTGTCAGTTGCTTCATTTGCTATTATTTTCTCCCATTCTGAAGGCTGTCTTTTCACCTTGCTTAGAGTTTCTTTTGTTGTGCAGAAGCTTTTAATTTTAATTAGATCCCATTTGTTTATTTTTGCTTTTATTTCCAGTTTTCTGGGAGGTGGGTCATAGAGGATCCTGCTGTGATGTATGTCGGAGAGTGTTTTGCCTAAGTTCTCCTCTAAGAGTTTTATAGTTTCTGGTTTTACGTTTAGATCTTTAATCCATTTTGAGTTTATTTTTGTGTATGGTGTTAGAAAGTGTTCTAGTTTCACTCTTTTACAAGTAGTTGACCAGTTTTCCCAGGACCACTTGTTAAAGAGATTGTCTTTTCTCTATTGTACATTCTTGCCTCCTTTGTCAAAGATAAGGTGTCCATAGGTGTGTGGGTTTATCTCTGGGCTTTCTGTTTTGTTCCATTGATCTATATGTCTGTCTTTGTGCCAGTACCATACTGTCTTGATGACTGTGGCTTTGTAGTAGAGCCTGAAGTCAGGCAGGTTGGTTCCTCCAGTTCCATTCTTCTTTCTCAAGATTGCTTTGGCTATTCAAGGTTTTTTGTATTTCCATACAGATTGTGAAATTATTTGTTCTAGCTCTGTGAAAAACACAGTTGGTAGCTTGATAGGGACTGCATTGCATATATAGATTGCTTTGGGTAGTATACTCATTTTCACTATATTGATTCTTCTGATTAAAAAAGTTCTTCAGTTCAGTTCAGTCGCTCAGTCGTGTCCGACTCTTTGCGACACCATGAATCGCAGCAGGCCAGGCCTCCCTGTCCATCACCAACTCCCAGAGTTCACTCAGACTCACGTCCATCGAGTCAGTAATGCCATCCAGCCATCTCATCCTCAGTCGTCCCCTTCTCCTTCTGCCCTCAATCCCTCCCAGCGTCAGAGTCTTTTCCAATGAGTCAACTCTTCACATGAAGTGGCCAAAGTACTGGAGTTTCAGCTTTAGCATCATTCCTTCCAAAGAAATCCCAGGGCTGATCTCCTTCAGAATGGACTGGTTGGATCTCCTTGCAGTCCAAGGGACTCTCAAGAGTCTTCTCCAACACCACAGTTCAAAAGCATCAATTCTTCGGCACTCAGCCTTCTTCACAGTCCAACTCTCACATCCATACATGACCACAGGAAAAACCATAGCCTTGACTAGACGGACCTTAGTTGGCAAAGCAATGTCTCTGCTTTTGAATATGATATTTAGGTTGGACATAACTTTTCTTCCAAGAAGTAAGTGTCTTTTAATTTCCTGGCTGCAGTCACCATCTGCAGTGATTTTGGAGCCCCCCCCAAAATAAAGTCTGACACTGTTTCCACTGTTTCCTCATCTATTTGCCATGAAGTGATGGGACTGAATGCCATGATCTTCTTTTTCGGAATGTTGAGCTTTAAGCCAACTTTTTCACTCTACTTAGAATGATATAAAACAAATTATTATAATTTCCCTGTTTTGCCAGATGTTTTCACTTTCTTCTCAGGTTCAAAGGATTTGTTAACAATATAAGCCATTCATTATATCCAAGTAAATATTACCAATATTTATTAGAGAATTATCTAGCTTATTTTTAATATGCTAACTTTCAAAGAACAATAAAAACAGCAGTGTATGCATCAAGACTCAAACAGCACTGAGAAGTCCCGTGACGCAGCTCATCTGGAGTCCCTGTTGGGAAAGGGTTCCAGGCAGTGTTTCCAATCCATAGGTGAGACTTCAAAGATTGCAGTTCGGGGTTCCCAGATATAATCCCAGGACTCAAACTGATATCATCATCAGTCTGTGAGTAAATTGCACCTCTGATTTCATGTTAATGCTGTTGGTTTTGTCATGTGAAACTTGGAAAGTCATTAAGCCTGGGGCCTATTGGCCAGACCATCTCCAGGGGCTCAACAATCTCAAGATTCCTCCATGTCATCTAAGGTGCCACAAGTCTTGCACTCACAGCAAGCAGTCATTCACAGTCACTCACACTCAGGTCAGTGCCCAGGCAGGTTAGAAGCAAGGTCAGAGGCCTGCTCTGTTTTGTCCCTGAAGCCTAAACAAATCTATATAATTTCTCTAACATTTCCTCAGTTCTGTTAGCTTTTATGTTCTATTGGTTGGCTCTTACTGCATAAGAAGCTAACTTAAAATCACTTATTTTATTATAGTTCCATTACCAGTCCAGTGATTGTTTGGTGAGATTCTTCCAACCTCTTCTGGACTGCCCATAGATCTAATTCAGCTGTGATTTGTTTCTGAAGCTTATCCATGATGTTACATCTGTACTATTCTCCTTTCTTCAACAAATATATGATGTTTACTCCATTTTCATATGTATGCTAACCCTTTACTTTATGGGAGAAATAGTTTACAATTTTAAATTGGCTTAATTTCACTATTTCTCTATCAATATATAACACCTTTCTTTCTTCCCAGTTATGTTAGGGGAAGCACACTGACTGAAACTGCCCACCCTGGCCAGGCATCACAATAACCATTGGCATGAGTTGTTTTAAGACAGGAGGTCCTGGTAAGGAACATGGAACTAGTAAGCCACCACCAACTGGAAGAGTTTGGGAAAGGTAAAAGGAGATACAACATGTCTGACCACTTCCCAGAATCCTTCTCGTTAGCATTCGTCTTGGCTGAATAAGGCATGCACCACTAGGAAGGACTCTGAGTGAGAATGATTGGCTAAAGACAACCCAGAAACTAATCCCATCACCATAAAACCAGAGAGCCAGTGGCAGAGCAGTTTTCTTTGGTTCCCTTACCCTAGTACTCTCCGTCTGGCCACCCTTTCCCAATAAAATCTCCTTGGACAATTCATTTCTGAGTGTTAGACAAGAGCCCAGTTTCAGGGGCCTTGGAAGGGGTCCCCCTTCCTGCAACAGTTATAAGGTGAATCTTCTAGCAGTGTCTGGAGTGAATCAGCTATATTTCAATCTGACCTGACTCATGAACACTAAAATTTGAATTTTAATTAATTTACAAGAATACAATTATATTCAGTAATCTTCACATCTTTAAAATGTACAATCTGCCAAATTAAAGGATTCTTACAAAACTGAGAATACATGATATATGGATTCATTTGTATGCAACTGAAGAAGATACCAAATAAATTTAAACTGTTTTCTAAAATAATTGTTAAAATGTAATCCACCTGGGAATAAGACCCTTATTTCTGAAGGCAGTGTGGGATAATACAACCTAATTCAGATGAAAGTTATGAAATAAATGAGATGTTGGATATATTTTGAGTCCAAAGAAAATCTTCAAGAGTAAGGAGTGTGTGTATATATACATGTGTGTACATTTGTGAACATCTTTCTTTCAACTAAACAGACTCACACATATACTGTTGTTATAGGAAGCAGGGGTACCCCTCCAGCGCCCCAAGAGCAGGCTCTTGTCTAACACTTGGAAAAGAATTGTCTGAGGAGACATGTGCTGACAAAGTAAGAGACTTTACTGGAAGAAGGTACCCGGGCAGAGAGCAGCAGGCTAAGGGAACCTAGGAGAACTGCTCTACCACGTGGCTCACAGTCTCAGGTTTTATGGTGATGGGATTAATTTCTGGGTTATCTTTGGCCAATCATTCTTACTCGGAGTCCTTCCTGGTGGTGCATGCATTATTTAGCCAAGATGGATGCTAGCGAGAGGGATTCTGGGAGGTGAATGCACATGTGGCGTCTCTTTTTGACCTTTCCTGAACTCTTCCAGTTGGTGGTGGCTTATTAGTTCCATATTCCTTTCCAGGACCTCCTGTTGTAAAACAACTCGTGCGAATGGTTACTAGAGAGCCTGGCCACGGTGGGCGGTTTCAGTCAGTATGCTTCCCCTGACACTGTCTTGAAATGAGTCTCAGTGGGTTTAAATCAAGGCATCTGAAGGGCTTGGATCTTTCAGGATGTTCCAGGTGAGGATTAATTCCCTCTCCTATTCCAATTTCCAGGGGCCACCAGCATTCCTTATATCATGGAATGATATATATTCTTATATCCTTTCTCCATCTTCAAAGCCAGCAGCATAGCATCTTCACATGCTTCTCTGACTCCAATTCTTTCTCTCTTTCACACTTAGAGGGTCATTGTGCTTACACTAGTCCAAAGTGAAAATTCAGGCTAATTTTTGTATCTTAAAACACATTACTAGTAGCTATATTCCACCTATTGTCTTAATTACCCTGCTATATCAACTAATATATTAGAAAGTTATTTGGTTTAGGATGTGATGTCTTCTGGAGTCCTTTATTCTCCCTACCACAAATTCTTCTTAATATGTATATTTTATTTATGTCACTCAAGAGCTCTTATATTTAAAATATTTGCCACATAGTTCACTGGCACCTATAAAATGAGTGAAAAAAATTTTTCAAAATTACATACATAAAAGAGGCTCTGTGGAATAGACTAAAACTATATACACTTGACCCTAACATAGGACTGCTGCCTTGATACCCAAACTGTGACCCACAGACCAAGACTTGCAGTTTCAATAACTAAGAGCTTGTTTGAAATCCATTCCATGGGCCCAACAGAGACCTCATGAAACAGATTTTGCATTTCAACCACAGACCTTGGTGATTTTTATGCAAAATGAACTTGTAGAAGTTCTGGTCCAAAATAACTTTTCTTACTTTCTCCCTGTTGGCATTTGGGACAGTACAATTACTTGTATTGGACTCTGTCCTGCTGTATATAAGAGATTAACAGTATCCCTTTGCTGCTGTTTAGTCGTTCAGTCATGTCTGAATCTTTGCAACCCATGGACTATATCCCACCAATCTCTGTCCATGAGATTTCCCAGAGTGAGCATCCCTTTAGACATTGCCAAATATTCCCAGGAGAAAAATCATCTCTGGTTAAGAACCACTGCCTAGAATCTGAAAACTGGAAGTATCTTGACTAATTCCAGTCAAGATTTCATCCCTCACTTGGTATGTACCTTTAAGCAGAACATTAAATCCCTCTGAGTTCCATCTCTACAATGGAGAATGGAGTTCATATAAGTTCTAACTCATAGAATGCAGTGTTTTAAAAATTAAATTTGACAGTCTCTATAATATCTAGGTTAATAGTGCATAAGAGTATCTATAAAGGTCTTCCATAGTTACAAATATTTATAAAGAGGGATAAATGACAGCTCTTAACTTCTGATATAAGCAAGGAATCCATATGGGAACTGCAAAACTTTCATGAAACCAATGATTATAATACCCAATACTTTTATTAAAGGAACAAAATTATCTCCCTTTAGGATGAAATAGTCACATTCAGAGATTTCAGAGGTTGTGTTCCACTACAAATCAAACCAAGGTACCTGGTCAAGACAAATCTTCAATATTATACTTTTGAGAATATTTGAACTCAGGGATGTGATGAAGTGCTGGGTGTCAGAGCTTTGGAAGAAGGAGAGGTAAAGGAGAAGGGGTGATGAAAACTGGATTTACCTAATGTAATGCAGTCTGCTAGGAATGGAGAAGAGAAAAAATATCCATTATGTCCAGATTTGCATCCCCAAGAGAAATCATGTACTTAGAGGTTGTAGTAACAAGAGGAAAACATGACTAATGAGCTGATATAGAAAGATGTAAATACCTCCTTGGCTGTGGTCCCTCAGCCTGTGTAAATTTGGACAGAATGTGGTTGCTGCCTTTGCAGTCCTAAATCTAGCTGGATGATCAATGCTTGATCCTCTTCCCTATTGTCTGGTTTGGGAACAAAACCTGTCTGCATTGTCAATCATTTATGAAGGAATTTTGACTTCCACACCAAAAGCTTCTTCCCAGAGTCTCCATGCAGGTGAGTATGAGAGCTTAATAGGCAATTCAGGAGAGGACCAGGGAGCAAGGAAGCCACGAACTTGTCCCAGAGGTCACCTAAGAGCCAATACAGCATAGCACAGAGGCCAGAGATCACTCAGGTTTTTTGCTGGCTTTCTTAATAATGCATTTATTTATGATGCTGACAAAGGAACATTGCACTTAGAAACTCAGTTGCCTATGTTGACAATTAAACTGTGCTAGTGGAAGCCCAGTGGAAGAAAGAATGGGAGACATAAACTGTTTCCAATGAAAGTAGTTGTTCAGTCACTAAGTTGGGTTCAGCTCTTTGCCACCCCATGAACTTCAGGATGCCTGGCTTCTCTGTCCATTGCTATCTCCCCCTAGTTTGCTCAAACTCATGTCCACGAAATCAGTGATGTCGTCCAACCATCTCATCATCTGTCTCCCCCTTCTCCACAATTTTTCAGGATCTTTTCCAATGAGCAGCTCTTTGAATCAGGTGGCCAAAGTATGGGAGCTCTAGCTTCAGTATCAATCCTTCCAATGAATGTTCATAATACAATAAATTACAGGACTAGACAAATAGGTTATTAACCTATCCCTCTCAGGATATCCAGTGAAATAAGGACATTTCTTTTTATTTTAAGATGAGACATATTAGACTACATATGCTATGGTTTCTCACATCATACAGATATCACTGTTTCTGTCCTTGGGGAAAACAGAAAGATATTTATGTTTATGATTTTTTTCATGGCACCAAAGAATGTAGCTGAAGTTGGAAGGCTGCCCAAGGAAGAAAGCTTTTCTTCATCACATTGTCTCAGGGGCCATTTGAGATTATTAGATATTTTTCTTTCATTTTTTTTCCTCACTATCCCTCTCCCATAACTTTTTTATTTCTTTAAAAACAGGGAAGAAAGTGGCCATAGCAAAAAGGAACCCCAAATCTATTCTTCTCTTGGAAGCTTATAAACTGGAATTTCTGGGTTTTCCACATTCTTTAGGAGAAAGCTAATCTGATTTTACCAGCTTGAGTTGTCACCCCTCCATGGCTTAAGGAGGGTGGTTCTGGGAGTGAAATTCATGATAGAGACACAGCCCAGGAGACCATGATGTGTCTGCAAACCTGTGCCTTGTAGAGTGAGAGAAGTTCCTAAAACAGAGGAACTTGGACTCGTGTATTTGTTGTTGTTATTCACTAAATCATGTCTGACTCTTTTGCAACCCCGTGTATTGTAGCCTACCAGGCTCCTCTGTCCATGGGATTTCCCAGGCAAGAATACTGGAACTGGTTGCCATTTCCTTCTACAGAGGAGTTTGTCAATCCAGAGATTGAGCCAGTGTCTCCTACATCAGCAGGTAGATTCTTTACCATTTGAGACACCAGGAAAGCCCATTCCCTCTGCCAGGCACACTTTTTCTGATCCATCTAGATCCTTCTCTCTCTTTCTTGAGCTGAAAGTGAAAGTGAAGTTGCTCAGTAATGTCTGACTCTTTGTGACCCCATGGACTGTAGCCTACCAGGCTCCTCAGTCCATGGGATTTTCCAGGCAAGGGTACTGGAGTGGGTTGCCATTTCCTTCTCCAGGGGATCTTCCCCACCCAGGGATCAAACCCTGGTCTCCTGCATTGTAGAGAGATGCTTTACCGTTTGAGCCACCAGGGAAGCTCCTTTCTTGAGCTATCTGTTCAATTGTCATCTTGTTTGCTGGCCTTGCCTGAACACTCAGTACAGAATAGCACCTCTTGCCTCTCCTTATTTTATACCTGGTTTTATTTTCTTCATAGAATCTGCCATCACCAGATATAGTCTATAATATATTTACTTGAATATCATCTTTCATCTTTCTTGGAATGTGGGGGGTTTGTTTTTCTGTATCTCTGTTTATTCCCAGTATGTGTTTGAAATATGTTGACTCTCAATATATACTCCTCAAAGTCATGAAAGAGTTTCTCATTAAAACTGTACATATTGTGCTGACAAAAAAAAAGTTCCTTCATTTTTTCAAGTAAAATAAAAGACATGTTTTTCATTTTCACCAAGAACTTTATTGGACAACATATTCATTGTTTTGTTCCACTGCTCTCTGCCATTTTTCAGGCAACTTCACAATTCCATCTTCCCAAAACATTAAATCTTTTTGAACAGAGAATTGTTCCAGGTGCTTTTTGCAGTCTTCTTGGGAAGTGAATTTTTTTTTCTCCATCAAGAGAATTTTGTAAAGACTGAAATAAATGGAAATTTGAAGGTAGAATGATGGTGAATACGCCAGATGACTCAGAACTTCCTAGCCAAGCAGTAACAATTTTTTCCTGGTCATCAAAGAAATAGCAGTCTTGTGTTTTCCTGATGGAAGATTATGCATTTTCTGTTCACTAAGTCTGGATGTTATTAATCAAGTGCTGCCTTCAGCTGGTCTAATTGGGAGCAGTACTTGCTGGAATTAATCTTTTGATTTTTGAGAAGGACCTCACAATAGAGGACTCCCTTCCAATCCCACAATATACACAGCATCACCTTCTTTGATGGTTGGTGGTGTGTTAATTTTGCTTGGTCCATGAGCTCTTCCATTCCACATTATTGTGCAGTACTCTTTCAATTGCCCATCACATTTTGTTTCAAAAATAGATTGTTTTCATTACATTTAATTAGAGTCACATGTGGAAATGTGGTCAAAAAGGATTTTCCTTTTTTTGTTTAACTTATGTGATAAGGGCTTTCCTTGTTGCACAGCTGGTAAAGAATCTGCCTGCTATGTGGGAGACTTGGGTTTGATCCCTGGGTTTAGAACACTCACTGGAGTGGGGAAAGGCTACCCACTCTAGTATTCTGGCCTGGAGAATTCCATGGACTGTATAGCCCACGGGCTCGCAAAGAGTTGGACACTACTGAACAACTTTCACTTAAGTGATTAACAAACATCAAAGTGATTAACAAAACCAAGCTAATGATTGTCAACACTTGATTTGGATATTTTTAGTTTGTTAACTCTCTCCTTCTTGGTGTAATAATGTTGGCTGTTCTCAGTGAACATCTTGATTTTATTGTTATCAAGTTCAACTGGTATTCTTGTCCAAGGTGCATTGTACACCGAGAAATCTCCAGCATGAAACTTTGTAAACCTCTTTTGACATGCTTGATCAGTCACATCATCTTTTCCATACATTTCACAAATCTTTTTTGTCATTTTTTTTTTACCTTTTGTTGTTTAGTTTTTACTGTTTTTGAAATAATAATAGAATTCTGAGAATGTTGCTTTTCTCTTCCATCTTCAATATTAAAATAGCTACACAAAAATTCACCAATTTTGATTTTTTTTAATGCATGCCGATATGATATCTGTCACAATATAATCGAACACGATTGTTTCAAATGACGTTAAAGACAAGTGAATGCTACTAGATCCATCTTATGGGAAAAAAACAATGAGCAAATCTTTTGGCCCACCCAATACATGAACTCTTTAAAAATATACTGTGAATAGGACAAAAAATTTTAATAACAGGTGCAATGGGGGTATACCCTCAAGGAGAATTTATCTATGTATAACATCTTACAGCAATTTCTTGCTAGTAAAATAGAAATTATAGTAGTTCAGTTATGTAAATTATGCTTATTCAGGTGAAAATTATTCCTGGTATTTTCTTTTTCCCAATAGTCACTTCCACCACATGGAACCAAGGAACAATACAAAAATTTCAAAATTTCTTCTTCTGGGACTTTCAGAGGAACTAGAACTGCAACCCCTCATATTTGGACTTTTCCTCTCCATGTACCTGATGACTGTGTTTGGAAACCTGCTCATCATCCTGGCTGTCAGCTCAGACTCCCACCTCCACACCCCCATGTACTTCTTCCTCTCCAACCTGTCCTTTGTAGACATCTGCTTCATCTCCACCACCATCCCAAAGATGCTGTGGAACATCCAGATGCAGAGCCAAGTCATAACCTATGAAGGCTGCATCACCCAGATGTATTTTTACATTCTCTTTGCAGGATTAGATGACTTTCTCCTGGCTGTGATGGCCTATGATCGGTACGTGGCCATCTGCCACCCTTTGCACTACACAGTCGTCATGAACATCTGGTTCTGTGGATGTCTGGTTCTGGTGTCCTGGGTAATAAGTGCAATGTACTCATTGTTACACAGCTTAATGGTGTTGCATTTGTCCTTCTGCTCAGACTTGGAAATACACCACTTTTTCTGTGAAACCAAACAGCTTGTCCAACTTGCCTGTTATGACACTTTCCTCAATAACACAGTGCTGTGTTTTGGAGCTGTGATTATGGGTGGTGGTCCCCTGACTGGTATTATTTACTCTTACTCGAAGATAGTGTCCTCTATCTGTGGAATTTCATCAGCCCATGGAAAGTATAGAGCATTTTCAACCTGTGTATCTCATCTCTCCATTGTCTCCTTATTTTATTTTTCTGGCTTAGGAGTGTACCTTAGCTCTGCTGCTACCCACAGTTCCCACTCAAGTGCAACAGGCTCGGTGATGTACACTGTGGTCACACCCATGCTGAACCCATTTATTTACAGTTTGAGAAATAAAGACATAAAGAGGGCTCTGAAAAGATTCTTTGGGATGGAAACTTTTAAAAAAGGGCCATTTTCTCTTGGGCTGAAGAAATATCCATGATACCCAGGCTGAAAGCCCCAGAGCCAGGTACTTTGACTCTTTGATTGTTTTATGATTATAGCAATCGTTTCTTCAATTGACTGCTTGGTATTTACTTTTCTTTGATTTCAACTTCTCTATACAATAAAAAAAACCTCTTTATTAAATTTTCTGTTCTCTGTCATGTATAGTTTTTTTTAATTAATTAATTTGTTTATTTTATTTTTTAATTTTTATTTTTACTTTATTTTACTTTACAATACTGTATTGGTTTTGCCATACATTGACATGAATCCACCACGGGTGTACATGCCTTCCCAAACATGAACCCCCCCTCCCACCTCCCTCCCCATAACATCTCTCTGGGTCATCCCCATGCACCAGCCTCAAGCATGCTGTATCCTGCATCGGACATAGACTGGTGATTCATTTCTTACATGATAGTATACATATTTCAATGTCATTCTCCCAAAGCATCCCACCCTCTCTCTCTCTCTCAGAGTCCAAAAGTCCGCTCTACACATCTGTGTCTCTTTTGCTGTCTCACATACAGGGTCATCATTGCCATCTTTCTAAATTCCATATATATGTGTTAGTATACTCTATTGGTGTCTTTCTTTCTGGCTTACTTCACTCTGTATAATCAGCTCCAGTTTCATCCATCTCATTAGAACTGATTCAAATGTATTCTTTTTAACGGCTGAGTAATACTCCATTGTGTATATGTACCACAGCTTTCTTATCCGTTCATCTGCTGATGGACATCTAGGTTGCTTCCATGTCCTGGCTATTATAAACAGTGCTGCGATGAACATTGGGGTACATGTGTCTCTTTCAATTATGGCTTCCTCGTTGTGTATGCCCAGCAGTGGGATTTCTGGGTCATAAGGCAGTTCTATTTCCAGTTTTTTAAGGAATCTCCACACTGTTCTCCATAGTGGCTATACTAGTTTGCATTCCCACCAACAATGTAGGAGGGTTCCCTTTATTTTGTCATTTTTTGACTCTCCAAAATTGACTTGAAAATGTGAAATACATGTAAATTGCCAATTTCTTAGGAATAAATTCTTCTGAGATAAAATACTTTACACTGAGTCATTTTTTTCCCACTTTTCTAAAGGTATAATCATGAGTTGTGCTACTTATATGGAAAAAAGAAAAAAAATCTTGACAACAAAAACAATTACATAATTCCATAGAAGAGACAAATATGAAACCAGTTTATCATTTTTAGTTCAGTATAACTTGGAACATCACTACAATAATTACTCTATCTGAAAATGTATTCATAGACATTAGCAGATAGTGTGTTTCATAACTGGTCATCTGATTTTACTCCCTTACAGTGTACAGTTCTCCATTTAGCTCAGTGTCCATGTTGCCTACAGGAGATACTGGCAAAACGGAGCATCAGAAGTATGTCTCCAATTGTCTATCTGAAGCAAATTTCAATGAAGACTTTGACATTATAAGGTCTTGATTCAAAGAGGATTCTAAGCATGATGTAGCAAAACTTTATGTCAGATTATTACCATGCCAAATAGTTTTTCATGGTGTTCATTCATGAAGGGGTTTATTGTTGGGGTGAAGTAGTGTTAAGTTTAATTATATCTTTCTGTTTCAGCTTGAAGTTTTCCATTACTGCTTACAAATATGATTCCTTCCATTGCTCTAAATGAAGTATTTCCCCCATTCCAAGTCGTGTCATTTCCACAAAAAGAGTAGTCAACAAATAATATGAAAGTGAAAGTCACTCAGTTGTGTCCAACTCTTTGTGACTGTATAGTTCATGGAATTCTCCAGGCCAGAATACTGGATTGGGTAGCCTTTCCTTTCTCCAGGAGATCTTCCCAACCCAGGAATCAAACCCAGGTCTCCCTCATTGCAGCGGATTCTTTACCAGCTGAGCCACAAGGGAAGTCCAAGAATACTAGAGCGGGCAGCCTATCCCTTCTCCAGCAGATCTTCCCGACGCAGGAATCAAACCAGGATCTCCAGCATTACAGGTGGATTCTTTACCAACTTAGCTATCAGGCAAGTCCTAATAATACAAATATTATATCTATCTATCTATCTATATCTATATCTATATATATCTCCAAAGTGTGGCTCACTAGAGAGCTTAAACTTCTATCCAGTCTTGTGGTTCAGTCACAAGTTTTGTACAAACAGGTATATCCTTTTAAACTTTCTTGCTTACCTAACAGGAAATCTCAGTGGAATCCCTTTTTAACACAACTGTATGAAATAAACTTGAATAACAGGGAAATCATGAACGCTATTCAAATATCACAACAGTGGCTTAGGAAAAAAGCAGCATGTTATTATAACTTCCCTCAGTTTTTTTCACATTGCTTATTGTATCAGTTAGTTGTTGCTACATAGAAAATCATCCTAAAAGCAAATGGTCTAGTTTTTTAAGGAATCTCCACACTGTTCTCCATAGTGGCTGTACTAGTTTGTCTTTTGGACTCTGTGGGAGAGGGAGAGGGTGGGATGATTTGGGAGAATGGCATTGAAACATGTATAATATCCTGTAAGAAACGAATCACCAGTCTAGGTTCGATGCAGGATACAGGATGCTTGGGGCTGGTGCACTGGGATGACCCGGAGAGATGGTATGGGGAGGGAGGTGGGAGGGGGGTTCAGAACTGGGAACACGTGTACACCCGTGGTGGATTCATGTTGATGTATGGCAAAACCAATACAGTATTGTTAAGTAAAATAAAGTAAAATAAAGAAAAAGTAAAAGAAAATGGTCTAATATAATGGATTTATGATCAAATGGATTTCTATGATGGGATTTTATCTGAGTTCTGATTTGTCTCCTCATAGGTCTACTGTCAGCTGTCAGGCTCTATGTTGTGTTATAAAGGCTCATTCATGATGTTGTTTGCAGTTGTAATGCTTCTCTATTTTGAACCACTTTATGTCAAATTCTTCCTTTTATATATACAGGTTAGTTTAACAAGATAAAAATGGGTTTCTCAAATGTTAACTGTTTTATCTAAATTTCACCATTACTATATCCATAAGTGATATTTTGTTTCTTCCTATTTAGAGGAGCTGGTGGTAGTTTAGTCAGTAAGTTGTGTTTTGTGACCCCATGGACTGTAGCCCACCAGGCTCCTCAGTCCATGGGATTTCTCAAGCAAGGATACTGCAGTGAGTTGTCATTTCCTCCTCCAAGGGGTCTTCCTGACCCGCGGATCAAACCCAGGTCCCCTGCGCTCTTCACTGGCTGAGCCAATGGAGCTGACTACCACTAGAGCACTTAGAGGAGCTATCTCTCACCAGTTTTAGGTTTGACTCAACTACATGTGCTTAACATACTATGCTAAACAATGTACCAACGAAATGTTTAATTCTTAACTAATTCATTAAAGTGTAATTACATATAATAAACTGCACATGTTTAAAATATACAATTTTCTGGATTTCAAAAAATAAAAACATTATTCAATTTGTGTATGATTTCAGAAAGTGCACAAGATGATTTAATTCATTTTTAATGTTAATAATACAATTTGCTTTTAGCCTCAGTTTTGCTTATTTCAGAAGAAATTTTGAGATGATTAATTTTAACTCACTTGAATGTTGTGAAAAATGAATGAAATGTATAGAAATACTTTGCTGAGTCCACAATTTTCAAGTTTAGAAGTACATGAATGTATTTGTATACACCTTTTTCTCAAACAGCCACACTCATCCATACATACACATGGACAGAGTCTCATTTGTAATCCCATCCATTGTTTTAGAAGAAAACTTGAGAGAGAGTTGGAAGGATAGTCATGAAAGCATAAATGCTTGAATTAACATAAATAGAATATAATGGGGAGGGAGGTGGGAGGGGGGTTCAGGATTGGGAACACGTGTACACCCGTGGCGGATTCACGTTGATGTATGGCAGAACCAATACAATATTGTAAAGTAAAAAATGAATAAATAAATAAATAAAGCAAAAAATGAAACAAAAATATTTGCAACAAAGTGAAAAAAAAGTTTAACAGGAAGATATAAAATAGAATGTGTTATCTTAATTTTGATAATGGTTTACTTTTTTTTAATCTTAAATTCTCCAAGATCTTAAAGTCAGAACTATATTTACATTTGTTGTTATTGTTTAGTCCCTAAATTGTGTCTGACTCTTGTGACACTGTGGACTGTAGCCCTGTAGGCTCCTCTGTCCATGAGATTTTCCAGGCAAGAATACTGGAGACAGTTACCATTTCCTTCTCCAATATTTATATTGGGCAATGTGAAATTCCCTGTACCAGCTAATGGGGCAAAATTTCTCCAAACTGACTCTAGTTGTCTTATATTTAAAATAGGAATTCAACACAGAATGCCTTTTAAGAGAGGCTCACTGACTGTATTGAAAAGCTTAAACTCAGAGCAGAGGGACAATATCTGATTGAACAAATATCTGTATTAGATTCATCTTGCTCCTGTAATAAATTACTACACCAGTAGTTTAGAATGAATGTCTATCTTGAAATTCTAGAAGGTCAGGAACCTGAAATGGGTCTCTTTGGCTAAAATTGAAATGTTGGCAGGTCTTTGATCCTCATGGACACTCCAGAGGACAAGTATTCCCTTTCTTATTTTATTTACATTGGCCACCAGCATTCCTGGGCTCATGGTCCTTCCTCTATCTTCAAACCTAGGTGCATAGCATTTTTAACTGCCTATCTCACTTCATTTCTTCTTCTTTCACACATTTAAAGTGTTACTGTGATTACATTAGTCCAACTTGGATAATCTGTGCCTATCTTCTTATATCAAGATTAATTAACAATCTCATTGCATCTGCTATTGTAATTTTTCTTGCAGTGCAAGCTAGGATATTTAAAAGTTCTTAGGAATATGATGAGGACATAGCTTTTGAGGATTTTATTCTGCCTGTGTTTTTTCACTTTGACTCTTTACAACCCAGTGAACTGTAACCCAACAGGTTCTTCTGTCCATGGAACTGTCCAGGAAAGAATGTTGGAGTAGCTTGCCATTTCCTGCTCTAGGGGATCGACCCAGCCCAGGGACTGAAATTGCCTTTCTTGCTTCTGCATTGGCAGGCAGATCCTTTACCACTAGCACCACCTAGGAAGCCCCTTTATTCTGCCTACTGCAAAGTATTTTTCAGACAGAAATTATTTGATGTCACTCATTTATTTTACATAAATAAAAAATCAAATAAATTTATCACTATAAAGTAAGTGAAACTATTTTCTTTCAAAATTACCTACATGAAATATTTTTGGTAAAGACCTAAGACTACCAACACAGGGGTCAAATTCATGACCACTGTCTTGCTGTTCAAATTGTGGTCCACAGACCAGGATCTGCAGCATCAATAACGTTTAGCATCTTGATAGAAATGCAGAGATCCTGGGCTACCTGAATCAGACTTGTTGAGTCATGATTTGAATTTGAACTACAACCTTTAGCAATTTGTGGAAATAGTGAATTAGAGACATGCTGGTCTAGAATAAATTTTCTCACCTTCTCACTGTTGACATCTGGGGCAGTATAATCATCTGTGTTGGATGCTGTCCTGCACAGATTTTCAGTGGCAGCCCTACAGACAAGCCAAATATCACCAGTTGTAAGATGGTCTTTAGTTAACAATCACTGTCTTAGAGTTTGAAAACTGGAAGCATCCTGAGAGAGTCCAGTCAAGATGCATTCTCTTACTTGTTTAAAACTTTGATCAGAACATTAAACCTGTCTGAATCTCTTTTGTACAATGGAGAATGAGGTGCATAAGAGGACAACGTCACAGAATGAACTTCTATAAAATTAAAGCAGACTGTAATTTCCAAGGAAGGTAATGGTATATAAAAATATTTAAATATGTCTCATAATAACAAATATTTTGTAATGAGAGGCTAAATGATGGCTCTAACTTCTGGAACCAAGTATGAAATTTCTAATAGCTTTGGGAAAAGATTCAGGAATACAAGCAGTGTAGTGCCCAAAGTTTTATATGAAAGGACAATGTTATTCCACTTGTAAAAAGGGGATTAACAATTTTCTAGAGCTATCAAGAGCTGTCTAGTCAATGATTGGTAGATTCGAGGGACCTAATCAAGAGAGAATTCTCAGTCTTAAACTTTGAGGAAACTTTAACTCAGGCTGGGAAAACGTGCTGAGAGGTTTAGACTTCCAGATGCAGGAGAGTTCATGAAGAAGGAGAAATAAAATCTAAATTAATCCTGCTTGTAACCTGGTCTCCTAGGAGCAGAGAGTCAGCTGGAAATATTTCCTTCTGTCCAGACCTGTGTTCCACAGGGAAATCATGACATAAATGTGAGTTACAACAGAAAAGATACCTCATGAGAATACAAAGTGAGCTATAAAACTCCTCTGCTGCAATTCCCTCAGCCTGAGAAATCTTGGACTTCATAGGATGTGTTTCCTTTGGAGACCTAAGTCTGCCTGGTCTTCAAGTCTTTCCTGCTGTTTTGTGACACAGAGCTTCAGTCTCCAGTATCAACCCTCCAGTAGGCATTTGAACTTCCACACAGAGACCTTTCTCTCAGTTCCCATCCAGGTGAGTCTGAGAGCCCAGTAGCTATTGCAGGAGAGGACTGGTGCTGGCATAAGTCATTGCAGTCATGTCTGACTCTTTGTGACACCATGGACTGTAGCCCACCAGGCTTTTCTATCCATAGGATTCTCCTGGCAAGAATACCAGAGTGGGTTGCCATCTCCTACTCCAGGTGATCTTCCCAATCCGGGTATCGAACCCATGTTTTTTGTGTCTCCTGAGATGTTTTACCACTACACCACCGGGGAAGCCCATGGGAGAGGACTAGAGAAAAAGAAATCTTTGAACCTCTATCAAAGGTCACCTGTGAGTCAATCCAGTCTAGTTCAGATATCAAAGGTAATTGGCCAGAGAAGCAAATATTGGCCTCAGTAAGGCAGGCTCAGTGTTGACAATTCAATGATAAAAACATGCCCATTAAGAAGAGGGAATGGGAGGCATAAAATGCTCCCAGTAAAAGTGGAACATAAGTGCTGTGATATTACTAAATAACGAGAGTAGAAAAATAGCATATTAGTGGTTGAGTGACATATAGTGAAATGAGGGCATTTCATTTTATTTTAAGATGGACATTTCATTTTATTTTATGATGGACATTTTAAGATGGACAGTTTCCATATTAATTAGAAAGATCCTAACCAAGGGATTTATGCAAATATATCCCTACAACACCATTTTTGGTAACATATATATCCTAGTATCTCTTCTCTCTCTCTCTGGATACTCACATAAAAAATGTGAAGATGGGCACACTAAAGAGATTTACTTTGCAATTATTTTGTTATCTGTGAGGTTGTATATATATTTCCATTTGTTAACCATTTGCTTTCTCCACGAAAATTTGTCTGTGGGAGCCCTTAGCTTTTGTATAGTATGGCTGGATTATAAGCATAAAAAATAATTTGAGGTTTTATTTTTTCACAAAATTATTGCCTGCAGTTTACTTATTTTATGTATTTATAGATATATGTATGGGGATATTTGAAATTCTAAACTATGTGTGCTTAAATTATCAATCATAAGGTGTCCTTCCCATTGCTTTCAATTTTCAAAAATTTTTTCTGAGTGAAATAACTGACCTATCACTTTATATTCTTCATGTCCAAAACCTTGTTTTAAACAAGAATAATAATAAATGTTCTCATGCATAATTACTGTGAATAAATAAATTTATACACATATCTCTAATTTTATCTATTTTTCTGTATTGTTCCATTCAGCCTTTGTGATTAAATGTATTTCTAAAAGTTATATCATCTTTGGTCATCATGTAGAGAGCATTCTTTTTTATCTTTGGAATAAAAAAGGTCAGCTTAATCTTCCATAGGGCTTTCCTGGTGGCTCAGGAGGTAAGGAATCTGCTCACAATGCAGGAGATCCGAGCTCAATCCCTGAGTTGGGAAGATCCCCTAGAGGAGGAAATGGCAACCCACTCCAGTATTCTTGCTGGGAAATCCCATGGACAGAGGAGCCTGGCGGGCTACAGTCCATGGGGTTACAGGGTCAGACAAGACTGAGCGACTAACACTTCTTTTCAATCTTCTGTAAACGTATTTGAATCCATGTATCTTCATATGAGAAAAAGTTATAACTGGACTATTCCTCTCTCTCACATTTTAAAATCTGTTCTGCTACACTCTTTTATTTCCAAGTCTTGGACAATTTAATATTGAACTGTGGCCCATGTTAATGTCATTAAATTATTCCCATTTTATATCTTTACATAAGACAACTGTAGACTTTCATTCAGTTTTGTTATATTCAATTATTTTGAAATCTTCATACTTAATTTCATTCTCATTGACATTTTCCCATAGGCTCTTGGTTTCCTTTAAAATGTCTCTTTCTGTGTTATGTATGCATATCTATTCATACACTTTTCTACAAATGCATGAACAGAGTCCAATGCATATCCAAAATGCTCTTTATGTTTCAGTACAGTCTTTTTTCTACCTGTTTCCCATTTTCCTTATTTATCAATATGCACCAGGGACTTTCTTCCTGTACGGTACTAGTTTATCATTTTCAATAGCTGTTTAATAATTCATGGCAGGGGATGCGCTATTTACACTATGAATGATCTTCCATAATCTTTCCTTTTAAAGTGCTGTTGTATCATTGCTACAAAAATATTTGAGATTGTTAAGTTTTAACTATTGTTCTGACTGGGAGCAGCTATGTTTCCAGAGAACACTGAGGAATGCTCGTACAAATGTCTGTCTGTCACGCTGAGGAGGGATGGCTGGAGGCCAGGGATGCTCTAGACATCCTATAAGTCACAGGACAGATCCCACCACAGAGAACACCTGCTTGAGAATGTCAATAATGCTGAGACTGAGAAACTTTGAGTTAAAAAACTTCTATACTTGTAATATCTATACCATTCTTCAGAATGTTTTCCCAACATTGTAACACTGTAAATTTCTGTCAGCAGGAATAGATAGTACCTGTTTGCTCCCTGTTTCAAGGTACCACTGCAAACAGTGTGACAGCTCTTTAAGTGTTTTCCAAGGCTGTTGGGTGTGGAAAAGATTGTTGTTTTCTAAACTAGTACTCAGTTTGATCAGATTCACATATTGGATCACCATTCTAGTTTGCCTGTTATTATCATATAGTGATATATTATATGTATATTGCATGTGTGTGCGCTTAGTCGCTCAGTTGTGTCTCACTCTTGCAACCCCCTGGACTGTAGCTAACCAGGCTCCTCTGTCCATGGAATTCTCCAGGCAAGAATACTGGAGTTGGTTGCCATTTCGTACTCCAGGGGATGTGAAATATTTTTATGGCCAAATATTTGTGTTTATGTATACATACACATTATATGTTTATTACTCTACCATTATCAGCCTTTCAAATAAGTTTTTAAAAGCTAGTGCTTTTCAGTTGGCATTTGGAGGATGTTCTGGCCATACAAATACTTCACCTTTTATTTAATTAAATATGGTTATCTTTTTACTTGTCAGTTTCTTGCCTTAATTAAAATTCCTTGCCCCACCTGTAGATTGTAATATGTAGTTTTCTAGATGTTTACCCAAAATTATTACTCTTACAGTGGATAGATAATCCCTGTGATTTTTTTGGTAATATGAATGAGGGAGGGGGAATACTTCATTTTCTTCCAGGTACATATCCACTTTTACCAGCTTTTATTCAATAATCTAGCCTTGCCAAGTAAATTGAAATATAACCTTGCCATATATTCAGTGTACATCTATATTGAGATCTAATTCCTGATTCAGTGAACAAATAATAACTGAGCATCTACTATATGTCACTATTTCTAGGAACATTGTCTGTTATATTCACTTATGTCTATGGCTTTGCCAATTTAATTACTAATCCATGTGACATCATTAAGTCATTCCAATTTTTTCCATCTTTCAGTTAGTTTTTTTTAATTGAAGTATATTTGATTTACAAAATTATATTCATTTTAGATGTGTGACACAATGACAGCATTATTATAGATTATACACCATATAAAGTTTTTATAAAATGCTGGCTATATTCCCTGTGCTGTACAAAGTACCCTTGCAACTTAGTTATTTTATACATAGTAGTTTGTGCTTCTCAGTTCCATGCTTCTATCTTGACACTTCCCTCTTCCTTTTCCTCAATGGTGACAGACAAAGCAAATGTTAACCCTTATATGTAGAATCTAAAAAACAAAAAAGAACATACCCAACAGACTCACAGATGTAGAGAGTGAACTACTGTTTTGGTTAGTTTTTGATGCTTCATTAAATTTTGTTTAATATAGTTGCTCTGAAACTAATCTATTTTACCTGGCTTTATTCTATCTGCCCTTCTTTTTATTTCATAATTTCACATTTACTTAAATGTTTTCCTGTGTAAGTACAGATATAGTCACCCACCTTTCTGAAAATAAGAAATGAAAAAATAGGTGAAGTCTCTAATGATTAGGATCTTACATTATAGTGGCAACATTAGGCGTGCTAAGTTGCTTTAGTCATGTCTGACTTTGTGATCCTGTGGATGGTAGCCCGCCAGGGTCCTCTGTCAATGGGATTCTCCAGGCAAGAATGCTGGAGTTGGTTGTCATTTCCTCCTCCAGGGGATCTTCTTGACCCGGGTATGGGACCTGCATCTCTTATGTCCTGCATTGGCAGGCAGGTTCTTTACCACTAGCGTCACTTTATTTTTAGATGGCAACATCATAGTACGGTGAAATAAGCATGTGTGTGACATAGTGTCCTCGGGCTTAAATCATTTGAAGAAAGTTTTCCACAATAAGATAATGGATATTCAGGATGTGCTCAAGATTTACAGAGCAGGGTCTGGAAAAGTCTTTGCATTTTGGACAAAGACAGGAACCAGGATTAAAGTGTACCCATGGATTTATAAAAGAAAAATAAGACAAAATATTAAACCCAAGAATAACAGACAAGCAATTGCCTATAGTCTATAAATTCATTGAATGCAAAACAAAAAAAGGGCTTTATTATTCTTTGTAAATCACATCAAGTTTGATAACAATGATGAAAAACCTGGCCTCTGGATTCAGACACTTTGGGTTAAAATGCCAACTGTCTAGCTTTGAGACCCTGGGAAAATCATTTCACTGCTCTGTGCCTCAGTTTCGTATCATGAAAAACTAAGATAATAATGAAACTGCTTCGTAAAGTTATTGTGAAGATCAAGCGAAACAATCCATTTAATGCATTGATTCATGTTAAATATTCAGTTAAGTGTTAGCCATTTGTTGTTGTTAGCCGTAAGTCATGTCCAACTCTTTTGCCACCCCATGGACTGTAGCCTGCCAAGCCCCTCTGTCCAGGGGATTTCCCAGGCAAGAATATTGGAGTAGGTTGTCATTTCTTCCTCCAGAGGATATTCCTGACCCAGATATTGAACCCGAGTCTCCTGCATTGGCAGGCAGGTTCTTTACCACTGAGCCACCAGGGAAGACCTAAATGTTAGCCATTAATATCTTTTACAACATCATGCTCAATAGATATTTATTAAATAAATGAACAGTGAAACAGTGAGATATTAAATTCATGTTTCAGGTTTATCTGTATTGGATCAATGTTATTTGAAGATATTTAATATGAACAATATTTACTAAAAATGTTAATTTAAAACATGCTTACAAAAACAAACAAAAAAAAAGCAGTGCCCTATAAGAAAACTGAGACAGGGCTTGCTTCATTCCCTATCAGACTGTTCTCAGAGAGACAGTAGTCTTGAAGCAGGATCTTATTTCCCTGTCCTTGTATTGAACTTAGCTGTTAGTCCACCAAGAAGTGAAAGTGAAAGTCACTCAGTCATGACTGACTCTATGGAATTCCCCAGGCCAGAATACTGGAGTAGGTAGCCTTTCCCTTCTCCAGGGGACCTTCCCAACCCAGAAATCGAACCCAGGTCTCGCACAATGCAGGCAGATTCTTCACCAGCTGAGCCACAAGGTATGCTCAAGAATACTGGAGTGGTTAGCCTATCCCTTTTCCAGCACATCTTCCCGACCCAGGGATCGAACGGGAGTCTCCTGCATTGCAGGTGGATTCTTTATCAACTGAGCTATTAGGGAAGCTCTAGACCACCAAGGCTAGAAGCAAAGTTCCCTGATTCTTACCCTATTTGAAAGCAAAAATGTTTCAAGGAGGCAAAGACTGCAAAACAGTTACAAAGTTTATTATTAAGAGACACAGCAAAATAAATGGAAGGATACCCAGAGAAGCAGTTTATTTATTTAAATCAGCGCAGAAATACACCCCCAGAGAGGAGTGCTGGTGTCCTGAATGAGGAGCACAGTAAAAAGGTGATTTAAACATATACATAGGACAGTCCTTCTGGGTCTTTGCTTACACTTGGCCAGTTAACTTTTTTCTTTTATCACACCTGATTGGTCCTAGGACCCTCACCAAGATGCATACACAACTTTTTGCTAAGATGGATCCCATCACAGACCTGTGGGTGCGTGTCCACACTTATTTTGGGATGGCACCCCCTCTCTTCTCGACTCCCAAGGAGCTTCCCTGCACATGTGCAGACACGGAAGTCTTCCTTGACTCAGGAGTGGGCACTGTATCTCTTTACTTCAGCAGAAATCAGCTTCTGCCTCTAGCTTTGTCCTTGGAGCATCTGGGTGAGAACAAAACTTCAATTTTGCTCCACTTGACCAACACCAGCTGTCCAGTCCAGGGGCGGGGCTCATCTATCTCCTACTTCAAGACCACAAAAAAGAAGATGTCTAAAAATATGGAAAAGTCTCAGGACAAATCTTATACTGCTTAATATAAGACATACTAAACTCTTACTGTGTCTGTATATACCCTTTTGTGAACTGTTGATTTATTTCTTTTGCTTATTTTCTTCTTGGATATTCAATCTGTATGGTGTTTCACATCATACACATATCACTGTCTATGTTATTGGAATAAAGGAACTTTTTCCTCTTGACATCAAGGAGATCTTACAGGGGCTGGAATTTTGCCAAACCGAAGAAGTTATTCTTCGTCACATTGTCTTAGAGAACATTTGAGCTTACTAGATCATTTTCCAGCAATATCCATTTCATTTCTTTTAGTCTCTCTTGTACTTAAATATGTATATATATGTATATATATATGTATAAATATGTATAAATATATATATGTATATATATATACACATACATATTTTTATATATATATATATATATATATATATATATATATATATACGGCTGCCCTGCATCCTCCTTGCTGCATGCGGGCTTTTTCTAGTTGTGGCACTGCTACTCTTCGTTGCGGTGCACTGGCTCCTCATCATGGTGGCTTCTCCTGTTGCTGAGCATAGGTTCTAGGTGCACAGGCTTCAGTAGTTGTGATGAATGGGTTTAGTTGCCACGTGGCATATGGGATTTTCTGGGAGCAGTGATCAAACCTGTGTCCCTCAGGTTGGCAGACAGATTCTTAACCACTGGACCATCAGGGCAGCCCTCTCTCTTACTTTTTAATATGGGGAGGGAGGAGGGAGGGGTTCAGGATGGGGAACATGTGTATATCTGTGGTGGATTCATGTTGATGTATGGCAAAACCAATACAATATTGTAAAGTAATAAACCTCCAATTAAAATAAATAAATTTATATTAAAAAATAAATTAAATACATGGCAGAAAGACTCATACCTAAAAAGAACCCCTAGTTTATTGGTCCATGGAAAGCTTAGAAAGTGGAATTTCTGCATACTATTTATACATTCAATTTTTTTAGGAGAAAGATAATCTGATTTGACCAGCCTAAATGTAATGACACAGGCAGGTAGTTCTAGGTGAGAAGTGCATGGTAGTAACACAGCCCAGGAGGATTTGGTATGTGTCTGTGCCCTGTGGCTTGAGAGCAGTTCTTAAAGCAGAGGCACCTGGGCTTATGTATTAAGGTGACATAACACAGAGGTCAGAATGACGGATGGTATGGGGAGGGAGGTGGGAGGGGGGTTCAGGATTGGGAACACGTGTACACCCGTGGCAGATTCATGTTGATGTGTGGCAAAACCAATACAATTTTGTAAAGTAAAAAATAAATAAGTAAATAAAAGGAAGGTGTCTTAAAGACCTCAAAAAAAAAATTCAGTCAACAGATAGTATTAAGAAATTTGTTTGAATTCACAGAAAGCCTTGGCAACAAATTAATAAAATGCAAGAAAGAACATACAAAAAGGGATTCTGTGTGGACTGAAGTGTCAGCTGTAGCAGGGAAGCTACCTTGTTCCTCAGCATCCCTGACACCATCTCTAATCACTCCCCATCTTGCTCATCGCTCTGCCCCAGTGGCTTCCTTGTTTGCATTTGAACATGTGGAACAAATATCTTCCTCATGTCCATGGCAGTGGCCATTCCCTCTGCCAGACACACGCTCCTTCTGACATCATACTACATCATTCTCTTTCTTTCTTGAGGTACCTGCTGAATTATCACCTGTTTGCCAGCCTTATTTGAACACTCAGCACAAAGTAATATCTCCTACCAAGATTTTGTTTTTAATACATGGATTTGTTTCCTTCATAGCATTTGTCACCATCTGACATACTTATTTGCATATCATTTTCACCATCATTGGATGGTGGGGTATTTATTTTTTATTTTTTGAGAGATAATTTTTATTTTTAATATAAATTTATTTATTTTAATTGGAGGTTAATTACTTTACAATATTGTATGGGTATTTATTTTTAAGCACCCTATGCTTATTGCCTATGTGTTCTTGGAACGTGGTTGGCACTTGAAATATGTTCCTCAAATACATGCAAGAATTTCTTCTTGCAATTGCAGCATATATCATCTTTTTGAGAATATGCTGAGAATGGGGCAAAATTTCCTATGTAGAGATGAAATGAGTGGGGCATAATCTCAAGAAGAACTTATCTATAACCAATTAAAATCAATTTATTGACTGCAAAATAAAAATTGTCCAGGTTCAGTAACATGGGTAATTCCCATTGGTGTGAAAATTATTCATGTTCTGTTCTGACACCTTTCTTAATAACTCAGTGATGTATTTTGCATCAGTGCTGCTGGCTGGTGATCCCCTTGTTAAGTTAGTATCCTCCATATATGCAATCTCTTCACCTCAGTTAAAGAATAAAGCATTTTCCACCTGTGCATCTCAGCTCTCAGTTGTCTCTTTATTTTATTGTAGGTGCTTAGGACTATACCTTAGTTCTGTGGCTACCCATGGCTCAAACTTCAGTGCAAAAGCCTCAGTGATGTACATAGGTGTCACACTCATGATGAGCCCATTTCTCTAGAGTTTAAGGAATAAAAACATAAATGAAGTTGAGAAGAGTCCCTATGTGATGACAAGAATAAAATGGACAGATATCCTGGGTGTGATGAATTACTCTCAACTGCACAGTTCAAAGCCTTGGAACTGAAAATTGTGGTTCTTTGATCATGGTAGAATCAGCTTTGCTCTGTCCATTTACTTCCTGGGATTTTTTTTTAAATTAAAATTCTTTATGCAGTGTCAGTAACTCATTTTTTAATATAAATTTGTTTATTTTAATTGGAGGTTAATTACTTTACAATGTTGTATTGGTTTTGCCATACCTCAACATGAATCCACCACAGGTATACACGTGTCCCCCATCCTGAACCTCCCTCCCTCCTCCCTCCCTGTACCATCCCTCTGGGTCGTCCCAGTGCACCAGCCCCAAGCATCCAGTATCATGCATCGAACCTGGACTGGTGATTAATTTCATATATGATATTATACATGTTTCCATGCCATTCTCCCAAATCATCCCAAATCAGTAACTCATTTCATTAAGCTTTCTCCTCAGCCTAATAGAAAGCCATTTTTAAAATTTGTATATTTTAAAATTTACAAACTTTTCCTATCTTTGCATAGAAATATATGGAAATTTTCAATTCTTTATAGGGTGAGACATCAATTTCTCAATGATAATTTCTGTCCTGACATTTTTCTTAATAACATGGTGATGCATTTCGCTTCCCAAGTAATTTTTCTTGTTTTCCTGAAAGAGTAGTTGTTGTTGTATTACTCATTTTAAAAACTACAACTAAAAACCAAAATAATTTGTAGAATTTTTTACTAGAGGCAAATCTGAGACTGTGATTTTTTTCACCTTTGTGTAAATCATTCCTTTGTATGTCATATCTTAGCTGTTTGTTCTGATAAAGTGAAAGTGTTAGTCTCTCAGCTGTGTCAAACATTTGTGACCCCACGAACTATAGCCTGCCAGGCTCCTGTGTCCATGGCATTCTCCAGGCAAGAGAACTAGAGTGGGCAGCCATTTGTAGACTTAAATAATAGTGTGTGTATATGTGGGCATTGAGTTTTATTCTCCTCAAAAGGATCCTGTTCTCTTATTCAGCTCCATGTCCACAGTGCCTGCTCTAGTGACTGTTGAAATGGTCACCAAATACACATCAGCAGGTGGAGTCTACTCAAATCTGAGTAAATGAAATTTATTTATTTAATGTTACTTATTATACTTGATACGGCTTTTGAGTTAGGGATAACATGAATACAAAGAAAAATTTTAAATTTGCTTTTTATTACTAAGTGAAATATTTATCATGCTATACATCTACACATTGAAGTATGGAAGATTGATGTCCCTGTGAAAGGATGTGTTTCACTGGGGTGATGGTTTGATGTGCTTAAGTTGTTTTTTATTGAATTTTCTTCATGACTTCATCTTGAAATATTTCAATGATGCCTGTAGATGCTACTCTTTCCATTGCTGTAAACAAAATTAAAGTTTTTATGATCATTAAATGTTCATTGATTAACAATATGTGTCATTCATTATTACATATAATAGATACATAATATATACTATATAATATACACTACATATTGTAAAATACATATTATATAGTATATATACCATACACAATATATACTGAATAATGTATTATATATTATGATATATAATACATATATATTATATATCATAATATATAATATGTAGTATTGTTTATATTTGTGTGTGTGTGTGTGTGGCGTGTGTGTGCACACTCAGTTGTTTATGACTCTTTGCAATCCCATGGACTACAGCCGCGAGGTTGCTATGTCCATGGGATTTTCCAAGAATACTGGAGTGGGTTGCCATTTCCTTCTGCAGACGATCTCCCAACCCAGGGATTAAACCCAAATCTCCTGCATTGCAGATGGATTCTTTACCACTGAGCCACAAGGAAAGCAGAGGCCCTGTGAGTCCCACCCATATCACCTTGATCCTTTACATTTCTGAGGTTTTCAGAATAACTGCCAACAGTTACCTCCTAAATCTCTTTACTTGGGGGCTTTACCTGACCAACAAAATTTCTCTGCTTACTTGCATGGTTATCTGACAGTGACAGTGGTACAATAATTGCACCCTCAGGAGAGGAATTCTGAATTTTCATTTATTTCCTTGGGCTCCAAAATCACTGTGGATGGTGACTGCAACCATGAAATTAAAAGATACTTCCTCCTTGGAAAAAAAGCAATGATAAACCTAGACAGTGTATTAAAAAGCAGAGACATCACTTTGCTGACAAATGTTCCTATCGTCAAAGCTCTCGTTTTCCAGTAGTCATGTACAGATGTGAGAATTGAACCAGAAAGAAGGCTGAGCACTCAAGAATTGATGCTTTAGAACTGAGAGTCCCTTGGACTGCAAGATCAAACCAGTCAATCTTAAAGGAAATCAATCCTGAATATTCATTGGAAGGACTGATGCTGAAGCTGAAGCTCCAATATTTTGCCACCTTATGTGAAGAGCCAACTCATTAGAAAAGACCCTAATGCTGGGAAAGACTGAATGCAGGAAGAGAAGGGGATGACAGAGGATGAGATGGTTGGATGGCATCACTGACTCAAGGGGCATGAGTTTGAGCAAACTCTGGGTGATAGTGAAGGACAGGGAAGCCTGGAGAGCTGCAGTCCATGGGGTCACAAAGAGTCAGACATAAGCTAGCAACTGAACAAAAACAACAATTTGAACTAGATTCTCCTGACATCTAACCTGGTCTCCTGGGAACAGAGTATCATAAGAATAATTTCCTGTCTAACTAGACCACAGGGAAGTGCTGTGCTCAGAGGTGGGAGTAACAATGGAAACAGTGCCTAACGAGCAGACATGGGGAGCAGTAAGTATCTCCTCTGCTGCTGTCCCTCAGTCTATACAACCTAGAGCTGCACAGGACATGGTTGTCGGTTTTGAAGTCCTACATCTGAATAAGAACCAATGCTTTCCTCTTTCCTTCCGACCTGCCTGGGAACAGAGCTCCAGTCCGTCATTCACCAGCCAGGGAGAAATCTGAATATCCACATAGGAACTTTCTTCTCACAGTCCCCATCTAGGTGAGTGTGAGAGTTCTATAGGTACTTCAAGAAAGGTTCAGAGAGAATAGAAGTAGAAAACTTTTACCTGAGGTCACCCGAGTGCCTAATCATCTTATACCAGAGCAGAGATATTTGTCATGCTGTTTTGCTAGGTTGACTAATTATAATTTGTTTATTTAATATGTTCAAAGGAGAAGCGTCTGATAGACTCAGCAACACAAGAGTCTTTGCTGACAATTAAGCGATGGGAATGGAAGTCTGATTCGGAGACGTGAATGAAAGAGGAATTGGGAGCTCAACCTGGTTCCAGTAAAGTAGAGCAGATTAGAAGTTTACAGTGACAGAGAAAAAGAATCCTAGGTTTGGAGGCATGAATGGTGAAACATACACCTTTTTTCAGCATTCTAAGATGGGATATATTTGGCATCTTCCTTTTTTTTCCACATCTATTGAATTAGGTACTGCCTTGGAACAGAATTCTTGAGACATACATTTCACAGTATCTTCTCTCACATTGAGTGTTCACATGAAAAAGCTGTATTTGGTATGCAAGATGGTATACTACTGAGCTTTAGTTTGCAACTCTTCGTTACCAAGTGTTGGGAAGGCAACGGAGACATTTGTGAGGTAGAAGAAAATAATCAGCCAAACTCATCACAAGTTATAATCATTCACTTAGTGACATGAAACAAGTATGTTAAGTTTTGTATATACATTGAGTAAATTTGTCTACCAACTTAGAGGAATGGATACCTCTCCACCCACCTTTTGTGTAAAGATATTAATGGTTAGAATGAGTCTGTAGTCTCACTAAGTACAAACAGCTGATACACGGTAGTTCTGAGATTCAAACAGGGGTTTTCTGACTCAAAAACTTTTCATTTAAAATCATTTAGAACCTCTATACCACTTACCTTTAAAATTCTCATCTATTGTTGAACATCGTATATTTTCTGTTGTAAATTGTGGGCCAATTCCCTTTGCTCCTTTCTCTAGTAGAGTTCAGTTAGTAAAATGCTTTATCATTACAAAGATAATGATTCATGTCTCCTTTGATAAATTCCTTTAGGGTACCTTATTAAGTATTCTGGGCATTAAGGGAGTATAACTGGGTTTGAGATGCTGCTGGAAGCAAGGAGTCTCTCTTTTTCACTGTCTCCCAGAGACTGCCTGCGCTTATTAGATCTTGTTTTGCAAATAAAGGGGTTCAGCATGGGAGTTACCATAGTGTAGATCACTGAGGCCATCAGATGTATCCAAGAAGAAATACTTGCAGAACTGAGACACACATACTCCAAGGACAGTGCCCTAGAGCAAGGCAACCGCTAAGAGGTGGGATCTATAGGCAGTGTTTATTTTCCTCCACATGTTCTATTCTTTCTTCTCTGTTTATTTATTTTTTTTTTAACTTCTTGTCCAGGGATCAAACCTGGGTCTCCCGCACTACAGGCAGATTCTTTACCATCTGAACTACCAGGGCAGCTCAGCATAAATTTTCTTTTCAGAGAAGGCAAAAAAAAAGAGCTCATATTAAATGGAATGCCACTTCCTCAAGAGGCTTTCCAACTTTAATTTAGGTACTATTTCTACATTCTTTATGGTAAAGATAATTTGCTATTAATAGATAGCACAATGTCCTAATTATTGTGACTGGAAGTAGGAAAAGCCAAGAAGTAACAAACCCAGCAGACCATAATGTGCTGTATTTGTGTGTGTGTGTGTGTGTGTGTGTGTGTGTGTGTGTGTTTGCAATGAGCATTTCTCTGGGCAGTGATACTTAAGTTTATGTACTCCAAAATGGACACATCCTGCAATGTTAACAGCAGAAGGGCATAAGGAGTGGATCCACTTCTACTCAGAGGAATGAATCAAAGCAAACAAAAAAATATATGTATATGAGAGGAATAACATGTGAATTAAGGTCTCACCTGTAGCAGGGAGGTCACCTTGTTCCTCAGCAGCCTCTGACATCATCTCTCATAACTCTCCCTGTTGCTTATTCCCCTAGACACTTTGGCTTCCTTTTAAGTCTAGAATTTGAAACAAGTGACATACTTAGGACCTTTGCACTGACTCTTTCTCCAACAGGGCACACTCTTCCACCAGGTAATTTTGTGTCTCTGTTTTGTCTTTCTTCAGGCTTCTGTTCAAATTTCTCCTAGTTTGCAGATCTTCAACTTGCATTAAAATGTAACACCTCCATTCACTCTATTTATACTTATTTTTTTCCCCTAAAACCTGTCACCAGGTATATGCTTTTTGTCTGCTAATTTATATTCTTTCTTTATCATTTATCATTGGGAGTTTCATCAGCATCTTATAATTTTAGCCCATAATACAGTCAATCATTGTAGTTTAATAGTTAATTTAAGTCTGACTCTTTTGCAATCTCATGGACTATAGCCCACCAGGCTCCTCCATCCATGTGATTTCCCAGACAAGAATACTGGAGTGGGTTGCCATTCCTTCTCCAGGGGATCTTCCTGACCCAGGTATTGAACTCTCATCTACTACATTGGCAGGTGGATTCTTTAGCACTGAGCCACCTGAGAAGGCCAAGACACAGTATTCAACATAAATTCCTCAAATGTATGAAAGAAGTTTGCATTTAAACTGTGTAATAAGATTACCTGTTGGTGGAAAACCTGCCTATGGGAATTTCTATTCACTGTTGTCACAGCTTCCCTGGTGGCTCAGACCATAGAGTTTGCCTGCAATGCAGGAGGCCTGGGTTCAGTCCCTGAGTCAGGAAGATCCCCTGGAGAAGGGAATGGCAACCCACTCCAGTATCCTTTCCTGAAGGATTCCATGGATGGAGGAGACTGGTGGCCTGCAGGCCATGGGGTCGCAAAGAGTCAGACACGACTGAGCGACTGAACTGAAATGAATTGATTACACTTATGATGTCACAGAAGGCCATTTAAAATGACTGAATATAATTTACAGCATTTCACTATGTTAAGGTCTATATGTGTAAAAATTAGTCATTTTTCTTCTGTCCTAGTAGTGATCACTACCACATGGTACCCGGCAACAACACACAAATTTCAGAATTTGTTCTTCTGGGATTTTCAAAGGAACCAGCATTGCAGCCCCTCATATTTGGCCTTTTCCTATCCATGTACCTGGTCACTGTGTTCGGAAACCTGCTCATCATCCTGGCCATTATCTCAGATTCCCACCTCCACACCCCCATGTACTTCTTCCTCTCCAACCTGTCCTTTGTAGACATCTGTTTCGTCTCCACCACTATTCCAAAGATGCTGCTGAATATAATAACTCAAACCAAAGTCATTACCTATGAAGACTGCCTCACCCAGATGTATTTTTTCCTACTGTTTGTACAGTTGGACAACTTTCTTCTGACAGTAATGTCCTATGACCGCTTCATAGCCATCTGCCACCCTCTGCACTACACGGTCATCATGAACCCTGTTTTCTGTGGACTGCTGGTGCTGATATCATGGCTAATAGGTGCCTTGAATTCCTTGTTACAAAGCTTACTGTCATTACGACTGTCTTTCTGTACCATCTTGGAAATCCCCCACTTTTTCTGTGAATTCAAAGAGATGATCCAACTTGCCTGTTCTAATACCTTTCTCAATAATGTGATGATGTATTTTGCAATTGGGCTGTTTGGTGGTGGTCCATTCACTGGGATATGTTACTCTTACTCTAAGATAGTTTTCTCCATAGGTGGAATCTCATCACCTCGGGGGAAGTATAAAGCATTTTCCACCTGTGCATCTCACCTCTCAGTTGTCTCCTTGTTTTATTGTACAGGCTTAGGAGTGTACCTAAGCTCTGCTGCTACCCATGGATCACACTCAAGTGCAACAGCCTCTGTGATGTACACAGTGGTCACACCCATGCTGAATCCCTTCATCTACAGTCTGAGAAATAAAGACATAAAGAGATTTCTAAGAAGGTTCTTTGGGATGGCAGCTATAAAAGGGCCAATTGTCCTGAGGCTGAAGAAGTGTCAGTTATTACAGCACTCAAAGCATTAGAGGCAGAAATTATGATTCTTGATCAGATTGCAGAAAGAGCTGTTATTCCTTATATATATTTCCTGGTCTTTCTATTTCTTTGATTTCAACTTCTTCATGTAATTTAAGTAAGTCACTTAATTAAGCTTTCTATTCTGTCTGGTAAATGTATATCTTTCCTTACTTCTCTAAGTTTCTTTTTTCTGAAATTGGATAAGAAATATTTGAAAATTTCTATGTATTTCATGGGAAAATTTTTTGTTCCTCAGTTTTTCCCTTTAAATGAGAGCTATCTTCCCAAGTAATTTTTTTTTAATTTTCCATAAAGAATTGTCTTGAGTTGTATCACTCACATAGAAAGACCACACTTAGCAGCTAGAGTAACCTATATAATTCCATTGCAGAGTGAAATCCAAACCAGTTTGTTATTTTGAGTCTTTCATTTTTTGTCTGTATCATAACCTTATTTCCATGGTATCTTGATAATATCAACTTTATTCATACTATTTGAGTTTTATAACTGCTCTTCTGGGGTTATATGCTGCTTGTTCAACCAGTATCCTTAGTATCTACCATAGTCATCTATTAAAAATCATCATTAAATGTGTATCTCCCAGTAAAATCTATATTGAAATGCAGATGGGAATAAATAGACTGACCTAATATGGTCTTTGTGCTCCAAAATAACTTCTAATGGTGACTGTAGCAATGAAATTAAAAGACTCTTGCTCCTTGGAAGAAAAGCTATGAAAAATCAAGACAGCATATTACAAAACAGAGACATTACTTTGCCGACAAAGGTCCATATAGTCAAAGCTATGGTGTTTTCAGTAGTTATGTATGGGTGTGAGAGTTGAACCATAAAGAAATCCAAGCACTAAAGAGCTGATGCTTTCAAACTGTGGTGTTGGATAGGACTCTTGAGAGTCCCTTAACAGCAAGGAGATCAAACCAGTCAATCCTAAAGGAAACCAAACCTGAATATTCAGTGGAAGGACTGATGCTGAAGCTGAAGCTCTAATACTTTGTCTACCTGATGTGAAGAGCAGAGTTATTAGAAAAGATCCTGATTCTGGGAAAGATTGAAGGCAGGAGAAGGGAATGACAGGATGAGATGGTTGGATGACATCACCAACTCAATGGACATGAGCTTGAACAAATGCCAGTATATGGTGAAGGACTGGGAAGCCTGGCCTGCCACAGTCAATGGGGTCACAGAGTCAGACATAACATCAACTGAACAACAGCAACAGTATGGTCCTATTGTCACAGATAACTTTAAATATGTCATAGCAAATTTTCAACCTTACATGTAAAAGAATTCTATCTATACATCTACTCACTGAAAAGTGGAAAATTGGTGTCCAAGAGAGAGGGAGTCTATACATTGGAGTTAGTGATTGGTTGGTGTGTTTTATAATTGTTTTCCTGGATCACTCAATTTTAACTTTAAAATTTCCTGTCCTGATTACAGTTATGACTCCTCTGTTGCTCTGAATGAAGGATCTTCACTTTTCTAAATTTCATCATAACCACTAAAGAATCATGAGCAGTGAATGAACAATATCAAGCCGATCCATTTCATATGTCCTTCCTCCTCAGGAATCTTCAGTCTTCATGATCAAAGGATGACTCACAAGCAAGCTGAAATTTCTACTTAGTCATGTGATTCCAGATCACCATTTGCTTTGGCACAATGTGCATATCCTTCCAACCATTCCAAGTTTCTTAGAACAGAACTTGAATTTCCTCATTAAGGAGAAACCAATGAACCAACTGATAATCTAGTTATCTGAAACAAGTTTAAATAATAATCATGAATATTGTCCCCAAATCAAATGTATGCCAAAAATAAAAAGCAGTAGATTGTTATGTGTGCTCTCATTACTGTTTGCTTTGTTGTTTCAGTTAGCTGTTGCTGCATAACAAGATATCCTAAATCATATAGTTTATTACAATGCCTTTTTTATCAAGTGAAATTATATCGCTGGATGTGCTCTGATCACTATTCAGATGCTCATAAGTCCATAAAGCTGAGTACAACATTGTGTGCATTGTGTATGATTCTATCATCCCAATGTGCTCACTCCATACCTGTGTGCTCACCTCACATCAATAAATTCAAGAATAGTAGATTTTCAACAAATCCCCAAGGGATGAACCATGCTATTTATATCTATATTAGATACTGGTGTGTCCCACATGTATCATTTTGATTCTTTCCATACATGAGATTTCTCAGCTCAACTACAAACTGCCAGCTTCTGGAGTCCTTTGCCCAAGAGCTTCATTTGACAATCAGCTTTGCCTGGTCTGCCAACTAGCATCACTATCTAGTAGTTGCAGTGAAATAATACCCCCTGCAATGTACTTCTTCTCATACAGCAAATCCATACCTGACCTCTAGAAATTGATTAATATTTCATGCAAACACGTAAAATATTACATATTTTGCTGCTTCTATGTTAGTCTTTTCCAGGCAAGTTGTTTCTCACATCTGCATTCATGACTCTCATTGAGAAAGACATATCTGTCTTTCTTTATGTTTCAAGTTAGTTAGTTTCTCAGGCATCATGCCTCCCCTGAGGTGGAACAGGTCAATGCCATGTGCAATGTTTTGTCCTGTGATTTCTCCCGCAAAAAACGTGAGCGCATATGAGTGACAGTCCAGCTTCCCCAGCTGTGCAGGAGACTAAGTTATTACATGCCCATCCAGGAAACTGACATAAACTTCATGACAAGGGGGTGGGGAGAGATTGGAATAACAGCAGCCAGGACTCTTGAAGGGCATCATAGATAAGCAGATTCTAACAACGGCATCATGAATTCTATCAGGAAATGTTCTAAAACTGTTGACGGTTGTAGGTATCTAAGAATGTGTTAAAAAATTGAATTATACATATAAAATTGGTGAATTGTTGTCTCAGTGCACCAGCCCCAAGCATCCAGTATCATGCATCGAACCTGGACTGGTGATTCGTTTCATATATGATATTAGACGATCCAGAGGGATGGTATGGGGAGGAAGGAGGCAGGGGGGTTCAGGATGGGGAACAGTGTATATCTGTGGTGGATTCATGTTGATGTATGGGAAAACCAACACAATATTGTAAAGTAATTACCTCCAATTAAAATAAATAAATTTATATTAAAAATTGGTGAATTGTATGGCATATGAATCATATCTCAATAAAGCTATTTTTAAAAGTTCAAAAATCTTTAAAGAAGGAAAAAGGAAACTACAGTCCAATATATTGGGTGAATATACATGAAAAATTTCTAAACAAGATACTTGTATCCACAAAAACAAGTTTTGTGGAACATTAAGTGGATCATAACCGAGGATCACATGGGATTAATCTCTGGGACACAAGTGTGGTTCAGCAAAAGCAAATCAATCAATGTAATATACCATATGAATGGAATTAAAAGTGAACATCATATGTTAATAACCATAGATGCAGAAAAATCATTTGACAAAATTCAACATTGTTTAGTGATAAAAATTGTGCCAAAGTGAATATAGAATGAATGAACCTCAACAGTAAAATGACCATATATGAAAAGCCCATAGATGCCATTATAGTGACTGGTGAAAAATTGAAAACATATTCTTTAAGATCAGACACAGACAAGAGGGTCCACTCTTACCACTTCTATTCAACATAGTCCTGAAAGTTCCAGTTAGAGTACATAGGAAAGAAAATAAGGCATCCTAATTGAAAAGAAAAACATTAATTTGTCTGTTTGAAGAAGATAAGTTTCTCTATCTATCCATCTATCTATATGAAAACCTAAAGGCTCCATTAAAAAGCATTAGAACACATAAACAAATTCAGTAACTTTGCAGGATAGAAAATCAATATGTAAAAATCAATGATGTCTATATACACTACAATGAACAATCTAGAAAAGAAAACTCTCAATTACAATAACATCAAAAAAGATGCAAAAATATTCAGAAATCCATTTAACCAAGAGGTCAAATTCCTATACACTAAACCATTTTTAAGACTTCCATGAAAGAAATGGAAGTAAGCACAAATAAATGGAGCAATATCATATGTCCTTGGATCAGAAGAGTTAATATGCATAAATGGTAGACAACAAATTAAATAATTACTTTTCCTATATTAGTGTATCAGGGACATCACAATCTAAAGCACATTTACATTTATGAAATGAGAAAATCTCTATCGTTTAGAAAGTGTGAATATCCCCAAGTTGAATTTAAATTTCCTCTTCTACTTAAGATGAGATTACAACACAGTATGTCTTTCCCCAGGGGAAATTAAATGAATAAATTCAGAAATGTAATCTCAGTTTTTTGAACCAAATTTCATTGGCTAAATGTCTATGGTGTTGGTGGTGGTTTAGTTGATAAGTCGTATCTGACTCTTTGTGACCCTACAGACTGTAGGCTTCTCTGTTGATTGGATTCTCCAGATAAGAATACCGGAATGGGTTGCCATTTCCTTCTCCACCTGATCTTCCTGGACCAGGGACTGAACTGGTGTCTTCTACATTGTAGGTAGATTACCGACTGAACCACCAGGGAAGCTGAATAAATATCTATAGCAAATTCCTAATGCAAATGTAAAATTACCACATTAATGATTTAAACAAACACATTTGTGCTCCTACAATTCTGGAGGTCAAAAGACTGAAATGAGTCTCATTGGGTAAAGTCAAAATGACTGTGGTACTGGATTTCTTCTGGAAGCTATAAGGAAGAACATAACTACTTTCCTATTCTGAGTAAATATTATAGAGGAAAAAAAATCCAAATGTATACCTTATGATTAACAAACATTTCAATGTGAAGGACTAAATGATAATTCTTAACTTGTGATATAATTATGAAATTCCAAATGATTTTGGACAATGTGGCATGAAACTGAGGTGTGCAGAGCTGAAGGTTTATATCAAAGGAATGAAGTTCTCCTCCTTGTCCTTGTTAAAGAGAAGAGCAATTTTCTCTAGACATCAGGGGCTGTGACTCTACTACAAAACACTTTATAGACTCAAGGAATCTAATCTATGCAAGTATGTAATGTAGTCTTAAATTTGGAGAAAATCTTAAGTCAGGATTGGGATGAGGTGCTGGAAGATTAGACTGAATAATTCAGAATGTACCCGAGGAAGAACTGTGATAATAAACTGTGGATTCTCTTGACTCTAACCTGGTCTCTTGGAAACCCAGAATCTCCAGGACATTCCCTTTCGTATTCAGACTAATGTCCCCCTGGGAAAGCATTTGCTTAGGGTTTGGAGTAATAAGGCAGAAATGTGCTGATGAGCAGACAAGCGGAGCTATAAACATCTCCTCTGCAGCACCCCTCAGCCTGTACAACCTTGGCCTGCAGGGGGCGTGGTAGTTACTCTTGGAGTCCTAAGTCTGGCTGGGAGACTCTTGCCACTCTCCTTCCTGCTGTCTTTTGAGGAGCCAGCGCTTCAGTCTCCATCATTAACCATCCAGGAGGAGTTCAGAGTTCCCCTTAGTGACCTTCCTCTCAGAGTGCCCAACCAGGTGAGTTGGTGAGTCCAGGACGTAGTGCAGAAAAAGATAAGAGAAAGTCAAATCTAAGAGCATATCCTTGAGGTCACCTGAGAGCCACTTGCTGGACCCAGTGCTAAGAGATTTCTAGTTGTTTGCTTTTCTGATTAACAAATTAATATATTTATTTATCATGCTGAAGAGGGACGTGAGCGTGAACTTCACAGGCGTGACTGTTGACTATTCAATGAAGGTAACCCATTAGAGTCAAGAATGGCTGGCATACAGTGCTTCTAGTAAAAGCAGGACTTATCTAAGGGGTTTTGCAGAAAAAGGAAGTAAATACAAAGCATTTGGTGTGGAGGTAGTCCAACGAATTGTGGGTATTTCTCTTTTTTAAAAAAATTTTTAAGATGGGCTACTTTTGAAACATTTCTATATTTGTAAGAAAGATCCAGACCCAATGTATTTCTTGCAAATATTACTTTGTAATAAAAGTTCATGATACATTAATGTCACATTATCTCTGTTTCACTTTGGGTATTCAGATTTAAAAATATCTTTGAGAATTAAAAAGCAGTATGCTCAATAGCTTTATTTTGCAATTATTTTTCTGTGAAGCTGAATACTGTCTATGGATTACTTTTTCATTTGTATTCTCTATTATAGCCTATACAAAATCATTACATTTGTGTTGGAAGTGTTGAAGAATTTTTTTTTTTTTTTTTTACTTTACAATACTGTATTGGTTTTGCTATACACTGACATGAATCCACCACAGGTGTACATGAGTTCCCAACCCTGAACTCCCCTCCCACTACCTTCCCCATATCACCTCTCTGGGTCATCCCAGTGCACCAGCCCCAAGCATCCTGTATCCCGTATTGAACCTAGACTAGCAATTCGTTTCTTACATGATAGTATACATGTTTTAATGCCATTCTCCCAAATCATCCCACCTTGTTTTTGATTACATTGTTCCAAACAAGGAACTGGAGTTTTTCTACTAAATCTCTGTTTAAAACTGAGTTCTTTTATGAACGTACAAGTGTATATGTAAGGGATTCTCAGTGTTTATTCATAGTGTGTGGTCGAATATATCACTCAGTCTATTCTGTTTTCTCCATATTTTTCCTTACTGAAAAACTGAGCTGTCACTTTAGTATTCTTGAAGATCTTTGACAGAAACAAAAATGAAAGTGAATATTCTTCTGTATGTATGGAAGCGTGCTCAGTCACTAGGTCATCTCTGACTCTTTACGACCCTATGAACTGTAGCCTTCCAGGCTCCTCTGTCTCTGGATTATCCTTACAAGAATATTGAAGTGGGTTGCCATGCTCTCCTCCAGGGAATCTTCCCAAACAAAGGATCAAATCCTCATCTCCCGTGTCTCTTGCATTGCATAAACTTATATGAATCAGTATATTTTAATATAGGATGAAAATAAAACCAGGCACTGCACTGCTTCTTCCACGAGTTTAAAAGACCTTCCCATATATCCTTACACTGCACTGCTTCTTCCATGAGTTTAAAAGACCTTCTCTTATATCCTTACATTTCCAAGCCAGAGACCCATGATGTTACTGTCAAATTTTTATTATATAATTTTGCTGTATGAGTTAGTTTCGGATGGATTCTCATTCAATTTTGCTTCATATGGTTGATTCAGTTCAGTTCAGTTCAGTCATTCATGTTGTGTCCGACTCTTGGCGACCCCATGAACTGCAGCACACCAGGACTCCCTGTCCATCACCAACTTCCGGAGTCCACCCAAACCCATTTCCATTAAGTCGGTGATGCCATCCAACCATCTCATCCTCTGTTGTCCCCTTCTCCTCTTGCCTTCAATTTTTCCCAGTATCAGGGTCTTTTCAAATGAATCAGCTCTTTGCATCAGGTGGCCACAGTATTGGAGTTTCAGCTTCAGCATCAGTCCTTCCAATGAATATTCAGGACTGATTTCCTTTAGGATGGACTGGTTGGATCGCCTTACAGTCCAAGGGACTCTCAAGAGTCTTCTCCAACATCACAGTTCAAAAGCATCAATTCTTTGTGCTCAGCTTTCTTTATAGTCCAACTCTCACATCCATGAGAGTTCATGACCACTGGAAAAACCATAGCCTTGACTAGACGGAGCTTTGTTGACAAAGTAATGTCTCTGCTTTTCAATATGCTATCTAGGTTGGTCATAACTTTCCTTCCAAGGAGTAAGTGTCTTTTAATTTCATGGCTGCAGTCACCATCTGCAGTGATTTTGGAGCCCAGAAAAATGAAGTCAGCCACTGTTTCCACTGTTTCCCCATCTATTTCCCATGAAGTGATGGGACCGGATGCCATGATCTTATTTTTCTGAATGTTGAGCTTTAAGCCAACTTTTTCACTCTCCTCTTTCACTTTCATCAAGAGGTTCTTTAGTTCTTCTTCACTTTCTGCCATAAGGATGGTGTCATCTGAGTATCTGAGGTTATTGATATTTCTCCTGGCAATCTTGATTCCAGCTTGTGTTTCTTCCAGTCCAGCGTTTCTCATGATGTACTCTGCATAGAAGTTAAATAAGCAGGGTGACAATATACAGCCTTGATGTACTCCTTTTTCCTATTTGGAACCAGTCTGTTGTTCCATGTCCAGTTCTAACTGTTGCTTCCTAACCTGTGTAAAAACCACTAATTCTAGTCTAATTGAATTCTTACCAACACTCTCTACATTATAAATTCTTTGTTCTTTTTAAACTTCTTTTCCTATAGATGTACAATCTATATATAATATATACATTTGCATATATATTAAAGTATATTTTCATATACTTTTTTAAAAATTTTATTTTTACTTTATTTTACTTTACAATACTGTATTGGTATTGCCATACATTGACATGAATCCACCACGGGTGTATACAAGCTCCCAATCCTGAATCCCCCTCCCACCTCCCACCCCATATCATCTCTCTGGATCATCCCCATGCACCAGCCCCAAGCATCCTGTATCCTATATTCAAATAAATAAATAGAATTATGTGCATGTCATACACACTCTTTATATTTTAGTGCAGTCTTATTTCTTCCTTGTGTCCACTGTTCCTTCTTACTCATTAATACCTCATGGACTTGCCTCCAGTGCACTAGTGTTTTGCTCATTCAATATTTCAATGTCTGCCTAATATTCGATGCTGTGGCTGTGCTACTCACAGTTTGAAAACTCCTGGATACTCTTTCACACTTTCTTTCATCATTTTCCCCTTTGCACATTCATCTTGCAGGGTCAGCTTCCTATTTATTGTTTAAACACTTGCATCAAGCAGATTTTTCTTTGCCCTGTCATCCACAGGACTCAACGTGGAGACTCATCACCACTGACAACCATTCTTTTGCAAATAAGAAGGTGAGGTTAATCTTTTTGCATATATTGTCAACCACCTCAGGAAGATAAATGCAACTCTTCCCATTATTTGGGTAAACATGTAAAAATATAGAATGATTAAATTGCCTCTTATAAATAGATACTATGTGGTAGATCCAAGATTTGATGAAAGGTTTCCTAATTTCAAAAGTATGTTTTTAATACAATTTAGAAGTGTATTTTACCATTTCCCTTTAAAACTCTTTCACTATTTTTGTATATTGTACATTTCCATTTGCAAGTTCTGGGTTTATTCTCTCCACTGATTTTTCTAGTGGGATGTTGAATTGATAGGATGACTTGTTATCATAAAGATATAACTCTTTTTTTTTTCAATCTGGAGATGTATATACATATATTTCCTGGTGGCTCAGACAGCAAAGAATCTGCCCCTAATGCAGGAGACCTGGGTTTGATCTCTGGGTCAGGAAGATCCTCCCCTGGAGAAAGGAATGGCTACCCTTTCCAGTATTTTTGCCTGGAGACTTCCATGGACAGATGAGCCTGGCAGGCTACAGTCCATAACGTCACAAAGAGTCAGACATGATTGTGAGACTAACATATATATAGATAGATAGATGTATATGTGTATATATATATATTATACACATATATTTGCTTTATTAGTTATTCTGAGCATCAAGCAGATGTACAGAGAGCAAGGAACAATACATTGGATGATGGAGTCCCTGTGTCTTGAAGTTTTAGTAATAGCACAGAAGTCACATTATTTTTCAGCATCCTCTGACACAACCCTTTATCACCCTCCCTCTTACATTCCCCTGAACACTGGCTTACTTTTGAGCTTAAATATCTAGAAAAAGATCTTCAGTATCACTGCAGGTTCTTTTACCTACAGGACATGTACATGACCTGATAAACTCTTGTCACCTGTTGTGTCTTCCTTAAATTCTGTTTTCAAACATCATCTAGTTAGCAGATTAACTGAACTCTCCGTGAAAAATAAGTGCCATCCACTCACTTTTATACCTGCATCTTTGCTTTATTCATAGCACCTAACACCACCCAGCGTGGCATATATTTGCTTACAGTCTTTCTCTGTGATTGGACTATAGGGATTTTTGAAAGGCAAAGTCCAAGACAAAAATTCATAGACAAAGAAGTCATAGAGACCCATTTAACAGGATGAATTCCGTAGCAAATATATATATTGGCAACCCACTCCAGTGTTCTTGCCTGAAAAGCTCCATGGGCAGAGGAGCCTGGTGGGCTCCAGCCCATGGGAGTTGAAAGAGTGGAACACAGCTGAGCCAATTAGTATGCATGTACACACACATACACACACATATATATGTAGCTTAACTTAAAAATATTAGTTGTAAAATTCCACCTATTTTAGTAATGCCCATTTGTATGAAAATTAGTCATATGTATATATATATATTTTTTTCTTTCCTAGTTGTCACATCAATATTATGGACCTAGTAATAATACACAGATTTCAGAATTTCTACTTCTGGGATTATCAAATGAACCAGAACTGCAGCCCCTCATATTTGGACTTCTCCTCTTCATGTACCTGATCACTGTGTTTGGAAACCTGCTCATCATCCTGGCCGTCAGCTCAGACCCCCACCTCCACACCCCCATGTACTTCTTCCTCTCCAACCTGTCCTTTGCAGACATTTGTTTCACCTCCACCATCATCCCAAAGATGCTGTGGAACATCCAGACTCACAGCAAAGTCATAACCTATGAAGGCTGCATCACCCAGGTGTATTTTTTCTTACTGTTTGGGGGATTGGACGTCTTCCTCCTGACTGTGATGGCCTATGATCGGTATATGGCCATCTGTCACCCTCTGCACTACATGGTCATCATGAAACCCCGGCTCTGTGGTCTCCTGATTCTGTCATCTTTTATTATGAGTTTCCTATATTCCCTGATGCAAAGCTTAATGGTGGTGCAGTTGTCCTTCTGTACAAAGCGGGTAATCCCACACTTTTTCTGTGAAGCCAACTTGATGATCAAACTTGCCTGTTCTGACACCTTCATCTGTGACATGGTGGTATATTTTGTATCAGGGGTGCTGGGTGGTGGTTCCCTTGCTGCTATTCTTTACTCTTACTCTAAGATAATTGCCTGCATAAATGGAATCTCATCAGCTCAGGGGAAGTATAAAGCATTTTCCACCTGTGCATCTCATCTCTCAGTTGTCTCCTTATTCTCTTGTTCAGTCCTGGGAGTCTACCTTACCTCTGCTGATACTCACAGCTCACATTCAAGTATGATTGCCTCGGTGATGTACAGTGTGGTCACACCCATGCTGAATCCCTTCATGTACAGTCTCAGGGATAAAGACATTAAAAAAGCTCTGAAAATATTTGGGAAGGAAACTAATAAAGAGTTAAGTGTCCTGGGGCTGAAGAACTGCCACTGATTGCAGGGCTTAAAACTCAGAGCCTTAAATGCTGAATTTTTAAAATTTCATTTTGAAGGTAGAACTTGCTCTTTCTATTTATTTCTGGAATTTTTATTTCTTTGGGTTCCGTTTATCTATACAAGTTAATTCACTTTATTAAGCTTTCTTCTCTCTGTGATATTGAGAGTTTTCACCTTTGTTGTCTTCCTATTATTCCTAATTTATTTGCAATCTTGAAAAAGAAATATTTGGACATTCCCATTTATCTCATAGGACTATATGCAATTCTTCATAATTTTTCTCAAATGAAAAATGTAATCCCATGCAATATTTCCTTAGGTTTCCTAAGAGTACTAGGTTGTACAAACTCTATGAAAAAAACACACTTGGCACCCGAGACAATTGATAGTTTAACAGTTCAGTTCAGTTGCTCCATCATGTCTGACTCTTTGTGACCCCATGGACTGCAGCATGGCAGGCTTCCCTGTCCATCACCAACTCCCAGAGCTTGTTCAAACTCATGTCCATTGAGTTGGTGATGCCATACAACCATCTCGTCCTCTTCCATGTTGTCCCCTTCTCCTCCTGCCTTCAATCTTTCCCAGTATCAGGGTCCTTACCGAAGAGTCAGTTGATAAGTTTATATGACAGGAAAATCTGAGACCACAGTTTTTCACTATATGTTCACCAGTCATAGTGTATTATTAACTTAGCTGCTTTTCATAATAATATAAATTAACATACAGTGTCTTATAACAGGTTATTTGTTTTTATTCTCCTGACTAGGGTACTCCTCTTCTCTAACTCACCTTTGTGTACAGAGCACCAACACTAGCTCTTGATTAAAAACGATTATCAAATACATGTCCCTTAGTGATTTCTGCATAAAAATTAGAATAAAAAGGTGAATTGATATTACCTTGAACTGTTGTTGTTGCTTAGTCACTAAGTTGTGTTTGACTCTTTTTTTGACCCCAAGGACTGAAGCCTGTCATGTTCCTTCTATTGATATTGCTGATAATATGGCTCCTCCTTGCATTGCTCTAAATGAAATAACTCCCTGATTTAAAATGTATCATGATTAATCATCATCAGTATCTTTCATTAAATACCCCCTTAATGGTCAGAAATCTCTTCATCTTTCTGGTCAAAGCATGCCTCAAGCAAGAGCTTGAATTCTTGTCCAGGCATATAAATCAGGGTCACTAGTTTTCCTACACAAAAATGCATATCCTTTCAATCATTCTTGGTTACCTGGAAAGGAATCCTAATAAGATAATCATTTTAATACAGCTGTCTGGAAAGAAGCTATGAATGTTTTCTTCATATATGATGACAAGCTAAAAGTAAGCAGCAGCAAATTATTATCATTGCCCTCAATTCTGTTCACTTTGATTAGAGATAAGTTAGCTAATGTTATGCCAGATATCCAAAAAGCCAATGATCAGATTCTATGGTGAAATGTTGTCATGAGCTCCGCTGTTCTCGTCAAGAGTCTATCTGGGTCTCTACCCTGTGCTTCTACATCTCATTAATGATGTAGGATATGGTCATGGTGCTCTTCTCTCTTGAACAAATATATTATCAGTTTCTGCTATTCACCTATTTTACCTTCTATTTTATTGTAAAAAACAGTGCATCAAGTATGAATTGCCTTAATTTAGTACTAGAGTCCCTATATCTACATTTTCCTTTTTCACAGGCAGAGGAGACATCCACTACCACTGCTCAGTATGAATCGGGTACCCGGGTTTCAGGTTCCTCTTTGATCCATGCCCAGCTGTATTTTATTTCCTGAAGGCAATGGCACCTCACTCCAGTACTCTTGCCTGGAAAATCCCATGGATGGAGGAACATGGTGGGCTGCAGTCCATGGGGTCGCTAAGAGTCAAACACGAATGAGCGACTTCACTTTCACTTTTCACTTTCATGCATTGGAGAAGAAAATGGCAACCCACTCCAGTGTTCTTGCCTGGAGAATCCCAGGGATGGGGGAGCCTGGTGGGCTGCCATCTATGGGGTCGCACAGAGTCAGGCACAACTGAAGTGACTTAGCAGCAGCAGCAGACTTATTTAGTCATGTATGGATGTGAGAGTTGGTCCATAAAGAAGGCTGAGCACCAAAGAATTGATACTTTTGAACTGTGGTGCTGGAGAGAACTCTTGAGAGTTCCTAGAACTGCAAGGAGATGAAACTAAATCCTAAAGGAAATCAGCCCTGAATAATTCATTGGAAGGACTGATGCTGAAGCTGAAGCTCCAATACTTTGGCCACTTGATGCGAAGAGCTGACTCATTGGAAAAGTGGAAAAGACACTTATGATGGGAAAGATTAAGGGCAGGAGGTGAAGGGGCAACAGAGGATGAGATGGTTGGATGGCATCATTGACTCAATGGACATGAGTTTGAGAAAACCCATGAGATAGTGGAGGACAGATGGGCCTGGCATGCTATAGTCCACGAGGTCACAGAGAGTAGGACAAGACTTAGTGACTGGACAACAGCAATGATAGACTCACCGGCATTATTTACACCCTATAATTTGCACACAGTTAAAATGTACTTTTTAACAAAATATAGAAGTCTTACAGAAATAACAGGACACACTGCACAGTTCTGTTTATGTATAGCTCAAGAAAGTTCACAATAACCCTAATATCATTTTTAGGAAATTGTCAAAAATTTAATCTCCCAGGCCTTACAGTCCTTGTTTCGGAAGAAAATGTGGGATAGTAAACATAGCTTCAGACAAAGGTTGGAAGAAACAAATGAAATGTGTGAATATATTTTGATGGGTCCAAATAAAGTCTTCAAATAAGATAGTCATGTGTATATGTGTTCATTTATATAAAGTTTTATTTCAAATAAACATATGCACACTGATTTGTACACAGTGTCATGTTTTATGTTGAGAGGAAATGTGAGAGAAAGATGGAGAGGATACATGTAAAAATAATGAATGCTAGACTGAATATAAAATCAAATAATGTAGAAAATTAGGCACAAAATATACTGTAAATGGTAGACAACAAATTAAATAATTACTTTTCCTATCTTAATGCCTCATGGACATCACAATATGAAGCAAGTTTATATTTATGCCATGAGAAAATCTCTATCAGATAAAGAGACTGAATATCCCCAGATTGAAATTAAATTTCCTCTTCCCACTTAAGATGAGATTATAACACAAAATATCTTTCCCCAGGGGAAGCTCAGTAAGTGAACTGAGAAGTGTAATCTCCATTTTCTGAACAAAATTTTACTGGGAAAAAAAAATGTGTATTCAATTTCTAATGTTAAGATAAAATTACCACACCAGTGATTTAAATAAATAATTTATGCTCTGACAATTCTGGAGTTCGGAAGCCTGATACGGGTTTCTCTGGACTAAAATCAACATGTTTGCAGGGCTGGATTTCCTCTGGAAGCTAGAGGGAGGAATCTATTTGTTTCCCTACTTTGCATTCAGACTATAGTAGGAAATGAATATAAATTACAATAAGCAAACATTTCAATATGAGGGATTAAATCAGAACTCAACTTGTGATATAATTAAGAAATTCCTAGTGATTTTGGACAATGTGGCACCAAGCCAAGATGTACAGTGCTCAAGGTTTATATCAAAGGAACACGGAGAAGAACAATTTTTTCTAGACATCAGGGGTTGTGCCTCTACTACAAGTCAATATTTGAAGAGTCAAGGGATCTATTCCAGGAAGGGATGTAACCTATTCCTAAACTTGGAGAAAATCAGGTTTGGGATGAGGCATTTTTCAAAGGTTAGACTGAAGAAGTCAGCAAAGTGCATGAGGAAGAACAATCTTAATTAGCAGTGGATTCTCTTGACTCTATCTTGGTTTCTTGGGAACACAGAATCTCCAGGACATTCCCTTCCCTGTTCAGACCAGTGTCCCATAGGGAAATCATGGGCCTAGAGATTGGAGTAGAAAGAGGGAAAATGTGCTGATTAGTAGATGGGGGAGCTGTAAATATATCCTCTGCTGCATCCCTCAGTCTGTACAACTTTGCACTGAATGGACCGTGGTTATTGCTGTTAGAGTCCTAAGTTTGGTTGGGAGACTCATGCAAGCCTCCTTTCCACTGTCTTTTGTGGGGCCAGAGCTTCAGTCTTCATTAGTACCATCCAGGAAGGGTTTGGACCTTCTCGCAGCGATCTTCCTCTCAGAGCTCCCATCCAGGTGAGTTGGCGAATCCAGGCGGTACTGCAGGAAAGGGTCCAAGAAGATAAAATCCATGCATGTTTACCTGAGGTCTCCTGAGAGCCACCTGCTGGGCCCAGAGCCCAGAGTTTGCTAGCATTGACCTATATAAACTGTCAAGAGAGGTAATGGGGAGCTGCTATATGACACAGGGACCCAAGCCCAGTGTTCATGCTAATCTTTTTACATAGATTGTCAACCACCTCCTTAGGAGAATAGGGGCTTCCCTCATGGCTCAGATGGGAAAGAATCTGCCTGTGATGTGAGAGAACTGGGTTCGATCCCTGGGTTGGGAAGATCCCCTGGAGAAGGGAATGGCAACCCACTCCAGTACTCTTGCCTGGAGAATTCCATGAACAGAGGAGTCTGACAGGCTACAGTCCATGGGGTCACAAAGAGTCAGACACGACTGAGTGAGTAACACTTTCAGGAGGATAAATACCCCTATTCCCACTATTTGGGTAAAGATGTAAACTTTTTGAATGGTTCAGTTGCCTCTCGAAATTCAAACAGTTAATATGTGGTAGATCCAAGATGCAGTGCCGTTTTTAATCTCAAAAGTTGTTATTAATATAGTTTAGAAGTTTCTTTTACCATTTCACCTTAAAAACCTCCCACTATTGTTGTATATTACGCATTTCCATTTCTAAATTGTGGATTTATTCCCTTTGCTTATTTTTATAGTGGGATTTGAATCGATAATGTGACTTGATATCATGGTGATATCTCTTTTATCATTTACATATTTTTTTCTGCTTTATTAGTTAATCTGGGTATCCAGGGGATACACAATGTAAAGAACAGATGGACAAGGGACTCCCCGTGTCTTGAAGTTTTAACAATAGCAGGGAAGCCACTTTATTCTTCAGCATCCTCTAATACAACCCTTCATCACCTCCTTCTTACATTCTCCCAAACAATGGTTAAAGTTTGAAACTTGGATATCTGGGGAAAAAAAGACCCTCAGGTTTTTTCACAGGTTCTTTTCCTTTAAGGCACCCTGATAACTTCTTGTCACCTGCTGTGTTCTCACTGAAGTATCTTTTAAAATATCATTTTGTTTACAGGATTCCTGAATTCCCAATAAAAAATAGCAGCCCTCTCTCTTATGAAAGTGAGTTTTAGTTGCTCAGTCATGTCCAATTCTTTGCTACCCAGTGGACTGTAGCCTGCCAGGCTTCTCTGTCCATGGGCTTCTCCAGGCAAGAATACTGGAGTGGGTAGCCATTCCCTTCTCCATGGAATCTTCCCAACCCAGGGATTGAACCCAGGTCTCCTGCATTGCAGGCAAAATTCAAAACCATCTGGGTGAACACTTCATAGCAGCTGCCACTACCTGGCATGAAATATATTTGCTAATATTCTTTCCTCATTCATGATTAGATTGTAGGACTTTTGTAGGACAAAGCTGACACTAGAACTCATACACAGGGAAGCCACAAAGACTCCTTTAAGGGGATGAGATTCAAACTCGTGTGTGTGTATGTGTGTGTGTGTGTGCACACTTAGTTGCTCAATTGTGTCTGACTGTTCTGAAACCCTTTGGACTGCAGCCCACCAGACCCCTCTGTCCATGAGATTTTTCAGGCAAGAATACTGGAGTGGGTTACTGTTTCTCTGTCTCTCTCTGTACCTAGATATAGACCTCTCTCTCTCCATATATATATGAGTTGAGCTTCCCAGGTGGCACCATTAGTTCTAAAGAACCAGTCTGCCAATGCAGAAGACATAAGAAATGCAGATTTGATCCCTGGGTTGGGAAGGTCCCCTGGAGGGCAACCCACTCTGGTATTCTTGCCTGGAGAATCCCATGGGCAGAGGAGCCTGGTGTTCTACCATCCATAGGGTCACAGAGTCAGACATGACTGAAGTGATTTAGCACGCATGTAAGTTTGCAGTTTAGCCATATATACAAGTGCTGCTAGGCAGTGGCTTCCTCATTGGTGTGTGTGTGTGTATATATATATATATATATATATAAACATGGCTTAATTTAAAACTTTAATATATGCGAGCTATATATATATATAATTAATTGTAATATTTCATCTAGCTAGTAATGCCCATTTGTATGAAAATTAGTCATATTATTTTTTCCTTTTCTAGTCATTACATCTACCTTATGGAACCAGTAATAACACACAGGTTTCAGGATTTCTTCTGGGATTATCAAAGGAACCAGAACTGCGACCCCTCATATTTGGATTTTTCCTCTCTATGTACCTGATCACTGTGTTTGGAAACCTGCTCATCATCCTGGCTGTCAGCTCAGACCCCCACCTCCCCTCCCCTATGTACTTCTTTCTCTCCAACCTTTCCTTTGCAGACATCTGCTTCACCTCCACCACCATCCCAATGATGCTGTGGAACATCCAGACTCACAGCAAAGTCATAACCTATGAAGGCTGCATCATCCAGATGTAGTTTTTCTTACTGTTTGGGGGACTGGACATCTTCATCCTGACTGTGATGGCCTATGACTGGTATGTGGCCATCTGTCACCCTCTGCACTACATGGTCACCATGAAACCCCGGCTCTGTGGTCTTCTGGTTCTGTTATCTTACATTATGAGATTTTCCTGTATTCCTTGTACAGAGGGATATATTTCATTTCTTGTATTCCTTGCTACAGAGCTTAATGGTGGTGCAGCTGTCCTTCTGTACAAACAATGAAATCCCTCACTTTTTCTGTGAAACCAGTCAGTTGTCCTACTTGCTTGTTCTGACACCTCCATCTGTGACATGGTGATGTATTTTGCAGGAGTGCTGATCGGTGGTGTTTCCTTCACGTATATTCTTTACTCTTACTCTCAGACAGTCTCCTCTGTATGTGGAATCTCATCAGCTCAGGGGAAGTATAAAGCATTTTCCACCTGTGCATCTCACCTCTCAGTTGTCTCCTTATTTTACTGTTCAGTCCTAGGAGTGTACATTGTTTCTGCTAATACCCACGGCTCACAGTCAAGTGATGTACACTGTGGTCACCCATGCTGAACCCTTTCATCTACAGTCTCAGGAATAATGACATAAAAGGAGCTCTGAAAATATTACTTACAAAGGAAACTATAAAAGAGATAATTGACGAAGAACTGCTGTTAGTTGCAGGGCTCACAACTTCAAAGCCATAAATTGTGATTATTTGAATCACATTTTGAAACTAGAACTTGCTCTTTCTATTTATTTCCAGAATTTTTATTTCTTTGGCTTCCGTTTATCTAAAAAACTTTAACTACCATTATTATGCTTTATTGTCTCTCTGATATTGAAAAATTTCCCCCTTTTTTATCTTCCAATTTTTCCAGATTTATTCCCAATCTTGAATATTAAATATTTGGAGAATCTCATTTGTCTCATGGGACAATATGCATTTCTCAGTATTTTTTTTTCTCAAATGTCATATATAATCCTATGTAACCTTCCCTTAGTTTTCCTAAAAGCATAACTATAGGCTGTACTAAACCTATGGGGGTAAAGAAGAACACATTTGAGAAAACAAGGTCATTTACATAAGTTTATAGGAGAGGAAAATCTGAGACCACCATTTTTCACTATATAAGCACAACTGCTTGTGTATCAATAACAGTTGTTTTTCATAATTATATAGATTGAACATATAGTGTGTTTTAGCTAATCATTTGTTTTCATTAATTAATTTCAATTAATTATACCCAGCAAGAATACCAAAGTGGATATTCTTTTTCTCCTATATAACCTGTATACGCAGTGCCAACACTAGCCCCTGACTTTGTCTACCAAATACATGTCTCCTAGTGATGTCTCCATGAAAACAGGTATTTGAATAAACCATTGGATTCATATGACCTTGAATACGATGAAGCAAGCTTTAACTTATACTTGGTATCACTCTACATAATATTTCTCTTTCAAAATATACATTTACTTTTTGAAGTAAAATATATGTCACTTGTTTAAGGGGGGGTTATTCTTTGGTGTGAAGTTTTGGAAGGTATGTTTTAAAGTTTTTCATTGAATTACTGACTTTTTTTTCTTGAAATCTTCCAGTGATGCATACAAACATGATTCTTTCTATTGCTCTAAGTAAAATAACTCATCCTTTTCTATATTTCATTATGAACACTAGAGGGACAGTGAATAACCATAATCATCTACAATATATCTCCTATAGGGGGACATTTCTTCAATATTTATTATCATAAATCATTCCCAAGACAATGTGAATCTTCTTAGTCATGTGATTCAGGGTCAGCCGAGTTTCTGCACCAACCTACATGTCCTTCCAAGTTCTCGTAGGTGGCTGGAAAGGATATCAGTGTAGTCATTTTTTACTATTGTTACTTGTGAAAGTGAAAGTTGCTCAGTTGTATCCAACCATTTGCAACCCCATGGACCATAGAGTCCATGGAATTCTCTAGGCCAGAATACTGGAGTAGGTAGCCTTTCCCTTCTCCAGGGGATCTTTCCGACCCAGGGATTGGATCCAGGTCTCCCTCATTGCAGGCAGATTCTTCACCAGCTGAGCCACAAGGGAAGCCCAAGAATACTGGAGTGGATAGACTATTCCTTCTCCAGTGGCTCTTCCAGACCCAGGAATTGCAGGCAGATTCTTTACCAACTGAGCTATCAGGGATTTGATATAAACATAAATAATGATACAATCAGAAATGCTATCTTCAAATATCAGAATAAATGTCAAAAATAAGATCAAGTAGATTATTTTCATTGCCCTCAGTTCTGTGCCTTTGGGTTATTGTATAAATTATTGTATCAGTATCAGTTATTGTGGCATAACAAACCAACATATAATAAAATAACTTATCATAATGACTGTATTTTTGAATGAGATAGTATGATGGGGAGTGGTTCTGAGCCCTGCTTGCCACTTGATGAGTCCTTATTCAGCTAGAAGTTTCTTCATTGTGTTTCTAAGGCTCATCCATGAAACTGTGTGACTCGTGTTCTTTTGTCTTGAACATATTTATGGTCAGTTCACTCCTTGTCTATATCCAGTTTATCCATTTACAGAAAAAAAAATGAGTTTCTGAAATGTGAATCCCTTTACAAAATGTCACAATTCCTATATCCATATATAGCACTTTGCTTTCTTCTCAGTTAGAAGACCTATATTCCATACTTAACTCTAAATATTATCTGACTTATTAATTTTTAACTAATGCCTCAAATTTAATTTTTTCCTGTTAACTAATTTATTAGAGTATCATGCTGTATGCTCAGTTGTGTCCAACTCTTTGTGACCTCATCAGGCTCCTCTGTCCATGGGATTATCCTGGCAAGAATACTGGAGTGGGTGGCCATGTCCTCCTCCAGGGTATCTTCCCAACCTAGGGATTGAACTCACATCTCCTGAAGCTTCTGAATTAGCAGCTGGATCTGTTAACCACTACCACCAACTGGTAAGCCCTATTAGATACATTAAACAACACATATTTAAAAAGTACAGGTGATAGATGGAGGAGAATGATTTTCTCTGAGTAATGTCAGTAATGTGGTATATGATGATTTGTGTGTGTGTGTGCACGCGCATCATTCAGTCATGTCTGACTCTTTGTGACCCCATGGACTGTAGCCCACTAATCTCCTCTGTCCTTGGGATTCTCCAGGCAAGAATACTGGAGTGGGTTGCCATGTCCTTCTTGATACGAGGTATATAGGGAGTTCTAGCATTCTTCTACCACTGGAAACATCAATTTGAATAACTGTCTGTATACAATAATGCCTTTGTAAGTGTCAGGATTCTACACATTTGATTATAGTACACTAATAAGAGAAAAAAAATTAGCAAAGACATTTTTCTGTTATCCTCATTACAACTTTTCCACAAGTGGGCAACAAAGCATGGAGAGAGACACCCTCCCCACGACAGAAAGAAGCTGAAGTGTTTGTCTGACCTCATTGTAACCCATACACCAGGCCATCCCCTGCAGCCTCAGGCTCCAGGCAGACTTCCCCCGACTGAGGCTCCAGTAGAACAATGTCCATGCTCCCAAGTCTGAGGACATCCTACATTGACCAAAACTGTAGGCTGGTCCTGAGAATAGGATGCCATATGATGGCTGAGACCCTAGGAGCTCCACGCTCATCTAAGCACCAAGTCAGCATGACTCCTGTTAACCAGAGCTTTCAGTCTACCCCAGCATGAGGCCAGCTCTTGCAGCCCAACTGCCAGGCCCATTCCAGTGTTCCCTGATGCCTCGTCAACTCCTACAAACCCAAAGTCCAGGTCTATCCCCAGGGCTCCAAGCATCAGGCCTTATCAATCACCTGCCCAGACATAAGACCTGCCCATTTTAGGACTCCAGAAGGAAGCCGAGCAAAAGACATAACTGTTATGCACCGAGCCCATATCTCCGAACCGACCAAGAGAAAGCAAGTCTTCCACAGTAATGCAAAAAGGCAGGAAGGGAGTTTATTTCTAGCGCGCTAGGGTCCGAGTCTCATCCGACACAGTGGAATCCGACAGGGACCCCGAACAAAGGGATATGGCAGTTTATATACAGTCAGTTCTTTGTCTCAGTTACAGGAGTAGCTGGTGTTACATGATTGGCTAGACAGGATGAGTGCATGTCCTGTCTCTTTCTGGTTGGCGTGTATGGGAAGTCTTCCTAATTTGGTCAAGGAATGCTTTTTTTTCTTCCCAGCTAACAGGAAACATGACTCAGGTCCCTGGTGCTATGCACCTTACTGAGCCGTCCGGCCTGCCTGACATTCCCCCTGTTCTTAGATCATACAGCGGAATCTTCCTCTGGTTCCTGAGACACAGTCTGATATTGTTGCCGAAGCACGAACAGCTGTACTGTATTTATGCGTTCCTTTACAAAGGCTACAAGTCTATTGATAATGCATGGGCCAAAGGTAAGCATTAATAAAAGTACTAATAGGGGTCCCAGCAATGTGGAGATTAGGGTGGTCAACCAAGGGGACTGTTGACACCAAGACTCTAACCACCCTTGTTGAGCCTCACGTTCTCTTTTACATTAGGCTAATCCTTCTCTCACTTTGGCCATAGATTCCCTGAGTATTCCGGTGTGATCAGCATAAAAACAGCACTCTTCTCCTAGGGCTGCACAAAGTCCTCCTTGTTGCAGAAAAAGCAGATCTAAACCTCTCCTGTTTTGCAGGACCACTTCAGATAGTGAAGTTAAAGATGATTCTAAATGACTAATAGATTGTTCTATACGGGTAATGTCTTCATCTATGGCCGCTCTTAAAGAGTTAAATCCTTGACTTTGCATGGACAGAGCTGCTATTCCAGTTCCGGCCCCGGCTATTCCCAGACCGAACATAGTTGCTATAGTTATGGCAGTAATGGGCTCTCTCTTAACTTTATAAGCTCTTTCTTGTTGATTAAGAGTCAATTTGTGGGCCCAATAATCATATACAGCTTCTTCCGGTCGATACAGTATCTTTGGTATCACAGCCACCATAACACAGAATTCTTTTTTAGGGTCAAAGATTGAGCTGTGTAAGCATGGAGTCAGCCCCGTGTGTGAACAGACCCACCATCCTCCCATCCGTGGTATTAGCCACCTGGCTATGGGCAAGTCCGTAGGCTCAATGACATGCGCACACAGTGGAGACCTCTCTGATAATATCTTGCCCATACATAACCCTTTTCCCCATACCTCTCTCATTGTAAGGCCTACTTTTCGTTCTCCCCATCGACATTGGGGAGGATCGGTGCCGTTGGCCAGGTCGTAAGAGGCGTTGAGGCCTACTGCCTCGTAATAAGGGGGAATTAAGTTGTAAGATAACCAACAGGATTTAGTTGCCTCAGGATGGGTTTGATTTAAGGTAGCAGAAGCTGCCTTTACTAATTTCCACAGTGGATCTGTTTGTCCAAGTTTAGCAAGGGGGCCTGCCTCTGGGTCTTTTGTTGGTCCCTGGGATGTAGATAGGGAGGTTGTCGGGTAGAGAGCTGCATGGACCTGTTCAATGGGGTTTGGACCGATACTATACATTTGTACCGGTTCTTAAACTTGACTCACAACAATGATCCCATTATAAGTAGTCAGGTCATTTCTAGTCTGAAGTCCCCATGATATCCCATTGACCCAGGCCTTCTCTTTTTTTGCTTTGTCGATGTTAAACCTTATTTTCACCTGGGCAAAGTTATGATCCTTTTCCCAATCGGAGTACGGAGGTACGGGTCCTACAAATGAGAAGTTAAGCAAGTCCCGATTTCCTACATCCCACCGTCTATACCCTGGAGTCTCTGACCCATCATTAGAAGTTACGCAGTCCCAAGATTTACAATAAGAGTCCTGTATCCCCCCACAGATCTTCCAGTTGTGCCTGGGTGCACCTGGACATGCCCAGAATGCATGATTCCGGAGGTAGCCCCTCTTCCAAGGTACATTTACCACCGGCTTAAGGTCAAAGTATAAGTCTGGCCACCAAGTATTTGGTGAATGTATTGCGGTGGTGGAGTTAAGCATCTCACGTGTTAGTCCATTTTGCAGTTTCCAGGTGATTTTGACGGGTCGGTGCGGGTTCACGCTGGCAGCTTCGGAGCAGAGTAACATGGTCATCCATAAGATGGTCCAGACGAGTTGCCTTGGTCCTGTCGACGACGCCAGAGCTTCAGCCTCAGGGGGTTGGACGGGTGCAGAGACGCTTCCCATTCTTTTTTAGCGTCTTCCTGCTCTGCTGAAGTAGCTGGGCGTACGTGGTTGCAATGCACCCAAGGCCCGATACCGTCGACCTTTAGGGCAGTTGGGGTGGTAAGAAAAACAACATAAGGACCCTTCCATTAGGTTCTAGTGCCTTGGTGTGGTGCCTTTTGACCCACACCCAATCTCCGGGGCCGATGTTATGTGAGGGGATAGTCCCCTTGTTTTGACCCTCATGTATTTCCTGGAGCAGTTTCCAGACGCGAGAATGCACTTTGCCCAAAGCCATCAAAGCCTCCTGGAATTGTTCCAAAGTAGGAGCTGGAAGTTTCTTTCCTTCAAATATTGGACATACAGGGGGAGGTGGCCCATACAGAATTTCAAATGGGGTCAGATTAAGCTGATAAGGAGTATTACGTGTGCGAAAGGGGGCAAAGGGAAGGAGAGTCACCCAGTCCCCGCCAGTCTCTATAGCCAATTTAGTTAAAGTTTCCTTTAGGGTCTGATTCATTCTTTCAACTTGCCCCGAGCTCTGTGGGCTGTATTCACAATGTAATTTCCATTTGGTCCCCAGAGCTAGGGGAAGGCTCTGAACTATTTGGCTCACAAAAGCAGGTCCATTATCAGAGCCAACAGTCACCGGCAGACCAAACCTGGGAACTATTTCTTCTAAAATCTTTTTAGCCACTACCATTGCAGTTTCTCCCTTAATAGGAAAAGCTTCCACCCACCCTGAGAAGGTATCTACCAACACTAACAAGTACCGGTAACCATACTTGCCTGGCCTTACCTCGGTGAAATCTATTTCCCAGTGCTGCCCTGGCCCTTCTCCCCGATACCTCAGTCCTGCGTGTTGCCTCTTTCCGGGCCTCATCTGTTGACATGCCTTACAAGCATGTACTATGTTCTTCACAGTTGTTTGGTGCCGGGGGAATCACAGGCGCCCAGTTTGAAAAAGCATCAGAGTCTTTTTCTCTCCCAGATGAGTAGACGAGTGTAGATGCTCACACAGTTGCCGTCCCAACTGAGCAGGGAGTATCAAGTAACCATCGGAGTCTCGGCACCATCCATCCTCTCCTTGTTGGAGGTTGGGACGTTCCTGGATCCAGGCAAGGTCTGTGGATGAATACTCAGGGGTTGGGGGCAAAGTTCCCATACCTGGGGGTGGAAGTCCGATCGCCAACACCGGAGCGATGAAATCTTCATCAGCCGCTTTTCAAGCTGCCAGATCTGTGGCACGATTTCCTCGTGCTGTGGGGCTGTCCCCTTTTTGATGTCCAGGTACATGTACTATTGATACAGCCCGAGGCAACTGCACAGTCTCCAGAAGTCGACAGATTTCTGGCAAGTTTTTAATCTCTTTTCCTTCAGCTGTCAAAAACCCCCGTTCCCAATATATCGGGCCCTGGATGTGTACCATGCCAAAAGCATAGCGACTGTCAGTAAAAATAGTTATTCTTTTTCCTTTAGCTCTCTGTAATGCTTGAATCAGGGCAATTAACTCTGCTCTTTGTGCTGAGGTGTCTGGGGAAAGAGTCTCCGCCCATATCGTCCTCCAGAATCATCTACCACTGCGGCCCCCGCCTGTCTCTGTCCATCTTTTACATAGCTGCTTCCATCTGTAAACCATATTAGCTCACGGTTATCCAGTGGTGTATCTGTTAAGTCCTTCCGTATTGCCGTTACTCCGGCCAGTATCTCATTGCAATCGTGGAGGGGGCTATCCCCCTCCGAATTGGGCAAAAGAGTAGCCAGGTTTAGAGTGCAGGGCGTTTGAAAATGAATCCGTGAGGTGTCAAGTAGCAGGGCCTGGTAGTGTGTCAAGCGGGCATTGGAAATCCATTTACCCGGGGGTTGTTTCAGAACTCTCTCTATAGCATGAGGAGTGTAGACCAAGAGTCTCTGTCCATAAGTCAGTTTATCAACATCATGGACTAGGAGCGCAGTGGCCGTGATGATTCGGAGGCAAGGTGGCCATCCGGCTGCCACTGGGTCCAATTTCTTGGAAAGGTAAGCTATGGGACGCTTCCAAGGTCCCCACTTCTGTGTTAGTACCCCTTTTCCTATCCCTCGCCTTTCATCTATAAATAATTGGAAAGGCTTAGATGGGTCAGGAAGGGCAAGGGCAGGAGCTTCCAGCAAGGCATGCCTGAGCTCCTGAAAGGCCGTTTTCATTGACTCAGTCCATTTCCAGTCTTTGTTTTCTTTGGTCCCTTCATACAGGGGCCTGGCCTTTTCTGCAAACCCCAAGATCCATAATTGGCAATATCCCACAGTTCCCAGAAATTCTCTCACTTGTCTAGGGTTGGCCGGCTCAGGGATCTGGAGGATGGTTTCTTTCATAGCCTGTGTTAGCCACCCTGGCCCTGTTTTATCTTATAACCGAGGTATGTAACCTCTTGCTTGGCAATCTGGGCCTTTTTGGCACTGGCCCTGTAACCTAAAGTCCCCAAGGTTTGGAGAAGGTCACCTGTTGCCTCTTGGCACTCTTTTTCTGTAGTTGCTGCCAGCATAAGGTCATCAACATATTGTAATAAAACAATGGTAGGGTGTTCAACCCGATACTCACGGAGGTCTTCATCCAAGGCCTCGCTAAACAACGTGGGTGAGTTTTTGAAACCCTGTGGTAAGCGAGTCCACGTCAGCTGCACAGGAGTCTGACCACCGTCCTCCTGCCATTCGAAAGCGAAGATCTCTTGGCTTGCAAGGGCAAGAGGCAGACTGAAAAAGGCATCTTTTAAATCTAAAACAGTATACCAAACGTAGCTTGGTGGCAAGCTGCTTAGCAATGTATAAGGGTTAGGAACCGTAGGATGAATATCACTCACCCATTTGTTGACTTCTCGCAGGTCTTGAACTGGTCTAAAATCAGTTCCCCCAGGCTTCTTTACAGGAAGCAGGGGAGTGTTCCATGGGGACCGGCACTTTCTCAAGACCCCAGCGTCTATGAGGCGTTGTATGTGAGGAGTAATTCCTTGCCAAGCCTCTTGACTCATGGGATACTGCTGAACTCTCGCCGGTGTGGCACTGGCTTTCAGTTCCACAATAATAGGGAGCCTCTGTTTGGCCAGTCCCATTCCTGCTGTTTCAGCCCAGGCCTGAGGGTATCTCTGAACCCATGGCTGTACTTCGGGACTTATTGTCACTGGGGCCTTTGGCAAGTACAGTCTGTATTCAGCCTTTAATGCCAAAGACAAGACCTGAAGAGGATGCCCGGTTCCATCTAAAACTGACACTTGCCCATGGTCAAAATGAATTTGGGCATTTACTTTAGACAGTAAATCTCTTCCCAGCAAGGGCGCTGGACACTCAGGTATCACCAGAAAGGAATGGGTCACTTGGTGGGCCCCCAAGTTCACATGCCGTTTTATAGTCCATCCATATCGCTTAGTCCCGGTTGCTCCCTGCACCCAGCTACTTTTCTTAGACATGGGTCCATCTCTTTGGTTTAAGACTGAGTATTGAGCTCCCGTATCCACCATGAAGCCAACCGGTTTCCCCTTCACATTTATAGTTACCCAGGATTCGGGGAGGGGCGTTGAGCCCTGACCCCCCTAGTCACTATCCTCACCCGCGTAGAGGATATGACTGTCTGGAGAGGGAGTCTCGTTCTTGGGATTTTTGGGCCCCTCTTTTAGGTTTTTCTTGGGGCATTTATCTTTCCAATGTCCAATCTCCTTACAAAACGCACATTGGTTTTTTTCAAGCTTACGCCTTGCAGGTTTTTCCTCAGTCTTTGAGTCTAGCTTTTTCCCTTTTTGGAACCTATTTTTGTTTTCAACTCCGGCGAAAAATATCTGAGCCAGCTCTTTTTGGTTCTTATGGTTTTGTTCAGCTCTAAATTCTCTTTCTTCCCTTCTAATGCGGTCCTCTCTCCCCTCTGGGGTCTCTCTATGATTGAAAACTCTCTCTGCTGCCCTCACTAGATCTTCAGGGACTGTTCACCCAGCCTCTCTATCTTTTGTAACTTTCTCCTAGTATCGGGGGCTGCCTGATTCACAAATGCTAGCATAACTGCTGCTCGAGACTCATCTGCCTGTGGGTCCATAGGAGTATACTGTCTAAAAGCTTCCATTATCCTTTCAAGGAAGGCTGCCGGGTTCTCATTTGGCTCTTGCCTCACTGAATTTACCTTGGCCAAATTAGTTGGCTTTCTGGAGGCCGCTCTAAGGCCGGCCATAAGGATCTGGCGGTACATTCGGAGACACTCCCTACGTTCAGCGCGTTCGAAGTCCCAGTTGGGTCGCACCAAGGGGAACCCCTCCTCAATGAGGTTAGGCTGTATTGTGGGCCTCCCATCTACCCCCGGCACGTTCTTCCGAGCTTCTAACAGGATTCGATCGTGCTCCTCTGTAGTGAAAAGCACCTGTAACAGTTGCTGACAATCATCCCAATTGGGGTTGTGAGTAAAGAGGATAGATTCTAAAAGATCAATAAGACCCTGTGGTTTTTCAGAGAAAGAGGGAGTCTGAGTTTTCCAATTGTACAAATCACTAGTGGAAAAGGGCCAATACTGATATGTCTGTTCTCCGCCCTCTCTGGCTGGCCCCGCCCAGACTGGAAACACGTGAACAGTGCAAGAGGGAATTTCCGGGCCTTCTTCTTCTGCTGCGCTGGCCATTTCCCTTGCTCTTCCCCGAGTTCCCTGGGCGGGGCCCCCTTCCCTAGGAGGAGCCGAGGGCTCCGCCCTCCTCCGGGCTTCTCCCGATGAAACTTGTGGAACCTGTGGAAGCAAGGGCGGATGTGGATCCGCATACAGGGGTGGGAACAATTTGGTCTCCAGATCTATCAGATTAGGATACAGAGAATATTCCTGGAAGATCGGCTTTGGTTGATTGTCATCCTTTTTTCCTTCTTTTTCTTTGGAAGCCTTCATGACTAATACCTGTGGGTTTGGCGAAGTTGCGGTTGGGGAAGAGGGATGGGGAGGTTTAAGGGGTTTAGGAGGAGCAAGAACAAAAGGTTTAAGCCATTCCGGCAGATTCCTCACTAGATCCTGCCAGACTAGGATGTAGGGAGTCTGATCAGGGTGTCCGGCAGGACTAGGAGCAAATACCCACTCTTTAACTGCTTGGACAATCTGGGGATTGAAGGTTCCCTCTGGTGGCCAGCCAACGTCAAAGGTGGGCCACTCGGCGGAACAGAAAGTCACCAATTTGCTCTTCTTCACCAGTAACGAAAGATTCTGAGCTCTAGACTTGAAATCAGAAAAATGGTCGGTCATCAGAGATAGCGGAGTAGAAGTAGATTGTCCCATGGGTACAGAGAACACTAATAGCAATAGCGAGACTCACACAGACAGACAGTGCCGGCACACTGAGACACGAAAACAACACTACAAACAGACTCCAACTCCAATATTACTTTCAGTCCTCTCTACAGCACTTGTAACCCCTTCTCTGCTTGCAAGCATCTTACCATCAGGACGTCCTCCGCACCAGCTGCCCTCCCGGTACGCTACTGGGGACCCAGCCTTATGCTGGACTTGCCTCTTCACTTTACTCCCCAGCACGATACCGGGCCCCGGACTTAATCTAGGCCTCTGCTACGTTAGCACCGGTGCTCAGAGCTCTTACCTCCTAACGAGGTGGCCCCCTTCTACCAGGAGAGTTGTTCCCCCCCGGTGGGACGGAGATCCCAGACGAGCCCCCAAATGTTATCTCTGAACCAACCAAGAGAAAGCAAGTCATCCACAGTAATGCAAAAAGGCAGGAAGGGAGTTTATTTCTAGCGCGCTAGGGTCCGAGTCTCATCCGACACAGCGGAATCCGACAGGGACCCCGAACAAAGGGATATGGCAGTTTATATACAGTCAGTTCTTTGTCTCAGTTACAGGAGTAGCTGGCATTACATGATTGGCTAGACAGGATGAGGGCATGTCCTGTCTCTTTCTGGTTGGCGTGTATGGGAAGTCTTCCTAATTTGGTCAAGGAATGCTTTTTTTTCTTCCCAGCTAAGAGGAAACATGACTCAGGTCCCTGGTGCTATGCACCTTACTGAGCCGTCCGGCCTGCCTGACAATAACTATTTGCCTCATCCAGAAACATGACAGGCTGTCTGGTGAAGGACTTTCTATGCCAAGACAGGAAGAGATACCAACTTCTTTAAATGTACACTGATGCAAGGCTGTGAGGATCACAAGTATTCAAGGAAAAAAAGAAACTACTTACAGGATTTCCCAGGTGGTGCCGTGGTAAAGAATCCACCTGCCAAGGCAAGAAACACAGGAGACATGGGTTCATGCCTGTATCCAAAAGACCACTGGGTAGGAAATGGGAAGCCACTCCAATATTCCTGCCTGGAAAATTCCATGGGCAGAGGAGCCTGGCACAAGACAGTTTATGGGGTTGCAAAAAGTCAGACATGACTGAATATGCACAAACTGCAAGGAAACTAATACAGCTCCTATGAATGCCCCTAAAGAAATAGAGATCTGTAAACTGTCTAACTAAATATATATAATAATCCTCTTAAAGAAATTTAAGAAAATGCATGAAAACAGAACAAAACAAAAAACAGAAAAATCAAACAAGGAAAACAATGACTGTTTCATTTCTGCACAGAAGTAACTGGGCTTATATTTTCAAGATGACCCTTAATAATACAGAGGCCAGAACTCAACCAACAGATGGTAACAATTCATGGGATGTCTTTGCAACCAGATTAATAAGGTGTAAAGGTACATGGTGTGGAAGAGGGACACCTGTGACTTGAAATTACTTCAGCAAGGAGGTCACTTTGTTGCTCAACATTCTCTGACATGATCTCTCATCACCCTCCATTTTTCTCACTCCCCTACCAGACACTGCCTTCCTTTCCTGTACTTAACTGATTGAAACAAGCACCTTCCTCAGGACCTTTGCAGGGGCCATGCCCTCTGCCAGGCATACACTTCCCCAGATGAGTTCATTCTCCCTGCTGTCTCTTCCTTGAGGTCTCTTTCGAAACATCATCTTAACTGCAGTTCTGCCAGAACACCAAATAAAAAAATAGTGGCTGCTCTTCACTCTCTTTTATACCTGCTTCTGTTTTCTTCATCACACTTATCACCATCTGACCTATTATATCATTATTTTATTTGTTTGTATGCTTTCTCTGTTGCTGGATTGTATAGATGTTTTTTTTCCTCAGTATCCAATATCCTTGCCTGGATAGTGCCTAAAAAATGTCTGATAGTCAATATATATTCCTCAATTAAATGAAAGATATTTTAAATTAAAAAATGGTATAAATTATGCTTGAAAAAGATCCTGAGATTAGTAAAGGAATTCTTAGCAAGTAATGGAAATGGAATGTCCTAAAGGGGCACTGATCCATAAAGAAAATATTGAAATGAAACTTCTCTGCTTTCACTGTTTATAATAGCCAGAACATGGAAGCAACCTAGATGTCCATCAGCAGACGAATGGATAAGAAAGCTCTGTGGTACATATACACAATGGAGTATTAATCAGCCATTAAAAAGAATACATTTGAATCAGTTCTAATGAGTTGGATGAAACTGGAGCCTATTATACAGAGTGAAGAAATCCAGAAAGAAAAACAACAATACAGTATACTAATGCATATATTTGGAATTTAGAAAAATGGTAACAATAACCCTGTATGTGAGACAGCAAAAGAGACACTGGTTTATAGAACAGTCTTTTGGACTCTGTGGGAGAGGGTGGGATGAATTGGGAGAATGGCATTGAAACATGTATAATATCACATATGAAATGAATCGCCAGTCCAGGTTTGATGCATGATACAGCATGCTCGAGGCTGGTGCACTGGGATGACCCAGAAGGATGGCATGGGGAGGGAGGTGGGAGGGGGGTGCAGGATGAGGAACACGTGTACACCTGTGGTGGATTCAAGTTGATGTATGGCAAAACCAATACAATATTGTAAAGTAATTAGCCTCCAATTAAAATAAATAAATTTAGATTAAAAAAGAAACTTCTCTGCTTTAAAATTATATCAGTGCTTATTTGAGGTTACTAACATGAGCTTGTGTGAATATTAATCTTTCAAACATTTTATTGGCAGTCACTTGTACCACATGGAACCAGAAGAAGTTACCTGAATTTCAGAATGACTTCTGGAATTTTCAGAGACACCAGTAGTGCAGCCGCCATATTGGGACTTTTCCGCTCCAAGCACCTGATCACTGTATGCACAGAACTGTTTATCACTGCAGTCATCAAATCAGATTCTTATTTCCATACCCCCATGTACTTTATCTCTTGCTGACCATTATCAACATCTGTTTCACCTCAACCAATGTTTAGAGTTATATGTAATTAAGGAAGAAAGTCATGACCTATCCAGGCTGCATTATCCAGATGTATTTTTTCACAGTCTTTTCAGAGTTGGGCAATATTCTCCTGAGTTTGATGTCCTGTGACTGGTTTGTGACCATTGACTAGTTTATGACCATCAGAGTACATGCGTCTTTTCAAATTATGGTTTTCTCCAGATATATGCTGCAGGAGTAGGATTGTGGGATGATATGGTAGCTCTATTTTTAGTATTTTTTTTTTAAGGAATCTTCATACTACTCTACATAGTGGCTGTACCAAATTACATTCCCATTAACAGCATTGGGGCTTCCCAGGTGGTGCAGTGGTAAAAAATCTGCCTGCCAATGCAGGAGATGCAAGAGACATGGTTTTAACCCTTGGATTGGAAAGATCCCCTGGAGAAGGAAATGGAAACCCACTCCAGTATTCTTGCCTGGAAAAAGTCTCCTGGACAGAGGAGTCTTGCAGGCTACAGTCCATGGGGTCCCAAAAAGTCGGACATGACTCACCGACTAAACTACATCAACAGTGTGCCTGTGTCAATCTCAATCTCCCAATTTACCCCTCCCTTTCCCCCCTGGTAGCCATAAGTTTGCTTTTTACATTTGTGACTCTATTTCTGTTTTATAAATAAGTTCATTTGTACCATGTAAGTGATACCATATGATATTTCTCTTCTGATTTACTTCACTCAGTATGAAAATCTCTAGGTCTATCCATGTTGCTGCAAATGGCATTATTTCATTCTTTTCCATGACTCAGTAATATTTCACTGTGTATACATTTTCTTTATTCATTCCTCTGTGAATGGACATTTAGGTTGCTTCCATGTTCTGGCTATTGTAAATAGTGCTGCAGTGAACATTGGAGCACATTTATCTTTTCAAATTATGGTTTTCTCTGTATATATGCCTAGGAGTGAGATTGCTGGATCAAATGGTAGTTTTATCTTTAGTTTTTAAAGACACCTCCATGCTATTTTCCATGGTGGCTGTATCAATTTATATTTCCACCAACAGTGTAAGAGGTTTCCCTTTTCTCCAAACCCTCTCCAGCATTTATAGTTTTTAGATTTTTTTTTAATGATAGGCATACTGACTGATGTGAGGTGATACTTTATTGTAGATTTGATTTGCATTTGTCTAATAATTAGCTATGTTGAACATCTTTTTATGTGTCTCATGACTATCTTTATGTCTTCTTTGGATGAATGTCTATTTTAATGTTTCTCTTGTAATTAATGCATATTTTATAATAAGGGGCTAAGCCACAGCTTTTATCTTGTGATATAACTATGAGTCTTCTAATTGCTTTGGTCAAAATGTCAGGAAGCCAAGGAGTATACTACTCAAGGTTTTATATTAAATTTTACAATCTGTCCCTTTTAAAAACAGAGGAATAATAATTTTGTGGAATTTCAGGGACACTATCCCAATCAAAAATCAATGTGTGAAATTCCAGGGAACCTAAACGATACAGGATCTTCAGTCTTAGGCTTTAAGAAAATTTTAACTCCAGGTTTTGATGAGGACATTAGGGTTTAGACTTCTGGAAGGAAGAAGAGTTAATGGAGGAGTGATCACCTGGCTCATAACCTGGTCTCCTAGGAGCAGAGAATCAGCAGAAAAAATTTCATACTTTCTAGATGAGTGTCCCACTGGGCAATCACCTACATGGATTTGGTAGTAAAGGAGGGAAGTATACCTAATGAGCAGAGAGAGAGCTGTAAACACCTTCTCACTGCAGTTTCCCGTGAGTACAAACTTTGATTGGGTGGGGCACAGTTAGTACTTTTGTTGTCCTTAGTCTGGATCAAGGAAGGATGCCTGACCCTTAACAGCTGACTTGTGGGGACTGAGTTCAGTCTCCATCATCTACCACCCAGGGAGGACTTCCACACAGAGAGTTTCCATCCAGGTTAGTTCTGCTACCCAACTGATACAGAAGGTATCAGATAATATGGAAGCTAACTGCTTATCTGAGGTCATCTGAAAGCCAATCCAGTCTAGCCCAGTGCCCAGAGATCACTGTGGTTGTTCACTTGTTTGATTGATGTGTGTGTGTGTGTGTGTGTGTGTGTGTGTGTGTACTGTGTATGCACTCAGTCACTCAGTCAGGTCCGACTCTCTGATGCAGGCTCCTCTGTCCATGAGATTTTCCAGGCAAGAATACTGGAGTGGGTTGCCATTTCCTACTCCAGGGGATCTTCCCAACCCAGCGATGAAACCTGAGTCTCCTATGGCTCCTTCATTGGCAGGCTGATTCTTTACCACTTGCCACCTGAAAAGCTGTTTGATTAATAGATCAATGTATTTTTATGATGCTGTAAAGAGACATGAACATTGAACTCAGCAATTTGAGGGTCAATGATACCAATTAAATCTTAGTGATGGAAATCCAGTTAGAAGGGGAAATGGGGGGAGGGTGTTATGTATTTTGAGTAGAGTGAAATTTATGTCCAAGAACCTATTAATTAATAGGAGTAAACAAATAGAATATTAATTGTGGAGAGATGTTCAGGGAAGTATGGAGTTTCCTTTCATTTTTAAGATAGTGCCTATTTGACTATATACCCATATGATAAGAAGATCAAGACCAAGGAATGACTGCAAATTAATCTTTACAATAGCATTTCATGAGATACATGTTTCAGAATATCTTCTGTCACTCAGGGTGTCCATCTGAAAAAGAATTATTTTATATGTCAAAGAGGTATACAGCCAGCTTTATTCTGCAACTATTTATTATCTTGTGAAGCTGAATATATATGTGAATTTGTTAGACATTTACTTTCTTGACGCAAGTTACATATATGTGGCATTTGATTCGATATACTGGGTTGGAATATTTTCATTCCTGCTTTTCACTGAGTTCTTTCAAAGAACTGAAGTTTTCCCACAAACTGACTGCTTGCCGCTTAGCTCTTTTACATATTATAAATGTGTCTGTGGGCCACTGTGAGTGTTTACTACTTTTCGTGATCAAATCAATCCATCAGCCATAGAATGCTCCCTCCATTGCATTTTAATTTTTTGTTTTCATTACTGAAATATTTGAGGTTTCACTTTAACATTCTTCAGTCTTAAATCATTGCTTTAAACAAAAATATTAGTGAAATTTCCTGTATCTCCTTAGTGCTAATAAATCACTTGTGTACCTATTTCCAGTGTGGCAAGAAGATCCCCTGGAGAAGGAAATAGCAACCCTCTCCAGTATTCTTGCTTGGAGAATTCCATGGACAGAAGAGCCTGGTGGGCTATAATCCATGGAGTTGCAAAAAGTCAGACATGACTGAGTGACTAACACTTTCACTTTCCAGAGCTGAAGTTATTGAATTGTAGTCTCTTTCTAATTATTTCTGATGAAACTCCGTTCTGTTTTATATAATGGCCATTTCACAAATTACACAGATTTCACAAATTGTATTAACACCAATAGTGCACAAAGTTCACTTTTCTCCACATTCTTATAATCACTTCTTAGCTCTAGTATTTTTGACAATCACCATTATAACAGGAATAGATAATATTTCATTCAGTTTTGACTTGAAGTTCCCTAATGAACAGCATTGTTGTGTGCCTTTTCACGTACCTGTTGACCATTTGAGTATCTCTTTGGAAAACATCTACTCATATCCTTTCCCTATTTTTTATTTGAATTTTTTTTGCTACTGGGTTGTATGCTCAGTAGTCTGTATTGTGTCTAACTCTTTGCAACACCATGAACTGTAACTCTCCAGGTTCCTCTGTCCATGGAGTTTTCCAGGCAAGAATACTGGAGTGGGTTGTCACTTCCTCCTGCAGGAGATATTTCTCACCCAGGGATCAAACCCACATCTCCTCTGACTCCTGCATTAGAAGGCAGATTCTTTATCACTAAGCTACCAGGGAAGCCCTGCTGGGTTGTATGAGTTCCTTTTATAGTTTGAATATTAACTCCCTTTCAGATATCTTGTTTGAAAATATTTTTTCCATTTCCATATCTTTTTTTTTGGTCATGCTGTTAGTTTTGTTTTGTTTTGTTTTTTTTCCCTGTAGATGCTGTCTAGTTTGATGTAGTGCCCCTTGGTTATTTCTTATTTTGATACTTTGTTGACATGTCAAATCCAAAATAAATATTTCCAAGAACTATGCTAAGAAATCACTTCCATATGTTTTCCTCTAGGATTTTAATGGTTTTAGGTCTACTTATGTCTTTAATTCATTTAGGAGGAATTTCTTGGACTACCCTAAAGTAGTGGTCCAATATCATTCTGCTTTATGTAGCTGGACAATTTTTCCAGTATTACTTATAGAAGAGGCCATATTTTCCCTATTTTATATTAATGTGTTCTTTGTCATAGATTCATTAACCATTTAAGTGTTATTTTATTAATGGGATCCCAATTTTGTTACATAGTTATACATGTCTGTTTTTTTGCTAGTACCCTGCTGTTTAATGACTAGAGCCTTGTAGCATATGTTTGAAAGCAGAAAGTGATGACTCTAGCTCTGTCCTTCTTTCTCAAGATTACTTTGGAAATTTATGGTTTTGTGATTTCTTATTATGAATTTTAGGATTGTTTATCTGTTTCTGTGAGAAATGCCATTGAAATATTGACAGGGATTGCATTGAATCTGTAGATTTGCTTTGACTAATATAAACATTATAAGAATAACATTTTTTTTGACTCTAAAAACATGGGATATTTTCCATTTATTTGTATCTTCTTCAATTCCTGTCAACAATGTCTTGTAATTTTCAGCATAGAAATTCATTGGTTGAACTTATTCCTAAGCATTTGGTTGTATTTAATGCTATTGTAAATACTACTGCTTTCTTTATTTCCTTTTTGATAATTTGTGGTTAGTATATAAAATTGCTACTTATTTGTATATGTTAATTTTGTATCCTGCATTTTAGTGAATTTTTTAATTAGCTGTAACATTTTTCACAGATGTTTTTTAGGATTGTATTATATGTATGTCATCTGCAAAAAAAAAAAAAAAGACAATTTTACTTATTTTCCAAATCTTATGTGTTTTATTTCTTTTTTGTGCTTTAATGCTCTGACTAGGGACTTCTAGAACCATGTGGAATAGGAGTGGTGAGAGAGAGTACCCTTGTCTCGCTCCTGATCATACAGGTAAAACTTTAATTTTTTTCACCATTTAGTATGAAGTTAGCTGTGGGTACATCATATGTGATGCTTTTATGCATGTTAGGGCATTTTTGCTTTTTATCTTCTTCCACTCAAAGACCAGACAAGAATGGGAAAATTGTCAGCAAGCAATATGAATTCCAGAAATAAATGATAGAATTTCTCATTAAGGGTGGAACATAACATGGTGACAAAAAAGCTTAAAAAAATGGGAAAAAAAGAAATAAAGACAAAAAATAAAAAAGAAATAAAACACATAAGATTTGGAAAATAAGTAAAATTGTCCTTTTTTTTTTGGCAGATGGCATACATATAATACAATTTCCTAATCAGGGATAGCAATAGGGAATCCCACAGAGGATTAGGTCCATACACAAAACTATTGATATTAATTTTGTTACTGCAAAGTATAAACTAACTGTTTTAATTTTGTGGGTGAAAGCCATTTGTATAAAGATAACTAATGATATTTTTCTCCTTTCTTATACTCAACTTCAACAAACGGAAGAAGAAAATCTTACAGTAGTTTCAGGATTTCTTCTTCTGGGATTTTCAAATGAACAAGAATTGCAGCCCATCACATTCATGATTTTCTTCTTCCTGTATCTGATCACTGTGTTTGGAAATTTGGCTATCATCCTAGCCACCATTTCTGACTCCCACCTCCACACACCTATGTACTTCTTCCTCTCCAACCTGTCCTTTGTAGACATCTGTGTTACCTCTACCACCATCCCAAAGATGCTGTGGAACGTCCAGAACCAGGGGAAGCTGATAAGCTATGAAAGCTGCATTACTCAGATGTACTTTGTCATACTCTTTGTAGGGTTGGATGACTTTCTGCTAACAGTGATGGCCTATGACCGCTTTGTGGCCATCTGTCACCCCCTGCACTACACAGTCATTATGAATCCATGGCTTTGTGGCATTATGCTCCTGGTCTCCTGGATCATCAGTGTCTTACATTCCTTCTTACAAACCTTAATGGTTTTGCAGCTTGCCTTCTATACACATTTAGAAATCCCTCATTATTTCTGTGAACTTAATCAGTTGATTCAACTTGCCTGCTCTGATACCTTTCTTAATGACATTGTGATGTATTTTGCAGCCCCACTTCTGGGTGGTGGTCCCCTAGTTGGTATCATTTACTCATACTCTAAGATAGTGTCTTCCATTTGTAGAATCTCATCATCTCAAGGGAAGTATAAAGCATTTTCCACTTGTGCATCTCACCTTTCAATTGTCTCCTTATTCTATTGTACATGCTTAGGAGTGTACCTAAGCTCTGCTGTTACCCACAGCTCACACTCAAGTGCAACAGCCTCGTTGATGTACACAGTGGTCACACCCATGCTGAACCCCTTCATATACAGTCTGAGAAATAAAGACATAAAGAAGGCTATGAAAAGATATGTGGGGATGGCAGCTACACAGGGTGCAACTGTCCTGGAGTTGAACAAGGCCATATGAGTACAGGGTTCATAATCTTGGAGCCAGAATGTATGATTTCGGCAGTTTTGCCTCTTATCATTTTCCTGCTCTCCCAAATTATTTTCTATTTCAAATCATATGACTTTGGGTTTCATTAAAAAGTATTTTTCCCAAATAAAGAATTTAATATCAAACCCTATAGCAGAAAGTGAAGAAGAACTAAAAAGCCTCTTGATAAAAGTGAAAGAGGAAAGTGAAAAAGTTGGCTTAAAACTCATCATTCAGAAAACCAAGATCATGGTATCCAGTCCCATCACTTCATGACAAATAAATGGGGAAACAATGGAAACAGTGACAGACTTTACTTTCTTGGGCTCCAAAATCACTGCAGATGGTGATTGCAGCCATGAAATCAAAAGACACTTGCTCCTTGAAAGAATAGCTATGACCAACCTAGACAGCATATTGAAAAGCAGAGACGTTACTTTGCCAACAAAGTAAGAGGGTAACAGGCAGGAAGGCCAGGGGTCTTAAAACGGAGGAAATAGGTTGCAAGTGTCAGACATTTTTTTATCTCTCTCCTAAGTGTCAGAAAACAAACTAGTGATATATATGTATTTCCCCTTCTGTATACAAATTAAAAAGAGGTTTCTCTTAAAATACTATGTTGCCATAATGACACCTGGTTCCACGTAAACTTAACTTTTCTCAGATCTTGAGCTAACCAATGCATTTTTCTTATGGAAATGTTTGTCTTAAGCTATGTTAATGTACTATACATTTACCCCAAACTCTGACATCAAGTAGATTTCCCCTAAAGGCTCAGAACTGACTTGACAAACCAGTATGTTATCCTCATATATTGTTCTCCTTATCCATGTAAGTGGAACTGTTTGTATGGTAATCTGCCATTCTACAAGATTCTAGTCAATCAGTATATGGCCCAGGATGACCAGCCTGGTGCCAAGATTATCTCAAAATGCATCTTGTGGGTGAAGGGCCTGGTGCCTTCTCCGAGTTTTTAGGCATTCCTCTTTCATTAACAGACTGCTAGTAACTATATAACATCCAGCATACAAAAACTAGCTATCTGGCATTGAAACATGTATAATATCATATATGAAATGAATTGCCAGTCCAGGTTTGATGCATGATACAGGATGCTTGGGGCTGGTGCACTGGGATGACCCAGAGGGATGGTACAGGGAAGGAGGTGGGAGGGGGGTTCAGGATGGGGAATACGTGTACACCCGTGGTGGATTCATATTGATGTATGGCAAAACCAATACAATATTGTAAAGTAATTAGCTTCCAATTAAAATAAATAAATTTACATTTTAAAAAAAACTAGCTATAAAAAAACTAGTGGGTATTCTTTCTGTCCCCTTCTGATGTCTATGTCAGAAGCTTTCTCTATCTCTTTTATACTTTAATAAAACTTTATTATACAAAAGCTCTGAGCAATCAAGCCTCATCTCTGGCCCCAGATTGAATTCTCCTACTCCAGAGGCCAAGAATCCTGTTATCTTTTGTGGTTCAGCAACAACCTTTCAAAAAGTATATCTAGTCACAGCTATAGTTTTTCCAGTAGTCATATATGGATGTGAGAGTTGGACTATAAAGAAAGCTGAGCACTGAAGAATTGATGCTTTTGATCTGTGGTGTTGGAGAAGACTCTTGAGAGTCCCTTGAACTGCAAGGAGATCCAACCAGTCCATCCTAAAGGAAATCACTCCTAAATGTTCACTGGAAGGACTGATGCTGAAACTGAAACTCCAATACTTTGGCCACCTGATGCGAAGAACTGACTCATTTGAAAAGACCCTGATGCTGGGAAATATTTAAGGCAGGAGGAGAAGGGAATGATAGAGGATGAGATGGTTAGATGGCATCACTGGCTCAATGGGCATGAGTTTGTGTTGGTCCTGGGAGTTGGTGATGGACAGAGAGGCCTGGCATGCTGAAGTCCATGGGGTCGCAAAGAGTCAGACACAATTGAGTGACTGAACTGCCTGAAGCCATGTTTTGTTTTGTTTTTTTAAGTAAAAGATTAGTCATGAGTTGTACGCTGCCTTGGAAAGAAATACACTCAGATACAATCATATTTATATGTTTCTATAAGATTTAAAGGAAAGTCTCAGAGAATTTTTTCCTTTTGGGGCCATCATTTTTCCATATCTCTATATTAATTTATAGGTGAACTTGACTCCAATATATATTGTGTTTTATATTCAGTCACTGACTTTTATTTTCCTCACTAGGATCCTTTTCTCTTATTCAATTCCATGTCCACAATGCCTGCCATGGCCACTGGCAAAAAATAGATCATTAGGTATATGTCTCCATGTGGAGTATTTATTCAACACAACTTAGAATAAACAAATTAACTTAATATGTCCTTGTAGTCATTGTTGCTGTTCAGTCACCAAGTCGTGTCTGACTCTTTCAACCCCTTGGACTGCAGCAATCCAGGCTTCCCTGCCCCTCACCATCTACCAGAGTTTGCCCAAGTTCATGTCCATTGAGTCGATGATGCCGTCCAACCATCTCATCCTCTGTTGCTCTCTTCTCCTTCTCCCTTCGCAGCATCAGGGTCTTTAACAGTGAGTCAGCTACCTTGCATCAGGTGGCCAAATGATTGGAGCTTTAGCTTCAGCATCAATCCTTCCAATGAATATTCAGGATTGATTTTCTTTAAGATTTATTGTTTTGATCTCCTTGCTGTCCAAGGGACTCTCAAGAGTCTTCTCCAGCATCACAGTTGTTTGACACTGTACCTTTTTTATGGTCCAGCTCGCACATCCATACATGACTACTGGAAAGACCATAGCCTTGACTATACGGACCTTTTTTTTTGCAAAGTAATGTCTTCGCTTTTTCATACATGTCTAGGTTTGTCATAGCTTTCCTGCCAAGAAACAACTGTCTTCTAATTTTATGGCTACAATCACCATCCACAGTGATTTTGGAACCCAAGAAGAGGAAATCTGTCACTGCCTCCAACCTTTTCCCGTTCTATTCGCCATGAAGTAATGGGACCAGTTGCCGTGATCTCAGTTTTTTTTTTTTTTTTTCAATATCGAGTCATAGGTGACCCTAAATATGACAAAGCAAATTTTAAAATTATATGTTATATGCAAAATATTTGCTTTTCAAGTTGTAAATCTACTCATTGACATATGGAAGATTTGTGTTTATCTTTTAGAGGGTTTATATAATGGAGTGAAGGACTTGTTGGATTGCTTCAATTGTTGGATTGTTTCAATGGGATTGGCCATCTTCCTAACTCTCTTTGAAAATGCCGTGCTACCTACATATATAAATCCTTCCATTTCTCTAGATGATATGCCTCAGTCTTTTCTAAACTGCAACATCATTTCTAAAGGAGTAGTGAACTAACATATTATTCATTCCATGTCTACTTGTAGAATGAACAAAATGTTAATCTTCATGAGAAGTTACGATTCACAGGAGAGTTTGAATTCCTTTCCAATCATGTGATTCAGGGACAGCAGATTTTCTGCATGAAAACGCAACTCCTTCTCACCTGTCCAAGTTCCCTGGAACAGAACTTCACTTTTTAGTAGAGTTGTCTGAAATAAACTATATCAGAGTTATCATGAATAGTGCCCTCAAATATCAGAACAGGGATCGCTGACATAAGAAGTAGTGAACTCTTAGAACTGTCCTCAGTTCAGATGACTTTGTTATATCAGTTAACTATTGTTGTATAATAGGTCTTCATAAAATCAAGTGGTTTAATTGAATGCCTGTATTATTAAAAGGGGCTACATGATGCAAAGTTGTTCTGAACTCTACTGGGTTCCTTATGAGTGTGGAGTCAGTTGTCAGGCTCTGCAGTGGGTTTTAAGGTTCGTCCCTGTCCCGTGTGTCTATAGTGCCTTTTGGTCTCGAACCAATTTATGGTCAGTTGACTTCATTTATATTTTTAAAGTTCTATTTACAGGAAAAAAAAAAACATATTTAGCATATAAATTACTTTGACTTCAATGCACTGATCCTATATGTTTGTGACATTTTGCTTTTGTCATAGTTAGAAAACATACCTTCCACTCATTTTAAGGGTGAATCAGCTACCTTTGTGCTTTCTAGATCCCGCTTCAACCATGAGATATTTTTTTCATTTAAAGAATCCTAATTAAGTAAATAAATTAATTTACAAAAAATAAAGAATTCATTGGCATATACTGAACATAATAAACTGCACCGGTTAAGTGTAAATTTTGATGAATTAAAGAAACTACAGAATCAAGAGGGCATACTGCAGTTTTGCATTTGTATATATTAATAATTCAAGGAAATACAAAATAAGCTTTGAGGGTTTTGTATGTAATTAGGAAAAATTTAGTTTCCATAAATCTCAATTTTCTTATTTCTGAAGATGCAAGCATGCTAAATTGCTTCAGTTGTGTCTGGTTCTTTGCACTTCATGGGCTGTAGCCTGCCAGGTTCCTCTGACGGGATATCCCAGTCAAGAATACTGGAGTGGGTTGCCATTCCCTTTTCCAGGGGAAGCTTTCTGACCCATGTCTCCTGCATTGGCAGGTGGACTCTTTAACACTGAGCCATCTGGGAAGCCTATATTTCTGAAGGTACTGTGAGATTAAAAAAAAAAAAAAATTAAAGAGATATGTATGGTGAATTTAAAAAGTGTGGAAATATATCATTATATTCAAAGAAAACATTCATGAGAGTGGTCTGTGTATATGCATTTGTACACATTCTTCTTTCAAATAAGCACAAACACATTTACATGCAAATGCATAGACAACTATGATCTCTTCTTTTATGGTGAAACAGAATTTGAGAGGAAGTTGGAGATGATAGAAATCAAAGAATGAATGTTTGAATTAACATGAACAACAGTGTAGAAATTTAGAAACAGAATTAAAATAGAATGCTGCTAAGTCACTTCAGTCGTGTCTGACTCTGTGCAACCCCATATGGGTGACCTTAATTTTCATAGTAAATTATATTCCTGTATTTATTCCTCAAAAGCCTCAGAATCAGACCATCAGACTCATACTTACATTTATGAAAAGGCCATTTACTGAGCCAGCTAGAGCAGGTAGCCTGTCTCTAGAAGTACTTAAAACTTAGTCTTCTATTGAGATGGAATTGCAAGGTAACACAGCCTCACCCAAGGTAAGTTAAACAAATGAAATGAGAGGTTTAACCTTAGTTGTCTGAGACAAAATTTTATTTAATATATAATTAAATTTATATAATATATAATATAATTATATAATATATAAACTAACATATTCTAAGGTTTTTGGGATTTGTAGCTAGACATCTTTTGGAAGTCCTTATTTTGTTTACTGGTTTCCCAAGTGGCTTTACTGGTAAAGAATTCAGCTGTCAATGCAGGAGATGCAGGTTTGATCCCTGGGTCAGGAAGATCCCCTGAAGGAGGAAATAGTAGTCCACTCCAGTATTCTAGCCTGGAAAATCCCATGGACATAGGAACCTGGCGGGCTACAGTCCAAAGAGTCTGATGCAACTGAGTACAACAACACATTCTGTTTACTACACAGTCTTTTCAGAAGTATACTAAATGAAGTCCCTTGAGGTTTGTAATATAAATCATATGCAGAATATATGGTAGCCTCTGAATTGGTTGAATATGCTTTTCATTTAAGTCTTATATTAGCAAAATATATGGTGAAGAAAAATTGAACCCAGCTGACTCAACACATGACCACAGTCTTGCAACTCAGACAGTGGTCCATAGATTAGGACCTGCAGCATCAATATCATCCAGGAGCTTGTTGGAAATGCAGAGTTTCTGGGATCATAGGAGACATGCTGAATCAGAATTTATATTTGAACTAGCGTCCCTAGTTCCCTAGTTTACCAGTTACTCCTGTGCACATCAAAAAGTTGAAGTGTCGGTCCAGAATTGATATTCTTTCCATTGATATTTGTGCTTGATGTTTTGTTGGTGCTATTCTCCGCATTGCTTGTGTTACCAGCCTGTCACTCCAGACAATGTCAAATATCCCCAGGAGGAAAATCGTACATGGTTGATAAACACTGCTACAGAGTTTGAGAACTGAAAGCATCCTGACATATTTCCAATCAAGATTCCATTCGTTAATCAGACTATAACCTGAGCAGATCAAACCGATACAATATTGTAAAGTAATTAGCCTCCTATTAAAATAAATAAATTTAAATTAAAAAAAGAAAGTTGTTGAAAGAGTGATCAAAAAAAAAAAAATCCCTCTAAACTCCACTCTTGCATGAAGAACAGAGATCATAATAGTAACTATTCATAGACAATAGGACTTCCTCAGTGGCTCAGTGGGTAAAGAATCTGCTTGCAATGCAGGAAACACAGGACATGCATCTTCTATCCCTGGATCAGGAAGATCCCCTGAAGGAGAAAATGGCAACCCACTCCAGTACTCTCTTGCCTGATAAATCCCATGGAGAGGAGCCTGGCAGGCTACAGCCCATAGTGTTACAAAAGAGTCAGATACGACTAAATGACTAAGCATGCATAGACAAGACTTTTCAAAACAAAATTAGACAATACATATTAAGTGCTAAGACCTAAATATATCTCTTGTAATTAACAAACTTTTAATACTGAGCTTTAAGTAACACTTCTACTGCTATATAAATATGAAATCCCTCATTATTTGGCAAAAGTGTCACAAAGCTAAGGACGGTATTATAAAAGTTTTACGTCATAGAAAAAAAGATATCCCCCTTGTTAAGGAGGGAAAAATCAACCTTCTAGAAAAATCAGGAGTTTTATCCCCATCACAAGTCAAGGCTTTGGAAGTCCAAGAAACGTAAGCAAGATGAGTTGCTCAATATTATAAACTGGAAAAAAACAACTTCAGGGTAGACCTCTGGAAGTCAGGAGAAGTATTAGATAAGGAATAATAAAAACTGAATTCACCTGGCTTATAGCCCAGTCACTTAGGAACAGAGACTCAACAAGGAAATTATTCTTTCTGTTCAGACTAGTGTCTGGCAAGAAGACCAATTATTTAGAAGCATTTGTAACAGGAGAGAAATGTGCTAATGAGCAGACAGGGAGTTGTATATAGTCCCCTACTGCATCCCTCAGGATGGACAGGATGTGGTTGCTTGGTGAAAATTCAGAGTAATTTTTAGATGCTAAAAAAGAGACACAAACATTGAACTCAGTAAGGTAATGTTCAGTGATAAGAATGAACTATTAATAGGAATGGAAGCTCCATCAGAAAAGAGATGAGAGGCAAAAAAAGTACTTCTAGTTAAAGTAGGACTTATGTCAAAGTATCTTATTATTAACTGGAGTGGAGAAATAGTGTACTAGCTGTGGAGGGGTATAAAATGAAATGAAAACATTTCTAAGTTTTAAGATGGCATATTTGACCATGTTTACTTATTGATAAGAAAGATCCACACCAAGGAATTCTTGCAAATGGATCTTTGCAAAAATCCTTGTGGTTGTGAGAAACATATTTCACAGTATCTTCTGTGGAAAAAAAATTTTAGATGTGAGAAGAGGTATGCTAATTATCTTACTTTGCAATCATTTCATTACCTATGAGGGTAGTTATGTTTGTGGGTTTATTAGCCATTTACTTCCTTTATCTCTAATTATCTGTATGACTCCTTGCTTTGGTAGAGAAGAATCAGAGAAACTTTGTTCCTATTTTTGATTGCAACTCTTCAATAACAGAATTGGACTTTTTGTGTGTGGCTGTTTGTCATTTAGTTCTTTTATCTATATATAATGTATTGGAGGGGAACTGTGGGTGTTTATAAATTTTGTGTGGTCAAACCTATCCGTCAATCACACTGTGTGTTCTCCATTGTTTTTTATTTTTAAGTTTTGTTTTTTTTTTTTTTTCCTGAAGGAGATGAGCTGTCATTTTAATGTTTTCCACTTGCAAATCATTGTTTTAAGCAAAAATGATGCTAAAATTTGTGACTCATTAGTGCTAATATGGGGCTTCCCAGGTGGCCCTAGTGGTAAAGAACCTGCCTGCCAACGCAGGAGACATAAGAGATGTGGGTTTGATGACTAGGCTGGGAAGATTGCCTGGAGAGGGCATGGCAATCTATTACAGTATTCTTGCCAGGAGAATTCCTGTGGAGAGAGGAGCCTGGCATGCTGCAGTCAATGGGGTTGCAAAGAGTCAGACTGAAGCAACTTAACACATCACAGTGCTAATACATCACCCATTACACTTTTTCCATGTCAACGAAAAAAAGTGCACACCATGAGAGTTGCAAATTTTTTTAAATTTAAATTTATTTATTTTAATTGGAGGCTAATTACTTTACAATATTGTATTGATTTTGCCATACATCAACATGAATCTGCCATGGGTGTACACGTGTTCCCAATCCTGAACCTCCCTCCCACCTCCCTCCCCATACCATCCCTCTGGGTCATCCCAGTGCACCAGCCCCAAGCATCCTGTATCCTGCATCAAACCTAGACTGGCGATTCATTTCTTGGTTAAGTTTTATTTGTAACAACAGGAAGTCTGCAGCCCAGAAGACAGCACCTCAGATAGCTTCAAAGAGGTAGGGGGAAATGACGGCATATATGTGATTTTGTTATGCAGTCGGGCACATACTTTTTTGTAGACAATTTCTGCTGGTCTTATGAAGCTTCTGCTATTCACAAGAAACAATTGTCACTATGAAGGATTTTAGTGCTTTTCTAGATATGAGGAGATACAAGACTTGGGCTCATAAAATCATTTCCTGAGAGTATCTAATTATCTGGAGACCTGTCCCGCCAGTTCCCCCTGTTCCCTGCTCCTGCCACCAGCACAGAGTGCCTCATTTCTACTCTCTACCCTGAGCTCCTTCAGGAGTGTTGGAGGTCAGCAGCTGCAACAGTGCACTTGTCAAATGGCAAGTGCCAATTTGGATTTGACATCCAACACATTTTTACATCTCTGTTATTTCTTTTATTTTATTTTTTTAAATATAAATTTGTTTATTTTAATTGGAGGTTAATTACTTTACAATATTGTATTGGTTATTTCTTATTGATCTTTTTGTCTGTTTTTATTAGATCATGTCTAAAAGTTGCATCACAATTGGCCATCACGTGGAAGGTTTTCTTCTTTACCATATGACTAAAGATAATCTCTATTCTCTTTTAGCACATTGAAATCCACGAATCTTCTTATAAGATGAAATTCTAACTAAATACTGTTTTCTCCCTACATTCTAAAAGCTCTTCTGTTGCATTATTTATTTCCAGGTCTTTGCTAGTTTAATTTTATGTTCGTAACTACCACACAATTGCACTCATCTCACATGCTGTAAAGTAATGCTCAAAATTCTCCAAGCCAGGCTTCAGCAATATGTGAACCGTGAACTCCCTGATGTACAAGCTGGTTTTAGAAAAGGCAGAGGAACCAGACATCAAATTGCCAACATCCGCTGGATCATGGAAAAAGCAAGAGAATTCCAGAAAAACATCTATTTCTGCTTTATTGACTATGCCAAAGCCTTTGACTGTGTGGATCACAATAAACTGCGGGAAATTCTGAAAGAGATGGGAATACCAGACCACCGGACCTGCCTCTTGAGAAATCTGTATGCAGGTCAGGAAGCAACAGTTAGAACTGGACGTGGAACAACAGACTCATTCCAAATAGGAAAAGGAGTATATCAAGGCTGTATATTGTCACTCTGCTTATTTAACTTCTATGCAGAGTACATCATGAGAAATGCTGGACTGGAAGAAACACAAGCTGGTATCAAGATTGCCAGGAGAAATATCAATCACCTCAGATATGCAGATGACACCACCCTTATGGCAGAAAGTGAAGAGGAACTAAAAAGCCTCTTGATGAAAGTGAAAGAGGAGAGTGAAAAAGTTGGCTTAAAGCTCAACATTCAGAAAACGAAGATCATGGCATCCAGTCCCATCACTTCATGGGAAATAGATGGGGAAACAGTGGAAACAGTGTCAGACTTTATTTTTTGGGGCTCCAAAATCACTGCAGATGGTGACTGCAGCCATGAAATTAAAAGATGCTTACTCCTTGGAAGAAAAGTTATGACCAACCTAGATAGTATATTGAAAAGCAGAGACATTGCTTTGCCGACTAAGGTCCATCTAGTCAAGGCTATGGTTTTTCCAGTAGTCATGTATGGATGTGAGAGTTGGACTGTGAAGAAGGCTGAGCACCAAAGAATTGATGCTTTTGAACTGTGGTGTTGGAGCAGACTCTTGAGAGTCCCCTGCACTGCAAGGTGATCCAACCAGTCCATTCTGAAGGAGTTCGGCCCTGGGATTTCTTCTGGAAGGAATGATGCTAAAGCTGAAACTCCAATACTTTGGCCACCTCATGCGAAGAGTTGACTCATTGGAAAAGAGGCTGGGAGGGATTGGGGGCAGGAGGAGAAGGGGACGACCGAGGATGAGGGGCTGGATGGCATCACTGACTCGATGGACGTGAGTCTGAGTGAACTCTGGGAGATGGTGATGAACAGGGAGGCCTGGCATGCTGCGATTCATGGGGTCGCAAAGAGCCGGACATGACTGAGCAACTGAACTGAACTGAACTGAACTGAACCAATGTTGATGTCATTAAATTATTACTAGTTCATATGTTTATGCAACTTAGTTATAGAATTTCATTTGATTTTGTCTCATAGTTATTTTTTATTTGGAGGATAATTGCTTTACAATGTTGTTCTGGTTTCTGCTATAGAACAACACGAATAAGCCAGAATTATATATATTTTAATAATTATATCATATATAAATATATAATATAAATATAAACATATATCCCTCCTCTTGAGCCTCCCTCCCTCCCCTTGCCACCCCACTCCTCTAGGTCTGGGCTCCCTGTGTTATATAGCAGCTTCCAAATAGCTAGCTATTTTACACATGGTAGCGTATATATGTCAACGCTACTTGCTCAGTTTATCCCCTCCTCTCCTTCCCCTGCTGCATCCACAAGTCCATTCTCTATGTCTGCATCTCCATTCCTTCCCTGCAAATAGGTTCATCAGTACTGTTTTTCTAGATTCCACATAAAACGTCTAGTTGTTTTTAAACCACTCCGTTTAACCTAATTGTATTCTCACCAACAATTTTCCATAAAATTTTAGATTCTTTTAAAACTTCACTTTTTATGTTATCCACACATGCTCCATATACTTCATAAGTACTCTTTTGTTTGAATGCAGTCATTTTCCCTACTCCCTGCTCCATTTTAATATTTCCTCATGGGCTTGCCTCCAATCACTAGTCTAATGATGATTCATTGTTCATGGCCATTCAACATTTCATGGTGTGCCTGCGTTACCCTCACTTTTACTCTTGTATTCTTTATTGTTATGTTGCTTCTTTAATCAATGCTACTAATAAATGTTGAGATAGTGATGTTTGAACTGTGGTTGGAATCATGGATGATTTTGTCACCCAGGATACACTGAGCAATATTCTGTTTTTGTTTTTTTTCTTTTTTTTTGTCTGTTACACAGGTGGCTCCACAGGGGTCACAATGTATAAGACAGATTCTGCCACAATGATCTGGACTTGAATGTCAACCATGCCAACTCTGAAGAGCCTCAAATTAAAGACTATAAGCATTTTAAATGTTGATAGCTGTCTTCAGACTGTTTACCTAAAAAGTTGCAACACTCATGTTTCTGCCAGAAAAATCAGAGTATGCCACTGCTACTAATTCTTTAAGTTTTCCCCAAGATGATGCTATGAAAGAGATTTCTTCTCGTTTTCTTAAATTATATACTGAGGTAGAGTAAATATCTATATATTTGGTCACCACTTTGATTTGCCTATTATTATTATGTACCCATAAATTATAAGTCAAGTTTTCCACAGTTCATAGCCTTTCAAATAATTGTTACAAAAGATTGGTTTTCAGTTGGCTTTTAGGTGACACTGGCAATAATTTTAAAAATATTTTCTTAGTTAAATGTGTTTATTGTCTTACTTTGAGTTTCTTGCTTTATCTAAAATAGTTTTATCCAGCAACTATTTTATATGTAGATTTCAATATGTTTATCTATACTGTGTTGGTTCTTCTTACGCTGATGCTGTAACTCTCATTTTTTGTAAGATGTTTGAGGGCAGGAGGAAATTTATTTTTGCAAGCTTGACAGATGTTTGTGCTAGATTTTTTTTTCTCCCAGCAATTCAATCCTTCTAAATAAACTGAAGTACAACCTTGTCATATATTGTATGCTCATAAATAATGAGATACTTCATTCAACAAATAATAATTGAGCATGTGCTACATACCAGTACACTCTAGGAACATTATATATCATTTTATCTTATATCTAGTTCATTGCCAATTTAACCTATTTTGACATCATAAGTTACTGCTACTGTATTTCTTGTTCAATTAGTTTTCAACACTCCATTTCATTTTATTTACTGCATTTGTTTTGAAATTCTACTATTTTAACCTAATTTCAGTCTCCTTGCCATTCTTTTTATTTCCTAACTTTTCATTTTTATAAATTGATTTTTGTACAAGTGTATCTATATTTACACACTTGGTTAAAACACAAAGGTGAACAAAATAGAAGTCCCTGCCTGTTTAGATCTGTCACCATAGTTGAGAAGATAGAGTACAATGAAAGAAATGTGTGTATAATACGATGTCCAGAATATAATAGGGAAAAATTGAAAATAGGAAAAACTAATAATACTATTTTGTTACTGATAGTGACAAAAAATGTTACTCTGTAAAAATGTTGGAATAATCAAGATATGAGCCAGTCTTATGTGTACAGACTTGGGATGTCATTGTTACAGCTTGAACTGGAGTAAGCCCTAAGGACTCATCAGAAAAGGAACAAAATCAAAGAATAACAAGGAGAAGATGCAACATATAAAAAGAGAGATAGAGTCTGGCCTCTTCTGCTATTAGATCATGTAAAACCAATCAGTCAAATGAATAGGAAATAGCCGTAGGAAAAGCAAGTTTTGCTGCCTGTATGAAAATTAACCGAGTTACCTTTACATTCGTTGCACGTTACATACATCCCTTTGTGAAGTATTGTTTTATTCTCTTTGCTCATTTTTCTCTCGGGCTGTACAGTCTGTATCTCACTACATCACAACTTTATCTCTTGGATTACGTTATTTTTTCCTCTTTTATTACTTTTCCTAGACATCAAAGAAATATAGTAACACATGAAATGTTCCAGAATCAAAGGAATTACTTTTCCACATATTTTCTCAGGGAGGGTTTCAGCTTATTAGATCTTTAGATCTTTATTTTCTCTTGTGTCCATCTCTCTCTCTCTCTTTTTCTCTCAGAATGTATACCTATATCTTAAAAATAAGGTTTACAGAAATAATACAGAAAATACACAAACATATTTTTTACTGGAAAAAGTTATATATATTTTAATGCAAGGCATCAACCCCATAGACCGTAGCCCACCAGGCTCCTAGGTCCATGGAATTCTTCAGGGAAGAATACTGGAGTGGGTTGCCATTCCCTGGTAAAGCATCTGCCTACAATGCAGGAGACCTGGGTTCAACCCCTGGGTCGGGAAGATCTCCTGGAGAAGGAAATGGCACCCCACTCCAGTATTCTTGCCTGGAAAATCCCATGGACAGAAGAGCCTGGTAGGCTGCAGTCCATGGGGTTGCAAAGAGTCGGACACGACTGAGTGACTTCACTTTCACTTTCACTTTCTCCAGGGACTCTTCCCAACCCAGGGATCAAACCCAGGTCTCTCACACTGCACACAGGTTCTGTACTGTTTGAGCCACCAGAAAAGCCCACATACACAAACATATTTGTTTATTGAAAAAAAAATATGGATTGTTAATACAAAGCATAAGGTGGCCATGCCACAACTGAACGCCAAGTTGGTACCTGGAAATTTAAAAACTGTAAATTCTGGAAATGAATAATAAATTATTTACAAATAATCTGACCTGATCAATTTGAGTTTTATCATCTCTAAGTTAATCAGGGTCGCTAGGGGTGAAATATAGATGAAAGCAACAGTGTAGGAAGACAGGGGCTACTCTGTGTTTGTGTTTCTGCCCATGTCTTGTGAAGTGTGCAGAGTTCTGAGACCGGGGGAGCTCACATATTCTGAGGTGACTAATATACAGAGGCCAGAGCTCAGTCAACAGAAGAGATTCATTTACAGGACATCTTTGCAACAATTTCATTGTGTGGATGAGAGACCCCTGTGACTCGAAGTTTCGGCAGCAACGGGGAGGCCACCTTGTTTTTCAGCATCCTCTGACGCCATCTCTCCTCACTCTTCCTCCTGCTCCTGTCACTCCACACACTGAACATGTTAAATAAGCAGCTTCCTAAAGCCTTTGCACGGACTGTGCTCCCGGCCCGACACACATTTCATCTGATATATTTGTGGCTCCTGCTTCCTTTTCTTGAAAGTCTGTGTCAAATGTCACCATATTTCCGTGTCTTACATGAACATTTTCCCAAAACTGCACTCTTCTTCACTCTTTCCCTTTTAGCAGCAGGCAAATTTCTTCAAAGCACCTGTCACCCTTTGGCATGCTAAATACTTTTTTACTTGGTCATGTGTTTTTTCCTCCATGGCTGGATTTTTAGGAGCTTTTATTATTCAGAATGCTCCCATCTTTGCCTAGGCAGCACCTGGAACATTATACTGAATTTATATTCCCAAAATGAAGGAAATAACTTTTCATGAAATGTGCTGAATATATGATATGTCGGGGAAAATGCTAAAAGCAGAAAAAGTTTTCAAATTAGAGATGAAGTTGTTGTTGTTTACTCACTAAGTCATATCGGACTCTGCCACCCCGTGGACTGTAGCCCACAGGCTCCTCTGTCCATGGGATTTCCCAGGCAAGAATACTGGAGTGGGCTGCCTTTCCCTTCTCCAGGGGATCTTTCTGACCCTGGGATCAAACCAGCATCTTCTGCATTGCAGGTGGATTCTTTATCGCTGAGCCACCAGGGAAGCCCAGAGATGATTAGATTAATCAATAAAAGGGACCTGGTCTGTGAATAAAATGTTGAAATTAATTTTTTGGCAGAAAGAAGTAAATGATAGCATTTCAACAAAGTGAGCCATGCCTGATTGTGTGAAAATTAGTCAGGTTCTTTTTTCTTTCTTTCTTTCTTTTTTTTTTTTTTTGGAGTTACCTGCACCACTAAGGTGGCACTAAGGAACCAAACAGGAGTTTCAGAATTTCTTCTTCTGAGTTTTTCAGAGGAACAACACTTCAGCCCCTCTCCATGTGCCTGAACACTGTATTTGGAAACCTGCTCATCATCCTGGCCGTCAGCTCAGATTCCCACCTCCACACCCCCATGTACTTCTTTTCTAACCTGTCCTTTGTAGACATCTGTGTCACCTCCACCACCATCCCAAAGATGCTATGGAGCATCCAGACACAGAGCAAAGTTATAACTTATGAAGCCTGTATCACCCAGGTGTGTGTGTGTGTGTGTGTGTGTGTGTGTGTGTGTGTGTGTGTGTGCGCGCGTGTGTGTTTGGTATGTTGTTTGCAGATTTGGATAACTTCCTCCTGACAGCAATGGCCTATAACCACTTTCTGGACATCTGTCACCCCCTGCACTGGGTAGCCCTCATGAACTCCTAGCTCTGTGGAATTCTGGTTCTGGTTAGCTGGGTCATCAGTGTCCTGCATTCCTTATTAGAAAGCTTAATGGTGTTGAGGTTGTCCTTCTGTAGCGAGGTGAAAATCCCTCACTATTTTTGTGAACTCAAACAATTGGCTTATCTTGCCTGTTCTGACAACTTTCTTAATGACATGGTGTTGAAATTTGCAGCTGGGCTGTTGGGTAGTATTCCCCTTGTTGCTATCTTTTACTCTTATTCTAAGTTGGTCTCCTCCATACGTAGAATTGTATCAGCTCAGGGGAAGTATAAAGCATTCCCCACCTGTGCGTCTCACCTCTCAGTTGTCTCCTTATTTTACTGTACAGGTTTAGGAGTGTACCTTAGCTCTGCTGCTACCCACAGCTCACACTCAAGTAAAACAGCCTCTGTGATGCACACTGTGGTCACACCCATGCTGAACCCTTTCATCTACAGTTTGAGGAACAAAGACTTAAAGACGGCTCTGAAAACATTCATTAAAATAGCAGTTATAAAAAGCAGATTTTCCTGGGCTGAAGAAGGGTTTACAGTTGAAGCTTGAAATGTTCAAAGCCTCAGAGCCAGAAATTACAGACCTTTGACAGTTTAAGAAAGCAGAAATTTCTCCTTTGATTTACTTGGAATTTACCTTTGTTTGACTTCAGGTCCTCCATACACTTTGCTGCTGTTCAGTTGCTAAGTCATGTCCAACTCTTTACGACCTCATGGACTGCAGTGTGCCAGGCTTCTCTGTCCTTCACTGTCTCCCAGAGTTTGTTCAAACTCACGTCCATTGAGTAAGTGATGCCATTCAACCATTTCACCTTCTGTTGTCCCCTTCTCCTCCTGCCGTCCATCTTTCCCAGCATCAGGGACTTTAACAATGAATCAGCTCTTTGCCTCAGGTGGCCAAAGTAGAGCTTCAGCTTAAGCATCAGTCCTTCCAATGATTATTCTGAGTTGATTTCCTTTGGATTGACTGGTTGGATCTTCTTGCAGTCCAAAGGATTCTCAAGAGCCTTCTCCAGCACCACAATTCGAAAGCATCACTTCTTCGACACTCAGCCTTCTTTCTGGTCCAGCTGTCACTTCCCTACATGACTGCTGGAAAGATCATAGCTTTGACTATATCAGCTCAGTTCAGTTCAGTTCCGTTCATTTCAGTCATTCTGTTGTGTCTGACTCTTTGTGACGCCATGAATTGCAGCACGCCAGGCCTCCCCGTCTATCACCAACTCCCGGAGTTCACTCAGACTCACGTCCATCGAGTCAGTGATGCCATCCAGCCATCTCAACATCTGTCGTCCCCTTCTCCTCCTGCCCCCAATCCCTCCCAGCATCAGAGTCTTTTCCAATGATTCAACTCTTCACATAGATCTTTACAAAACTCACTTGATTAGGCTTTGTGATCTCTCCCATTTTCATAAGCTTTTCCATTTTTTGGTTTTCCCACTCAAATTTATTCTCAAACAGATCAGAACAATTGGGAAATTACTGTTTATGGTATGCCTAGATGGATTTCTTAAGAAAAATTTATTCTGAAATAAAATACATAGTAACAAGTCTTCTTCCTTTGTTGTATTAAAAGGATAGTCAAGCTTTTTGCCACTCCTGTGGCAAAAATATACTCTAGGCACCTGTTGCTATTTTTATGTTTATAGAAAGGAAAATCTCAGCCCACAGAATTTCACTTTTGTTTATATCGTTCCCCTGTGGGTCACTATGTTAACTGCTTTCCCTAATATCCTAGACTCTACATTCAGTGTATTTTACAAGGTTTCAATAAATTTTATTTTTCTCATTAGGAATCTATCATCTTTTTCAGGTCTGGGTCCACGATTCCTACCACTGTCACTGGAAAAAGTAGATTATCAAATACATGTTTCCATGTGGAGTCTCCAAGGTAACACTTTTTGATTCTTTTTTTTTTTTTTCCTGATTTTTAAGATGTAGTTGACTTCCAATACTGTATTAGTTTCAAGTGTACATCACAGTTATTCAATTTTTTTACAGATTATATTTCTTATTAAAAATATTCATGTATTTATTTGGCTGTGTCAAGTCCTAGTTGCAGCGTGTAGAATCCTCATTGCAGGGCATGGGCTCAATAGTTGTGGCACAAGGGCTTAGCTGTCCCACAGCATGTGGGCTATCAGTGCCCTGAACAGGGACCAAACCACGCCCTCTGCATTGGAAGGTGAATTCTTAACCATTGGACCACCATGGAAGTCCTCAGATTATATTTCATTAAATGATGTTAGAAGAAAATGGATGTAGTTACCTGTGCTATATAATGCATACTTTTTACTCACTTATTTTGCAGTAGTTTGTATATCTTCATACCATTCCCCTAACTTGCCCAACACCATTATCTTTTAGATTCCACCTAAAAGTGATATAATACAGTATTTATCTTTCTCTGTCTGACTTAGCATAACATTCTTTAGGTCCTTCCACATTGCTACAAATGACAGGTTTTCATTCTTAAAAGGTGAACAACATGGATGAATAGTATTCACCTTCCCAGGCAACTCAGTGGTAAAAAGAATCAGACTGCCAAGCAGGAGACACACGTTTGATCCCTGGGGTGGGAATATCCCCTGCAGAAGCAAATGGTGACATACTCAAGTGTTCTTATTTGGGAAATCCCATGGACAGAGGAGCCCGGCAGGCTGCAGTCCATGGGATCACAAAGAGTCAGACACGACTTAGCAACTAAGTGACAACAACAATGATATTCTGTTATATATATATATATATATATATATATATATATATATATACATACATATATATATAAGTTTTGTGTGTTTTTGCCTTTTTGTTTCTGGTAGAAGAGCTTCTTTCAACATTTCATTTAAGACAGTTCCATTCTTAATGAACATTTTGCAAAACCCCAAATGAGCTTTCTGGCCAACCCAGTATGAGGGGAAAAATCTGTGTGCAATGAGGTAATTAGACGATCTTAACTTTAAGGACTTGTATATCCAATTCCTTCCCTAGGTTTTGGAAGTTCTCTGTTTTATTTAAGCTCTTAGTTTTATTTATTTAAGTAAACCTTCCACTCTTTCCTTCCTCTGTTCTCCTGGGGCACCCATTATCTCAATGTTGTCCTTCCTAAAAGAGTGTTAACTCTCATTGAATTTCCTCATTTTTAAATATCTCATTTCTCTTCCCTCTTCTACTTGTATCATTTCTATATTTCCATCTTCAAACTCACTAATTCTGTCCCATTTCCAGTGATTTCTAATGCATTCTTCATCTGGTTTATTATATATTTTTTTCAGCTCTGGAATTTCTGTGTGGTTCTATCTGAAAGCTTCAATGTTTTGGAAAAGCATTCCCTCTAATCATTCATTTTATTCCATTGAACTGCCTGTTGAGCTTCTTCATGAGAGCTACCTCGTCTCTATTGGTATTCCATACACTGAAGTTTGGTTTCTGGAGAGTTGTTATTTTATTTTTGTGATAGTGTTTCTGTGGTTCTTCCTAGTGTTTGACAGGTTATTCAACTGGTGCATTTGAAAAAGGGAGCCCTTTTCTATTTGCTTCTAACCATTCAGTGGTAGGGGGCTTCCCAGGTGGGGCAGCAGTTAAGTCGCCAGTCCAGTTTCGATGCATGATACTGGATGCTTGGGGCTGGTGCACTGGGATGACCCAGAGGGATGGTACGGGGAGGGAGGGGGGAAGGGGGTTCAGGATGGGGAACACATGTATACCTGTGGTGGATTCATGTTGCTGTATGGCAAAACCAATACAATATTGTAAAGTAATTAACCTTCTATTAAAATAAATAAATTTATTAAAACCAAAACCAAACCAAAACAAGAACCTCCCTGCCAATCCAGGAGACACTTGTTGCCTCCTTTTGTTGTCCGGTAGCTGGCACTAGACTTTTTGTTTGCTTCTCTTACAGAGGCAGCATTTGTTTATCATTTGAAAATTTGCACTTTGCAAATTCCACCACCTCTGTCAAAGGTGTCGTTCTTCACCCTAGTTTCCTAGGCCTCTGGGGTTGTTGATGCCTTGGTGCTGCTGGTATTGTTGGAGTGCTGCCTGAGGCACTGGAATGGAGGCTTTTCCCACGTGTCTGGGATCTCCTGAGTTACAGGCTCTGCCACCCTCCTGTCGGGGGTTGGTGAATGGAGAAGTTGGGGTTGCAGATGTGCCTCTGCTTTCCCTCAGGTCTCCATCCTATATGGACCCTTCTTAGATGTACACAATTATGGAATTCTCTAATATCCTGGTATGTTGTACAGAGCCACCTTCCTTGGGTTGTAGATTTTTTCTTGTTGATTGACAGGGAGAGACAAAGGAGCCTTTCATTAGCCATGCCATAGAAGATAAGATACTTCATATAGAAAACCTAAAATCTCCACCAAAGGTATATTGAAACTATTAAAATGAATTCAGAAAAGCTACAAGATAAAAAATTATTGTATAGATATCTGTGACTTTTCTATTCACCAGTAATCAATAATCAACTATCAGAATGAGAAATAAATAAAGGCAAGGGAAAAAGGGGGGAGGCCTAATTAAATTTAAAATCTTTTGCACAGCAAAGGAAACCAACTAAAAAGTAAAACGACAACCTACAGAATTGGAGAAAATATTTTCAGGTAATATCACTGATGGGATTTGGTATCCAAAATATAAAAACAATTCATACAATTCAGTTAAAAATAAAACAACCCAGTCAAAAAATGAGCTAAAGACCCGAATAGACTTTTTTCCTAAAGAAGACAAATAGATGACTAACCAATACATGAAAAGCTACTCAATATCATGAATGTCTAGAAAAATGAAAATCAAAACAAAAATGACATTATCCTTGTCAGGATGACTATCATCAAAACATCTACAAATCGCAGTGTTGAAGAGGATGTCATGGAAAGGGCCCCCTTGCAAACTGTTGGCAGGGATGTAAATTGGTACAGGCATTGTGGAAGACAGTATGGAAGTTCCTCAAAAGCTAAAAACAGAACAAACACATGATCCAGAAATTATTCTTCTGTGTATTTATTCAAAGTAAATGAAAATACTAATTAATATGCCCCTATATTCATTATCTCATGTTTACTATAGCCAACATATAGGTTCAACCTAAGTGTTCATTGACAGAAGAATGGATAAAAATGATATGTTATATCTATATGATGGGATACTATTTAAGTATAAATATGTGAAATTTTGCCATTTTCAGCAATATGGATATAAACTTTGAAAGTATTATGCTAAGTGGAATAAATGAGAAAAAATCCCATGATTTCATTTATATTTGGATTATGAAAAACAGAAAAATAAATGAAGAAGCAATCAAACATAAACACATAGATACAGAGAAGAGAGTAGTTGTTACTAGAGGGAAAGTATGGAGGAGGAAAAAACGGGTCAAGGGGGCCAGCTGTACAGTGACAAAAGGACACTAAATGTTTTGTGGTGAGAATACTTGCTGTGTACAGAGAATTCAAAATATAATGCTGCACATATTAAACATATATAGTGTTGTGAACCAACAGCACTGTGTTAGTCTTTCAGTTGTGTCTGACTCTTTAGGACCCCATGGGCTAAAGCTCACCAGGCTTCTCTGTCCATGGAATTTTCCAGGCAAGAATACTGGAGTGGGCTGCCATTCCCTTCTCAGGGATCTTCTCAACCCAGGGATCGAACCCAGGTCTCCCACATTGCAGGCAGATTCTTTACCCTCTGAGCCACCAGCAAAACCCATAAGACAATATTACTTCAAGAAAAAGAAAAAAAAAAAAAAAGATTTGAATACTACTATTGGTGAGAATGGGCAGAAAAGTTAAACATGTGCAGTACTGGTGTTGATATAATTTATGGTATAGTCCCTATGGAAAACTGTAACTAAATTACTCAAAAAATGAAAAAAAAAAAAAAAGAATGGGAATATGTTACAACAATTTTACTTCTGGGTATATTTCCAAAGAATTGAACTCTCCATAAAAATATATGTACCCTTTTTCATTGCAACATTATCCATCCTGATAAAACATATGGAAACAACCAAAGTATTAACTGTTGCCTCAATGCCTCTGATTGTTGTGTTCAGTCATTCAGGCTTGTCTGATTCTTTGCAACCATGGGGATTGTAGCTCACCAGGCTTCTCTGTCAATGGAATTTTCCAGGATGAATGCTGAAGCAGTTTGTCATTTTCTACATCAGGAAATCTTCCTGACCCAGAAACAGAACCCAGGTCTCTTGTGTCTCCTGCACTGGCAGGCGGATTCTTTACCACTGAGCCACCTGGAGAGCCTCATTTTGTAAATGGATTTTTAAAAATATTGTATATATTGGAATGTTGTTGTTCAGTCACTCAGTCATGTCCAACTTTTTGCACCCATGAACTGTAGCACGCCAGGCCTCTCTGTCCCTCACCATTTCCCAAGTTTGCCCAAGTTCATCTCTATTGCATCAGTGATGCCATCTGGCCATCTCATCCTCTGATGACCTCTTCTTCTTCTTCCCTCAATCTTTCCCAGGATCAGGGACTTTTCCAATGAATCAGCTGTTCACATCAGATGACCAAAATACTGTACTTTCAACTTTAGCATCAGTCCTTCAATGAGTATTCAGGGTTGATTTCCCTTAAGATTGACTGATTTGATCTCCTTGCTGTCCCAGGGACTCTCAGAAGTCTTCAGCACCACAGTTCAAAGGCATCAAATTTTTGGTGCTCCACCTTTCTTACATTGTACATGACCGCTGGGAAGAGTAATGTCTCTGCTTTTCAGCACACTGTCTAGGTTAATCATACCTTTCCTTCCAAGAAGCAAATGTCTTCTTATTTCATAGCTGTAGTCACCATCAGCAGTGATTTTAGAGCCCAAGGAGAGGAAATCTGTCACTACTTTCACCTTTTCCGCATCTGTTTGTCATGAAGTAATGGGGTCAGATGCCATGATCTTAGTTTTTTTTTTTTTTTTTTTATATTTAGTTTTAAGTGAAAGAGCTGGCTTAAAACTAAATATTGGAATGTATTTGACCATAATAAAAGGAAATCCTGCCATCTGTGACAAGATGGCTGGACACTTAAAGCATCATGCTAACAAGAATGATCTAGACACTGAAAACTAAATACTGCATTGTCTCGCATCTATGTGAAATATAAAAAAGCCAAAGTTATAGAAATAGAGAGTAGAATGATGATTTCCAAGAACAGAGGTGTGAGGGATTTGGGGGAATGTTAGTCAAAGTGTCCAAACTTCCAGTTAGAAGATGAATAAGTTTTGAAGATCTAAGAGACAGGGTGGTGACAACAAGTAACAAAATTCTTATTGGATATATATCTGTATTAAGTTCCTGTTGCTTCCATTAAAAATTACAAATTCATACTCATGTTTCTGGATAGCAGAAGTCTAAAATTGTTTGTTTTGAGTTAAAATAATGAGATGAGCATGGCTGGCTTTCTCCTGGAGGCTCAAAGTAGTAATTCACTTCCTCTCCTCTTCCAGGTTCTAGAAGCCACCTGTATTGCTTGGCTAATAGCAGCATCTTCAAAGTTAGCAGCTTCAAGTTTTCAAGTCCCTCTGTGACTCCAGCACTTCTCATCCACATGTAGAGAGCCACTGTAATTAAGTTAGTCCCACCTGCATAATCCTGGCTGAGCTCATTAGAAGCTCTACTCTACTTACATCCTTAATCATCACTTACTGGTATAAAATACAATGTTCAAAGATCATCACATCTTTTGGAAGCCCTTATTATGTACACTACACATATTTTTTTTCACAAGTAGATTATTTGGTATGATTCAAGGGCCCTTGAAAGAATTGTACATAGAAAGTATCACAGAGTCTGGAATGAATCCATACAGTTTTTATCACATATTTCAAACAAAAAATTTATTAAGAATTTCATGGAAAGATAATTTTTTGGGGAAAAATGTAAAACTCTGTACATGTGACTCAAAAAATATAACCACAGCCTGGCTTACTCACAGAATGGCCATAGTCCAGTACCTGCTTCATCGGCGTCTCTCAAGACCTTGTTAGAAGAATAAAGTCTCATGGTTCACCGGGGATGAGCAGAATCAGGAACTGCATTTGAACTCTCATCAGGTTTATTGAGGGCTTCCCTGGGGGCTCAGTGGTAAAGAATCTGCCTGCAATGCAGGAGCAGCAGGAGGTGCAGGTTCATTCCCTGGGTTGGAAAGATACCCTGGAGGTAGAGCATGGCAACCCACGCCAGTATTTTTGCCTGGAGAATCCCATGGACAGAGGAGTCTGGTGGGCCACAAAGATTCTGACATGACTGAAGTGACTTAGCATACATGCAAAGGTTGATGGATATGCACAATGAAGTAGGAAAAGTGCTAGTCTAGAAGAGGTTTACTCATTTTCCCACTCTTGACATTTTGGAGCAAGGTCATTATTTTTGTGTGGTACAGTCCTGGAAACATAAAAGATGTGGGTTCAGTCCTTGAGTTGGGAAGATCCCCTGGAGGAGGGAATGGAAGCCCACTCCAGTATTTTTACCTGCAGAATCTCATGGACAGAGGAATCTTGAGGGCTACAGTCCATAGGGTCAAAAAGAGTCAGACACAATTGAAATGACCACACACACACACACACACACACACACACACACGCACACACACACCCTGAACATTGCAGTTGTTTAGCAGAATCCCTTCAAACCATGCCAGATATTATCGAGGCCAAAGACATTTCTGGTTGAGAACCACTGGTGCAGAGTTTGAAAACTGGAAACTGTCTGACAAGATTCCAATAAAGGCCTCATGCCTTACTCAGATTATAACTGGCAGATCACTAATTCCCATGAAGACCATTTCTGCAACTAAAAATTGATTTCATAATAGTACCATCTCATGGAATGGTCTTTACTAAAATTAAATTATTATATAATCCCTATATGGTGTTATGATCCAAAAATGTCTTCTATGATTAACAAATATTTTAATGAGGGACTGACCAACCAGTTTTAACTTGTGCTGTAAGTATTAAATTTTCACATGTTTTGGCAAAATTATGAATTGATGCAGTGTACTGTCCAAGGTTTTGTATTAAAGGAACAAAATTATCCCGCTGCTTGAAGATGGTAATAGTCATTTTCTAGAGATAGCAGGAGTGGGGACTCATCAGGATCAATGCTTTAATTAGGGACCTAATCAAGATAGAATCCTCAGACTGAGATTCTGGAGAAATTTGAACTCAGATTTGGGATGAATGGCAACCCACTCCAGTACTCTTGCCTGGAAAATCCCATGGACAGAGGAGCCTGGTGGGCTGCAGTCCATGAGGTCGCTAAGAGTCAGACACGACTGAGCGGCTTCACTTTCACTTTTCACTTACATGCATTGGAGAAGGCAATGGCAACCCACTCCAGTGTTCTTGCCTGGAGAATCCCAGGGACGAGGGAGCCTGGTGGGCTGCCATCTCTGGGGTCGCACAGAGTCAGACACGACTGAAGCGACTTAGCAGCAGCAGCTACAGTCCATAAGGTTGCAAAGGGTCAGACAGAACTGAAGTGACTTTAGCACACACAGTGCAACTTTAAGGTTTATTCCCGTAGGCAAACAGGAGCGGTCATGAAGGAGTAATAAACACTGAATTCATCTGCCTTGTAACATTGTCTCCTAGACACAGAGAATGAGCAGGAAAACTTCTCTATCTGTCCAGACCACAGTCCCTCAGGGAAATCAGCTAATTAGAGGTGGTGATACAAGAGGGAAATGTACCTAATGAGCAGACACTGGGAGCTGTAAATATCTCCTCTGCTGCATCCCTCCTTCTGCCCATCCTTGGGCTGGATGGTGCACAGCTGTTGCTTGTAGAGTTATAACTCTGGTTGGGGGGACAATGATTCACTCCATCCTCCTGTCTTGTCTAGAAACTGAGCGTCTATCTCCATCATCAACAAACCAACAGAATTTTCGACATTTATGTCCAAATGTTCCTCTTAGAGACTCCAACCAGGTGAGTGCAAGCGCCCAGGAAATAATGCAGGATATGATCAAAGGGAATGGCAGGCAAGAATATTTTACCTGAGTTCACTTGAACGCCAATGCGGACTAACCCGAGCTATGATTTCTGTAGTTGTCTGTTTGCTTGATTAGTTATGACTATATTAATTTATGATGCTCAAAATGTTCAAAATATTAAAATCTACAATCAAGGGTCAATGTTGACCATTAAATGGCGCACATAAGAGCCCAATTAGAATAGGGAATGAGATATGAAAATTACTTCTTAAAAATAGAACCTAGGTCCAGGGAGCTTTGAGATTAATTGGAGTAGAGAATAGCGTATTAGCTGTGCTTGGATGTACAGAGATGTAAGGACTATTTTTAATATAGAGCATATTTGACTACTGATGAGGAATATACAGACCAGACAATGTTGCCACACATTGCCTTGCAACAACAGTTCATGAGATATATATTTCAGAATATTATGTCTCTCAGTATTCAAATAAAAAATATTATGGGAAAGACTGTTAATGAATTTAATTTACAGTTGTTTTATTTCCACTAAGGTTGAATACATGTGTAGTCAGCCAGTTACTTCCTGCATTGAAAAAGGAGTGATTTTCCTGTTCAATTCCTTTACTTTTGTACAGTATATACAACACATTTTTATTCTTTTTAAAAAATAATTGTATTGTTTCAAATTAGAATAGTTAACATGAAGCAAATGTTTGCAATTAAGTTATTTCATATATGTATAGAAGAATTTGTTCAGAATGTCCAGAATTTATAAATTTTATGTGTCACCTTATGTTCCTTCCCATCATTACTTTAAAGATTTAACTGAATGCATTCTTACTTAAATACTTTAATTTGCAAATCCTTGCTTTAAACAGAAATGAAAATGAATGTTCCTGTGCATATTATGAGCTAATAAGTCATGCTTTATACGTGTTCCCACTATTTCCCACATTTCTTATTCCTCATTGTTCAATTTATTCTATTGTGATTAGATTTACTTATAAAAGTTGCATCATGTTCCATCAACATATGGAAGACTTTCTTTGCATTTAGCTTAAGATCACCTTTATCTTCTTTTTCTTCTTTTTTTTCATGAATTTATTTTTTTTTTGTCTTCATGATCATTTGTTTCCTTTTTAAAAAATTTATTTATTTTAATTGGAGGCTAATTGTTTTACAATATTGTGGTGTGTTTTTCCATACATTGACATGAATCAACCATGGGTGTACATGTGTTCCCCATCCTGGACCCCCCGCCCACCTCCCTCCCCATCACATCCCATCCCATCCCATCCCATCCCATCCCATCCCATCCCATCCCATCCCATCCCTCAGGGTCATCCCAGTCAAACCTGGTCTGGCGATCTGTTTCACATATGATAATATACATGTTTCAATGCTATTCTTTCAAATCATCCCACCCTCGCCTTCTCCTCAAAACTCCAAAAGATTGTTCTATACATCTGTGTCTCTTTTGCTATCTTGCATATATGGTCATCATTACAATCTTTCTAGATTCCATATATATGCCTTAGTATACTCTATTGGTGTTTTCCTTTCTGACTTACTTCACTCTGTATAATAAGCTCCAGTTTATTCTACCTCATTAGAACTGATTCAAATGTACTCTTTTTAATGGCTGAGTAATATTGTATTGTGTATATGTGCCACAGCTTTCTTATCCATTCGTCTGCCGATGGACATCTAGGTTGCTTCCATGTCCTGGCTATTGTAAACAGTGCTACGATGAACATTGGGGTACATGTGTCTCTTTCAATTATGGCTTCCTCGTTGTGTATGCCCAGCAGTGGGATTTCTGGGTGGTATGGCAGTTCTATTTCCAGTTTTTAAAGGAATCTCCACACTGTTCTCCATATATATTTGTATTTAAGTTCATACTTCCCTGTGTAAGAAGAAATGACAACTTAGGCACCATTTCCTCCCAACATTTTAAAAGATTTTCTGTCATATTATTTTATTTCCAAAACATTTCCAAAATTGATAAAGTTGATATTACTAAATTTTTTAAAAATGTGCATCTTTCATAAGTTGGTTTTGGATGTCCCTTCAATTTTGTTTCATCTATTTTTTTGTTAACATTGAGTATTACAAAGTGTTGAAGATACATAATATGGGAAAGGGAGCTCTTATGACAAAGTTTCAGCCCAGCATGGAGACCTTCTTGTTCCTCAATATCTTCTGACACCATTTGTCCTCACTCTATCCTGTTCATTTCCCTCATGGGACTGGCTTCCTTTTTGGACTGAAACATCTTAAACAAACACTTTCCTTACGTCTTCACACTCACTGTCCCCTTGCCAGGAACACACCATCCAGGTGTACTCATGGCTCTGGTTCTCTCTTCCTTGAGGTCTTTCCAGTTATCACCTTGTTTACAGGTCTTGATTAACATGTGGTTCGATGCATGATACTGGATGCTTGGGGCTGGTGCACTGGGACGACCCATAGGGATGGTACAGGGAGGGAGGAGGGAGGAAAGTTCAGCATGGGGATCACGTGTATACCTGTGGTGGATTCATGTTGATGTATGGCAAAACCAATACAATATTGTAAAGTAATTAACCTCCAATTAAAATAAATAAATTTATATTAAAATAAAACGTGTATACAACAGGTGTCATGCTTCTCCATCTGCCTTTTACCTCCTTTCTTTTCCTTCATAACAACTGTAACAGATGACATGCCATATAACTTTTATTTTCCTATCTTCTGTCTCCATAGCCGGATGTTAGGAGCTTGTGTTGGTCAACACTGTGTGCTCCCTGCATAGATAGCATATATAGTGCCTGGTACATTGTCTCAATTCAATTCATATCCTCAAATATGTGAAAGAATGTCCCACTAAAACCGTAAAATATCTGACATCTTGGAAAAAACTCTGATAGTTTTTCTGGGAAAAATTTGAACCAGTTTGCTAATTAGAGATGGCACGAGAAGCTCCCTAAAGTGCATGAACAGAATATTGAAAGTAATTTCTTTATGGTGAAATATAAATGGTAGCATTTCAACAATGTGGTAATGCCCATTTACGTGAAAATTAGTCATTTTATTTCCACCTTTTCTCATAGTCACCTTCATCACACGGCACCAAGGAACCTAACAGGAAATAAGAAATTTCTTCTTATGGGATTTTCAGAGAAATCAGAATTGCAACACCTCATATTTGGACTTTTTCTCTCCATGTACCTGATCACTGTGTTTGGAAACCTGCTCATCATCCTGGCTGTCAGCTCAGACTCCCACCTCCACACCCCCATGTACTTCTTCCTCTCCAGCTTGTCCTTTGTAGACATCTGCTTCACCTCCACCACCATCCCGAAGATGCTGTGGAACATCCAGACCCAGAATAAAGTCATAACCTGTGAAGGCTGCATCATCCAGATGTACTTTTTCTTACTTTTTTCCAGACTGGATGTCTTTCTCCTGACCGTGATGGCCTATGACCGATATGTGGCCATCTGTTACCCCCTGCACTGCATGGTCATCATGAACCCCTGGCTCTGTGGACTGCTGCTTCTGGTGTCTGGATCGTAAGTGTCCTGCATTCTTTGTTAGAAAACTTAATGGTGTTGCAACTGTCCTTCTGTACAGTTTTAGAAATCCCTCATTTTTTCTGTGAACTCAATCAGATGATCCAACTTGCAAGTTCTGACACCTTTCTCAACAATGTGGTGATGTACTCTGGAGCTGTGCTGCTGGCTGGTAGTTCCCTCACTGGTATCCTCTACTCTTACTCTAAGATAGTTTCCTCCATATATGGAATCTCATTAGTTCAGGGCAAGTATAAAGCATTTTCCCCCTGTGCGTCTCACCTCTCAGCTATCTCCTTATTTTATCGCACAGGCTTAGATGTGTACCTTAGTTCAGCTTCTATTCACAGTTTACACTCAAATGAAAGAGCTTTGGTGGTGTACACTGTGGTCACACCCATGCTGAACCCCTTCATCTACAGTCTGAGAAATAAAGACTTAAAGAGAAGTTTGAAAATGTCCTTTGGAAAGTTAAGTATGAAAGGTCTTATTTTCCTAGGGCTTAAGAAGTCCCCTTGATAGCAGAGCTCAAAGCCTGAGCCCAGTGTTGTCCTCCTTTGGTCAGACTTCTAGAGATAGAAAACATTTCTTCTGTTTTTCTTGGAATTTATATTTTGTTTCTAACTTCTCTGTACAATTTTGTAACTCATTCTTAAGGTTTGTGATATCTATGAAATTTCAAGTTTTTTTTTTCCTTTTTGATTTTCCTCCTCTACCAATTGTAATCCAAATATTGGATGTGAAGTATTTGGAAATTTCCATTCATCACAAGAAACTTCATGGATCACTTAAGAATAATTTATTCTCATATGCAGTATATCATATTGAGCATTTTTCATTTTATTTGCCTAAATTAATTGCCATGATTTATGCTACTCCTGTGGGAAGGATAAAAACTCCTCTTGGCAACCACAGCTATCTATATAAGGTTCTTAAAGAAGAAATACTGAGACCACTGTTTTATCCCTTTTCTGAATGTAATTCTTTGCATATACTTATGGTAATTGCTAGGCTTCCCAGGTGTCACAGTGGTAAAGAATCTGCCTGCCAATGCAGCAGACTGTTTTGATCCCTAGGTTGGGAAGATCCCCTTTAAAAGAAAATGGCAACCTACTCCAGTATTGTTGCCTGGGAAATTTCATGGACAGAGCAGCCTGGTAGGTTACAGTCCATGGGGTTGCAAAGAGATAGACATGATTGAGCATGCAGGCACACAGGCAGTGTAATTTTTGTTCCTGATAATCCAAACTTTATAATACTGGTTGTTTTCACTAATATAAGGTACTTTTATACTCATTAGGATCTTATTCTTCAATACAGGCTATGTCCACTGTGTCTACCATTGATACTGGAAATCATGGATAATAAAGTACATCTCTCCAAGCATAATCTACATGGAAACAAATATGAGAGAACAGATGGATATAATATGGTTTTAGAGTAGAACTGATCTTAAATATGATAAAGCAAAGTATTAGATCACACATCTATTACTATACAGCATATTTCTTTTTTGGAGAGTTAATGCATTCTTTCAAATATGCACCATCGCTGTCTATTTGTAAGATGTATTCATTGCTCTGAAGGACTAGTGCTATGTTTAGCTTTTTTAAATTAAATTTCTTTCTTGTGTCTGTTTGAAAATTTCGAGTGCTTCCAGAAAATCTTTATCTTTTCACTTCTCCAAATGAAATATATCCAATATTCATAATTTTGTCACAAACAATATAGAGGCAGAAAATGTACAATAGCAGTATCATCCATTAGATGTCATCCTAATAATCAAAGAATGACTTGCTAGAAAGCTTGGGTTCCTGTTCAGGGTCACAGGTGCTGTGCTAACATTCAAGTCTTTCCAACCTGTCCACATGACCTCAAAGGGACTGACTGCAATGGAGTCACTTTTTCATACAGTTATATGAAATGAACTTGAATAATAAAGTAATTATGAATGCTACCTTTAAAATATCAGAACAAAATTCTAGAATTCGTAGAATCAGATTATTACAATTGTCCTTAGTTCTGCTTAATTAGATTATTATGTTAGGTGTTATTACATACAAACTTTCCTGGAATAAAATTGTTAGTAAAACATCTTCATTGTCAAATGAAGTGATACAGGTGGAAGTTGCTCTGATCTCTCCATGGCTTCTAGCCCTCCAGATTCATGAGTCTAGTCAGGCATGAATCTCTCTAGCATGTTTCTAAAGCTCATCTGTAATGTTGTGTGTGGCCTTACTGCTCTTCTTGAACCAACTAATAATATTTTATTACTTTTATATATGTAGGCTAATCTTCCAATTTTCAGGTGAAAAGAGTTTATTAAATGTGAATTGCTTTAATTTAAATTTGACTACTATAATAGCCTCATAGCACAAGCTGGAATCAAGATTGCCAGGAGAAATATCAATCACCTCAGATATGCAGATTACACCACCTTTATGGCAGAAAGTGAAGAGGAGCTAAAAAGCCTCTTGATGAAAGTGAAAGAGGAGAGTGAAAAAGTTGGCTTAAAGCTCAACATTGAGAAAACAAAGATAATGGCATCCGGTCCCATCACTTTTGGGGAAATAGATGGGGAAACAGTGGAAACAGTGTCAGACTTCATTTTGGGGGCTCCAAAATCACTGCAGATGGTGACTGCAGCCAGGAAATTAAAAGACACTTATTCCTTGGAAGAAAAGTTATGACCAACCTAGATAACATATTCAAAAGCAGAGACATTACTTTGCCGACTATGGTCCGTCTAGTCAAGGCTATGGTTTTTCCAGTGGTCATGTATGGATGTGAGAGTTGGACTGTGAAGAAGACTGAGCACCGAAGAATTGATGCTTTTGAACTATGGTGTTGGAGAAGACTCTTGAGAGTCCCTTGGACTGCAAGGAGATCCAATCAGTCCATTCTGAAGGAGCTCGGCCCTGGGATTTCTTTGGAGGGAATGATGCTCAAGCTGAAACTCCAGTACTTTGGCCACCTCATGTGAAGAGTTGACTTATTGGAAAAGACTCTGATGCTGGGAGGGATTGGACGTGGGAGAAGAAGGGGACGACCGAGGATGAGATGGCTGGATGGCATCACGGACTCGATGGACATGAGTCTGAGTGAACTCCGGGAGATGGTGATGGACAGGGAGGCCTGGCGTGCTGCAATTCATGGAGTCGCAAAGAGTCGGACACGACTGAGCGACTGAACTGAACTGAACTGAATATCCACATGTAAAACTTTGCTTTTTCCCAGTTGGAAGAGATGTCTCTTGCCCTGTTAGGTGTGACTCACCTGTCTGTGCTTCATTACCTACCCTGGTGTGCACACTAGAATTTAAAATTCTAATAAATTTGTTAGAACATAATTGAAAACAATAAACTGTGCCCATTAAACTATGTGAATTGAAGAATTTTAAAAGCCATAAAAATTTAGAGTTTATACTGCCTGATTCTATTTATGTGTAATCCAAGGAAGTATGCAATAAGTTTGTCTGCTATATTATGTAATGGTTGACCTCTCCTGGTGGCTCAGCAGTAAAGAATCCACCTGCCAATGCAAGAGATGAGGATTTGATCTCTGGGTCAGAAAGATCCCCTGGAGAAGGAAATGGCATCCCACTCCAGTATTCTTGTCTGGGAAGTCCCATGGAGAGGAGAACCTGGCCATCTACAGTCCATAGGGTTGCAAAAGAGTCAGAAACAACTTTAGCAACTAAACAACAACAACAACATGTAATTGTTATAAATGTAATCCCCAAAGTTCCTCTTTCTTTATTTCTGAAGGTGATACAAAAAAATAAACCTATTTTCTGAGGGATGATATGAGAAAATGACAAGAATACTTGCATAAGCCAAAGAATACATTTAAGGGTAAGAAGTATATGTGTATGTGTGTTAATTGTTTGTATATACTTTATGTTAAACACACATGCACATACATGTCCATGCACACAGACACAGAGATAATCTCATTTATTATTTTGAGAATAATGTTTACAGAAAATTAAAGAGTAAAGGCATGAAAATAATGAATGTTTTTGTTAACATGGAATTTAAGGAATGCAGAAATTCGGACAAAACATTTTAAGTGGAATGTGAGACATTACTTTTGATATGAACTACTTTTCTTATCATAAGTATTCAAAATATAACCACATTTATATAATGCAATGTGGAATTCAGTGAACCAGCAAACACGAGGTGGGGTTCCAACACACACACACACACACACACACACACACACACACACACACACACACAATCTTTATCCAGGGAAAACTAGATGACTGAATTGAGAAGTTTAAACTCAATAACACATTACACTAATTGCTTTAAAATTTAAGATCAGCCACTGATATTCCTTACATTGGGCTGAATAAAATATGTCTGCTAAAACTGAGACCAATCTGGACAGTCCAAGGAAGAAGGTATTCCCTTCCTAGATGACTTTCTAGGGGCATCTACATTCCTTGTGTTATAGTCCCTCTTCCATCCTCAAGGCTAGCATCACAGCATCTTCAGATCTCTCTCTGACTCCAGTTCTTACTCTTCTCTCCTCTGCATTTAGATAATAACAGCCATTGCTTATAGCAACATGGGTAATCCAAGTTAATCTTCTCATTTTAAGGATAATGATTAGCTAATTAATTTTATCAGCTAGCTCTATTCTTTTTTATGTAAGTTAACATACTCAAAAATTTGAAAAAACATCAGAAAATAAATACCTCCGAGTCCTATTTGTAGAATGGAGAATGAATGGCATACACTATTATTGATATTTTACAGAATAAACTTCTCCAAATTTAAGCAGATAATCCCTATAATGTGCTAAGGTAGGATATGGTACTTAAAATATGGAAATATATGTCATAACTTAGAGACATTATAATGAGGGGATAAATGACAGCTATTAACTTCAGATATACATATGAAATTCCTAATGGTTTTAGCAGAAGGGTCAGGAAACCAGGGTGTGCACTGCCCACTACTTAACAGTAAACAAATAGAGGTGTCCCTTTATAAAGAGAGAAATAAAACTTTTCTGAGAGTATCATGGGCTCTGTCCTTACAAAAAGTCAATGCATTGACCATCCAAGGGATCCATTCAAGACAATTGCCTCAGTATCACTTGTTGGAGAGAACTTAACACTGGTATTGGGATAACACTGGCTTTGGGAGTTTAGACCCCTGGCAGGAGAGAAGTTAATGGAGAAGAATTAATAAAAGCTGAATTCACCCCTCTTGTAACTTGGTCTCCTGGGAACAGAGAATCAGCAGGAATAAAAAAGGATCCTTTTTGTCCAGACCAAGTACCACAGGGCAATCATGTGTTTACAGGTCACTGTATTAATAACAAGAGGGGAATATACTTAATGTGCAGACAGAGAGAGCTGTTAAATAGCTCCTCTATTGCATCCCCAAGCTTGTACAACCTGGGCATGGAGGAGACAAGCTTTTGCTTTCGGAATCCAAAGTCTGAGTAAAGAATCAACACTTGACCCTCCATGTGCTGTCTTATCTGTAGGCAGAGCTTTGGTCTCCATCAACCATCCAGGAAGGGATTCAGACTTCCACACAAGGACCTTCCTCTCAGTTTCCATGCAGGTGAGTCAAAGCGGCCAAAAGACACTGCAGAAAAGCACCAGATAAAATAAAATTCAAAAATGTTTACATGACGTCACCTGAGAACGAACACAGCCGAACTCAGCCGAACTCAGAGCTTGGCAATCACTGGTGTCATTCCCTTGCTTAAAATATCAATGCAAACCAGAAGCCTAAAAAGAGAAGTAAAATAAATACATAAATAATAAAAAGAGAAGTGTAGACACTGAAATCAGCAAGCAAAACGATAAGAATGAAGGTCCAACTAGAAGAGGGATGAAAGGCATAAAGTGCTTCCAGTAAAAGTAGAACAGGTCCAAATATCTTATTAATTAACCGGGGTAAAGAAATTGGGTGTTAGCTATGGAAAGCTATAAAATGAAATGAAGGCATTTCTTTCCAACTTAAAGATGGGGCTTTTTTTTTCTTACCAACTGACCATTTAGTTTTCTTATTAGGTATAGATGCATTTGAGGGGAATTGTGAATCGATATAAATTTTGTGTGGTCAAATCTAGCAATCAGATATGTTTTCTCCATTGCTAGTATATCATTGCTACAAAAATCTATGGTAATTAAATTCAAACTCTGTCTCTAACTGTGGATGATTTTTTCCCCCACAGTAATGTCCAGAACCTTGTGTGGCTGTGACACATTGAGGGCTCAATAAAGGTCAGGGTTTCTGTGAACACCCCACAATGCATAGGACAGACCCCCACCACAAATAATATGGTCCAGAATGTCAACTGTGACAACACTGAAGAACCCAGAATTAAAGAATACCTGCATTTTGACTACTCATTGCTATCTTCAATTTTTTCCCTAAAATGTTAACACTTCACATATCTGTCAGAAAAACCAGAGGATACTCCTGGGCTACTAAAATGTTCTCAGCCCTAATTCAACAGATATTTTTTTTCCCACAGGAGAATGATATGAGAGAGGTTCCATGTTGCTTTCCTAAATCATATCTTGAATTAGAGCAAAACTTCATATATGTGATCACCATTTTGATTTACCTATTATTATCATATAGCCATAGTATATGCCCATTTTTCTACAGTAAACAGACTTTCAAATAATTTTTATGAATGCTTGTATTTCAGTTGGCTTTTGGAGCATATTTAGGGCCACAAATTAAAAAAAAATTCAGCTATATATGTCTATTTTCTTACCTCTGAGTTCCTTGCCTTATTTAAGATGGTTAACTCACTCATAATTTCATACAGAGATTTCAAGCTGTCCACTCATAATGTGTTTGTTACTTTTACACTGAGGTCATAATCTCTCTGATTTTTTGTAAGATGTTTTAAGGAGGAACAACTTCATATTTTTGTAAGATAGACCGTTAAGTCAGTTTTTATCAATAATTCCATCTTTCCAAATAAAGTGAAATACAACCTTGCCATATGTTAAACATCCAAATATAATGAGACCTATTCCTGATTCATTCAACAGTAATAACTGAGTATGTGTTACCTGCTAGAGAATTTTATGAACATAATACATTATATTATTTTATCTTTAGGCTATTGTTAATGTAATTAATCCATGTTGATGTCATAAATTATTGCTATTATATCGTTTATTCAGTTAGCTTTCAAAACTTCATTTAATTCTATTTATTACACTTGTTTCAGTGTTCTGTTTAGCCTGGTTTCATACACCTCACATATTTTTACTTCCTAACTTTTCATAATTTTTGTACAAGTGAACATCTATTCACATAATTTGTTAAAATACAAAGGTGAGCAAAACAGGTGAAGTCTCTTCTTGTTTGGATCTTGCACTATGATTAGGAAGACAGAGTACAGTGAAAGAAATATGTGTAGAATACAGTGTCCTCAGATGACTGATATGAGGGACATTACTCAGTGATAAGTATGGAATTCTCACAATGCAAGTAGGTCTTATGAGTATGGACCTCACGGATAATTGATGTTTGGACAAAAATCAGAACTAAGACTAGAGTGAGCCCATAGGATCTATCAGAAAAATGATCAAAACCCAAGAATAACAAAGAGATGATGCCACATATGAAAAAGCACTAAAGAGGCTGTTTTTTTGTCTACTATTGAACCATATATAAACAGTTATTCAAACAGATATGAAACAGACACAGCTTGATATTAAAAATGGTCTACATTCAATTCATATTCATTGTCCTTTTGTACTTCCTTTTGTGAAGTGCTGTCTTAGTCCTTTTATTCATTTTTGGGCAATTCAATCTGCAAATGTTTCATATCATAAAGATACCACTGCTTTATCATTTGGATAAATTTATATTTGATGTTTTAATTATTTTCCCAGGCATCAAGGCAATAGAACAGTACATGAAATATCACCAGAATCAAAGATGCTTTTCTTTACCAGTCTTTCAGGAAACAGTTGAGCTTATTAAGTCTTTATTTCCTCTTGTGTCCATTTGATTTTTCTCTCCCTCTCACATCCCTCTCTGTATCTAGATGTATACATATATCTTAAAATCCAGTTTTCAAGAAAAGATATAGATACATACATACATACATGTATCCTTTTCTGTGACACAGTGGTAAAAAATCAGAATGCCATTGTAGGAGATATAAGAGACTCGGGTTCGATCCCTGGGTCAGGAAGATCCCCTGGGGAAGGGAATGGGAATCTACTCCAGTATTCCCGCCTAGGAAATCCCATGGACAGAGGAGCCTGGCGGGCTACAGTCCATGAGGTGGCAATGAGTCAGCCAGGACTGAGCATGCATGCACAATGCATATATACACGTTGAACAAATTTTAATGTGTCTTTAATACAAGGCCAGACACAAGTTGAGTCCCAAGTTTATTGATTCCTGGGAAATTTACAAACTGGAATTTTTGGATACCATTTTACATAATCAGATCTGATCAACTTGAGTTGTATCAAACTTTAACTTAATCAGGGTAGTTAAGGGGAGGGGTGAAAAGGATTTAGGAGTAACATAGCTTAGGTAGTGAGAGGGTAACAGACGGGAAGGCCAGGGTTCTCCAAATGGAGGAAATAGGCTGCAAGTGTCAGACATTTTTTTCTCTCTCCCTTAGGGGGGAGGAGGAAACAAACTACAAGTTTCAGTTTTTTTGTTTTTGTTTTTGTTTTTTTTTCTTTTAGAATTCTGTGTTGCTGTGAAGATACCTGGTTCCACCTGAACTTAACTTTTCTCAAACCTTTAGTTAACCAATGTGTTTTTCTCATGGAAATGTTTTTCTTAAGCTTTGTTAATGAAACTATGTATTTGCATTGGAATTTGCCTTTCTTCAAAATGGTTCCACCTCAGACTAACTTTTTTTCTTTTCTCAAACCTTGGGCTGATAATAGCTCAACAATCCAGTATTCATATCATTTATTTTATGGCTGGGGAATGACACACTTCTTGCCATCCTATCTCAAAAATGCATATTGTGGGAGAGGGCCCTGGTGAAACTGTCAACCTTGAGGTGTCTCTCTTATCTGATTAATAGCTTTCTAACAGACATAAGACATCCGACTAAAGACTAGCAGAGGGGCACTCTTTCTGCCCCCTTCTGATGTCTATGTCAGAAGCTTTCTCTCTTTTATACTTTAATAAAACTTTATTACACAAAAGCTTTGAGCGATCAAGCCTCGTCACTGGCCCTGGATTGAATTCTTCTCCTCCAGAGGCCAAGAATCCTGGCGTCTTTCACTGCTCAGCAACAGACTTTAAGTAGCCAGTGTCTACTGTGTGTATGTGTGTTCTTGCCATGTATCATGTGAACAGTGCTCACAGCAGGGATAATCAACTACTACTACTAAGTTGCTTCAGTCGTGTCCGACTCTGTGTGACCCCATAGACGGCAGCCCAGCAAGCTCCCCCGCCCCTGGGATTCTCCAGGCAAGAACACTGGAGTGGGTTGCCATTTCTTTCTCCAATGCATGAAAGTAATAAGCTCACATATTTCAAGGTGACTCATATACAGAAGCCAGAACTCAATCAACAGAAGGGATTCATTAAAACATACAGGACACCTTTGTAACAATTTCAAAATGTGCTAGAGGAACATAACATAGTGTGGATGAGGGTCTCCTTGTGACTTGAAGTTTCAGCAGCATCCTGACACCGCCTCTCCTCACACTTCATCTTGTGCACTAACCTCCCCAAATTGGCTTCCTTTTTGAAAAAACTTGAACATGTTAAACAAGCACCTTCCCCAGGGCTTTTACACCAGGGCTGTTGCAACAATTTTTCACCTTGTCAGGCACACATTTCTCCTCCTGGTAAGTTCAGTGTTCTTGCTCTCTCTTCCTTGAGGTCTCTATTCAAATGTAATCTTATTTGCATGTCTTACCTGAAGAGTCATGAGAAATAGTATCCCCTCTCTATTCTTTACCTTATAAATCTTTTCAAATTTCTTCATAGAAGGAGTCATCGTATGAAAAGCAATATACATTAACACATATGTAGCCAAATTTCATATATATATATATACATATATATATATATATATATATATATATATATATATAGCTTATATTTTCTTTGTGTCTAGATTCTTACAGCTTTTGTAGAACCCCATACTCATCACCTGGACAGCACCTGAAACACTGTCATTATTCAACTTCTATTACCCAAATGAATTGAAAAATTTCTCATTAAATATTTGGAATATATGATAGCCTGCAAAAAATAAAAATAAAAAAATCTACACGTGAGACAACCTTGTGAGTTTGAGCTGACATAGGGAATTCCATAAAGGGGAAAATCCATTAGAAACATACTGAACTTAGGCAAAAAATATTAAATGTACTTAAGTAAAATATAAACAACAGTTTTTCAACAATGTGAGCATTGTCTGTTTTTGTAAAAATAGACATGTTATTTTCTCCTTTCCAGTAGTCATCTCCACCACATGAGACCAATAAACCTGACAAATGTTTCAGAATTTCTTCTTCTAGGATTTTCAGAGGAATCAGAACTGCAGCCCCTTATATATGCGCTTTTCCTCTTCATGTACCTGATTACTGTATTTGGAAACCTGCTCATCATCCTGGCTGTCAGCTCGGACTCCCACGTCCACACCCTCATGTACTTCTTCCTCTCCAACCTGTCTTTTGTAGACATCTGCTTCACCTCCACCATCATCCCAAAGATGCTGTGGAACATTCAGACTCAGAGCCTAGTTATAACCTATGAAGGCTGCATCACCCAGATGTATTTTTTCACACTGTTTATAGTTTTGGATGACTTTCTCCTGACTGTGATGGCCTATGACCGGTTTGTGGCCATCTGTCACCCCCTGCACTACACAGTCATCATGAACGCCTGGCTCTGTGCACTGCTGGTTCTGGTGTCCTGGATCATCGGTATCTTGGATTCCTTCTTACAAACCTTAATGGTGTCAAGGCTGTCTTTCTGTGGAGTGGTGATAATCCCTCACTATTTCTGTGAACTCAAAGAGTTGGTTCAAGTTGCCTGCTCTGAGACCCTTCTTAATGACACCGTGCTGTATTTTTCAGCTGTCTTGCTGGGAGGTTCACCCTTAGCTGGTATTGTTTACTCTTACTCTAGGATAGTTTCCTGCATACGTGGAATTTCATCATCTCAGGGGAAGTATAAGGCATTTTCCACCTGTGCATCTCACCTCTCAGTGGTCTCTTTATTTTATTGTACATGCTTAGGAGTGTATATTTATCCTGCTAATGCCCATAGCTCACACTCAAGTGCAACGGCCTCAGTAATGTACACTGTGGTCACACCCATGCTGAACCCCTTCATCTATAGTCTGAGGAACAAAGACATAAAGAAGGCTCTGAAAGCATTCTTTAGGACTGCAGCTATAAAAAGAATCCAATCATTCTGAGCTGAAGGAGGCAGCATGATTGAAAGTTTTAAAGACTGAATGAACCAGTGAATATGCTTATAACTTTTATGGTTTCTTTTTGAAAAATTACGGTTTGAATCTTCTGTTTTCAGAGAGTAGGGGAAACCTTCCTCTCAAACTAATTATGACAATACTTTGGTAAAATTAAAGGTTATAAACAAAACAATTATATTGTCTCTCTATCTGACTCCTCCAAAAATTGGAAATTCTTAGGTTTCCAGTAAATTTACTAAATGAGTTCGGAAGGTTATCTCATGGTTACAAAAATCTCAAGAAATTTTTGAGACCTTAAAAAGTGGCAAATTCACCTAGATTTGTTAGGCAAAATCTGTGATAAGCCATTGGTGTTAGTTTCCCAGCCTTGTTTTATGTTAAAAGTTCAATCTGAGACTCTATAAATGTTTCAGCAAAATAAAAAGTCTATAATCAATTATGGTTATATAAATCATCAGACCAAAATTAGTGAGAACAGACCTATTTTGCAAACAAAACTAGCCTTAATTTGGTTATATGTGATAAAAATGAGGGTAACTTTAGGGAGAAAAAATATTTCAAAAAATGTTAAATCCCAATTTGTTAATGGAAGTCTGCATCTAGTAAGACTCTGACCTAATGCTTTTGTCAAAATATAAAAGAAAACCTGAAGCTTGAAATAAACATGTAGTTCTGTACTATGAGTCAGAGGCTACATCATAGTCTGCTGACACCCCTCACCCCTTCCAGGCTGATTCCCTGGCTGCTGGAGCTGAACTCCGGCAGTTGGCCCTGAGAAAATTTACTTAAAAAAAAATTATAGTCATATTCAGGTCATTGTGATATTACTAGATGGGATCCCCTCATCAGGCCAATTAATAATGTCTACTCTGATTCTGGCCATAAATTTGAGCTTTTTTCTATAACTCAAGCTCAATCAGAGCAACAAGAAAAGTTTCAACAAAGGAGGAAAAATCTCCAACAATTATGGGATGGATTTATGTAGATAACACCAGGCTATGGTAATTTAGGCTTAAAGTCTCCTCTGTGTTGGAAACAATTAAATCATACTAAGGATGATCAATCTAGCAACACTAGAAAACTGGGCTATGTATCTTATAGGCAGTGCTAATATTGCAGCCATGAAATTAAAAGATGCTTACTCCTTGGAAGAAAAGTTATGACCAACCTAGATAGTATATTCAAAAGCAGAGACATTACTTTGCCAACTAAGGTCCGTCTAGTCAAGGCTATGGTTTTTCCTGTGGTCATGTATGGATGTGAGAGTTGGACTGTGAAGAAGGCTCAGTGCCGAAGAATTGATGCTTTTGAACTGTGGTGCTGGAGAAGACTCTTGAGAGTCCCTTGGACTGCAAGGAGATCCAACCAGTCCATTCTGAAGGAGATCAGCCCTGGGATTTCTTTGGAAGGAATGATGCTAAAGCTGAAACTCCAGTACTTTGGCCACCTCATGTGAAGAGTTGACTCATTGGAAAAGACTCTGATGCTGGGAGGGATTGGGGGCAGGAGGAGAAGGGGATGACAGAGGATGAGATGGCTAGATGGCATCACTGACTCAATGGACGTGAGTCTAAGTGAACTCCAGGAGTTGGTGATGGACAGGGAGGCCTGGCGTGCTGCAATTCATGGGGTCGCAAAGAGTCGGACACGACTGAACGACTGAACTGAACTGAACTGAATATATATTTTCCCTGGAAGATAGATTCTACAGAGCAGACTAAGTCAGATGACCTGAGATATACTGGGCTACATCTAATGGAAGCTCTTAAGTCTTACTTGTGCCTTTACTAATACTGCTGGCTATGTTATTTGTATTTCACCTGTTTTATAAAATTGCTGTTTCTTACACTGTCAAATGTGTGTCTGAGGCCTCTAATAGAATAATATATAGTCCCATATGAGATCAATGATGCTAACAGTGTAACTCTAGATATGGGAAGAAGCAACAAGAGGGAATATTTTCCTGGACCAAGAGGCTAGTAAGACAGGTGGTCCAGAGAATTTTGGATACTGTTTTATGACCTAGTCCAGTAACAGCACATTGAGTGGCCTGTCAAAAAATCTTTGCCAAACCTGCGAATGGACATTCTCGGCACCATAGGATAAAATGGTCATGAGATGCTCCCCTCAAAATCATGGTCAAGTTTATGAACAAAAAGGGGCTCTGCCAACTGAAGACTGACACTTGCCATCTGCATCTACAAAGATCAAATCATGGCCACTGCAACTGCTGACTTTCAACGACCCTGAAAGTAGTTCAGGGTGAAAATCAGGAATGAGGAACTCTGTGCTCTGGGAAAAACCGGCAGAACAGGCCTTCAGATAGTTAGATCTTTTCAGGAAAAGATTTTATGAGGCCCGATTCTTGCATCTTCTCATACCTAGAGAAACTGACTTCATTTATGGTGAAATCTGCTTTGGCTATTAAGGAAAAGTTTACAATTAAAAAGTCAAAATAGAGTAGCTATGGTTCAGATATCCTGGGAAATAACTAGGTGATGCTATGGGTGTACTTTCAGATTAGACCTTGTTTTGCTAAATACTTGAGTTTTCTGAGTCGTGTCAGGCTTCGATGCCACCATTCTCAAAACAATGTCTGCTGGAAGCTAGTAACAGCAACCTTACTTTTTATAAAAGTAGGCAACTGGCTACCTGGCTACAAGTCTCCCTGAAGTGCCAGGTCCAGACTGGGTTTCAGGCCTATTCTTTTATTTTATTTTATTATTTTTTTTAATTTTTATATTTTTATTTTATTTTTAGATTTTTATTTTCACGCCTATTCTTTTAAAAGAAATGAGATTTATTTTGTCTACTAAATTCCAGTTATCACTCCTCCAACTACTTCTAATTGGGTCTGTTATACCAAAATGGCAAACCAAAGGATTGAGATTTTAATCATACAAGACTCAGATCTAGAACTTGGAACTCAGAAATACTTCCAATTCAGTGTCTATATTCCAAGCTGCAGCAGTCCTATGCTCCATTTTGACAGGAAGTTATCACAGTCATAGCTGCCTAGTTCCCTAAATTAAAACTGAGCAGGACTCTGTGGGGCTCTGGAGTAGAAATCTGTTCTGTGTTCTCCATTTCTTGTCTGTAGGATATAGGCTTCATTCAGCCTACTTGACCTTCCCTGAGTTCCAAAGTGTGGATTCAAACAATTGCTAATCAGGGAAGGGAGGGGATACAGAAACAGGAGAAACAATCAAAGGTTGGTACAGCCTCCAGACCGAGTCCTGGTTCCTACTCAAAGAAATATGCATAACAATGTCTTTGAGCCCCCACCCAGGTGGAGGATGGTAACTTCAGACTGAGCACAAGATTCCTGGAGCACAGCTCTGTTGCCTCACCACCAACCAATCAAAAAGGGTCACAAACCCTGCAACTCTCACCCCAAATGTTGCCTTCTGTTTCTGGGGACCAGAGATGACCATCCTGTTAGGTCTCCTGTTTGGCCTCTGTCTGTTTCATCCCTGAGAGGGGCCAACAGTTTCAAACTAAATTGCTGTTATTATAAGGGTGAATGCTGGTTTCAGGCAAAAAAATACCTTGACTTAGATCTGGTAGAGAGAGACTTCTGCTCTGCTAGGCAGGCATACGCCCATGCACAGCAGGAAGAAGTTACAGAAGAAAGAGACCTCTGCCCCAATTCCCAAGAAGTATCTTGAGTATGAAGTCTCTCAGGGGGGAGTTTGTTAGGGGAAGCACGCTGATTGAAACTGCCCACCCTGGCCAGGCACCATAGTAACCATTTGCATGAGTTGCTTTATGACAGGAGATCCTGATAAGGAATAGGGAACTAATAAGCCACCATCAACGGAAGAGTTAGGGAAAGGTTGAAAGGAGACACCGTGTGTCCATCCACTTCCCAGAATCCCTTTTGCTAGCATTCATCTTGGCTGAGTGATGTGTGTGCCATGAGGAAAGACTGAATTAGATTGGCCAAAGACCACCTGGAAACTAATCCCATCACCATAAAACCTGAAACTGGGAGCCACGCATCAGAGCAGTTCTCCTGGGTTCCCTTACCCTACTGCTCTCCACTCGGGTGCCCTTTCCCAATAAAATCTCTTGCTTTGTCAGCACATGTGTCTCCTTGGACAATTCATTTCCAAGTGTTAAACAAGAGCCCAGTTTTGGGCCCTGGAAGGGGTCCACCTTCCTGCAACAATTTCCTTTAGGGTGGACTGGTTGGATTTCCTTGCAGTCCAAGGGACTCTCAGAGTTTTCTCCAGCACCACAATTCAAAAGCATCTATTCTTTCATGCTCAGTCTTCTTTATTATGGTCCAACTCTCATATCTGTACATAACTACTGCAAAAACCATAGCTTTGGCTATATGGACATTTGTTGGCAAAGTGATGTCTCTTCTTTCTAATATACTGTCTAGGTTTGTCATAGCTTTTCTTCCCAGGAGCAACTGTCTTTTAATTTCGTGTCTCCAGTCAATATCCACAATAATTTTGGGGTCCAAGAAAATAAAATAGGTCACTGTTTCTACTTTTCTCACATTTATTAGCCATGAAGTTGAAAGGGTAACAGGTAGGAAGGCTAGGTGCCCCCAAGTGGAGGAAATAAATGGCAAGTGGCAGATTTTTGTCCCCTTCTCTATACAAAATTAAAAGGAGGTTTCTTTTAAATTCTTTGTTGTTATGATAACACCTGGTTCCCCCTAAACTTAACTTTTCTCAAACCTAGAGCTAACCAATGCTTTTTTCTTATGGAAATGTTTTTCTTAAGCTATGTTAATGAACTATGTATTTGCCTTGGAATCTGCCTTTCTTCTAAAAGGTTCAGCCTAAGACTCAAACCTTGAACAGAAAATGGCCCAACAAACCAGTATGTCTTACTCATGGAAATGTTCTCTTAAGCTATGCTAATGAAGCTATGTATTTGTTTGGAAATCTGCCTTTCTTTAAGATTCATGTCAATTGTTTTATAGTGGGGATGATTCAATTTGTGCCAATGTTATCTCAAAATGCATGCTATCGGAGAACCGCCTGGTGCAACTCTTTCAGTTTTGAGGTGATTCTTTATTTGATTAACAACTTGCTAACAGATATATAACTCCTTGCTTAAAAAAATAGCAAGAGGGGCACTCTTTCTGCCCCCTTCTGATATCTATGTCAGAAGCTTCCTCTGTCTCTTTGATACTTTAATGAAACTTTGTTACACAAAAGCTTTGAGTGATCAAGCCTCGTCTCTGGCCCCGGATGGAAATCCTCTCCTCTGGAAGTCATGAGTCCTGGTGTAGCTCATGGCTCACAGCCAAACCTTTTAAAGTGATGGGACTGGATGCCATGATCTTAGTTTTTTGAATGTTGAGTTTTAAGCCAACTTTTTCACTCTCCTCTTTCATCCTAATCAAGAAGTTCTCTAGTTCCTCTTCACCTTCTGCCATTAGAGTGGTATCATCTGCATATCTGAGGTTGTTGACATTTTTCCCTGTAATCTTTATTCCAGCTTGGAATTCATCCTGCCCAGCATTTCACGTAATGTATTCTGCATATAAATAAGCAGGGTGACAATATACAGCCTTAAAGTACTCCTGTCTCAATTTTGAATCAGTCATTTGTTTCATGTAATATTCTCATTGTTGCTTCTTGATCTGCATATAGGTTTCTTGGGAGACAGGAATGGTGGTCTGGTTTTCTCATCTCTGAGAATTTCTCAGTTTGTTGTGATCCACACAGTCAAAGGTTTTATCATAATCAATGAAGCAGAAGAAGATATTTTTCTAGAATTCCTTTGCTTTTTCTATGATTCAGCGGTTGTTGGCAACCTGATCTCTGGTTCCTCTGCCTTTTCAAAATTCAGCTTTTATTTTTCCCTGGTTCAGGATCAGTTAAAAATTTGAGGTTTTACTCTCATTGTCCAGTAGGTGATGATATAGCAATTACAAATTTCTTCTGCCTGAACTGCCTCTCTTTATTGTTCTGCTCTTCCCACCTTCCATCACCTCTATCAGAGGTGTCATCCTGAGACTTAGTTATTGCTTCTTGTGTCTCTGGGATTGTTGGTACCTTGCTGCTGAGAGGGTGGCTGGCATGTTGCCTGGTATTCTGGGTGGGTAGATTTTCTGATGCACCCACAGTCTATGATGCCGTAAAGGTAGAGTGATGGTAGGTGGTGGAGCTGGGGTTAAGGTGCTATGGCATGTTCCTGGTGGCTCAGATGGTAAAGAATGCATCTGCAATGCAGGAGACCCAGGTTTGATCCCTAGGTAGGGAAGATCCCCCGGAGAAGGAAATGGCTACCTACTCCAGTATTCTTGCCTGGAGAATTCCATGGAAAGAGGAGCCTGGTGGCTATGGTCCATCAGGTCACAAACAGTCAAACAGACTGAAGTGACTTAGCATGCACACACATGACATGTTCAGTGTGGTAAGATTCAGCAACCATGGTCACTGCAGGTGTGGAAATAGGAGGAAGAGTCATGGAACCCTAGGTGACTATGGGGACGGGATCCCACGCCTCATGGCCACCTGTACTCACATCTAATTAGAGATGATGTAGGAGGCTCCCTACAGTGCATGAAATCCATGAACAAAATACTGAAATTAATTTCTTTATGGTAAAATATAAATGGTAGCATTTCAACAATGCAGTAATGCCAATTTATGTGAAAATTAGTCATGTTATTTTCCCTTTTTCTCATAGTCACCACCACCACATGGCACCAAGGAACCTAAGAGCAGTTTCTTAATTTCTTTTTATGGGATTTTCAGAGGAATCAGAACTGCAGACCCTCTTATTTATTATTTTTCTCTCCATGCACCTGATCAGTGTGTTTGGAAACGTACTCATTATCATTGCTGTCCAGTCAGACCCCCACCTCCACATCCCCGTGTGCTTCTTCCTCTCCAAACTGTCCTTTGTAGACATCTGTTACACCTCCACCACCATCCCAAAGATGCTGTGGAGCATCCAGACATGGAGCAAAGTTACTTTTTGCTGGACTGGATATCTTTCTCCTGACACTGATGGCTTTTAATCCATATGCGGCCATCTGTCACCCCCTGCACTACACAGTCATCATGACTACCCGGCTGTATAGACTGCTGGTGCTGGTGTCCTGGGTCATCAGTGTCCTGCATTCCTTGTTAGAAAACTTAATGGTATTGTGACTGACCTTCTGTAACGTCTTAGAAATCTCACACTTTTTCTGTGAACTCAGTCAGATGATCCAACTTGCCAGTTCTGCCACCTTTATCAATAACGTGGTGATGTAATCTGTAGCTCTGTTTCTGGCTGATGGCTCCTTCATGTGTATCATTTACTCTTACTCTAAGGAAGTTTCCTTCATACACAGAATCTCATCAGCTCAGGGGAAGAATAAAGCATTTTTTACCTGTGCATCTCATCTCTCAGTTGTCTCCTTATTTTATTGTATAGGCTTAAGATATATCTTAGCTCTGCTGCTACTCACAGCTCAAACTCAAGTGCAACAACCTCAATGATGTACATTGTGGTCACACTTATGCTGAACCTCTTCATCTACAGTCTGAGAAATAGAAACCTAAAGAGGGGTCTAAACATGTTCTTTGGAAAGGTAAGTATAAAGGGTCCAGTTGTCCTAGGGCTTAAGGAGTACCTGTGATAGCAGAGCTCAAATTCTTAGCCAAATGTTGCCAATGTTTTGTCAGACTGTGAAGATAGAACGTACCTCTTCTATTTTTCTTGGAATTTATATTTTGATTTTGACCTCTTTATGTAATTTAGATAACTCACTCCTAAGTTTTGTTATATCTATGAGTGCTAAGTTTTTTTTTTTTTTTTTCCTTCCTAATTTCCCTTTGTGTGTTAATCACACAGTCGTGTCTGACTCTGAGGATCCCTGGACTGTAGCCCACCATGCTCCTCTGTCCATGGGATTCTCCCAGCAAGAACACTGGAGTCAGTTGCTATTTCCTTCTCCAGAGGATCTTCCCGACACAGGTATCAAACCCTCATTGTCAGACAGATTATTTACCACAGGGAAAGCCAACCTGATGAAGTATACTATAAGTTTTTCTGCCTTGTTATGTAATTATTATAAAGGGAATGCCCAAACATTCTGTTTCTTTACTTCTGAAGGCCATGCAAAAAAGGGATGCTATTAGAAAAGAAATGAAAACTGTAAAAATACTTGTATAGTCCAAAGAATACATTGAATGATAAGGGGTGTATGTATATGTGTGCATTATCTGTATATATTTTATTTAAAAAAGCACACTCACACACAAACATGTACGTACACACAGACCCATATGTATTACCATTTATTATATTGAGAATAACATTTAGAGAAAATGGAGAGTAATAAAATGAAAATAATGAATATCTTTATTAAAATGGAATTTAAGTAATGTAGAAATCTAGATAATAATATTTGAAATAGAATATAAGACCTTATCTTTGATGTGAATTACTTTTCCTATTATGTAACCAGTGTGTGCACACAGGCTTAGTCATGTCCTACTCTTTGTGACTTCAAAGACTGTAGCCTGCCACGCTTCTCTGTCCATGGAATTCTCAGGCAACAGTACTGGAATGGGTTGCCATTTTCTCTTCTAGGGGATCTTTCCAACCCAGAGATTGAACCCAAGTCTCCTGTGTCTTCTGCATTGGCAGGTGGATTCTTTACTGCTGTGCCACCTGGGAAGCCCATCAGTGAACCAGTAAATAAGACAAATATTTCAAACTGCTTCCAATTCTCTTCTTCAATGGGGTTGAAGTGGGGTTCCACTACAAAATACCTTTGTCCAGGGGAAACTAAGGAACTGAATTGAGCAGTCTTTCAGTAACACATTACTACACTAATGGCTTTAAAAATTAAAGCTCTAGAGATCACATGTGGATATTCCTTGCATTGGATTGAACAGAAGATATCTGGGAGAGCTGAGACTCACCTGGACATGCCAGGGAAGAAGGCATTATCTTCCTAGATCACTATCTAGGGGCACATTCATGCCTTGTCTTATGGTCCTTCCATTTTCAAAGCCAGAATCATAGCATCTTCAAATCTATCTCTGACACCACTTTTCCCTCTCTTTTTCACATATAGAAAACCATTGCCATTACTCATACCAATGAGCATAATTCAAGTTAATCTTCTCATCATAAGGATACTAATTTGCTAATTTATTTTATCATTTACCTTTATTTTTCTTTCAGTTCAGTTCAGTTCAGTTCAGTCACTCAGTCGTGTCTGACTTGATGTAAGTTAAACCATTCAAAATTCGTGAGAATGGCATTGAAACATGTGTAATATCATATAAGAAATGAATCGCCAGTCTAGGTTTGATGCAGGGTACAGGATGTTTGGGGCTGGTGCACTGGGATGACCCAGAGGGATGGTATGGGGAGGGAGGTGGGTGGGGGGTTCAAGACTGGGAACATGTGAACATGTGGCGGATTCATGTTGATGTATGGCAAAACCAATACAATATTGTAAAGTTAAAAAAAAAAAAAAGAAAGAAAGAAAATTAAAAAAAATTTAAGCAGAATATTAAATGTCTGAGTCTCATTTCTAAAATGAGGACTGGAAGATATGCTATACTATTGATACTTCACAGAATAAGTTTCTCTAAATTTAAACAGACAATCCATACAATGTGCTAAGATGGGTTAAAATATTTTATAATGAGGGGATAAATGATAACTATTTACTTCAGATATAAGTATGGAATTCTTAATGGTTTAAACTGAGCTTCCCAGGTGGTGCAATGGTGAAGAATCTGCCTGCTAATGCAGCAGACACAAGAGACATGAATTTGATCCCTGGGTTGGGAAGATCACCTAGAGTAGGGAATGGCAACCCACTCCAATATTCTTGCCTGGAAAATTCCATGGTCAGAGAAGCCCAGTGAGCTACAGTTCGTGGGTTCTCAAAGATGACACACACTGAGTGACTGAGCACACACACACGCACACACACACACACACACGTGAGAAACCAAAGAGGGCACTGCTCAATGTTTTGCATTAGAGAAACAAAGCAGTCCCTCTTATAAAGAAGGGAATAAAATTTTGATAAGAATATTATGGACTGTGTCCTTACAAAATGTCAATGTACTGACCAGCAAAGAGAACGATTCAAGACAGTTGCCTCAGTCTCACTTGTTGGAGAAAACTCGAAGTTGGGGTTGGGATAAGATGCTGGGAGTTTGGACTCTGGCAGGATTAGAGATAATGGAGAAGGATTAATAAAAACTGAATTTGCCTGGATTATAATTTGGTCTCCTGGGACCAGAGAATGATTAGGAAAAACAACAACAACAACAACAAAACAACTTTTTGTCCAGACCAAGTCCCACAAGGAATTCATGTGCCTGTAGGTCATTTATCAAGAGGGAAATGTACCTAATAAGCACATGTAGAGAGTTGTAAATGCCTCCTCTGCGGCATCCCTGAGCTTGTACAGCCTGGGCGTGGAGTAGACTAACTGTTGCATTTGGAGTCCTAAGTTTGAGTAAAGAACCAATGCTTGACCCCTCCTTCCTGCTCTTTCATCTGAAGACAGAGCTTCAGTCTCCATCATCATCCACCCAGAAGGGATTCAGACTTCCATAAGGAGCCCTCTGTTCATAGTCCCATGCAGGTGAGTCTGAGACCTCAAAAGATACTGCTAAAAATGTTAAGATAAAATGAAATCCAAAGAATTTACATTAGAAACAACTCATCCTAACTCAGAGCAGAGACCACTATGGCTGTTTGCTTGGTTGATTGAAATATCGATATATTTTATGATGCTAGAAAGAAAAGTGGACATTGAATTCAATAACAATGTTCAGTGGAATGGAATGGAAGCCCAAAGAGAAGAGGGATGAGAGGCATAAAGTGTTTCTAGTAAAAGTAGAACTTATACCCAATATTTTATTAACTAATTGGGGTGAAAGATATTGTGCATGTGTGCTTTCTAAGTTGGTTCAGTTTTGTTCAACTCTTTATAGTCCTATGGATTGCAGACCACCAGGCTCCTCAGTCCATGGGATTTTCCAGGCAAGAATACTGGAGTGGGTTGCCGTTTCCTCCTCCAAGGGATCTTCCTGACCCAGCGATCGAATCTGCATCTCTCACATTTCCTGCATTGGCAGGGAGGTTCTTTACTACTAGTGCCACCTGGGAATTCCTAAAGATATCAGGTATTAGCTTTGGAGTGATGTAGAAGGAATTGAAGGCATTCTTTTACGACTTTTATGGTGGGATTTTTTTTTCTCACCAACTGGTTATTTGCCATTTAGTTATTTTATTAGGTACAGATGAGTCTATATAAATTTTGAGTCTATGTAAATTTTGTGTGGTCAAATCTAGCAATCATTTATATTATGTTTTCTGCATTTCTAGTATATCAATACTACAAAAATATAAAAAAGTGAAGTTCAAATTCTGGCTCTAAGTGTGGATGACTTTGTCCCCCAGGGTACATCTAACAATGTCCAGAGTCTTTTATGACTGTGACATATTGAGGGCTCGATAAATGTCAGGGATGCTGTAAACATCCCACAATGCACAGGACAGACCCTCACCTCAAATAATGATCTGGTCCAGAATGTCAATTGTGCCAACTCCGGGGAACTCTGAATTAAAGAACATCTGTATTTTGAATATTTATTGCTATCTTCATTTTTTCCCTTAAAATGTTGTAACACTTTACATTTTCTGCCAGACAAGTCAGAGAGGACTCCTAGTTCAGAAGCACCTGAGAAATATATTTTCCACAGGAGAATGATATGAAAGAGATTCTGTGTTGCTTTCTCAAGTCATATACTGGATTAGAGTGAAACTTTGAGTATGTGGTCACAATTTTGATTTCTCTGTTATTATTATATACCCATATATTACATGTCACTTTTTCTATAGTAAATAGACTTTCAAATACTTTTTTTAAACAAATGATTGTTTTTCAATTGACTTTTGGGGCATATTCTTGACAAAAACAATTAAGAATATTTTAGTTAGATTGGCAGGTGAGTGGAAGGGAGATTACATACCAAAACATTCTATGAATATAATATATCATATTATTTTTATCTCTAGGTCACTGTCAATGTCATTAGTTCATATCAATGTCATATGTACTGTTATATGTACTGTTCAATTAATTGTCAATACTTCATTTGCTTTTATTACACTTGGTTCAGAATCTTACTATTTAACCTGGTTTCATTCTCTTTGTCATATTTTTACTTCCTAGCTTTTCAGTTTTCTAAATTACTTTTGGTACCAGTGCACATTTATTCACACACTTCATTAAAATGCAAGGGTGAGCAAAGCAGGTGAATTTCCTTCCTGTTTTGGGCCTTGCATTATGATTAGAAAGACAGAGTGCAATGAAAGAAACGTGTGTGCAATTCAGTGTCCTCAGATGACTAATACGAAGGATGTTACTCAGTGATAAGAGTAGAATTGTTACACTGTGGGTAGGCTTTATGTGGGTGGACCAAACAGATCATTAGTTGGATGAAGAGCAGAACTAGGACTAGAGTGTGCCCATAGGACTTACGGGAAAAGCGGTCAAAACACAAGCATAGCAAAGAGATGATGCCACAGATGAAAAGGGAGAATCCTGCCTTGCCTGCTGTCAGACCTATGAAACCAATTAGTCAAATAGGTATTAAGCAACCCCAGAAAAATAAGTATTGCTGCCTGATATTAAAGAAGATCAATATTCAATCCATATTTCATTATGCTTTCTATACATCCATTTGTGAAATGTTGGCTCAGTCCTTTTGTTCACTTTCTGTTGGGCTATCCAACCTGCAAATGTTTTGAATCATAAAGATATCACTATTTTATTATATGAATAAATATGTTTTTGATTTGTTATTATTTTTCCTGGACATCCAGGGGGAAAAGAAAAAAAAAAAACCAGCACATGAAATGTCACCAGAACCAAAGAAACCTCTTTACCACAGTCTCTCAGGAGACATTTGAGTTTGTTAGGTCTTTATTCCATCTTGAGTCCATTTCTCTCTTTTTCTACCCGCTCCCCAATCCCTCTCTGTCTCCTGATGTATACATATGCCTTAAAATTCAAGTTTTGAGACAAGACCAAATATATATATATATATATATATATATATAGAGAGAGAGAGAGGGAGAGAGAGAGAGAGAGATGCACATTCATTGAACAAATTTTTAATTTTATATTGGAGTAAAGCCAATTAACAATGTTGTGATAGTTTTCAGGTGAACAGCAAAGGGACTCAGCCACACTTATACATGTATCCATTCTCCCCCAAACTCCCCTTCCATCCAGACTGAGACATAACATTGAGCAGAGTTCCCTGTGTTATACAGCAGAACCCTGTTGCTTATCCACTTTAAATATAGCATTGTGTTCATGTCCATCCCAAACTCTCTAACTGTCCCTTCCCCTCATCTTTCCCCCTGGCAACCATAGGTTCACATTCAACTACTTTTTAATGATCTTTAATACAAGTGTAAAATGGCCATACCAAAACTGAATCCCAAGTATATTGGTACCAAGAATACTTACAAACTGGAATTTTTGGATACCACTTTACATAACCTGATCTTATCAATGGGAGTTGTATCAAACTCTAACTTAATCAAGGTAGTTGGGGATGAGGGGTGAAAAACATAGAAGTAATATAGCTTAGGTGGCCAGTGTCTACAGTGTGTGTGTGTGTGTGCCTGTGTGTGTGTGGTGCCTGGTGGAGTATGAGAAATCCTCACAGTGGTGACACTGCGTTCATATATTCCAAGGTGACTCCAAGAATCTGCCTGCAATACAGGAGACTTGGGTCCAGTCCCTGAGCTGGGAAGATCCCCTGCAGGAGGGCATGGAAACCCACTCCAGTATTCTTGACTGGAGAATCCCATGGCAGAGGAGCCTGGCGGGCTGCAGTCCATGGGATCACAAAGAGCTGGACATGACTGAAGCAGCTGAGCACAGCAAGGTCAACAAAAGGGATCCATTTAAACACATTGGACATCTCTGCAGCAAGTTCTAGTTACATGAGGTGGATGAAAGTCTTATGATTTGAAGTTTCAGCACCACCAGGGAGGTCACCTTGTTCCTCAGCATCCTCTGACACCATCTCTCCTCACTCCCTCTTGGCTTATGCCCTCCCCACATTGGTTTCATTTTTTCTCTTAAACTTGAACATTTTAAACAAACACTTTCCTCAGTGCATTTGCAGTGGCTATTCTCCTTGCCAAGCATACAGTTCACCTGATATGTTGATGGAGCCTACTCTTTCATTCTTGAATATAAAAAATAACATGCCTTCTCTACTCTTTCCCTAAAACCTTTCAGGTTTTTTCATAGCAGCAGTTACCATTCAAAAGTTATATATAACTTATAAGCTATATATATATATATATATACACACACACACATTCAATATATATTCACTTCTCTGGTGGCTCAGCAGTAAAGAACCCGCCTGCAATGCAGGAGACTCAGGAGACCGGGGTTCTATCTCTGGGTGGGGAAGAACCCCAAGAAGGGCATGGCAACCTAGTCCAATGTTCTTCCCCGGAAAACCTCATGGACAGAAGAGCCTGGCAGGCTACAGTGCAGGGAGTGGGAAAGAAGCCCCTGAGCACACACACGTACCCACACACACATACTCGCACACATATACGACTTGCTTATGTTTACTTTGTGACTGGATTCTTAGAGATTTTGTGTTTTAGAACCCTATACTCATTGCCAAGACATCACCGGGAACATGATCATTACTCAGTTCATAATCCCCAAATGAATGAAAGTATTTCTTATGTGGAAGAGATGACATCCTGGGGAAGAAGCAGCAAGTGGGACAACGTTGTCAGGTGCAGATAACACAAAAATTCCTTAAAGGGGAGCAAATCCATAAACAAAGCAGCACTTAGTTAAGCAAATATATTTAAATACAATTAGGCAAAATATAAATAATAGTTTTTCAATGATGTGAGCAATGTCTTTTTTTGTGAAAACTAGACATGATATTTTCCCCTTTCCTTTAGGTCACCTCCATCACATGGTACCAAGGAACCTAACACATGTTTCAGGTTTTCTTCTTCTGGGATTCTCAGAGGAAACAGAACTGCAGCCCATCATATTTGGGCTTTTCCTCTCCATGTACCTGATCACTGTGATTGGAAACCTGCTCATCATCCTGGCTGTCAGCTCAGACTCCCACCTCCACACCCCCATGTATTTCTTTCTCTCCAACCTGTCCTTTGTAGACATCTGCTTCACCTCCACGACCATCCCAAAGATGCTGTGGAACATCCAGACCCAGAACAAAGTTATCACCTATGAAGGTTGCATCACCCAGGTGTATTTTTTCGCACTGTTTGTAGGGTTGGATGACTTCCTCCTAACGGTGATGGCTTATGACCGATTTGTAGCCATCTGCCATCCCCTGCACTATGCAGTCATCATGAGTGCCCGGCTCTGTGGACTGCTGGTTCTTGTTTCCTGGGTCATCAATGTCCTACATTCCTTCTTGCAAACTTTAATGGTGTTGAGTTTGTCCTTCGGCAGAGAGGTGATAATCCCTCACTATTTCTGTGAACTGAAACAGTTGGTCCAGCTTGCCTGTTCTGACACCTTTCTTAATGACATGGTGATGTATTTTGCAACTGTTCTGCTGGGAGGTGCTCCCTTAGCTGGCATCCTTTACTCTTACTCGAGGATAGTGTCCTCCATATGTGAAATCTCATCAGCTCAGGGAAAGTATAAAGCATTTTCCACTTGTGCATCTCACCTCTCAGTTGTCTCCTTATTTTATTGTACATGTCTAGGAGTGTACCTTAGCTCTGCTGCTACCCAAAGCTCACACTCAAGTGCAACAGCCTCAGTGATGTACACTGTGGTCACACCCATGCTGAACCCCTTCATCTACAGTCTGAGGAACAAGGACATAAAGAGAGCTCTGAAAGCATTCTTTAGGAGGACAATGATTAAAACACCAGTTGTTCTAAGCTGAAGAAGGGACCATGACTGAGAGATTTAAAACCTCACAGGCAGAAATTGCAATTTTTGAGATCAGATTGTGGAAGCATACATTGCTCCTTCCTTTATTTCATGAAATTTCCATTTATTTGATCTCACCTCTTTCATACAATTTATGTAACTCATTTGATTAAGCTTAGTGATCTTCCTCTTATCCAAGAGTTATTTTAATAAAGAATAGTCATGAGTTGTACTGCTCCTATGCGGGGAAAACTACTGAAGACATTCATGACTATCTGTGTGTTTATAACAAGGAAAATTTCAGACCATTGATTTTGTGTTTGTGTACATCATTCCTTTGTATCATCACCTTAGCTGCTCTTGCTGATATTTTGGACTTTGACATACACTGTATCTTGCTAGTTTCACTGTATTTTATTTGCCTCTTTAGGATTCTATTCCTTATTCAGTTTTGTTCCACAGTACCTATCGTGTGTCCATGCTTTGCTCAGTCATGTCTCGTTGTGGCTTTTTGACTGTAGCCTGATGGGCTCCTCTGTTCATGGGATTCTCCAAGCAAGATAACTGGAATGAGTTGCCGTTTCCTCCTCCAGGGAATCTTCCTGACCCAGGGATCAAACGCCATATCTTAAGTCTTCTGCATTGGCAGGCAGGGGTTCTTTACCACTAGCATCAGCTGGGAAGCCCCTGAGGCATCAAGTTCAGTTCAGTTCAGTCGCTCAGTCATGTCTGACTCTTTGTGACCCCATGGACTGCAGCACTCCAGGCTTCCCTGTCTATCACCAACTCCCAGAGTTTACTCAAACTAATGTCCATTGAGTGGGGTGATGCCATCCAACCATCTCATCCTCTGTCGTCCCCTTCTCTTTCCACCTTCAATCTTTCCCAGCATCAGAGTCTTTTCAAATGAGTCAGTTCCTTACATCAGGTGGCCAAAGTATTGGAGTTTCAGCTTCAGTATCAGTCCTTCCAATGAATATTCAGGACTGATTTCCTTGAGGATGGACTTGTTGGATATCCTCGCTGTCCAAGGGTCTCTCAAGAGTCTTCTCCAAACCATAATTCAAAAACATCAATTCTTTGGCCCTCAGCCTTCTTCACAGTCCAACTCTCACATCCATACATGACTACTGGAAAAACCATAGCCTTGACTAGATGGACCTTTTGGCAAAGTAATGTCTCTGATTTTTAATATGCTGTCTAGGTTGGTCATAACTTTCCTTCCAAGGAGCAAGTGTCTTTTAATTTCATGGCTGCAGTCACCATCTGGAGTGATTTTGAAGCCCCCCAAAATAAAGGCTGTCATTGTTTCCACTGTTTCCCAATCTATTTTCCGTGAATTGATGGGACCAGATGTTATGAACTTCGCTTTCTGAATGTTGAGTTTCAAGCCAACTTTTTCACTCTCCTCTTTCACTTTCATCAAGAGGCTCTTTAGTTCTTCTACACTTTCTGCTGTAAGGGTAGTGTCATCTGCATATCTGAGGTTATTGATATTTCTCCAAACAATCTTGATTACAGCTTGTGCTTCATCCGGCCCAGCATTTCTTATGATGTACTCTGCATATAAGTTAAATATACAGCCTTGCCGCATTCCTTTCCCTATTTGGACCAGTCTGTTGTTCCATGTCCAGTTCTAACTGTTGCTTCTTGACCGGCACACAGATTCTCAAGATGCAGGTCAGGTCGTCTGGTATTCCAATCTCTTGAAAAATTTTCCACAGTTTGTTGTGATCCACACAAAGGCTTTGGCATGGTTTATAAAGCAGAAGTAGATGTTTTTCTGGAACTCTCTTGCTTTTTCAATGAACCAGCGGATGTTGGCAATTTGATCTCTGGTTCCTCTGCCTTTTCTAAATCCAACTTGGACATCTGGAAGTACAAGAAATAGATGGACAACATGAAAATGGAATCTTTTGCAAAGTAACATTAAGTGTATTTAAACATTCTTTTTTTATATCACACATATCTATTATATTGAATGATTCATTTAAACTTATGTTCTCTTGGAAACTTTACCTGAAGACATGTATATGATAATCTGTTTGAACTGTTGAATATAACTGACATGTGTGATACTAAAAAAAAGTTTAAATACCCTTAATGTTACTTTGAGTTTTTCTAATATAAATGTATTTATTTTAATTGGAGGTTAATTACTTTACAATATTGTATTGGTTTTGCCATACATCAACATGAATCCACCACAGGTATACACGTGTTCCCCATCCTGAACCCCCCTTCTTCCTCCCTCCCCATACCATCCCTTCAGGTAATCTCAGTGCACCAGCCCCAAGCATCCAGTATCATGCATCAAACCTGGACTGGCGATTCATTTCATATATGATATTATACATGTTTCAATGGCATTCTCCCAAATCATCTCACCCTCTCCCTCTCCCACAGAGCCTGTAAGACTGTTCTACACATCTGTGTCTCTTTTGCTGTCTCGCATACAGGGTTATCATTACCATCTTCCTAAATTCCATATATATGCATTAGTATACTGTATTGGTAGTTTTCTTTCTGGCTTACTTCACTCTGTATAATAGGCTCCAGTTTCATCCACCTCATTAGAACTGATTCAAATGTATTCTTTTTAATGGCTGAGCAATACTCCATTGTGTATATGTACCACAGCTTTCTTATCCATTCATCTGTTGATAGACATCTAGGTTGCTTCCATGTCCTGGCTATTAGGGGCTCAGCAGGCTGAAGGATTCAGGTTAGAACTTTCATGTTTTTCTATCTTTGTTCAGTAGGTGGCTACATGATATAGCTTTTTTTTTTTTTTTTTCAATTCTATCTGAGCTGCATATAGTTATGAATCTGCACTTTAGACCCTCCATGGCCTCTGTCAGAGGAGTTACTTTGTGCCCTAGCTATTGCTTCTTGTGCCTCTGGAGTATGGTACCTTGCTGTTGTCAGTGCTTCTGGCATGCTGCTTGGGATGCTGGGTGGGTAGTTTTCTGATATGCTTGTGATGATTTTCTGTGTAGCTTCTCTGAGATCTCCTGAGTCACAGCTTCTGCTGCCATATGGGGCAGGATGATGGTAGCTGGTGGAGCTGGGGTGGTAGGGGTGCTGTAGCATGTCCAGTGTGATAAGGTTTGCCAGCTGTAACACTGCAGATATGGAGGTGGGAGCAGGAGACACAGGGTCATGGACACCTAGGTAGCTGGGGGCGGGGGGTTGGGGTCCCATGCCCCACTGCCACCTCTGCTCCTCCCTATGCTGCAGGCACCCGACACTGGTATGCCAGAGTTGGTGCCACCTCTCCTGCTGCTTCTACCTTCCTTGGGGTTGAATTTATAAAACACCAAGAGGAAACACAGCCAGTAAGCTCTGGGACTGAATCCGTAAGACACCTAAAAGAGGACAAAGCCAGGAAGCTTTGTGATGTTGGTTTTAGTAGTATCTTTTCTAGATATATATCTCCTCAGGCAAGGGAAACAAAATCAAGAGTAAATAATATTACTGTATCATACTATGAAAACATTGTATAGAAAAGGAAATCATTAACAAAATGAAAAAGACTACCAAATGGAAGAAGATATTTACAAGGGGTATATCTGATAAGCAGTTGATGTTAAAATATACAAATAACTCACATAACAACAGCAACAAAAGAACTAGATTTTAAAACAAGCAGAGAATCTTAATAGATTTTTTTTCAAGAATACTGGAGTAGGTAGCCTATCCCTTCTGCATGGGATCTTCTTGACCCAAGGATCAAACTGGGTCAGGAATAGTATTGTCATATATTATTTGCTTATTATAAGCTAATTGTCCATATATGTGTGCCTTGTTGGTGTGAATTTAAATTGGTACAGCTACAATGGAAAACAAAATAAAGATTCCCCAAATAATTAGGAACTATCATATGATTCAGCAGTTCCACTCCTGAGTATTTATTCCCAAACATGAAAGCACTAATTTCTAAAGATGCATGCACCCTTAAGTTGATCACAGTAGGATTTCAAATAGTCAAGATATAAGAAAGATATCTAGGCCCATCAAAGTATGGGCTTCCCTTGTGGCTCAGCTGGTAAATAATCTGCCTGCAATACAGGAGACCCTGGGTTGGAAAGGCTACCCATGCCAGTATTCTGGCCTGGAGAATTCCATGGACTGTATAGTCCATGGGGTGGCAAAGACTCAGACATAACTGAGTGACTTTCACTTTCTACCAATGGATGAATGTATGAAAAAGATGTTATACATCTGTATATAAGTATATATGTATATATATATATATATACACACACACACACACACACACATACATACACACAATGGAATACTACTCAGAATGAAAAAGATGAAAGCTTTCATTTGCAACAACATAGATGAAATTTAAGGGTGTTTTACTAAGTAAAATAAATCAGAGAGAGGAAGACAAATATCCTTTGATTTCACTCATATGTGAAATAGAACAAACAAACAAAGCTAGTAAATAAGCATTCCAAAGCAAACAAGATCTAACATGTAGGTACAGAGAACAGAGTTCTCTACATGAGGGAAAGGGGACTGAGTGGAGGGTGAATTGCTTAAAGGGGATCGACATTATCATGATGGATGGAAACTGTCCTATGGAGAAGGCAAAGGCACCACACTCCAGTACTCTTGCCTGGAAAATCCCGTGGATGGAGGAGCCTCGTAGGTTGCAGTCCATGGGGTTGCTAAGTCGAACACGACTGAGGAACTTCACTTTCACTTTTCACTTTCATGCATTGGAGAAGGAAATGGCAACCCACTCCAGTGTTCTTGCCTGGAGAATCCCAGGGACGGAGGAGCCTGGTGAGCTGCCGTCTATGGGGTCGCACAGAGTTGGACACGACTGAAGCGACTGAGCGGCAGCAGCAGCAGCAGCAGCAGCAGCAGCAGCAGCAACTCTGTCCTGTACACAGAAGTAAAAAAAGAATTGTTTGTACACATGAGACTTATATGACATTATCTCAGTGAATATCATTAAAAAATAAATGAAAAAAATGCAGACACATATACATTGCTGTTTTCTAAGATCATTCATCTACTAAAATTGGAAGAAAAAGTAAATCACTACTGAATTGAAATTATACCTGTTTGTTGAGATGGCCCTAAGTGAAGCTTTCTCTGTACCCATGTCTTTTGAAATGTGTCACCAATCTAGGTTTGATGTAGGATACAGGATGCTTGGGGCTGGTGCACTGGGATGACCCAGAGGGATGGTATGGGAAGGGAGGTGGGAGGTGGGTTCAGGATTGGGAACACGTGTACACCCATGGCAGATTCATGTTGATGTATGGCAAAACCAGTACAATATTGTAAAGGAATTAGCCTCCAATTAAAACAAATACATTTAAATTAAAAAAAAAAAAAGAAATGTGGCACTGAAGCACTTTTCATTAGGAGGAGGTGTCTCTTTCTCCAGCTTTGTATCTGTGCTAGACTTAGGATTTTTATTTGCTTGAACCCATAAAATTCTAGGTTCATAAACCTCATCAGAACTGACTCAAATGCATTCTTTTTTATGGCTGAGTAATATTCCATTATGTATATGTACCACACTACTTCATCCATTCATCTGTTGACAGACATCTACATTGCTTTTATGCTCTAGCTATTGTAAATAGTGCTGCAATGAACAATGGGACACATGTGTCTTTTTCAATTTTTGTTTCCTCAAGGTATATGCCTAGGAGTGGAATTGGTTTATGTCATCAAGTGTTCTGCCTATGTTTTCCTCTAGGAGTTGGTGATGGACAGGGAAGCCATGCATGCTGCAGTCCATGGGGTCACAAAGTGTCAGACATGACTGGGCAACTGGACTTAATAGAAAGATCAACTCTGTGAAGGTGAGAAAGTTTATTCCAGGGAAGCATTTCTCTAAATTCACTATTCCTTAAAACTGCCAAGGATTGTAGTTTAATTTCAAATTATTTTTCAGCAGGTCTGATCAGGGGCCCCCAGACCCTTCATTTCTAACAAGATGCTAAGTGCTGATGCTTCAGGTCTTCATCTCTGGATCACAGTTTGGGTAGCAAATAAGTGGTCCTATGTTAGATTCAGTTATAGATAGAGTTAGGTATTCAACAAAATCTCCCTTGTATGTAATCTTGAAAACAATTCAGGGTGTCTTTTGTTTGTTTGTTTTCTTTTATTTTCTGGCCATATGGCATGTGAGACCTTAGTTCCCTAACCAGGGATAGAACCCAGTGTCCCTTGCATTGGAAGCACAGATCCTTAACCACTGGACCACCAGGAAAGTCCCTTCTATGTATGTAATTTTGAAAGATAAGATTTTCACTCATTTTTTAAAAATTTCCTTTATTGCAATCTCTTTTTATTTTACAAGCAAAATAAGGTTTGCAAAAAGGAAGACTGTATAATCCTTACCTAATTTAATAAAAGAAAGAACAGTACTCATTTTTATAGGTAGTGATAAAATTTTGTTGATTTTTATAAAAATATTCTTGTGACATGAAACAATTTCTATTAGAAAAAGACTTTGCAGTAGTCAGAATAAGATCCTCCAAAAGATGTCCACATACTAAGAACTTTGGAATACTCTACCTTACGTAGCTGGCATAATTACAATAGCTGATGAAATACAGTTTATCTTGATGTAGGGCTATTAGCACAGATATGCAGATTGGACTAGTATAATCACAATAGATTTTCTAAATGTGATGAGAAAGGAAGAAGAATTGGAGTCAGACATTTAAAATTGTAGGCATCTGGATTTGAGGACAAAAGAGGAACCATGAGTTAAGCGATGCTGGTGACCATTAGAAGTAAAATATTAACAAGATATTGAGTGCATTCTCCTCTGGAGCATCCAGAAGGATCAGAGTGTTGCAGACATCTTCATTTTTGCTCAATGAGACTTCAAGATTTTTGTCTCATAGAACTTTATGACATGTACTTCTTTTAATCTACTAATGTTGTAATTTGTTAGAGAAGCAACAGGAGTCTAACCTAGATATTTGTCCAATCATATGCTGTTCCTGTTAACATATTATATTTCAGATGGTAAAGAATCCACCTGCAATGCAGGATACCTGGGTTCATTTCCTAGGTTGGGATAATCCCTTGGAGAAGGGAATGACAACAAACTCCTGTATTCTTGCCTGGTGAATTCCATGGAAAGACCATTCATGGAGTTAAGATTTAAAATTTTCTGGCTGTGCATTGTTAAGGGTAGTATGTTAATCATACAGAAGTTGGTGAGAGACAACTCCTCTAACTGGAAAGAAAGCAAAGTGACATATATAGATTTAGGAACAGTGAAATTGAAATACAGCAATTAACATTTGAGAAATGCAGTTTTGTTTGTTTTTCTTATAAACTAAAGACTGTTGTTCAGTCGCTAAGTCATGTCCAACTCTTTGTAACCCCATGGACTGCAGCACTCCAAGCTTCCCTGTCCTTTGCCGTCTCCCAGATCTTGCTCAAATTCATGTCCATTGAGTCAATGATGAAAAGCAACCATCTCATCCTCTGCCACCTCCTTCTCCTTTTACCTTTAATCTTTCCCAGCATCAGGGTCTTTTCCAATGAGTTGACTCTTCACATCAGGTGGCCAAAATTTTGTTGCTTCAGCCTCAGTATCAGTCCTTCCACTGAATATTCGAGGTTGATTTCCTGCAGGAGTGACTGGTTTGATCTCCTTTCAGACCAAGGGACTCTCAAGAGTCTTCTCCAGCACCAGAGTGGATAACATCAGTTCTTTGGTGCGCAGTCTTTTCTATGGTACAACTCTCATCTAATCACCATTCACGATAAACTAAAGACTAACCTACTTACATAAAAGGAAGAAATTGACATAAAGTTGTTCAAGACAGAAGACCACTACAACTGCACACATCATCGTGGAGGAGCCTTCAAAACACAAAATAGAGCCTGACAGCTGACAATAGACCCATGAGGAAACAATCATAACTCAGATCAACTTCCTGTCATAGAAAATCATACACTAAATCATTGTTTTTAGGATGACGTGCTATGTTGCAACAGCTAACACTAGAGTCCAAGTGAATAGAACTGAAGGAAAGGCAATTGTTGTGATATATGAATAGCATTCATGATTACTCTATTATTCTAGTTTTTGTCATACAATTTTATTAAAAATGGATTCCATTTAGGTTTCTTTGTAGGTAAGCAAGAAAGGTTAAAAGGATATGCTTGTTTGTGAAAAACTTGTACCTTTATCACAGGACTAGATGGAAATTTAAATCTAGAGAGCCATAATTTGGATATATATATCATCTATATAATATTATATATATCATGTACATCATATAAATATGATTTTAAATTATTCATTCACAACTCTTTTACTGGTTATCACAGAAATGGAATGGGGGAAATATTTTGTGTAGAGCAATGGAAGGAGTCATTTATTTGTAGGCAACAATGAAAGTATTCAAGCAGAACGATATAATTACGCCAAAAAAAATCCTTCACCTCAATGATAAACCCCTTTACAAACAGACACTAAATCGTATACATCAATAAGTAAATGGACACCATGAAAAAATGTCTTGCAATGATATAACTTGACACAAATTTTTGCTAACTCATACTTAAGGTCTTCTCTGACTCTAGGTCTTATTATGTCAAACTCTTTATTGAAATCTTTGTTTCACATAGATGTCAATTAGAGACATGCATTTGATGCTCACTTTTACCAATAACTCCTGTAGGCTATGTGGATGCTGAGCTATTAATAAACAGAGAATAGTACACTGTTAGGGAATAAAGTCAGATGACCATTTATGAAATACACTATCTGCTAACATCTACATTTTTAGGAAGGGCAGTTATGGCAGTGACTTTCCAAGGTATGAAGAACTAAAATGTGATAGACTGTAGTTTCATATTTTACTCTTCTATGAAATTATGTAATTGGTTTGTTTTCCAAGTTAGTTTTTTTCCATAGAAATAGCAAAATTCATGACGATTTCTTTAGTAAAAAGAAAGATTAGTATAAAGTGCATCATTTCAGAAAAATTTAATCTTAAGAAATGTCTGAAGTCTCATGAGATAAATGGGAATTTACATATATGTTTCACATGAGGTTTTGAATCAATTTGAGAGAGTAGAAAAATGACCAAAGAAAAAACTTAGATAACAGAGAACATCAAAGTTAATCAAGGATGTTTTTAAAACTGTGTAGAGAAGTTGAAATCAAAGAAATGGAAATATCAGGCAATAAATTGAAGAAGCTTTTGCTATTATCACAATTTAATCAAAGACTCACATATGTGCCTATGAGGCTTTGAGCCCTGTTATCATTGGCAGTTCTTCAGCCCAAGGACAAATGGCTCTTTTATAAATGTTTCCATATCAAAGAATCTTTTTAGAGCCCTCTTTATGTCTTCATTTCTCAGACTGTAGATGAAGGGGTTCAGCATGGGCGTGACCACAGTGTACATCACCGAGGCAATTATACTTGTGTATGAGCTGTGGGTAGCAGCAGAGCTAAGGTACACTCCTAAGGCCGAACAATAAAATAAGGAGACAACTGAGAGGTGAGATGCACAGGTGGAAAATGCTTTATACTGCCCCTTAGCTGATGAGATTCTGCAGATAGAGGACAAAATTTTAGAGTAAGAGTAAAGGATACCAATCAGGGGAATACTCCCCTGAATTACAGATCCAAAATACACCATTATGTTGTTGAGAAAGGGGTCAGAACAGGCAAGTTGGATCAGCCATTTGATTTCACAGAAAAAGTGGTGGATTTCCAAGTCTGAGCAGAATGATATTTGCAACACCGTTAAGCTGTGTAACAAGGAAAACAGGGCACTCATGATCCAGGACACCAGAAGGAGCAGTCCACAGACCCAGGGCTTCATGATGACCAGGTAGTGCAGGGGGTGACAGATGGCCACATACCGGTCATAGGCCATCACAGTCAGGAGAAAGTCATCTAATCCTGCAAAGAGTAAGTAAAAATACACCTGGATGATGCAGCCTTCATAGCTAATGACTTTCCTCTGTGTCTGAGTGCTTTGCAGCATCTTTGGAATAGTGGTGGAGGTTAAGCAGATGTCTACAAAGGACAGGTTGGAGAGGAAGAAATACATGGGGGTGTGGAGGTGGGGGTCTGAGCTGACAGCCAGGATGATGAGCAGATTTCCAACCATGGTGATCAGGTACATGGAGAGGAAAAGCCCAAAGATGATGGGCTGCAATTCTGTTTCCTCTGAGAATCCCAGAAGGAGAAATTCTGAAATTTGTGTCTTGTTCTCTGGTTCCATATGACGGATGTGACTACTGGGAAAAATATATATATATAACATGATAATATTCACTCAAACTGACATTACTCAAATAGCTAAAATACTGTAATCTCCATTTTGCTGACAAAAAATTGATGTTAATATGTTGTATATAGATAAATTCTCCTTGAGGATATACCTCATTTCACCTCTAACTCAAAGTTCTGGTCCCATTTGAGCATATTTCCAAGCAGTTCATGTTTCACAGTTTTATTGAGAAACATATTGAAAGCATACATATTCTAAGCACCTATAAGAGATAAACATGTGCACACATATGGGATATAATATCTCTATATTTTAGACATATTTAAAGACAAATCTCTCACAATCCAAGGATGGTGAAATATGATATTCAAATAAATATATAATATGTTAGAAGGTGACAGATTTATAAAGAAAACAGAAACATGTGTAAAGGAGAGAGTAGTAGGAGACATTATTTTACACCGAGTGTTCAGGCAAGGGCTGAAAACAAGGGTTTATTTGAAGAAACATTAAGAAAGGAAGAGAAGGACCTAGTGTGATACTAGGAGAAGGCACTCACTGTAGTGAAGGCTGAGGGAACAATCACTGCAAAGGACCTGAGGAAGATGCTGGTTCCACATGTTCAGATCCAAACAAGGAAGCCAGTGGGAGAGAGGAATGAGTAAAAGGAGCAGTGATTAGAGATGGATGAATCAAAAGCTGGAATCAAGATTGCCAGGAAAAATACCAATAACCTCAGATGTGCAGATGACACTATCCTTATGGCAGAAAGTAAAGAGGAACTAAAGACCCTCTGAACAAAGGTGAAGGAGGAAACTGAAAAGGCTGGCTTAAAACTTAACATTTAAAAAACTAAGCTCATGGCATCTGGTCCTATCATTTCCTGGCAAATACATGGGGAAACAGTGGAAACAGTTAAAGACTTTATTTTCTTGTGTTCCAAAATCACTGTGGACAGTGATTGCAGTTATGAAATTAAAAGACGCTTGCTCTTTGGGAAAAAAGCTATGACAAACTTAGTGTATTAAAAAGTAGAGACATCACTTTGCCAACAAAATTCCATATGGTCAAAGCTATGGTTTTTCCAGTAGTCATGTATGGATGTGAGACTTGGACCATAAGGAAAACTGAGCATCGAAGAATGGATGCTTCTGAACTGTGGTGTTGGAGAAGACTCTTGAGAATCCCTTGGATGGCAAGGAGATCAAACCAATCAATCCTAAATGAAATCAACACTGAATATCCACTGGAAAGACTGATGTTGAAGCTGAAACTCCAATACATTGGCCACTTGATGCAAAGAACTGAGTCACTGGAAAAGCCCCTGATGCTGGAAAGATTGAAAGCAGAAGGAGAAGCAAATGACAGAGGATGAGATGGTTGTATGGCAGTATCAACTCAATGGACATGAGTTTGAGCAAGCTCCAGGAGATAGTGAAGGACAGGGGATCTTTGTGTGCTGCAGTCCATGGGATTGCAGAGTCAGACATGACTGAGCCACTGAACAACAACAGCAGGAATGCTGAGGAACAAGGTGGCCTCCCTGCTACAGCTGACACTCCAGTCCACAGAGAATCCTTCCTTCCATGTTGTTCCCAGCACTTCATGGATTTAGTTGCAAGGACATCCGGTGAATTATCAGATCCACTGATTAGTACCATCTTTGATTGAGTTCTGAGCACTCTCACCTTAGTATGCCAACTTAATATATGAGCTCAGGTGCTTCTGCTTTAAGAACTGTTCCTATTCCACGAGGCACAGGTTCACAGACACAGTATCGCCTCCTGAGCAGCTACTGTCACGAATTTCTTATCCAGAACCCCCCTCCTTGGGCCATGAGTGGTTATAGCTCAAGCTGGTCAAATCAGATTAACTTTCTCCTATATGTGTGTGTGTTTGTGTTAAGTCACTTCAGTTGTATCTGACTCCTATCCTGTAGCCCACCAGGATCCTCTGTCCCAGGAATTTTCCAGGCAAGAACACTGGAGTGGTTTGCCATGCCCTCCTCCAGGAGATCCTCCTGATCCTGGGATCGAACCTGCTTCGCTTTACATCTCCTGTATTTTCTCCTAAACAAAGTTTAAATGGTACACAGAAATTCCAGTTCATAAGCTTCTGAGAGAATAATAAAGTTGAGGCTCCTTTTAGTTACAGCCATTTTCTGCCCTGTATGTAAAGAAATATAAAAAATATGAGGGACAGTTAAAATGAAGGTAGGAGAGCTAACGAGCTCAAATCATTCCTGAGACAATGTGACCAAGAAAAGCTTCCTTGGTTTGGCAGCATTCCAACCTCAGCTACATCTCCTTGATGCCCAGGAAAAATCAGAAAGAAACATACCTCTTTTCCGGGGAAAGAAACAGTTATATCTATATGATGTGAAAAACCATACAGATTTAATATCCCAAGAGAAAAATAACCAACGAGAGTAGACTAACAATTCAAAAATGAAAATGTACAAAACACAGCAGAAGTTTCATTTGTGTTATATGAAGCAGTAGAAGATTGTCTTTCTTGTGCTTTCCCAAATGATTTGACCTCTCTGTGTGGTCTGATACTGAATTAAGCAAGTTCTATCTCTCTTTTCTCATGGGTCATAATTTAACACTTTAATTCTAGTTCTGGGCTTTGTCCAATACGCAAAAGCCTTTGCACCTCATACTCCATAAAGCCTGAGCAGGTCAAAAAAATTCATTCTCTTATTCTGGATAAACTTCTTTATGTGATTTAAGGCTGAGGACAGTATATTTTATTTCACTGTACTGTGACTTTGCCACTTTAATTTAAGATACTAATCATCAGAAACTTAATTTGCCTTATCATCAGAGACAACTGTTTGTTCAGTTATTATTTTCTCAAAGGTATGTGAATATATTTCCATTTATTTAAAAATGCATTTAAGAAAATGAGTGAATTATGAAATGAAAAAATATGGCTAAAATATGAAACAAATAAAAGAGTGATTTCATATAATCATATTAAAGAAAACTGAATGGAACAGCAAAAACTGACTGAAACATGATTTATAATAGGAGTAATTAAACATTTATGACATGAATTAATAATTTAGAAAAGACCTTGACTCAAAAGAACATAGCATATAATGACCCAGAAATTTCTGGCAGATAGCAGATGCTTTGTTATAATGTGTTATGATTAGGAATTAGGTCCCCTTAGGTATGAACACTCAGAGAAGGCAATGGCACCCCACTCCAGTACTCTTGCCTGGAAAATCCCATGGACAGAGAAGCCTGATAGGCTGCGGTCCATGGGGTCGCTAAGAGTCAGACATGACCGAGCGACTTCACTTTCACTTTTCACTTTCATGCATTGGAGAAGGAAATGGCAACCCACTCCAGTGTTCTTGCCTGGAGAATCCCAGGGACGGGGGAGCCTGGTGGGCTGCCGTCTATGGGGTCGCAGAGAGTCGGACACGACTGAAGCGTCTTAGCAGCAGCAGCAGCAGGTACGAACACTGTCCTTTGGGATGCTAAGTTGCTTCAGTCGTGTCCGACTCTGTGCAACTCCATGGACGGCAGCCCACCAGGCTCTGTTGTCCCTGGGATTCTCCAGGCAAGAACACTGGAGTGGGGTGCCATTGCCTTCTCCAATAATGAAAGTGAAAAGTGAAAGTGAGGTCGCTCAGTCATGTCCGACTCTTCGAAACCCCGTGGACTGCAGCTTACCAGGCTCCTCCTCCATGGGATTTTCCAGGCAAGAGTACTGGAGTGGGTTGCCATTGCCTTCTCCATCCTTTGGGATGATTGTATTCAATTTGGTTGGGAAAGGCTGGATTGTTGAATAAAAACCCATGGAAGATTCATATGATATATGGCAAAACCAATACAATATTGTAATTAGCTTCCAATTAAAATAAATAAATTTAAATTTTAAAAGAACAACTGGAATAAATGGTTATCTCTCTAGAAGGAAATTAAGTAGTTCCTTCTCTGACACATCTTTTAAAAAGGGACTAAAGACCCCAATGTAAAAGTGACAAATCCACTTTAGACGCATATATAAAAATCCACATTGGGGCTACATTTTTACTGATACTAGAAACATAGAGAGTTTTAAACTCAGACTTCCTCAATCTCTGTGCTATTGGACATTCTATGCCTGTTCCTTCTCTGGGGTGAGGTCTGTCCTGTAAATTGCAGAATGTTTAGAAACATCTTTGCCCACCACTTATTGCTCATCAGTGTGACAGCAAATAATGTGTACAAATATTGCTCAAAAAACCCTGGGGGGACACAATTATCCTTGGTTGGAAAGCGCAGTATTAAATTAAGACTCTCAAAATATTTTTGCAGCAGTGATATAATAGTCACTTATGGATAAATAATGTTATAGACCACCAAATGTGTGAGTCACACAGCCATACCATATAATATTATATAGATATTAAAATAATGAACCAACATTATACTGGTTGATTGGAAGCAAGTCCCCGAGGTATTATTGAGAATGAAACAAGTGAGGGACAAATTGTAGAAAACATTAAACATAATGACTATTTGTCACTAAAATATAAAGACCATTTATGATATATTCAGGATGGTACTGATGCATTTGTGTGAGAGTATATAAGTATGTTTAAGAACACATTTTACAAAGATATTTTTCAAAACCTAAGAACTCATGGGACAAATTATATTGGTGAGAGTGCAATTATGCAAAGTGTATTGTTTTCTGGGCAATGTGTTGTGTGCTAAGTTGCTTCAGTCATGTCTGACTCCATGCTACACTATGGACTGTAGTTTGCCAGTAGCCTCCATCTGTCCATAGGATTCTCCAAGCAAGAAAACTGGAGTGATGTGTTATGCCCTCCTCAAGGGGATCTTCCCAACCCAGGGTTTGAACCTGCATCTCTTAATTCTCCTCTATTAGCAGACAAGATCATTATCACTAGCACCATCTGGGAACCCCCTTTATGAATAATAGAACGTAATAAAATTGAATGAAAATCTACAATTAACTGATTAAAAGACACAAAAGAGTAAAACTTTAACAATACATGGATCACTAATTCAAGATCAAATTGCCAAAGATTTGGAAATGAAACAATATTACAGAAGAACATTTACAATGTGAGGAAGGAGAAGTATCTAAATTATAATTTTATCTTAAATGTAGATAGAAGAATTCAAATATGGTTATAGAATATAAGACAAATGGTAAAAATAAACAAGGCCAGGTGATGCAACTTTTAGGAAAAGATTTAATGAGAAGGCCAAAAGGAATAATAAAGAATAACAGATGAGAAACTCTTAATAGAAGTAAATATATACAAGAAACTATCACCACTAAGGATGCTGAAGAACTCTCACTTTCCTTTCTTGCTTACAGCAAGAGTGGACACATTAAGAATATTAAAGTAATTAAATTATTACAGTAAGAAAAATAAGAATAAAAAGCAATGCACAGTATGTACTGTGCAGCATGATGACTCTAGTTCATAATACTTTTCTTAGAATAATTTAAAGTTGGAGAAGACTCTTGAGAGTTCCTTGGACTGCAAGGACATCCAATGAGTCCATTCTGAAGGAGATCAGCCCTGGGTGTTCTTTGGAAAGAATGATGCTAAGGCTGAAACTCCAGTACTTCGGCCACCTTGTGCAAAGAGTTGACACATTGGAAAAGACTCCGATGCTGGGAGGGATTAGAGGCAGGAGGAGAAGGGGACGACAGAGGAAGAGATGGCTGGATGGCATCACTGATTCGATGAACGTGAGTTTGAGTGAACTCTGGGAGTTGGTGATGGGACAGGGAGGCCTGGTGTGCTGCGATTCATGGGGTCTCAGAGAGTCGGACACGACTGAGTGACTGAACTGAACCGAAAGTTGCTAAGAGACAGTATATCCTAAAAACTCTCATCACAATAAATTGTAAGTATGTGTGGTGATAGATGTTAACTAGGTTTACTGTGGTGATCATTCAGCAATATAAACAAATATTGAACCATCAAGCTGTGTACCTGTAACTCATATATTGTCATGTGTCAATCATACCCAAATTCTTTTGCAAAGAATATTGTTGGTATATAAGACCAACAAAATTTATCAATTCTTGTGCATCTATGCATATATAAAAGAACTAAATCACAAATTTAAGTTTCTTGTTAAAAAATAATTCTATCAAAGAATCCAGTTTTAAAAAGGAATAACAATACTCTGATACCACTATATAAAACAAAATAGTTATAGAGTTTTTTAAATAGAGAAACACTGCATGGCTAACAAATCCATAGATATATTTAGCCTCACAGATAAGACAGTTGCAAAGTAAGCCTCACTAGCATACATCTTTTCACTTACATAACTAAATATGTGGACACAAGAGTGAGAGAAGATACTGTAGTGTGTGTGTTTCCTATACAGCTATTGAAAGTGTGTGTTTGCAAAGTCATTGGTTTGGGTCTTTCTCTTCTATGTGGATGCACAGTCTAATATGTCCCTTCTTACAATAAAATGAAATGCCCTCACCTCACTGATTGACCCTCTACAGTTAATACCCTATTTGTCTACTCCTGTTAATTAGAAGAAACTTAGACTCATGTTCCACTTTTACTGGATGCAGTTTATACCTCCCATTCGTTCTTTTGTGGGCTTCCACTAGCATGATTTAATTGTCAACATTGTCACTCACATTATCAGGTGCACTGTTTCTTTTCCAGCATCATAAGTAAATACATTTTTATTTATGTACCTGTTTTACTTAGGAAACCCAGCAAACAACTGCAGTGACCTCTGTGGGCTATGCTAGATTGGTCTTCAAGTGACCTCTGGTACATTCCTGGCTTCCATCCTCTCTGATCCTCTCGTGCAGTGTCTGTGGAGCTCTCAGACTCACCTGTTTGGGAACTCTGTGCGGGAGGATTCTCTGTGAAAGTCAAAATTTCCCCCTAAGTAGCTGGCAATGCAGACCAAAGCTCTGTCTCCCGACAAGACAGCAATAAGAGATCAAGCATTGGCCTCTCAGCCAGATGTAGGATTGCAGAAGCAACAACTACATCCTGTCCAACCAAAGAGGCACAGGCTGAGGGACTGCAGCAGACGGGTTATTTACATCTTTTCATGTCGGCTCATTAGACATGCTTTTCTCTTGTTACATCAGCCTCTAAGTATGTGATATTCCCTGGTGACACTGGTCTGGACAAAATAGATTTTTTTCTTCTGATTCTCTGTTCCTAAGAGACTCCATTATAAGATACGTAAATTCAGTTTTGTCATTCCTTCTCTGTTAACTTTTCTGGTTCCAAAGCTCTAAGGTTTCTGATACCTCATCACATCCCAGAGTTCAAATTGTCTCAAAAACATAATATTGATAATTGGTCTTGAATAGGTCCTTTGGATCTTCAATGCCTTGATTTGTGGTGGACACACAATCCCAGAAATGTCTGACTATTGCCCTCTTCAAAACAAGGGATAACTTTGCTTCTTTAATATAAAACTAACTTGGGTATTATGATTTTTGGTTTCATGAAAGTTTTGCAAAGCCAAAAAGATTTCCTACTTATATCAGAAATTAAAGAACCCTACTGCCATTGCAGGAAAAGTAAGAGATGTAGGTAGTATCCCCAGGTCAGGAGGATCCCATGGAGGAGGGCATGGCAACCCACTCCAGTATTTTTGCCTGGAGAATCCCATGGACAGAAGAGTCTGGAGGGCTACAGTCCAGAGTCACGAACAGTTGGATACAACTGAAGTGACTTAGCGTATATGCACCACTAGCTTAGCATATTATAAAGACTGTCACATTTAAATTTTACAATGCATTCTATGAAATAGTACTTTTATGAACTGCTTTCTCCATTATAGAAATGTAATTTACAGGATAGCACCCAGTTCTGTAATGATCAACACTGTTAAGGTGAGAATATTTATTCCAGAGTAGTATTTCTCTAAATTCACTATTCCTAAAAATTGCCAAGGATTGTAGTTTAATTTCAAATTATTTTTCAGCAGGTCTGATCAGGGGCCCACAGACCCTTCATTTCTAACAAGATGCTAAGTGTTGCTACTTCAGGTCCTCATCTGTGTATCACAGTTTGTGTAGCAAAGAAGTGATTCTGTGTTAGATTCAGTTATAGCTAGATTTAGGTATTCAACAAAAATCTTCTTTGTATGTAATTTTGTAAACAATTCAGAGTGTCTTTTGTTTGTTTGTTTTCTTTTATTTTCTGGCCACATGGCATGTGAGACCTTAGTTCCCCAACCAGGGATAGAACCCAGTGTCCCCTGCATTGGAAGCACAGATCCTTAATCACTGGACCACCAGGGAAGTCCCTTCCATGTATGTAATATTGAAAGATGAGATTCCCACTTAATTTCATAAGTAATGATAAATTTTGTGTTTTACATAAGTATTCTTAAGTGACATAAAATAATTTCTATTAGAAAAAGACTTTGCAGTAGGCAGAATAAGATCCTCCAAAAGAGGTCCACACGCTAAGAACTTTGGAATATCCACACTAAGCGCGGCCAAGAGGAGTTACCCCACGTCCGAGGTCAGGGGCAGTGGCCGAGAGTACCAGGCTGTGACAGCACAGGAACAGCCGAGAGGAGCTACCCTGCATCCGAGGTCAGGCACAGCGGCTGGGAGGAGCCAACCCCTGCCCAAGACCAGGGGTGGCGGCCGGAAGGAGCAACCCACGTCCCAGGGGTGGTGGCTGTGTGGGCGCAGGTGGACCTAGAGGAGCTATCCCACAGTGAAGGTCAGGAATGGCGGCGGTGAGGAGATACCCTTCCTCCAAGGTAAGGAGCAGTGGCTACAATTTGCTGGAGCAGCCGTGAAGAGATACCCCACTCCCAAGGTAAAAAAACCCAAGTAAGATGGTAGGTGTTGAAAGAGGGCATTAGGGGCCAGACACACTGAAACCATAATCACAGAAAACTAGTCAATCTAATCACACTAGGACCACAGCCTTGTCTAACTCAATGAAACAAAGCCATGCCCGTGGGGCAACCCAAGATGGGTGGGTCATGGTGGAGAGGTCTGACAGAATGTGGTCCACTGGAGAAGGCAATGGCAAACCACTTCAGTATTCTTGCCTTGAGAACCCCATGAACAGTATGAAAAGGCAAAATGATAGGATACTGAAAGAGGGACTCCCCAGGTCAGTAGGTGCCCAACACACTACTGGAGATCAGTGGAGAAATAATTCCAGAAAGAATGAAGGGATGGAGCCAAAGCAAAAACAATACCCAGCTGTGGATGTGACTGGTGATAGAAGCAAGGTCCAATGCTGTAAAGAGCAATATTGCATAGGAATCTGGAATGTCATGTCCATGAATCAAGGCAAATTGAGTGGTCAAACAGGAGATGGCAAGAGTGAACGTCGACATTCTAGGAATCAGCGAACTAAAATGGACTGGAATGGCTGAATTTAACTCAGATGATCATTATATCTACTACTGCGGGCAGGAATCCCTCAGAAGAAATGGAGTAGCCATCATGGTCAACAAAAGAGTCCGAAATGCAGGACTTGGATGCAATCTCAAAAACGACAGACTGATCTCTGTTCGTTTCCAAGGCAAACCATTCAATATCACAGTAATCCAAGTCTATGCCCAACCAGTAATGCTGAAGAAGCTGAAGTTGAACGGTTCTATGAAGACCTACAAGACCTTTTAGAACTAACACTCCAAAAAGATAACCTTTTCATTATAGGGGGCTGGAATGCGAAAGTAGGAAGTCAAGAAACACCTGGAGTAACAGGCAAATTTGGCCTTGGAATGCAGAATGAAGCAGGGCAAAGACTAATCGAGTTTTGCCAAGAAAATGCACTGGTCATAGCAAATACCCTCTTCCAACAGCACAAGAGAAGACTCTACACATGGACATCACCAGATGGTCAATACTGAAATCAGACTGATTATATTCTTTGCAGCCAAAGATGGAGAAGCTTTATACAATAAAAACAAGACCAGGAGCTGACTGTGGCTCAGATCAAGAACTCCTTATTGCCAAATTCAGACTGAAATTGAAGAAAGTAGGGAAAACCTCTAAACCATTCAGGTATGACCTAAATCAAATCCCTTATGATTATACAGTGGAAGTGAGAAATAGACTTAAGGGCCTAGATCTGATAGATAGAGTGCCTGATGAACTATGGAAGGAGGTTCATGACATTGTACAGGAGACAGGGATCAAGAACAACTCTATGGAAAAGAAATGCAAGAAAGCAAAATGTCTATCTGGGGAGGCCTAACAAATAGCTGTGAAAAGAAGAGAGGCGAAAAACAAAGGAGAAAAGGAAAGATATAAGCAGCATCTGAATGCAGAGTTCCAAAGAACAGCAAAAAGAGATAAGAAAGCCTTTTTCAGTGATCAATGCAAAGAAATAGAGGAAAAGAACAGAATGGGAAAGACTAGAGATCTCTTCAAGAAAATTAGAGATACCAAGGGAACATTTCTTGCAAAGATGGGCTCAATAAAGGACATAAATGGTATGGACCTAACAGAAGCAGAAGATATTAAGAAAAGGTGGCAAGAATACACGGAAGAACTGTACAAAAAAGAGCTTCACGACCCAGATAATCATGATGATGTGATCACTCATCTAGAGCCAGATATGTTGGAATGTGAAGTCAAATGGGCCTTAGAAAGCATCACTATGCACAAAGCTAGTGGAGGTGATGGAATTTCAGTTGAGCTTCAAAACCTGAAAGATGATGCTCTGAAAGTGCTGCACTCAATATGCCAGCAAATTTGGAAAACTCAGCAGTGGCCACAGGACTGGAAAAGGTCACTTTTCATTCCAATCCCAAAGAAAGGCAATGCCAAAGAATGCTCAAACTACCACACAATTGCACTCATCTCACATGCTAGTAAAGGAATGCTCAAAATTCTCCAAGCCAGGCTTCAGCAATACATGTACCATGAACTTCCTGATGTTCAAGCTGGTTTTAGAAAAGGCAGAGGAACCAGAGATCAAATTGCCAACATCTGCTGGATCATGGAAAAAGCAAGAGAGTTCCAGAAAAACATCTATTTCTGCTTTATTGACTATGCCAAAGCCTTTGACTATGTGGATCACAATAAACTGTGGAAAATTCTTCAAGAAATGGGAATACCATACCACCTGACCTGCCCCTTGAGAAAGCTTTATGCAGGTCAGGAAGGAACAGTTAGAACTGGACATGGAACAACAGAGTGGTTTCAAATAGGAAAGGAATGCGTCAAGGCTGTATCTTGTCACTCTGCTTATTTAACTTCTATGCAGAGTACATCATGAGAAATGCTGGACTGGAAGAAACACAAGCTGGAATCAAGATTGCTGGGAGAAATATCAATCACCTCAGATATGCAGATGACACCACCCTTATGGCAGAAAGTGAAGAGGAACTAAAAAGCCTCTTGAGGAAAGTGAAAGAGGAGAGTGAAAAAGTTGGCTTAAAGCTCAACATTCAGAAAACGAAGATCATGGCATCCGGTCCCATCACTTCATGGGAAATAGATGGGGAAACAGGAGAAACAGTGTCAGACTTTGTTTTTTTGGGCTCCAAAATCACTGCAGATGGTGATTGCAGCCATGAAATTAAAAGACGCTTATCCCTTGGAAGAAAAGTTATGACCAACCTAGACAGCATATTCAAAAGCAGAGACAGTACTTTGCCAACTAAGGTCCGCCTAGTCAAGGCTATGGTTTTTCCAGTAGTCATGTATGGATGTGAGAGTTGGACTGTGAAGAAGGCTGAGCACCGAAGAAGTGATGCTTTTGAACTGTGGTGTTGGAGAAGACTCTTGAGAGTCCCTTGGACTGCAAGGAGATCCAACCAGTCCATTCTGAAGGAGATCAGCCCTGGGATTTCTTTGGAAGGAATGATGCTAAAGTTGAAACTCCAGTACTTTGGCCACCTCATGTGAAGAGTTGACTCATTGGAAAAGACTCTGATGCTGGGAGGGATTGGGGGCAGGAGGAGAAGGGGACGACAGAGGATGAGATGGCTGGATGGCATTACTGACTCGATGGACGTGAGTCTGAGTGAACTCTGGGAGTTGGTGATGGAGGGAGGCTTGGCGTGCTGTGATTCATGGGGTCGCAAAGAGTCGGACACGACTGAGCGACTGAACGGAACTGAACCTTACACATCTGGCTTAATTACAATAGCTGATGGAATACAGTTGATTTTGATGTGGGAATATTAGCTCAGATATACAGATTGGACTAGTATAATCACAATAGATTTTCTAATGTGAAAGAGAAAGGAAGAAGAGTTGAAGTCAGACATTTAAAATTGTAGGCTTGTGGATTTGAAGAGAGGAGGGACCATGAGTTAAACAGTGCTGGTGACCACTAGAAGTAAAATATTAACAGGACATTGAGTTTATTCTCTCTGGCAGAAAGATCAGAGTGTTGCAGACATCTTGATTTTTGCTCAATGAGACTTCAGGATTTTTGTCTCATAGAACTTTATTATAGGTACTTCTTTTAACCTGCTAGCATTGTAATTTGTTAAAGAAGCAATAGGAATCTAATATAGATATTTGTCCAATCATATGCTGTTTCTGCTAACATATTATATCTCAGATGGTAAAGAATCCACTTGCAAAACAGGAGACCTGGGTTCCATTGCTAAGTGGGAATAATCCCCTGAAGAAGGGAATGGCAAGCCACTCCTGTATACTTGCTTGGCAAATTCCAAGGAAAGACTGTGCATGGAGTTCCAAAGGTCGGACAGGACTGAGTGATTCACACACATTAATTTTAACACATACTGTTCCTGGGAGCTGAGTTTAAGCTTTTGATTCTAACACTGAGCTTCCTTACAAAGTCATTATATGTTAAACTCATATCTTAAACAGGAGAAAATTTCAGTCACTCTGGAGAGATTTTGCCCCCTTAGCACCCACTCCAGTGTTCTTGCCTGGAGAAGCCCAGGGACGGTGGAGCCCAGTGGGCTGCCGTCCATGGGGTCACACAGAGTTGGACACGGCAGCAGCAGCTGGTACAGAGAATTTCACTTTGTCTAAATGTAAATATGGTTCTGACTATGAGAGATTTGGAGTTTAAGATAGGAAAAGTAAATCATTATCAAAATTAAGGTTACACATTCTACTTTAAATCTTCGTGTTAACATTTCTATATTTTTCCTAAATCATGTTTATTCCAGCATCCATTTTCTTTTACTTCTAACCTTCCAGCTTTCTCTCATGTTTTCTTTCAGCACAATGAGTGGGGTTACAAGTGAAATCGTGCATGCACATTTATGTGCATGTGTGGGTTTATTTCAGAGAGGTATATACAGACCTATATACACATATACATATTCTTAAACTTGAACAATATTTGTTGATTCAGCAGAGCATTTCTATACATTTCTTTAATTCCTCACAATATCCAAGTGAAGTTAGGACTGATCATCTGATATATCCTTCTGAAAGATAAAACTGAGGCTCAGGGCATTTCCATTATTAACAATAACTTTACAAAGAAATTAGAATTTATTGTGGACCTTTTAAAATTATATGCAAATAGAACCATGTAATATACTTCTGGTTTTTGAAATTTAGGAAATTGTATATTTTAAAAATGTGTAGTTTATTATATGTAATTACACTATAATGAATTAGTTAAGAATTAAAATTTTCTGGCTGTGCATTATTATGGGTAGTAATGTCAAGCACAGGTAGTTGAATCACACTAAAATTCGTGAGAGAGAGCTTCTAACTGGGAAGAAAGCAAAGTGACATCGATGGATTTAGGAACAGTGAAATTTAAATATAGCAATTAAGAGTTGAGAAATCCAGTGTTTTTTTTTTTTTTTTAATATAACTGATAAACTAAAGATTGTTGTTCAGTTGCTAAGTGATGTTCAACCCTTTGTGACCCCACGGACTGCAGCACACCAGGCTTCCCTGTCCTTTGCCATCTCCCAGATATTGCTCAAATTTATGTCCAATGAATCAGTGATGAAATCCAACCATCTCATCCTCCGCCACCTCCTTCTCCTTTTACCTTTAATCCTTCCCAGCATCAGGGTCTTTTCCAATGAGTTGACTTTTCACGTCAGGTGGCCAAAGTATTAGCACTTCAGCCTCAGCATCAGTCCTTCCACTGAATATTCGGCGTTGATTTCCTGTAGGACTAACTGGTTTGATCTCCTTTCAGACCAAGGGACTCTCAAGAGTCTTCTCCAATACCACAGTTGGATAGCATCAATTGTTTGGTGCTCAGTCTTCTTTATGGTCCAACTCATCCAGTCACAAGATAAACTAAAGACTAACCTACTTACATGGGGCTCCCCTTTTAGCTCAGTCAGTAAGGAATCTGCCTCCAGTGCAGGAGACTCAGGTTCAATCCCTGGGTTGGGAAGATTCCCTGCGGAAGGAAATGGTGACCCACTCTAGTATCCTTGCTTGGGAAATCTCATGAACAGAGGAGCCTGGTGGGCTGCAGTCCATGGGGTCGCAAAGAGTCAGGCATGACTGAGCGACTAACACTTACTTGCTTAACCTACTGATGTAAAAGGAAGAAATTGACATAAAGTTGTTCAAGACAGAAGACCACTACAACTGCACACACCTTCATGGAGGAGCCTTTAAAATACAAAATAGTCTGACAGTTGACAGTAGACCCATGAGGAAACAATCATAACTCAGATCAACTACCCATCATAGAAACTCATTAGGTAAAAAAATGCATTATACTAAATCATTGCTTTTAGAATGACTTGGTATGTAGCAACAGGTAACTGATACAATAATCCAAGTGAACAGAACTGAGGGGAATTATAATAATATGTTGCCTTTTTCTAGGCAATTGTTGTGTTGCTATTTTCTACACAACAGCACTCATGATTTCTCTATTGTTCAAGTTTATCTCATACACTTTTATTAAAATGGGATTCCATTTAGATTTCCTTGTAGGTAAACAAGAAAGGTTACACCTATTTGTGAGAAATTTCTACCTTTATCACAGGAAAGTGAAAAAGCAAAAGTCGCTCAGTCATATTTGAATCTCTGTGACCCCCACTATACAGTCCATGGAATTCTCCAGGCAAGAATGTTGGAGTGAGTAGCCTTTCCCGTCTCCTGGAGATCGTCCCAAGCCAGGGATTGAACCCAGGTCTCCCGCATGCAGGTGGATTATTTACCAGCTGAGCGACCAGGAAAGCCCAAGAACACTGGAGAGGGTAGCCTATCCCTTCTCCAGTGGATCTTCCTGACCCAGGAATCAAACAAGGGTCTCCTGCATTGTTGGTGGATTCTTTATCAACTGAACTAATCAGGAAAGCCCGTTTATCACAGGACTAGATGGGAATTTAAGATCTAGTGAGCCATAATTTGGAGATATATACACACCATGTATATCATTTAAATATCATATTTATGTTGTTCATTCACTACTCTTTCATTGGTTATAGCAGAAATGGAAGGGGGAATGTTTCATCTAGAGCAATGGAAAGAGTCACTTATTTGTAGGCAACAATGGAAGTCTTCAAGCAGAAAGATACAATTAAACCAAAAAATCCTTCACCCCAATGATTAACCCCTTTACACAGAGATACTAAATCACGTACATCAATAAGTAAATGGACACCATGAAAACATTGCTTGCAAATATATAATCTGACAGAAATTTTTGCTGTATCATACTTAAGGTCTTCTCTGACTCTAGGTCTTATTATGTCAAAGTCTTTACTGAAATTTCTATTTCACGTAGATGTCAATTAGAGACATGCATTTAATGCTCAGCTTTACCAGTAACGCCTATAGGGAATGTAGACACTAGGCTAAATAGAGAATAATACACTGTGAGGGAGTAAAACCAGATGACCGTTTATGAAATACACTATCTGTTAACATCCACATTTTCTGAAAGAGCAATTATGGTAGTGACACTCCAAGGTATGAAGAACTAAAATGTGATAAACTGTAGTTTCATGTTTTACTCTCCTATGAAATTATGTAATTGGTTTGCTTACCTAGTGTTTTTCCATAGAAGTAACACAATTCATGATTATTCTTTTAGCAAAAAAGAAAGAACAATTACTCAGTATAAAGTGTATCATTTCAGAAGAATTTATTCTTAAGAAATGTGTGAAGCCTCATGAGATAAATGGGAATTTACATATGTTTCACACATGGTTTTGAATCAATTTGAAAGAGTAGAAAAACAATGAGAAAAAACTTAAGAGAACAGCGTTAATCATAGATGTTTTTAAAATTGTATAGAGAAGTTGAAATCAAAGAAATGGAAATATCAAGCAATAAATTGAAGAATATTTTGCTATTATCACAATCTGATCAAATGATCACATATCTGGCTGTGAGGCTTTGAGCCTTGCTATCATGGGCAGTTCTTCAGCCCAAGGGCAAATGGCCCTTTTATAAACATTTCCAACACAAAGAATCTTTTCAGAGCCCTATTTACGTATTTATTTCTCAGACTGTAGATGAAAGGGTTCAGCAAGGGTGTGACCACAGTGTACTTCACTGAGGCAATTGTACTTGAATGTGGGCTGTGGGTAGCACCAGAGCTAAGGTAAATTTCTAAGGCTTTCTATTTTGTTCCACTGATCTATATTTCTGTCTTTGTGCAAGTACCATACTGTCTTGATGACTGTGGCTTTGTAGTAGAGCCTGAAGTCAGGCAGAAAATAGAAAGCCCAGAGATAAATCCATGCATTTATGGACACCTTATCTTTGACAAAGGAGGCAAGAATATACAATGGAGAAAAGACAATCTCTTTAACAAGTGGTGCTGGGAAAACTGGTCAACCACTTGTAAAAGAATGAAACTAGAACACTTTCTAACACCAGACACACACCAAAAAAAAAAAAACAAAAAACTCAAAATGGATTAAAGATCTAAACGTAAGATCAGAAACTATAAAACTCCTAGAAGAGAACATAGGCAAAACACTCTCCGACATACATCACAGCAGGATCCTCTATGACCCACCTCCCAGAATATTGGAAATAAAAGCAAAAATAAACAAATGGGACCTAATTAAAATTAAAAGCTTCTGCACAACAAAGGAAACTATAAGCAAGGTGAAAAGACAGCCTTCGGAATGGGAGAAAATAATAGCAAATGAAGCAACTGACAAACAATTAAGCTCAAAAATATACAAGCAACTCCTGCAGCTCAATTTCAGAAAAATAAACAACCTAATCAAAAAATGGGCCAAAGAACTAAATAGACATTTCTCCAAAGAAGATATACAGATGGCTAACAAGCACATGAAAAGATGCTCAACATCACTTATTATCAGAGAAATGCAAATAAAAACCACAATGAGGTACCATTTCACACCAGTCAGAAAGGCTGCTGTCCAAAAGTCTACAAGCAATAAATGTTAGAGAGGGTGTGGAGAAAAGGGAACCCTCTTACACTGTTGGTGGGAATGCAAACTAGTACAGCCACTATGGAGAAGAGTGTGGAGATTCCTTAAAAAACTGGAACTAGAACTGCCTTATGACCCTGCAATCCCACTGCTGGGCATACACGGAGGAAACCGGAATTGAAAGAGACACGTGTACCCCAATGTTCATTGCAGCACTGTTTATAATAGCCAGGACATGGAGGCAACCTAGATGTCCATCAGCAGATGAATGGATAAGAAAGCTGTGGTACATATACACAACAGAGTATTACTCAGCCATTAAAAAGAATACATTTGAATCAGTTCTAATGAGGTGGATGAATCTGGAGTCTATTGTACAGAGTGAAGTAAGTTAAAAACAAAAACAAAAACAAAAACAAAAAACAAAAAACACCAATACAGTATACTAATGCATATATATGGAATTTAGAAAGATGGTAACAATAACCCTGTATGTGAGACAGCAAAGAGACACAGATGTATAGAACAGTCTTTTGGACTCTGTGGGAGAGGGAGAGGGTGGGATGATTTGGGAGAATGGCATTGAAACATGTATAATATCATATATGAAATGAGTCACCAGCCTAGGTTCAATGCATGATACTGGATGCTTGGGGCTGGTGCACTGGGATGACCCAGAGAGATGGTACAGGAAGGGAGGAGTAAGGGGGGTTCAGGATGGGGAACACGTGTATACCTGTGGCAGATACATGTTGATGTATGGCAAAACCAATACAATATTGTAAAGTAATTAACCTCCAATTAAAATAAATAAATTTATTTAAAAAAAAAACTAATAACCTCAGATATGCAGATGACACCACCCTTATGGCAGAAAGCAAAGAAGAACTAAAGAGCCTCATGATGAAAGTGAAAGAGGAGATTGAAAAAGTTGGGTTAAAACTCAGTATTCAGAAAACTAAGATCATGGCATCTGGTCCCATCACTTTATGGGAAATAGATGCAGAAACAGTGGCAACATTGGCTGACTTTATTTTTTGAGGCTCCAAAATCACTGCAGATGGTGACTGCAGCCATGAAATTAAAAGATGCTTACTCCTTGGAAGGAAAGTTATGACCAACCTAGACAGCATATTAAAAACAGAGACATTACTTTGTCAACAAAGGTCCTTCTAGTCAAGTCTCTGGTTTTTCCAGTAGTTATATATGGATGTGAGAGTTGCATTATAAAGAAAGCTGAGTGCTGAAGAATTGATGCTTTTGAACTGTGATGTTGGAGAAGGCCTTCACAGTCCCTTGGACTGCAAGGATATCTAACCTGTCCTTCCTAAAGGAAATCAGTCCTGAATATTCATTGGAAGGACTGATATTGAAGCTGAAACTCTAATACTTGGGCCACCTGTTGCAAAGAACTGACTCATTTGAAAAGACCTTAATGCTGGAAAAGATTGAAGGTGGCAGGTGAGGGGTATGACAGAGGATGAGATGTTTGGATGGCATCACCGACTCAATGGACATGAATTTGAGTAATCTCCTGGAGTTGATGATGGACAGGGAGACGTGGCATGCTGCATCCATGGGGTTGCAAAGAGTTGCACACGACTGAGCAACTGAACTGAACTGAACTGTACTGAACTTATGGCAGGGACAGAACCACTGAAATTTCTAAAGTTTACTATTCTACTCTTCAAAGAGAGGGATGACTTTGTTACATTAGAATAAAACCATGGTTAATATATTTCTTGGATGTATGATAGTTTCTCCAAGCCAGTTAGAAATTTCTCAGTTATATCAGAAGTTAAGAGCTATCATTTAATCCCTTATTACTAAATGTTTGCACTTATAAGAGAGATATTTATATGTTGATATGTACCACAAGCTATCTTAGCATATTATATGTGTGTGTGGTGTGTTCAGTCACACCTGAGTCTTTGTGACCCCATGGACTGTAGCCTGTCAGGCTTCCTCTGTCCGTGGGATTTGCCAATCAAGAATACTGGAGTGGGTTGTCTTTCCATTCCCCTGGGATCTTCCCAATTCAGGGATCAAACCCAATGTTCTGCATTGCAGGCAGATCCATCAGGTGGATCAGGCAGTAAAGAATCTGTCTGCATGCTGGAGATGCAGTATATATGGATTTGGGTGTAGATATACAGACATATAGATGTATATAGTGTGTGTGTGTGTGTGTGTGTGTGCTACAACCTGAGATGAGTGGATATTTGGGAACCTGGCTGTGAGACACAGCAGAGGCTCAGACGTGAAGCAATGTCTAAACTGTGCCATGGCACCTACTACTGGTGCTTACATGGGCTTCATATCAGAGGCAACTCCAATCACTGACTACAGCTGGATGCCACGGCCACAACCCTATCCATGCCAGAAGTCCATGCAGGTCCCAACTCCCTGTATTTGCAGCCCATAGTATTACAAGAACAGCAACCCTACCGTAGGGCCACAAGAGCTCCAGACCCAAAGATGCTTCTGAGTAGGGGAGGGCCAACTATTGGTGGTGCTTACAGAGACAGTGCATCATAGGCAATCTGCATCTCAAGCTCTGCCCAGGCAACAGGTCCATGCGCCACCACATGTTGAGTGGCACACACTAGCACTTCTTGCTCCAGCACTGCTCCCCTCTGGATCGACCGAGCTGGTGCAGGAGTGGGGAAGCACACACTTAGGGGGAGCAAGGTCAGCTCAGACCTGACCCTCAGGGCTTCTGCTCTAGCAACCTGGTACCTGTCTCCCTTCCATTAGGCCAGTGTGTTGTTAGTCAGTCAGTCTTGTCTGACTCTTTGTGACCCCATGGGTGGTAGCCTGCCAGGCTCCTCCATCCATGAGATTTTCCAGGCAAGAATACTGAAGTGGGATGCCATTTTCTTCTGGCCTCTAAACAAAGAGAAAGCCATATCTCATACCTGACTCAAGCTCAAGCCCTCCATGCCTCCTAACAAGATGATTGCAATCAGTACACCCCAAAGAAAGGCATGAATTGTGATAACATCACATCTAGCTCTTCCAGTAAAGCCACTGGGCACACATCAACTGTATGTGACTGTTCCCACAGAAAGACACCACTTTAAGACAGAAAGAGTTAACTGTGTCACATAATTTCAGAACACAGACAAAGGTAATTAAAATGAAAAGACAAAGGAATTTGTCCCAACTTAAATAATGAGATATCATGCCTAAAGAGCTGATGAAAGAGAAATACCCAACTTAAATAATGAGATATCATGCCTAAGAAAGAGCTGATGAAAGAGAAACAAACAGTTGGCCAGATTTGGAATCAATGCATTAGTAATGATATAAAACTCAATTTTCTCAACCTAAAATGATTTAAGGAATCTTCCAAAAGAAGTTTTATTTCCAGTATTCACCCTGTGCATTTTGTTAATAAGTGGAAGACCATAAAATATTTAATTATGTGAAAAAAAAGGACTGATGAATCACTTATAATTTTAGTAGGGAACTATAAAATAAAAACTAGTTAGAACCGAACATTACATTAAATGGAATGAGCAACAACTAGAAGAAATTAATAGTACACCAAGTGATACAGAAGAATCCAGAAGTTAACTGAAATATAGAATCATGAAAATGACTCAGTCAGAAAAGAAAAAAAAATTAAAAATGACAATAGTGTGAGGGATGTTTGACTACATTAAGAACACCAACACTGGCATAATTGGAGTGTCCAGAACGGAAAAGAAAGAAAGAGAAGGTAGTCAAAACATATTTGATAAACTTATGGATGGAAACTTCTGAAACCTGAATAAAAAATCAAATTCAGGCACTAGAAGCAGAGGGTGTTTCCCAAAAATGAGAGCAGCAAGACCTATACCAAGATACAGCAATTAAAGCCACAAAGTTAAAGATATGGGTTTCCAAAGGCAGCAAAAATAGAACAGTGTCACATAAGATGGAAACACATAAGTCTATCAGCTGATTTCTTTTCTTTCTTTCTTTCTTTCTTTTTTTTTTTTTTTTTGCAGAACTTTGTAAGATATAATGGGGAGGCATGATATATTTAAAGTGTTGAGATGGAAAAACTAGCCAACTAGGGCATTCTACCCAGCAAGATTAACATTTAGAATTGAAGGAGAGATAAGGAACTTGTCAGACAATCAAAGACTAATAGAATTTATCAACTCTAAGCCTACTCTACACGGAGTGTTATAGGACCTTCTCTCAGAAGGAAACAAAAAAGGCATAATAAGTTGGAAGAAACTATAAGAAAGAGAAAATCCTGAGAGTAAACGCAAACATGTAGAAAGGCTGAGGATCAAATCACTTAAACTAGTATGACAGTTTAATAGACAAAAATATTCTAAAATCTAGTCTAACTACAATAAGAATTAAAAGGATAAATAGGGAGGTATCAAATGTGACGTCAAAGATGCAAAATGTAGGGCAGGGAATGAAAATGTAGTGCTGTTAGTACGTGTATGAACTTAAAAGACAACTTGTTTTTAAAAGTAGACATCGCAGCACTGTTTATAACAGCCAGGACATGGAAGCAACCTAAATGTTCATCACTAGATGAATGGATAAGAAAGCTGTGCTACATATACACAATGCAGTATTACTCGGGCATTAAAAAGAATACATTTGAATCAGTTCTAATGAGGTGGATAAAACTGGAGCCTATTTTACAGAGCAAAGTAAGCCAGAAAGAAAAACACCAATACAGTATGCTGCTGCTGCTGCTGCTAAGTCGCTTCAGTTGTGTCCAACTCTGTGCAACCCCATATACAGCAGCCCACCAGGCTCCTCCGTCCCTGGGATTCTCCAGGCAAGAACACTGGAGTGGGTTTCCATGTCCTTCTCCAATGCATGAGAGTGAAAAGTAAAGTGAAGTTGCTCAGTCGTGTCCAACTCTTAGCGACCCCATGGACTGCAGCCTATCAGGCTCCTCCACCCATGGGATTTTCCAGGCAAGAGTACTGCAGTGGGTCACCATTGCCTTCTCCACCAATACAGTATACTAACACATATATATGCAATTTAGAAAGACGGTGATGATAACCCTATATGCGAGACAGGGAAAGAGACACTGATGTATAGAACAGTCTTTTGGATCTGTGAGAGGGTGGGATGATTTGGGAGAATGGTATTGAAACATGTATAATATCATATAAGACACTAATCGCCAGTCCAGGTTCTATGCAGGATACAGGATGCTTGGGGCTGGTGTACTGGGAAGACCCAGATGGATGGTATGGGAAGGGAGGAAGGAGGGGGGTTCAGGATGGGGAGCACATTTACACCTGTGGAGGATTCATGTTGATGTATGGCAAAACCAATACAATATTATAAAGTAAAGTAATTAGCCTCCAATTAAAATAAATTTAAATTTTAAAAAATTAAAAAAAAAAGAAGACATCATTGTAGGTTATCATATGAAGACCCTTTGTTTCAGTTCAGTTCAGTTCAGTCGCTCAGTCGTGTGCAAATCTTTGTGACCCCATGAATTGCACCACGCTAGACCTCCCTGTCCATCACCAACTTCTGGAGTTCGCTCAAACTCAGGTCCATTGGGTCGGTGATGCCATCCAGCCATCTCATCCTCTGTCGTCCCCTTTTCCTCCTGCCCCCAATCCCTCCCAACATCAGAGTCTTTTCCAATGAGTCAACTCTTCACATGAGGTGGCCAAAGTACTGGAGATTCAGCCTTAGCATCATTCCTTCCAAAGAAATCCCAGGGCTGATCTCCTTCAGAATGGACTGGTTGGATCTCCATGCAGTCCAAGGGACTCTCAAGAATCTTCTCCAACACCACAGTTTAAAAGCATCAATTATTTGATGGTCAGCTTTCTTCACAGTCCAACTCTCCCATCAATAAATGACCGTTGGAAAAACAATAGCCTTCACTAGACGGACCTTTGTTGGCAAAGTATGACCCTTTGTTTCAGTTCAGTTCAGTCCCTCAGTCGTGTCTGACTCTTTGCGACCCCATGAATCGCAGCACGCCAGGCCTCCCTGTCCATCACCATTTCCCGGAGTTCACTCAGATTCACGACCATCGAGTCAGTGATGCCATTAACCTGTCTCATCCTCTGTCATCCCCTTCTCCTCCTGCCCCCAATCCCTCACAGCATCAGAGTCTTTTCCAATGAGTCAACTCTTCGCATGAGGTGGCCAAAGTTCTGGAGTTTCAGCTTGAGCATCATTCCTTCCAAAGAACACTCCGGGCTAATCTCCTTCAGAATGGACTGGTTGGATCTCCTTGCAGTCCAAGGGACTCTCAAGAGTCTTCTCGAACACCACAGTTCAAAAGCATCAATTCTTCAGCGCTCAGCCTACTTCACAGTCCAACTCTCACATTCATACATGATCAGAGGAAAAACCATACTTGCCTAGACGGACCTTAGTCGACAAACTAGTGTCTCTGCTTTTGAATATGCTATCTAGGTTGGTCATAACTTTTCTTCCAAGGAGTAAGTGTCTTTTAATTTCGTGGCTGCAATCACCATCTGCAGTGATTTTGGAGCCCAAAACAAAAAAATCTGACACTGTTTCCACTGTTTCCCCATCTATTTCCCATGAAATGATGGGACCAGATGCCATGATCTTCATTTTCTGAATGTTGAGCTTTAAGCCAACTTTTTCACTCTCCTCTTTCACTTTCATCAAGAGGCTTTTTAGCTCCTCTTCACTTTCTGCCATAAGGGTGGTGACATCTACATAGCTGAGGTTATTGATATTTCTCCTGGCAATCTTGATTCCAGCTTGTGTTTCTTCCAGTCCAGCGTTTCTCATGATGTACTCTGCATAGAAGGTAAATAAGCAGGGTGACAATGTACAGCCTTGACGTACTCGTTTTCCTATTTGGAACCAATCTGTTGTTCCATGTCCAGTTCTAACTGATGCTTCCTGACCTGCATATAGGTTTCTCAAGAGGCAGGTTAGGTGGTCTGGTATTCCCATCTCTTTCAGAATTTTCCACAGTTTATTGTGTTCCACACAGTCAAAGGCTTTGGTATAGTCAATAAAGCAGAAATAGATGTTTTTCTGGAACTCTCTTGCTTTTTCCATGATCCAGCAGATGTTGGCAATTTGATCTCTGGTTCCTCTGCCTTTTCTAAAACAAGCTTGAACATCAGGAAGTTCACAGTTCACGCATTGCTGAAGCCTGGCTTGGGGAATTTTAAGCATTACTTTACTAGCATGTGAGATGAGTGCAATTGTGCGGTAGTTTGAGCATTCTTTGGCAGTGCCTTTCTTTGGGATTGGAATGAAAACTGACCTTTTCCAGTCCTGTGGCCACTGCTGAGTTTTCCAAATTTGCTGGCATATTGAGTGCAGCCCTTTCACAGTATCATCTTTCAGGATTTGAAACAGCTCAACTAGAATGCCATCACCTCCACTAGCTTTGTTCAAAGCGATGCTTTCCAAGGCCCACTTGACTTCACATTCCAGGATGTCTGGCTCTTGATTAGTGATCACACCATCATGATGATCCTGGTCGTGAAGATCTTTTTTGTACAGTTCTTCTGTGTATTCTTACCACCTCTTCTTAATATCTTCTGCTTCTGTTAGGTCCAGACCATTTCTCTCCTTTATCGAGCTCACCTGCATGAAATGTTCCCTTGGTATTTCTAATTTTCTTGAAGAGATCTCTAGTCTTTCCCATTCTGTTCTTTTCTTCTATTTCTTTGCATTGATTGCTGAAGAAGGCTTTCTTATCTCTTCTAGCTATTCTCTGGAACTTTGCACTCAGATGTTTATATCTTTTCCTTTTCTCCTTTGCTTTTTGCCTTTTTTCTTTTCACAGCTATTTGTAAGGCCTCCCTAGACAGCCGTTTTGCTTTTTTGCATTTCTTTTCCATGGGGATGTTCTTGATCCCTGTCTCCTGTACAATGTTACAAACCTCATTCCATAGTTCTTCAGGCACTCTATCTATCAGATCTAGGTCCTTAAATCTATTTCTCACTTCCACTGTATAATCATAAGGGATTTGATTTAGGTCATACCTGAATGGTCTAGCAGTTTTCCCTACTTTCTTCAATTTGAGTCTGAATTTGGTAACAAGGAGTTCATGATCTGAGCCACAGTCAGCTCCTGGTCTTGTTTTTCTTGACTGTATAGAGCTTCTCCATCTTTGAGTGCAGAGAATATAATCAATCTGATTTCAGTGTTGACCATCTGGTGATGTCCACGTGTAGTCTTCTCTTGTGTTGTTGGAGGAGGGTGTTTGCTATGACCAGGGCATGTTCTTGGCAAAACTCTATTAGTCTTTGCCCTGCTTCATTCCACATTCCAAGGCCAAATTTGCCTGTTACTCCAGGTGTTTCTTGACTTCCTACTTTCACATTCCAGTCCCCTATAATGAAAAGGACAACTTTTTTGCGTGTTAGTTCTAAAAGGTCTTGTAGGTCTTCATAAAAACCGTTCAACTTCAGCATCTTCAGCATTACTGTTGGGGGATAGACTTGGATAACTGTGATATTGAATGGTTTGCCTTGGTAATGGACAGGGATCATTCTGTCGTTTTTGAGATTGCATCCAAGTACTGCATTTTGGACTCTTTTGTTGACTGTGATGGCTTCTCCATTTCTTCTGAGGGATTCCTGCCTAGAGTAGTAGATATAATGGTCATCTGAGTTAAATTCACCCATTCCAGTCCAGTTTAGTTCACTGATTCCTAGAATGTCGATGTCCACTCTTGCCATCTCTTGTTTGACCACTTCCAATTTGCCTTGATTCATGGACCTGACATTCGAGGTTCCTATGCAGTATTGCTCTTTACAGCATCGGACCTTGCTTCTATCACCAGTCACGTCCACAGCTGGGTATTGTTTTGCTTTGGCTTCATCCATTCTTTCTTTCTGGAGTTATTTCTCCACTGATCTCGGTTTACCATACATCAAAAATCTACACAAGATAAACAAAATCTAGAGAGAAAGGAACACAAGCATACCACTAAATAAAATCATCAAATCATAAGATAAGAAACACAAATAAAAAAGAAAAATAATACCACTAGCAAACAGAAAAAAGTTAACAAATTGGAAGTGGTCAAACAAGAGATGGCAAGAGTGAACGTCAACATTCTAGGAATCAGTGAACTAAACTGGACTGGAATGGGTGAATTTAACTCAGATGACCATTATATCTACTACTGTGGGCAGGAATCCCTCAGAAGAAATGGAGTAGCCATCATGGTCAACAAAAGAGTCCAAAATGCAGTATTTGGATGCAATCTCAAAAACGACAGAATGATCTCTGTTCATCTCCAAGGCAAACCATTCAATATCACAGTTATCCAAGTCTATCTCCCAACAGTAACGCTGAAGAAGCTGAACGTGAACGGTTTTTTGAAGACCTACAAGACCTTTTAGAACTAACACGCAAAAAAGTTTTCATTATAGGGGACTGGAATGCGAAAGTAGGAAGTCAAGAAACACCTGGAGTAACAGGCAAATTTGGCCTTGATGTGGAATGAAGCAGGGCAAAGACTAATAGAGTTTTGCCAAGAACATGCCCTGGTCATAGCAAACACCCTCTTCCAACAACACAAGAGAAGACTACACGTGGACATCACCAGATGGTCAACACTGAAATCAGATTGATTATATTCTTTGCACTCAAAGATGGAGAAGCTCTATACAGTCAAGAAAAACAAGACCAGGAGCTGACTGTGGCTCAGATCATGAACTCCTTGTTACCAAATTCAGACTCAAATTGAAGAAAGTAGGGAAAACTGCTAGACCATTCAGGTATGACCTAAATCAAATCCCTTATGATTATACAGTGGAAGTGAGAAATAGATCTAAGGTCCTAGATCTGATAGACACAGTACCTGATGAACTATGGAATGAGGTTCGTGACATAGTACAGGAGACAGGGATCAAGACCATCCCCATGGAAAAGAAATGCAAAAAAGCAAAACAGCTGTCTAGGGAGGCCTTACAAATAGCTGTGAAAAGAAGAGAGGTGAAAAGCAAAGCGGAAAAGGAAAGATATAAGCATCGGAATGCAGAGTTCCAGAGAATAGCAAGAAGAGATAAGAAAGCCTTCTTCAGCAATCAATGCAAAGAAACAGAGGAAAAGAACAGAATGGGAAAGGAAAATTAGAGTTACCTAGGGAATATTTCATGCAAAGATAGGCTCAATAAAGGACAGAAGTGGTCTGGACCTAACAGAAGCAGAAGATATTAAGAAGAGGTGGCAAGAATACACAGAAGAACTGTACAGAAAAGATCTTCACGACCAGGATCATCATGATGGTGTGATCACTAATCAAGAGCCAGACATCCTGGAATGTGAAGTCAAGTGGGCCTTGGAAAGCATCGCTTCGAACAAAGCTAGTGGAGGTGATGACATTCCAGTTAAGATGTTTCAAATCCTGAAAGATGATGCTGTGAAGGTGCTGCACTCAATATGCCAGCAAATTTGGAAAACTCAGAATTAGCACAGGACTGGAAAAGGTCAGTTTTCATTCCAATCCCAAAGAAAGGCAATGCCAAAGAATGCTCAAACTACCGCACAATTGCACTCATCTCACATGCTAGTAAAGTAATGCTCAAAATTCTCCAAGCCAGGCTTCAGCAATACATGAACTGTGAACTTCCTAAAATTCAAGCTGGTTTTAGAAAAGGCAGAGGAACCAGAGATAAATTGCCAACATCTGCTGGATCATGGAAAAAGCAAGAGAGTTCCAGAAAAACATCTATTTCTGCTTTATTGACTATACCAAAGCCTTTGACTGTGTGGATCACAATAAATTGTGGAAAATTCTAAAGAGATGGGAATACCAGACCACCTGACCTGCCTCTTGAGAAATCTGTATGCAGGTCAGGAAGCAACAGTTAGAACTGGACATGGAACAACAGAGTGGTTCCAAATAGGAAAAGGAGTTTATCAAGGCTGTATATTGTCACCCTGCTTATTTACCTTCTATGCAGAGTACATCATGAGAAACGCTGGACTGGAAGAAACACAAGCTGGAATCAAGATTGCCAGGAGAAATATCAATAACCTCAGCTATGTAGATGTCACCACCCTTATGGCAGAAAGTGAAGAGGAACTAAAAGCCTCTTGATGAAAGTAATAGTGGAGAATGAAAAAGCTGGCCTAAAGCTCAACATTCAGAAAATGAAGATCATGGCATCCGGTCCTGTCACTTCATGGGAAATAGATGGGGAAACAGTGGAAACAGTGTCAGACTTTATTTTGGGGGGGCTCCAAAATCACTGCAGATGGTGACTGCAGCCATGAAATTAAAAGACGCTTATTCCTTGGAAGAAAAGTTATGACCAACCTAGATAGTATATTCAAAAGCAGAGACATTACTTTGCCAACTAAGGTCCGTCTAATCAAGGCTATGGTTTTTCCTGTGGTCATGTATGGATGTGAGTGTTGGACTGTGAATTAGGCCGAGTGCTGAAGAATTGATGCTTTTGAACTGTGGTGTTGGAGAAGATTCTTGAGAGTCCCTTGGACTGCAAGGAGATCCAACCAGTCCATTCTGAAGGGGATCAGCCCTGGGTGTTCTTTGGAAGGAATAATGATAAGGCTGAAACTCCAGAACTTTGGCCACCTCATGCGAAGAGTTGACTCATTGGAAAAGACTGTGATGCTGGGAGGGATTGGGGGCAGGAGGAGAAGGGGACGGCAGAGGATGAGATGGCTGGATGGCATCATGGACTTGATGGACGTGAGTCTGAGTGAACTCTGGATGTTGGTGATGGACAGGGAGGCCTGGCGTGCTGCGATTCATGGGTTCACAAAGAGTCGGACATGACTGAGCAACTGAATTGGAACTGGATATATAGGTCTTTAGTTTATTTAGGTAGATATATCCCCAAGTATTTTATTCTTCTCGTTGCAATGGTGAATGGAATTGTTTCCTTAATTTCTTTTTCTGCTTTCTCATTATTAATGTATAGGAGTGCAAGGGATTTCTGTGTGTTGATTTTATACCCTGTAACTTTACTATATTCATTGATTAGCTTAGTAATTTTCTGGTGGAGTCTTTAGGGTTTTCTATGTAGAGGATCATGTCATCTGCAAACAGGGAGAGTTTTACTTCTTCTTTTCCAGTTTGGAATCCTTTTATTTCTTTTTCTGCTCTGATTGCTATGGCCAAAACTTCCAGAACTATGTTGAATAGTAGCAGTGAAAGTGGGCACCCTTGTCTTGTTCCTGACTTTAGGGGAAATGCTTTCAATTTTTCACCATTGAGGATAATGTTTGCTGTGGGTTTGTCATTTATAGCTTTTATTATGTTGAGGTATGTTCGTTCTATTACTGCTTTCTGGAGAGTTTTTATCAAAGTGGATGTTGAATTTTGTCAAAGGCCTTCTCTGCATCTATTGAGATAATCATATGCCTTTTATTTTTCAATTTGTTAATGTCGTGAATTACATTGATTGATTTGTGGATATTGAAGAATCCTTGCATCCCTGGGATAAAGCCCACTTGGTCATGGTGTATGATCTTTTTAATGTGTTGTTGGATTCTGATTGCTAGAGTTTTGTTGAGGATTTTTGCATCTATGTTCATCAGTGATATTGGCCTGTAGTTTTCTTGTTTTGTGGCATCTTTGTCAGGTTTTGGTATTAGGGTAATGGTGGCCTCGTAGCGTGAGTTTGGAAGTTTACCTTCCTCTGCAATTTTCTGGAAGAGTTTGAGTAGGATAAGTGTTAGCTCTTCTCTAAATTTTTTGATAGAATTCAGCTGTGAAGCTGTCTGGACCTGGGCTTTTGTTTGCTGGAAGATTTCTGATTACAGTCTCAATTTCCGTGCTTGTGATGGGTCTGTTAAGATTTTCTGTTTCTTCCTGGTTCAGTTTTGGAAAGTTGTACTTTTCTAAGAATTTGTCCATTTCTACCACGTTGTCCATTTTATTGGCATATAATTGCTGATAGTAGTCTCTTATGATTCTTTGTATTTCTGTGTTGTCTGTTGTGATCTCTCCATTTTCATTTCTAATTTTATTGATTTGATTTTTCTCTTTGTTTCTTGATGAGTCTGGCTAATGGTTTGTTAATTTTATTTATCCTCTCAAAGAACCAGCTTTTAGCTTTGTTGATTTTTGCTATGGTCTCTTTTGTTTCTTTTGGATTTATTTCTGCCCTAATTTTTAAGATTTCTTTCCTTCTACTAACTTTGGGGTTCTCCATTTCTTCCTTTTCTAGTTGCTTTAGGTGTAGAGTTAGGCTATTTATTTGACTTTTTTCTTGTTTCTTGAGGTATGCCTGTACTGCTATGAACTTTCCTCTAAGCACTGCTTTTATAGTGTCCCACAGGTTTTGGGTTGTTGTGTTTTCATTTTCATTCATTTCTATGCATATTTTGATTTCTTTTTTGATTTCTTCTGTGATTTGTTGGTTATACAGAAGCGTGTTGTTCAGCCTCCATGTGTTGGAATTTTTAATAGTTTTTCTCCTGTAATTGAGATTTAATCTTAATGCATTATGGTCAGAAAAGATGCTTGGAATGATTTCAATTTTTTTGAATTTATCAAGGTTAGATTTATGGCCCAGGATGTGATCTATCCTGGAGAATGTTCCATGAGCACTTGAGAAAAAGGTGAAATTCATTGTTTTGGGGTGAAATGTCCTATAGATATCAATTAGGTCTAACTGGTCTATTGTATCTTTTAAAGTTTTCATTTCTTTGTTAATTTTCTGTTTAGCTGATCTGTCCATAGGTGTGAGTGGGGTATTAAAGTCTCCCACTATTATTGTATTATTATTAATTTCCCCTTTCATACTTGTTAGCATTTGTCTTACATATTGCGGTGCTCCTATGTTGGGTGCATATATATTTATAATTGTTATATCTTCTTCTTGGATTGATCCTTTGATCATTATGTAGTGGCCTTCTTTGTCTCTTTTCACAGCCTTTGTTTTAAAGTCTATTTTATCAGATATGAGTATTGCTACTCCTGCTTGCTTTTGGTCTCTATTTGCATGGAATATCTTTTCCCAGCCCTTCACTTTCAGTCTGCATGTGTCCCTTGTTTAGAGGTGAGTCTCTTGTAGGCAGCATATATAGGGGTCTTGTTTTTGTATCCTTCAGCCAGTCTTTGCCTTTTGGTTGGGGCATTCAACCCATTTACATTTAAGGTAATTATTGATAAATATGATCCCGTTGCCATTTACTTTATTGTTTTGGGTTCGGGTTTATACACCCTTTCTGTGTTTCCTGTCTAGAGAAGATCCTTTAGCATTTGTTGGAGAGCTGGTTTGGTGGTGCTGAATTCTCTCAGCTTTTGCTTGTCTGTAAAGCTTTTGATTTCTCTTTCATATTTGAATGAGATCCTTGCTGGGTACAGTAATCTGGGCTGTAGGTTATTTTCTTTCATCACTTTAAGTATGTCTTGCCATTCCCTCCTGGCCTGAAGAGTTTCTATTGAAAGATCAGCTGTTATCCTTATGGGAATCCCCTTGTGTGTTATTTGTTGTTTTTCCCTTGCTGCTTTTAATATTTGTTCCTTGTGTTTGATCTTTGTTAATTTGATTAATATGTGTTTTGGTATGTTTTGTCTTGGGTTTATCCTGTTTGGAACTCTCTGTGTTTCTTGGACTTGGGTGGGTATTTCCTTCCCCATGGGTTTATCCTGTTTGGAACTCTCTGTGTTTCTTGGACTTGGGTGGGTATTTCCTTCCCCATTTTAGGGAAGTTTTCAACTATTATCTCCTCAAGGATTTTCTCATGGTCTTTCTTTTTGTCTTCTTCTTCTGGGATTCGTATAATTCGAATGTTGGAGTGTTTCATATTGTCCTGGAGGTCTCTGAGATTGTCCTCATTTCTTTCAATTTGTTTTTCTTGTTTCCTCTCTGATTCATTTATTTCTACCATTCTATCTTCTATTTCACTAATCCTATCTTCTGCCTCTGTTATTCTACTATTTGTTGCCTCCAGAGTGTTTCTCATCTCATTCATTGCATTATTCATTATATATTGATTCTTTTTTATTTCTACTAGGTCCTTGTTAAACTTTTCTTGCATCTTCTCAGTCCTTGTTTCCAGGCTATTTATCTGTGATTCCATTTTAATTTCAAGATTTTGGATCATTCACTATCAATATTCGAAATTCTTTCTCAGGTAGATTCCCTATGTCTTTCTCTTTGGTTTGGTGGGCATTTCTCCTGTTCCTTTACCTGCTGAGTATTCCTCTGTCTCTTCATCTTGGTTATATTGCTGCATTTGGGGTGGCCTTTCTGTAATCTTGGAATTTGTGGAGTTCTCTTTATTATGGCGTTTTCTCACAGTGGGTGGGGTTGTATCAGTGGCTTGTCAAGGTTTCTTGGTTATTGAAGAAACCTGGTGGGTAGAGCTGGATTTCTTCTCTCTGGAGTGCAATGAAGTGTCCGGTAATGAGAGTTATTAGATGTCAGTGGATTTGGAGTAACTTTGAGCTGCCTGTATATTGAAGCTAAGGGGTGTGTTCCTGTGTTGCTGGAGAATTTGTGTGGTATGTCTTGCTCTGGAACTTGTTGGCCCTTGGGTGGTGCTTGGTTTCAGTGTAGGTATGGAGGCATTTGATGAGCTCCTATCGATTAATGTTCCCTGGATTCAGGAGTTCTCTGATGTTCTCAGGATTTGGACTTAAGCTTCCTGCTTCTGGTTTTCAGTTTTATTTTTACAGTAGCCTCAAGACTTCTCCATCTATCCAGCACTGATGATAAAATATTTAGGTTAAAGATGAAAAGTTTCTCCACATGGAGGGACACCCAGAGAGGTTCACAGAGTTACATGGAGAAGAGAAGAGGGAGGAGGTTGTTAGAGGTTACTGGAATGAGATGAGGTGGGATCAAAAGAGGAGAGAGCAAGCTAGCCAGTAATCACTTCCTTATGTGCGCTCCACAGTCTGGACTGCTCAGAGATGTTCACGGATTTATACAGGGAAGAGGAGAAGGGGGGAAGTAGACTGAGGTGGCCAGGAAGATAAAAGAGGGAAATGAAAAGGAGAGAGACAGATCCAGCCAGTAACCAGTTCCCTAAGTGTTCTCCATCGTCTGGAACACACAAAGATTCACAGAGTTGGATAGAGAAGAGAAGGGGGAGGGAGGAGACAGAGACAACCTGGTGAAGAAAAACGAGAGTCCAAAGGAGGAGAGAGTGGTCAAGCCAGTAATCTCGCTGTCAGGTAAAATTGGGTACTGAAGGTTGGGTTTTAAAATGTACAAAATTGACAGCAAATACCAAAAAGCAAAGATTAAAAATCTAGAGTAGAGGTTGGATTTTCAAAAATACAATATTAAAGAAAAGAAGAAGAAGTAGAGAAAAAAAAGTTACAAGAATTATTAAAACAACAACAACAACAACCACATATACACACACAGTGTGCGTGTATGTGTATGTATATATATATATACACACACACATATGTGTATGTGTATATATATATATATATATATATGGCGTTTGCTTTAAAAATAGGGGTATTCTTTTGAAAAGTAATAGTAGGTTATAAAAATAAAAATTAAATGAGAAATAGAGGACTTAAAAATTTTAAAAAGTTTAAAAAAAAGGAAGAAAAAGCAAAGAAGAAAAAACAATCAAACAACAACATCAACACAACAAAACAAAAAAGAGAATGATCAAAAAAATAGTAAAGATATATCTGGGACTTTCTCTGGTGTTGTGGGCAGTGTGGGGTCACTTCCAAGGCAGTTCCCTATGTTCAGCTTCTTCTGTTTGCTGGTCTCTTCTGTGTCTGATTTCCACCCTGACACAAGGGGGACGATGGTGGACACTTTTATTTTTAATTTTTAGGTTCGCTTGTTCAGTCGCGCTGTGGGAAGGGAGGGATGCTGCAAACAAATAACACTGGCGTGTGCTCGCAGTGTCTCAGCCCCGCTGGGCCTGGCTCTGCTCACAGCGCACACTGTTCAGGCTCTACGTTGCTCTGCTAGGAACCGTCTGAGGCCGGCCCTACGCTGCATGCACCTCCGTGGTCTAAGCCACTCAAGCTCAGCTCTCAGGTAGCCCTCAGAGGCACAGATTAGGTTGGGCCTGTGTTTTGTGCTCTTCCCAGGTCTGAGTAGCTCAGGTGTTTGGCAAGCACGGTCGCTGTGACTTATCTCCTTTCCCATCCCTGCTGCTCAGTTTTCTGGGTGTACCGCTGGCTCCCCTTCTCAGGTGGATGGTGACTGTCCAGAACCCCAAGAAGTCTTAGCAAAGAAGCCGGCTTGCAGTTTGGTAGGTAATGCCTCTCCAGGACTGTGATTGCCCCCTTCCAGCCCTTACAGCTCTGGCTGCCTGTCACCGGAGAGGGATGGTCTCAGCTGGCTATTTCTGTTCCGTCCTTTGTTCGGTGTGCAGTCCTGGTGGTGTCTTCTGTTAGAGCTTTTCGCATGGTAGCTATCCCACAGTCTGGTATGCTAACCCAAGTTAGTTTGCTCTGGTTACACTCAGGACATTTCAGCCCAATTCTTAAAAAGCACTGCAGCCCACGCCTCCCTGCCCAGCCCCTACTTGCTAGTGGCGGATGCAGGCATCTGCGCTGCTTCTCCGCTGGGGGAGTTACCATTGGGCTCATAATCTGTTGGTTTTAATTATTTCTTTATTTTTCTTCCCTGTTATGTTGCCCTCTGTGCTTCCACAGCTCGCCATGGACTCGGCAGTGAGTGTTTCCTGGTGTTTGGAAACTTCTCTCTTTTTAAGACTCCCTTCCCAGGACGGGACTCCCTTCCTGGGACGGAGCTCCCTCCCTACCTCCTTTGTCTTGTTTTTTGTCTTTTATATTTTTCCTACCTGTTTTTGAAGACAATGATCTGCTTTTCTGGATGCCTGATGTCCTCTGCCAGCATTCAGAATTTGTTTTGTGGAATTTACTCAGCGTTGAAGTGTTCTTTTGATGAATTTTTGAGGGAGAAAGTGGTCTCCCCGTCCTATTCCTCTGCCATCTTAGGACCGCCCCTCTATTATTATTTTAATATAAATTTGTTTGTTTTAATTGGAGGCTAATTACCTTAAAATATTGTATTGGTTTTGCCATATGTTGACCTGAATCCACCACAGGTGTACATGTGTTCCCCATCCTGAACGCCCCTCCCTCCTCCCTCCTCATCCCATCCCTCTGGGTCATCCCAGTGCACCAGCCCCAAACACCCAGTCTCATGCATCTAACCTGGACTGGTGATCCATTCCACATATGATAATATACATGTTTCAAAGCCATTCTTCAAATCATCCCACCCTCACCCTATTCCACAGAGTCCAAAAGACTGTTCTATACATCTGTGTCTCTTTTGCTGTCTCACATATAGGGTTATCGTTAGCAAATTTCCAAATTCCATATATATGCGTTAGAATACTGTATTGGTGTTTTCCTTTCTGGCTTACTTCATTCTGTATAATAGGCTCCAGTTTCATCCACCTCATTAGAACTGATTCAAATGTATTCTTTTTAATGGCTGAATAATATTCTGTTGTGTATATGTACCACAGCTTTCTTATCCATTCATCTGCTGATGGACATCTACATTGCTTCCATGCCCTGCCTATTGTAAACAGTGCTGCAATGGACATTGGGGTACACGTGTCTCTTTCAGTTCTGGTTTCCTTGGTGTATATGCCCAGCAGTGGGATCGGTGGGTCATATGGCAGTTCTAGTTCCAGTTTTTTAAGGAATCTCCACACTGTTCTCCCATAGTGGTTGTACTAGTTTGCATTCCCACCAACAGTGTAAGAGGGTTCCCTTTTCTCCACACCCTCTCCAGCATTTATTGTTTATGGACTTTTGTATAGCAGCCATTATGATTGGTCTGAAATGGTACCTCACTGTGGTTTTGATTTGCAATTCTCTAATAATGAGTGATGTTGAGCATCTTTTCATATGTTTGTTAGCCATCTGTATGTCTTCTTGGAGAAATGTCTATTTAGTTCTTTTGCTCATTTTTTGATTGGGTTATTTATTTTTCTGGAATTGAGCTGCAGGAGTTGCTTGTATATTTTTGAGATTAATTCTTTGTCAGTTGCTTCGTTTGCTATTGTTTGCTCCCATTCTGAAGGCTGTCTTTACACCTTGCTTATAGTCTGCTTTGTTGTGAAAAAGCTTTTAATTTTAATTAGGTCCCATTTGTCTATCTTTTCTTTTATTTCCATTACTCTAGGAGGTGGGTCTTTGAGGATCCTGCTGTGATTTATGTCGGAGAGTGTTTTGCCTATGTTCTCTTCTAGGAGTTTTATAGTTTCTGATCTTACGTTTAGATCTTTAATCCATTTTGAGTTCATTTTTGTGTATGGTGTTAGAAAGTGTTCTAGATTCATTCTTTTACAAGTGGTTGACCAGTTTTCCCAGCACCACTTGTTTAAGAGATTGTCTTTAATCCATTGTATATTCTTGCCTCCTTTGTCAAAGATAAGGTGTCCATCGGTGTGTGGATTTATCTCTGGGCTTTCTATTTTGTTCCATTGATCTATATTTCTGTCTTTGTGCCAGGACCATACTGTCTTGATGACTGTGGCTTTGTAGTAGAGCCTGAAGTCAGGCAGATTGATTCCTCCAGTTCCATTCTTCTTTCTCAAGATTGTTTTGGCTATTTGAGATTTTTTGTATTTCCATACAAATTGTGAAATTATTCATTCTAGCTCTGTGAAAAATACTGCTGGTAGCTTGATAGGGATTGCATTGAATCTGTAGATTGCTTTGGGTAGTATACTCATTTTCACTATATTGATTTTCCGACCCATGAACACTGTTTATTTCTCCATCTATTAGTGTCTGCTTTGATTTCTTTCACCAGTGTTTTATAGTTTTCTATATATAGGTCTTTAGTTTCTTTTGGTAGATATACTCCTAAGTATTTTATTCTTTTTGTTGCAATGGTGAATGGGATTGTTTCCTTAATTTCTTTTTCTGTTTTCTTATTGTTAGTGTACAGGAATGCAAGGGATTTCTTTGTGTTAATCTTGTATCCTGCAACATTACTATATTCATTGATTAGCTCTAGTAATTTTCTGGTGGAGTCTTTAGGATTTTCTATGTAGAGAATCAAGGTGGTCCTAAGATGGCGGAGGAATAGGACAAGGAGAACACTTTCTCCCCAAAATATTCTTAAAAAGAACATTTAAACGCTGAGTAAATTCCACAAAACAACTTCTGAAGGCTGGCAGAGGACATCAGGCACCCAAAAGAGCAGCCCATTGTCTTCGAAGGGAGATGTTTTATCAACGGTGCTGTATAGATGGAGAAGTCTTGAGGCTACTGTAAAAATAAGACTAAAAATCAGAAGCAGGAGGCTTAAATCCAAATCCTGAGAACACCAGAGAACTCCTGACTCCAGGGAACATTAATCAACAGGAGCTCATGAAACGCCTCCATACCTACACTGAAACCAAGCACCACCCAAGGGCCAAAAAGTTTCAGAGCAAGACACACCATGTAAATTCTCCAGCAACACAGGAACACAGCCCTGAGCTTCAATATACAGGCTGCCCAAAGTCACTCCAAACCCACTGACATCTCTCATAACTCATTACTGGACACTTCATTGCACTCCAGAGAAAAGAAATCCAGCTCCACCCACAAGAACACCAACACAAGCTTCCCTAGCCAGGAAACCTTGACAAGTCATGTGTACAACCCCACCCACAGTGAGGAAACTCCACAATAAAGAGAAATCCACAAACTGCCAGAATACAGAAAGGCCACCCCAAACAGAGCAATATAAACAGCATGAAGAGACAAAGGAATAGTCAGTAGGTAAAGTGAAATTAAGTGGCTCAGTCGTGTCCAACTCTTTGCGACCCCATGGACTATAGCCTACCAGGCTCCTCTGTCCCTGGGATTCTCAAGGCAGGAATACTGGAGTGGGTTGCCATATCCTTTTCCAAGAGATCTTCCCAACCCAAGGATCGAATCTGGGTCTCCCATATTGCAGGCAGATGCTTTACCATCTGAGCCATCAGGGAAGTCCAAGGAATAGGCTAAATGCCAACCAAACCAAACAAAGAGGAAGAGATAGGGAATCTACCTGAGAAAGAATTCCGAATAATGATAGTGAAAATGATCCAAAATCTTGAAATCAAAGTGGAATCACAGATAAATAGCCTGGAGACAAGGATTGAAAAGATGCAAGAAAGGTTTAACAAGAGCCTATAAGAAATAAAAGAGTCAGTATATAATTAATAATGCAACAAATGAGATAAAAAACACTCTGGAGGGGAAAATAAATGGATCTTCTCTAGACAGGAAACACAGAAAGGGTGTATACATTCAAACCCCAAACAATAAAGTAAATGGCAACGGGATCATACTTATCAATAATTCCTTTAAATGTTAATGGATTGAATGCCCTACCCTAAAGGCAAAGACTGGCTGAATGGATACAAAAATAAGACCCCTATATATGCTGTCTACAAGAGACCCACCTCAAAACAGGGGACACATACAGACTGAAAGTGAAGGGCTGGAAAAAGATATTCCATGCAAATAGTGACCGAAAGAAAGCAGGACTAGCAATACTCATATTATATAAAATAGACTTTAAAACAAAGGCTGTGAAAAGAGACAAAGAAGGACACCACATAATGATCAAAGGATCAATCCAAGAAGAAGATATAACAATTATAAATATATATGTACCCAACATAGGAGCACCACTATACGTAAGACAAATTATGAAAGGGGATTTTCTATGTAGAGGATCATGTCATCTGCAAACAGTGAGTTTTACTTCTTCTTTTCCAGCCTGAATTACTTTTATTTCTTTTTCTACTGATTGCCATGGCCAAAACTTCCAAAACTATGTTGAATAGTAGTGATGAGAGTGGGCACTCTTGTCATGTTCCTGACTTTATGGGAAATGCTTTCAATTGTTCACCATTGAGGATAATGTTTGCTGAGCATTTGTCATATATAGCTTTTATTATGTTGAGGTATGTTCCTTCTATTCCTGCTTTCTGGAGGGTTTTTATCATAAATGGATGTTGGGTTTTGTCAAAGGCTTTCTCTGCATTTATTGAGATAATCATATAGTTATTTATCTTTCAATTTGATAATGTGATATATTACATTGATTGATTTGTGGATATGAAAAGAATCCTTGCATCCCTGGGATAAAGCCCAGTTGGTCATGATGTATGATGTTTTTAACAAGCTGTTGGATTCTGTTTGATAGAATTTTGTTAAGGATTTTTGCATCTATGTTCATCAGTGACATTGGCCAGTAGTTTTGTGTGTGTGTGTGTGTGGCATCTTTGTCTGGTTTTGATATTAGGGTGATGGTGGCCTCATAGAATGAGTTTGGAAGTTTACCTTCCTCTGCAATTTTCTGGAAGAGTTTGAGTAGGATAGGTGTTAGCTCTTCTCGAAATTTTTGGTAGAATTCAGCTGTGAATCCAGCTGGTCCCAAGCTTTTGGTTTGCTGGAAGATTTCTGACTACAGTTTCAATTTCTGTGCTTGTGATTGTTCTGTTAAGATTTTCTATTTCTTCCTGGTTCAGTTTTGGAAAGTTGTACTTTTCTAAGAATTTGTCCATTTCTTCCAAATTGTCCATTTTACTGTCATACAGTTGCTGATAGTAGTCTCTTATGATCCTTTGTATTTCTGTGTTGTCTGTTGTGATTTCTCCACGTTCATTCATTTCCAATTTTGTTGATTTGATTTTTCTCCCTTTGTTTCTTGATGAGTCTGGCTCATCTTGATGAGTTTGTCAATTTTATTTATCTTCTCAAAAAACTAGCTTTTAGCTTTGTTGATTTTTGCTATGGTTTCCTTTATTTCTTTTTCATTTATTTCTGCCCTAATTTGAAGATTCCTTTCCTTTTATTAACCCTGGGGTTCTTTATTTCTTCCTTTTCTAGTTGCTTTAGGTGTAGAGTTAGGTTATGTATTTGACTTTTTTCTTGTTTCTTGAGGTAAGCCTGTATTGCTATAAACCTTCCCCTTAGCATAGTTTTTACAGTGTCCCATAGGTTTTGGGTTGTTGTGTTTTCATTTTCATTCGTTTCTATGTGTATTTTGATTTCTTTTTTGATTTCTTCTGTGGTTTGTTGGTTATTCAGCAGCGTGCTGTTCAGCCTCCATATGTCGGAATTTTTAATAGCTTGTCTCCTGTAATTGACATCTAATCTTACTGCATTGTGGCCAGAAAAGATGCTTGGATGATTTCAATTTTTTTGAATTTACCAAGGCTAGATTTATGGCCCAGGATGTCATCTATCCTAGAGAAGGTTCCATGTGCACTTGAGAAAAAGTGAAATTCATTGTTATCGGGTGAAATGTCCTATAGACATCAATTAGGTCTAACTGGCCTATTATATCTTTTAAAGTTTGAGTTTTCTTGTTAATTTTCTGTTTAGTTGATCTATCCATATGTTTGCATGGGGTGTTAAAATCTCCCACTATTATTGTGTTATTGATAATTTCCCCTTTCATACTTGTTAGCATTTGCCTTACATATTGTGGTGCTCCTATGCTGGGTGCATATATATATATATATATATATATATATATATCTTCTTCTTGGATTGATCCTTTGATCATTATGTAGTGTCCTTCTTTGTCTCTTTTCACAGCCTTTAGTTTAAAGTTTATTTTACCTGATATGAGTACTGCTACTCCTGCTTTCTTTTGGTCTCTATTTGCATGGAATATCTTTTTCCAGCCCTTCACTTTCAGTCTGTATGTGTCCCATGTTTTGAGCTGGGTCTCTTGTAAACAGCATATATAGGGGTCTTGTTTTTGTATCCAATTCAGCCAGTCTTCATCTTTTGGTTGGGGCATTCAACCCATTTACACTTAAGGTAATTATTGATAAGTATGGTCCTATTGCCATTTAATTTATTGTTTTGGGTTCGAGTTTATACACCCTTTCTGTGTTTCATGCCTAGAGAAGATCCTTTAGCATTTGTTGGAGAGCTGGTTTGGTGATGTTGAATTCTCTGAGCTTTTGCTTGTCTGTAAAGCTTTTGATTTCTCCTTCATATTCAAATGAGATCCTTGCTTGAGCTATGTTCCTATGTTAGTGGAGAATTTGTGTGGTATGTTTTGCTCTGGAACTTGTGGGCTCTTGGGTTATGCTTGGCTTCAGTGTAGGTATGGAGGCATTTGATGAGCTCTTATTGATTAATATTCTCTGGAGTCAGGAATTCTCTGGTATTCTCAGGTTTTGGACTTAAGCCTCCTGCTTCTGGGTTTTCAGTCTTATTCTTATAGTAGCCTCAAGACTTCTCCATCTATACAGCACCAATGATCAAACATCTAGGTTAATGATGAAAATTTTCTCCACAGTGAGTGACAACTGGAGAGTTACACAGAGTTTCATGGAGAAGAGAAGAGGGAAGAGGGAGATAGTGGTGACCAAGTGAGAAGAGGGGAATCAAATGGAGAGAGAGCAAGTTAGCCAGTAATCACTCCCCTAAGTGCTCTCCACATCTGGATCCCTCAGAGATGTTCATGGAGTTACACAGAGAAGAGAAAAGGGAGGCAGGAGACAGAGGTAGCCAGGAGGATAAAAGGGGGAATCAAAAGGAGAGACACAGATCCAGCCAGTAATCAGTTCCCTAAGTATTCTCCACATCCCAAAACACACAAAGAGATTCACAGAGTTGGTTAGAGAAGAGAAGGACTAGGAAGGAGATAGAGGTGACCTGGTGGAGAAAAAGAAGGGTCAAAGGGGGAGAGAGCAATCAAGCCAATAATCTCACTCCCAAGTAAAAATGGGTAATGAAGATTGAGTTCTTAAAGGTACACAAGTGATAAATACCAATAAGCAAAGATTAAAAATCTAGAGTAGAGGTTAGATTCTCAAAAATACAATATTAAAAAAATTTCAGAAAAATTATAAAATATATATATGAAGCTTTCTTTAAAAATAGGGTCCTTTTTTGCAAGGTAATAGAAGGTTATAATGGAGAAGGCACTGGCACCCAACTCCAGTACTCTTGCCTGGAAAATCCCATGGATAGAGGAGCCTGGTAGCCTGCAGTTCATGGGGTTGCTATGAGTCGGACACGACTAAGCGACTTCACTTTCACTTTTCACTTTCATGCATTGGAGAAGGAAATGGCAACCCACTCCAGCGTTCTTGCCTGGAGAATCCCAGGGACAGGGGAGCCTGGTGGGCTGCCGTCTATGGGGTCTCACAGAGTTAGACACGACTGAAGCGACTTAGCAGCAGCAGCAGTAGCAGTAGGTTATAAAAATGAAAATCAAAGGAGTAATATAGGACTGAAAAAATTAAAATGACAATAGTAGAAATATATCTAGGAATTTCTCTGGAGCTGTTGCAGACATTGTGGGGTCAGTTCATTTTCAGATAGTTCCTTGATCCAGCTTATACTTCTCAAGATCTATAGGCCCCTTCCAATGTAGTCGGTGCTAACTACAGGGTTTTAATCTGTTGCACCTGTCACCTCCAAAGCAGTTCCCTCTGTTTATTTAGCTTCTTCTGTTTGATGGTCTCTTCAGTGTCTAATTTCTGCCCTGACACAAAGGGGCGATGGTGATCACTTTTTTAGGCTCACTTGTTCAGTCATGCTGTGGGGAGGGAGGAACACTGCAAGCAAATATCACTGGCGTGTGTGGGGAGTGCTCGCAGTGTTTCAGCCGCACTGGGTTTGCCCCTGCTCACAGCATGTGTGCTTTCATGGTCTACACTTCTCAGGCTCTAGGTTGCTCTGCCAGGAACTGTCTGATGCAGGCCCTGGGTTGTGTGCACTTCCCAAGTCTAAGCTGCTCAGGCTCAGGTTCTCGGGTACTCCACAAAAGCACAGACTCAGTTGGGCCTGTGTTTTGTGCCCTTCATAGGTCCGAGTAGCTCAGGTGACCAGGTGCTTGGTGAGTGTGGTCACCACCAGGTGCATCTTATCACCTCCCCTGTCTCAGCTGCTCAGTTTTCTGGGTGCACAACAGGTGCACCTTCTCAGGTGTGCCGTGTGTCTCTTCTGGGGAACTGATCTCTGGCTGTGACCCTCCCAGCAGATGTCAACTGTCCAGAATCCCAAGAAGTCTTAGTTAGCAGTGAAGCCTACTTGCAGTTTGGCTGAGGATGCCTCTCTGGGGCTGTGATTGCCCTCTTCTGGCTCTGGCTGCCCCCGCCTGCCTGTCTCCGGCAGGGGATGGGCCGGTCCGCAGCTGGCTAGCTCTGCTCAGTCCTTTGTTCTGTGACCAGGGCTGGCAGTGTCTTAGGTTAGGCCTTTTCATGGGATAGTTCTTTCTCTCTCTCTTCTCTCTCTCTTTCTTCTCTCTCTCTCTCTCTCTGGCTATCCCACAGTCCTGGTTGCCATCTCAAGTTAGTTCCCTCAGATTGTCCTTGGGGCATTCAGGCCCAGTCTTTACCCTAAAGAATGCAGCCCATGCCTCCTTGTCCAGCCCTCACTTGCTAGTGGCAGATGAGAGTGTCTGGACTGCTTCTCCGCTGAGTGTTGCCCTTAGGCATGTAATCTGTGGGTTTTAATTATTTATTTATTTATTTTTCCTCCCAGTTATGTTGCCCTCTGAGATTCCAAGATTCGTCACAGACCTGCCAGTGAGAGTGTTTCCTGTTTTTTCTCTCTCTTTTTTTAAATTTTTATTTTTACTTTATTTTACTTTGCAATACTGTATTGATTTTTCCATACATTGACATGAATCCGCCACAGGTATACATGAGTTCCCAATCCTGAACCCCCCTCCCACCTCCCACCCCATATCATCTCTGGATCATCCCTGTGCACCAGCCCCAAACATCCTGTATCTTGGGAAGGGCACAAAACTGAGGGCTACCTGGTTTCTCTCTTTTTAAAGACACTTTTCCCGGGACAGATCTCCATCCCTACCTCTTTTGTCTCTCTTTTTATATATTATATTTTGTTCTACCTCCTTTCGAAGACAATGGGTTGCCTTTCTGGGTGCCTGATGTCCTCTGCCAGCATTCAGAAGTTTTTTTGTGGGATTTGCTCAGCGTTCAAATGTTCTTTTGATGAATTTGTGGGGGAGAAATTGGTCTCCCCATCCTATGCCTCCACCATCTTAGGACCCTCAAGACATTACTCATAATAAATTCTTCTTAATTCTGTGATACTTGATCAAAGAAAGGGAATTTTAAAATATTTTTGATCCAAAGATAGGAAAATGGTGGGTAGGAAAAAATAAAAACTGTCAATATATACGACTGAGAATAAAGCTTAACAAGAGACTTCCTAAAATTCTATAAAGATACTGAATTCAAACAAGGAAAAAAAAATGGAAATCCTAAAAAAAAAGTGCAAGGGGCAAATTTTATTTCACAATGATCAAAGAACAACTTCTGGTTTTGATACTTTGAGTCATGCAATCCAGAGCACTAGTATAATTGGTCTTTTATACTTGGCATCAAATACAATCTCTTTAGACCCTCTTTTATATCTCGGTTTCTCAGACTGTAGATGAAAGGGTTTAGCATGGGTGTGACCACAGTGTACATCACCGAGGCGACTGTACTTGAATGTGAGGTGTGGGTGGCAGCAGAGCTAAGGAACACTCCTATGGCTGTAAAATAAAACAGGAAGACAATTGAGAGGTGGGACACACAGGTGGAAAATGCTTTATACTTCCCCTGAGCTGATGTGATTTTACATATGCAGGAAACTATTTTAGAATATGAGTAAAGGATACCAGCAAAAGGACCAACACCCATCAGGACAGCTGCAAAATACATCACTATATTATTAAGAAAGTTGTCAGAACTGGCAAGTTTTACCATCTGACTGAGTTCACAGAAAAAGTGGGGGATTTGCACAACTGGACAGAAGGACAATCGCAACACCATTAAGCTGTGTAGCAAGGAATACAAGGCAATCAGCACCCAGGATATCAGAACCAGCAATACACAGAGCTGGGGGCTCATGATGACCGTGTAGTGCAGGGGGTGGCAGATGGCCACATACCGATCATAGGCCATCACACTCAGGAGAATGTCATCTAATCCTGCAAAGAGAATGTAAAAATACATCTGGGTGATGCAGCCTTCATAGGTGATACCTTTGCTCTTGTTCTGGATGTTCCACAGCATCTTTGGGATGGTGGTGGAGGTGAAGCAGATGTCTACAAAGGACAGATTGGAGAGGAGGAAATACATAGGGCTGTGGAGATGGGAGTCTGAGCTGATGGCCAGGATGATGAGCAGGTTTCCAAATACAGTGATTAGGTACATGGAGAGGAAGAGCCCAAATATGAGAGGCTGCAGTTCTTGTTCTTCTGAAAGTCCCAGAAGAAGAAATTCTGAAATTCGTGTATTATTCCCTGGTTCCATGGGGTGGAGGTGACTACCAGGAAAAAGGAAAACAACATGACTAGTTTGCATACAAACTGGCATAATTCACATAGCTGAAATACTGCAATTTCTATTTAGCCCTCAAGTAATTGATCTTAATACCATTATAGAAAAGTTCTCTTCCAAAGTATAGTCCATTTCATCTCTGACAAAGTTTTTTTGTCCCATTCTCATCACATTGGCGAAGAGCTCATATATTCTAGAGTTCTAATGAGGTATTTCTTCATTTATTTGAGAAATACATATTTAATGCTGACCCAGTAGAAAGTGTGGACTTCCCTAGTGGCTCAGAGGTTAAAGTATCTGCCTGCAGTGTGGGAGACCCGTGTTCGATCCCTGGGTCGGGAAGATCCCCTGGAGAAGGAAATGTCAATCCACTCCAGTATTCTTGCCTGGAAAATCCCATGGACGGAGAAGCCTAGTAGGTTACAATCCACGGGGTCACAAAGAGTCGGAAACGACTGAGCGACTTCACCTTCACCTTCACCTTCAGTAGAAAGTGCTGAAAAATAAACCTCTCCCAAACCAAGGATGGTGAATGAGGATATTTCAATAAAACATGATAGAATACGTCAGAATGTGCTATGAAGAAAACAAATCCAGGTATAAAGGAGAGAGTGTTAGGAGGTGTTATTTTGTCCTGAGTTTTCAGGGAAGAGCTTCAAACTAGGTGATGTTTGAAGATTCCTGAAGAGAGAGAGAAGAACCCTTTGTGATGTCAGAAGAAGTGTGTGCCTGGCAGAGGGAGCTGCCACTGCTAAGAACCTGACAAAGATGCTTGTTCCACATGTTCAAGTGCAAATAAGGAAGCCAGTGGGGCAAAGGAATAAGTAGGAGCAGGAGTGATTAGAGATGTTGTCAAGGATGCTGAAGAACAAGGTGGCCTTCCTGCTACAGCTGAACCTTCAGCACATAGAGAATTCCTCCTTCCATGTGGTTCTTTGCACTTTATGAATTTAGTTTAAAATCATCCTGTGAATTATGTCAGTTTCCCTACCTAATTCCATCTATTGACCAACTTCTGACCTCTGTATTATAAGTCATCTTAACATATGAGTACAGATGCCTCTGCTTTAATGCCAAAGAATGCTCAATCTACCCCACAATTGCACTCATCTACATGCTAGTAAAGTAATGCTCAAAATTTTCCAAGCCAGACTTCAGCAATACGTGAACCGTGAACTTCCTGATGTTCAAGCTGGATTTAGAAAAGGCAGAGGAACCAGAGATCAAATTGCCAACATCTGCTGGATCATGGAAAAAGCAAGAGAGTTCCAGAAAAACATCTATTTCTGCTTTATTGACTATGCCAAAGCCTTTGACTGTGTGGATCACAATAAACTGTGGAAAATTCTGAAAGAGATGGGAATATCAGACTACCTGACCTGACTCTTGAGAAACCTATATGCAGGTTAAGAAGTAACAGTTAGAATTGGACATGGAACAACAGACTGGTTCCAAATAGGAAAAGGAGTACATCAAGGCTAAATATTGTCACCCTGCTTATTTAACTTCTATGCAGAGTACATCATGAGAAATGCTGGACTGGAAGAAGCATAAGCTGGAATCAAGATTGCCAGGAGAAATTTCAATAACCTCAGATATGCAGATGACACCACCCTTATGGCAGAAGGTGAAGAGGAACTAAAAAGCCTCTTGATGAAAGTGAAAGAGGAGAGTGAAAAAGTTGGCTTAAAGCTCAACATTCAGAAAATGAAGATCATGGCATCTGGTCCCATCACTTCATGGGAAATAAATGGGGAAACAGTGGAATCAGTGTCAGACTTTATTTTTTGGGGCTCTGAAATCACTGCAGATGGTGATTGCAGTCATGAAATTAAAAGATGCTTACTCCTTGGAAGAAAAGTTATTACCAACCTAGATAGCATATTCAAAAGCAGAGACATTACTTTGCCGATTAAGGTCTGTCTAGTCAAGGCTATGGTTTTTCCAGTAGTCATGTATGGATGTGAGAGTTGGACTGTGAGAAGGCTGAGTGCTGAAAAATTGATGTTTTTGAACTGTGGTGTCTTAGAAGACTCTTGAGAGTCCCTTGGACTGCAAAGAGATCCAACCAATCCATTCTGAAGGAGATCAGCCCGGGGATTTCTTTGGAAGGAATGATGCTAAGGCTAAAATTCCAGTACTTTGGCCACCTCATGCAAAGAGTTGATTCATTGGAAAAGACTCTGATGTTGGGAGGGATTGGGGGCAGTAGAAGGGGATGACAGAGGATGAGATGGCTGGATGGCATCACTGACTCGATGGAGGTGAGTCCGAGTGAACTCTGGGAGTTGGTGATGGACAGGGAGACCTGGTGTGCTGCAATTCATGGGGTCGCAAAGAGTCGGATACGACTGAGCGACTGAACTGAACTGAACAGGTGCCTCTGCTTTAAGATCTGGTCTCTCTTCACAAGGTACAGGCGCGCGCGCGCACACACACACACACACACACACACACACACACACACACACACACGATGTTTCTGGTTTGTATTACTATCATGAACTGGTCACCCAGATCCACCGTCGTTAGGTCGTGAATGGCTAGCACATCGAGCTTGTCAGATCAAATTATTACTCTCCAAAAGAAGGTATAACTTTTACCCAGAAGTTCCAGGATTTTTTTTTTTTTTAATTTATGGTGTTTTTTATTGAAGCTTAATAGCTTTACAGAATTTTGTTGTTTTCTATCAAACCTCAAAATGAATAAGTCATAGGTATACATATATCCCATCCCTTCTGAACCTCCCTCCTATCTCCCTATGCATCCCACCGCCAAATTCCAGTTTATAAACGTCCTATAGAACAATAAATTGTTGATAAGGCCAATTTCTTCTCGGTATTTAGAGAAGAATGAAAAGTGTGAGAGAGAAAGAAAAAAGTGAAATGAAATGGACATAGGCAAATTAAGAGGGAAAATATGCAATAAACTCAAATGGCCTCTGAGACAATCCATCAACGAAAAGTTTCCTTGCTTCACCAATATTCCAATTCCAGTGGCATCTCCTTGATGTCCAAGAAATAATAATAAAGAAAAATATATTTTTCCAAGGACATAAACAGGGATCTATTCACGATGTGATATATATTACAGTTTAAATATCTCAAGAGAATAAGAAAATGGAACATAAACTACCAATTCAAAATCAGAAATAAATGAAATATAACAAAGGTTGGATATATTTTATATGAAGAAGCAGAATACTGCTTTTTCTTGAGGCGTTTTCCTATTTGTTTACTTCAGTTCATAAATAAGATTATTAGACTTATTGTCTACTTTTACTGAAAGCCTTTTATTCCTCCCATTCCTTCTCATGGGGCTCCCTTGGTGGCTCTTAAGTAAAAAATCCGCCTGCAATCCAGGAAGCCAAGGTTCAATCCCTTCATCACGATTCCCTGGAGAAGGCAATGGCACCCCACTCCAGTACTCTTGCCTGGAAACCCTCATGGATGGAGGAGCCTGGTAGGCTGCAGTCCATGGGGTCGCTAAGAGTCAGATACAACTGAGGGACTTCACTTTCACTTTTCACTTTCATGCATTGGAGAAGGAAATGGCAACCCATTCCAGTGTTCTTGCCTGGAGAATCCCAGGGATGGGGGAGCCTAGTGGGCTGCCATCTCTGGGGTCACACAGAGTCAGACACGACTGAATGACTTCACTTTACAGTATTCTGGCCTGGGAAATTTCATGGACAGAGGAGCTGGGTGGGCAACAGTTCATGGAGTCACAAAAGGATCAGATATAACTTAGCAACTAAACCACCACCACCATTCCTTCTAACTGAACTTCCTCTATTACCATTTGTCAACATTGACGAATGAAGGGTTCACTTTATTTTCAGACCTAAATAGATACACTAATATTAGGAAAGCCAGAAAATAACAGCAGTGACCTCTGGCCTCTGGACTATGCTAGATTGGTCCTCAGTGACATCAGGTACATGCTCCTGGATTCCATCCTCTTTGACCTTCTCCTGAAATGTGTAAAATGTGGAGCTCTCACCTGCCTGCAGATTGAGAGAAAAGGCTTTCCCTGTAGAGATCCAAGTTCCTTTCTAAATGATTAATGATGCAGACCGAATTTTTTTACCTAAACAAGACAACAGGAAGGGATAAAAATCAAGCATTGCCTCCCAGACAGATTCAGGAATCTAAATTAAGGCCTAGGTACTCACCAACCAAAGTGGCACAGGCTGAGGGGCTGTAGCAGAGGAGATATTTCCAGCTTCTTGTGTCAGCTCACAGGGCTTCTCTGGTAGCTCAGTGATAAAGAATCCACCTGCAATGCAGGAGTCGCAGGAGATGGGGGCTTGATCCCTGGGACATGAAAATCCCCTGGGGGACTGCATGGCAACCCACTCCAGTGTTCTTGCCTGGAGAATCCCATGGACAGTGTTGCCTAGAGGGCTACAGCTCGTGGGGTCTCAAAGAGTTGGACAGGACTGAAGGGACTTAGCAAGCATGCACACATGTCAGCTAATTGGGTATATTTTCCTTTTGTTACTTCAGCCTCCAATACATGATTTCCCTTGGGGACACCAGGCTGGACACAATGCAGTTATTTTTCTGTTGATTCTCTGTTGCTATGTGATTGCATTATAAGTGGGTGATTCAGTTTTTATCATTCCTTTCCCTTTAATTCTCCTGCTTTCAAAGCACTAAGGCTCCAGAACCCCATCACATCCCTGAGATCTAATTCTTTTTTAAACTATAACACTGAGGATTTGTCTTGATGAGGTCCCTACAGTCTCCAAAGCTTTGATTTGTGGTAGAGTTTAAAAAAAAAAAAAAAAAACCTACTAAAAATTTTAAAACTACTATTTCCCTCTTCAGAATTGGGGATAACCTTGCTCCTTCAGTATAAAAGTGTGGGTATTATACTCCCTGGATTCATACTAGTTTTTCCAAGCCAATTACAAGTTTCTCAGTTATATCAGAAGTCAACAGCTGCCCTTTAGTCTCTCATTATAAAATGTTTATAACTATAAGAAAAATATTTATATGTTGATATGATAAATGAAAATCACTCAGTCGTGTCGGACTCTTTGCCCCACATGGACTATACAGTCCATGAAATTCTGCAGGCAAGAATCCTGGAGTGGGTAGCCATTCCCTTCTCCAGGGCATCTTCCCACCCCAGGGATCAAACACAGCTCTCCCGCATTGCAGGCAGATTATTTACTGGCTGAGACACAAGGGAAGCCCAGAAATACTGGAGTGGGTAACCTATCCCTTATCCAACGGATCTTCCTGACACAGGAATTGAACCAGGGCCTCCTGTGTTGCAGGCAGATTCTTTACTAACTGAGTTATCAGAGAAGCCTGATATGATATTAATATGACCATAAACCAGGTTTCCCAGGTAGCTCAGTGGTAAAGACTATGACTGCTAGTGCAGGAGATGTGAGAGACGCAGGTTTGGTCCCTGGGTCAGGAAGATTCCCTGGAGGAGGAAATAGCAACACACTCCAGTATTCCTCCCTGAAGTATCCCATGGATGGAAGAGCATGGCAAGCCACAGTTCATGGGGTCACAAGCAGTTGGACACAACTGAGTGACTAACAATGACCATCAAATTCTCTTAGCATCTTATAGTGATTGTCAAATGTAATTTTTTAAATAGTGCGTTTTTTGAGGTAGCACTTTTATGGACTCCATTCTCTGTTGTCAGATTGGAACTCAGAAGGATTTAATGTTCTACATAAAAGTACAAACCAAGTAAGGGCTGGAGTCTGGATTGAGGTCTCTTAGTTCTGGAACTCTGTCCCAGTGATTCTCAACCAGACATGATTTTGACACTGGAGATACTTGGCAATATCTGAAGGGATGCTACTAATCTCCTATAAACCACAGAACAGCACCCAATACAAATAATTCTCCTGCCCAAGGCAGCGTAAGAATGTGAGAAATCCTATTCCAGACAAGAATATCTATAAATTCACTGTTCATACAAATCACCAAGGTCTGTGGTTCAAATGCTGATTCAGATTCCTCAGGTCTCTAGTGGTCCAGGGACTGTGTTTCTGATCATTTGAGCCAGAATATCAGATTCCAGTTTAAATTCTTTACACCCTGAAAAGAAGGGAACTTCTTTAACACTAGCACTGATGGTACTTTGATACTGGCTACTGCAAATAATCTTTTCAGAGCCCTGTGTATGTCTTCATATCTTAGACTATAGGTGAAGGGGCTCAGCATGGGTGTGATCACAGTGTACATCACCGAGGTGATTGCACTTGACTCTGAGCAGAAGGGCATGAGTAGCCACAGGGCTGAGGTACACTCAAAGCCCATCCAATGAAACAAGGATACAAGTGAGAGGTGAGATGCACAGGTGGAAAGCACTTGGTACTTCCCCCAAGCTGATGGTATTCCAGATAGAGAGGAAACTCTTAGAGTAAAGGATCCCAGGGAAGACATTTGCTGTTCAGTCACTCAGTTGTATCTGACTCTTTGTGACCCCATGGACTGCAGCATGCCAGGCTTCCCTGTCCCTCACCATATCCTGGAGCTTGCTCAAATTCATGTCCATTGAGTTGGTGGTGCCATCCAACCATCTCATCCTCTGTTGTCCCTTTCTCCTCCTGCCTTCAATCTTTCCCAGCATCAGGGTCTTTTTTAACAAGTCAGCTCTTCACATCAGGTGGTCAAAATATTGGAGCTCGAACTTCAACATCAGTACTTCCTGTGAATATTCAGGATTGGTTTCCTTTAAGATTGACTCGTTTGATCTTGCAGTCCAAGGGACCCTCAAGCATCTTCTCCATCACCACAGTTCAGAAGTATCAATTCTTTGATGCACAGACTTCTTGATGTTCCAACTCTCATATCCATACATGACTACTGGAAAAACCATAGCTTTGACTAGATGGACTTTCTTCAGCAAAGTCCCTGCTTTTTAATACACTATCGAGGTTTGTCAAAGCTTTTCTTCCAAAAAGCAAGTGTCTTTTAATTTCATGATTGCAGTCACCATCTGCAATTATTTTGGAGCCTAAGAAAATAAAGTCTCTCACTGTTTCTGTTGTTTCCCCATCTCTTTCCCTTAAAGTGATGGGATCAGATGCCATGATCTTAGTTTTTTGAATGTTGAGTTTTAAGAATGCTTTTTTTAAAATATAAATTTATTTCTTTTATAATATAAATTTATTTATTTTAATTGGAGGTTAATTAGTTTACAATATTGTATTGGTTTTGCCATTTGACTCTCCTCTTTCACTTTCATCAAGAGGCTCTTTAGTTCCTCTTCACTTTCTCCCATAAGGGTGGTATCATCTACATATCTGAGGTTATTGCTATTTCTCCTGGCAATCTTGATTCCATCTTGTACTTCATGCAACCCAGCATTTTTCATGATGTACTCTGCATATATAAGTTAAAAAAGAAGAATGACAATATGCAGCCTTGGCCTACTCCTTTCCAAATTTGGAACCAGTCCATTACCAACCTGGAATATAACAGTTTCAAATTACATCATCATGTCATTAAGAAAGGTGTCACAATTGACTAGTTGGACTTCTTATTTGCTTTTACAGGAAAAGTACAGAATTCCAAGAAGGTACAGAAGGACAGTTACAACACTGTTAATCTTTGTAACAAAGATTGTAGGGCACTCATGTACCAAACACCAGAACCAGCAATCCACAAAGTGTGTGTGTATGGGGTGGGGGGCGGTGTTCATGGTGACAGGATAGTGCAGAGTTTGACAGATGGCCATGAAGTGGTCATAAGTCTTTGTGGTCAGTACAGTGCTGCCCAAATCTACAAAGAGCAGGTAAAATTATATTCATAGGTTATGGCTTTGCCTGCTTTGGGATGGTGGTGAATGTGAAACATATCTTAAAGGAACAGGTTGGAAAAGAAGAATTACGTGGGTGTGTGGAGTCAGAGATGGTGGCTAGGATAATAAACAGGTTTCTAAGCACAGTGATCTGGTACAAGGAGAGAAAATGTGAAAATATAAGGTGCTGCAGTTCTGTTTTCTCTGATAATTGCAGAAGAAGAAATTTTGAAATTCGTGTATCATTTCCTTGTCTCATGTGGCCCTCATCAACTTGTTGATTTTTTTCTCTTTGATAATAGCCATTCTTACTGTGGAATGTGTACCTCACTGTGATTTTGGCTTCTGTTTCTTTGAAGATTGATGACGTTAAGCCTATTTTCATGTGTCTGTTGGCCATTTGTATATCTTCCTTGGGAGAAAATTTCTAGTGAGGGTCCTCTACTCGTTTTTAATATGGTTGTTTATTTTTTTTAATAGAGTTGACTTAGTCTGATATATATTTTGAGTTTTCTGTTTCTGCCTATCAACTTGATTTTTTGAGTACTTTTGCCTTCTCGTTTGAAGTAGAAGAGAACACTTCAACTTTGCTTATATGACAGTTCTGGGTGCTGAACCCCTCAGGTTTTCTTTATCTGGGAGAGCCTTTATTTCTTCTTCATATCTGAAGGATACCTTTGCTGGATGGAGGATTCTTGGCTAGCAGTTTTTATATCACTATAGTTTCAGGATAATATTCCATTCTCTCTTGGACTGTGGAGTCTGTGCTAAGAAATTTGTTGATAACCCAATGCAGGTATCTTTGCAGGGTGCTCACTTTTTTTCTGGATACTTTTAATGTTCTTTCTCTTTAATAACTTTTTTTGAAATGTAATTGATTTACAATGTCATATTAGTTCCAGGTATACAGCAAAATTATATATATATTAGATTCTTTTTCCAGTATAGAATATTATAAGATATTGAGTTTATTTCCCTGTATTTAATTCCCTAGGTCCTTGTTGATTGCTTAGTATATAAAAACAGCATGCTTTCACTGACATTTGAAAAAATGTTCCTTCATTTATTTGCTGTATTTCTGACTGCACCGAGTCTTCCTCGCTTTGTGGGGGCTTTCTCTGGTTGCTGAGGTGGGGGGCGCTACTCTTCACTTCAGTGACCTCTCTTGCTGCAGAGCACAGGGTCTACAGTATAGGCTCAGTAGTTGTGGTGCCTGGGCTTAGTGACTCTGTGGCGTGTGGAATCTTTCCAGACCAGGCATCACCCCCAGTGCCTGTTTCCACCTTGGCAGGCAGATTCTTGCTTACTGCACCACCAGGGAAGTCTTTTCATTCATTGACTTTTGATAGTTTTAATATGTGTGTGTTGGAGAAGGTCTTTTGCATTGAAACACTTATGTGTCCTATTATACCTCTGTAGATGTGTGCATTCGGTTTCTTCCCCAGACTTGGAAAATTCTCAGCTATTATTTCTGTACATATTTTCTCTGTTCCTTTCTCCCTCTCTTCTGCTTTTGAGACACCCAGTATCCTTCTTACCTATTCTAGTAGAGTCAGAAGTTTCTCAGAGAATATCTTCATTAAAAAAAAAAAAAAAAAGAAAGAAATCTTAGTTCTGTCCTCACATCTACCTGAATCATTCTACCTTTGAACTCACTATCTCTCTACAGCATGTGGTCTCCACTTCCAGTGCTTTGCAATTCATCCTTCGTCTCACTTACTGAGTTCTTCAGCACCAGAATTTCTGCTCAAGAGCTTTCATTATTTTAGAAACTGTTCCTTATGTTCATTATATTTATTCCTCAGCTAACTGAAGTGTCTTTGGGAGTTTTCTTCTAGCTTGTTGAGCTTCTTCATGACACTATCTTGAATTCTCCACTTGCTTGATCACAATCTTACATGACGTTAAATTAGTTCATGGATAACTGTTGTTTTCTTTTTGTGATTTCATGTTACTGTGGTTTTTCATGGTGCTCAATGGGTTGCTCCTCGGTCCATGCATTTGAAGGAGCAAACAGTGTTCTTAAGTAGGTAAAGCCTTGTATACTTTGATTCTAACAATTCAACAGATTGCTAACAGAGGTCCTTCTGCATTTTTCAATTAACTGACTTTGTGGCACAAGTTTTTGGTTTTTTCACAGGAGCCGCTCCTGCCATATTTGAGTAACTACATTTTTTGCATTTCATGGCCTCTTCCAGAGGCATTGTCATTGTCCTTGCCATCAGTGTTTGTGCCTCCAGCATCACTGGTGACCTGGTGTTGTCAGCATCTCTGATGTGGCTGGCATCTTTGCTGGGGAGAGGTCCTAGAGTGGTAGATGCTCTTGCCACATGCACGGTGACCTTGCGTGAGGGCCCCCCACTGATGCCTGGTTCCCTGAGGCTGCAGGTGCTGCTGCACAGGTGCTCTGGGGCTGCAGCCTCAGCTGCCTCAGCCATGGGCTGGGATCAGCATCACCACCTCTGCTGTTTCCCTGGGTCCATCTCCTCCCAGTGAAAAATCTGCTCCCCTTCAGATGTACAGCTGTGTGTATCTCTGGTGTCCTGATGTGTTGAATAGAAAAAATAAAAACAACCAACTTTATTTATGCATGATGTTATCTACAAGTTGTAGATTGAGGGGAGAAAAAAGAGAGTGTCTTCTGCCACCATAATACTGACATCACCAATGATAGACTTTTTCCCACAAGCTATAAGATTAAAACGGGGCTCCCCAGGTGCTGCTGCTGCTGCTTCTAAGTTGATTCAGTTGTGTCCAACTCTGTGCGACACCATAGACGGCAGCCCACCAGGCTCCCATGTCCCTGGGATTCTCCAGGCAAGAACACTGGAGTGGGTTGCCATTTCCTTCTCCAATGCATGAAAGTGAAAAGTGAAACTGAAGTTGCTCAGTCATGTCTGACTCTTAGTGACCCCATGGATGGCAGCCTACAAGGCTCCTCGTTCATGGGATTTTCCAGGCCAGAGTACTGTATTGGGGAGCCATTACGTTCTGCTTTCCCAAGTGGCTCAGGTGACTTTGCGGTTAAGAATCCACCTGCCAATGCAGGAGATGCAGGAGATGCAGGTTTGATCCCAGGGTCAAGAAAATCCCCAGAAGGAAAATGGCAACCCACTCCAGTATTCTTGCCTGGAGAATCCCATGGATAGAGGAGCCTGGTGAGCTACACTCCATGGGGTCACAAAGATCAGACACCACTGAGGACACATGCATAAGCATACGATTAAAATACACAAATAAATGGAGTAGACTATCATATATTAGTGAACAAAGAATTGCTTCATGGCTCCATACAACCTCATGGATGAGCTTTAGAGTTCCAACATATAGAATTACTGAGAAACACAAACTCATGAGAAATCCAGCAGAGATCAGAACAACTCCTAAATATTAAATCTCATTTGATAATAAAGACATCACATTAGAGGAGTTACTGTTAGGATGACTGGTTATGCAGCAACAAGTAAATGAATAAAATAAAAAATGGTATAGGACTGAGATCAACTCCAATAATGTCAATCTATGCATTTACTCTGATCTTTAAAGATAGCATTCACTATTCTGTTTTTTAATTGTATTACAGATAATGATATTAAAATGTTTATTCCCTTGCAGTTTCCTTCCAGGTAAGCAGGATATTGGCAAACATGTTTGCACAAATTGTGACCTGAACCACATGACTGGATAGGTGGTCAAGCTCTCTAGTGAGTCATCTTTGATCATGAGGTGTATACACCAGTGTTCTTGCCTGGAGAATCCCAGGGATGGGGAGCCTGGTAGGCTGCCGTCTATGGGGTCGCACAGAGTCAGACATGACTGAAGCAACTTAGCAGCAGCATACATAAAGAGAAATTTGACCTTTGAGTAATGTAGAGTTTGGAAGCAATGGCACTTGGTGCAATTGAAAATCTGCCTGTAACATTGCAATCAACCCTCCTTATCCGTAGCTCCACACCCTCTGATTCAGTCAATCCTTTTATAAAATTATATAAATTGTCCTGGGTTTCACTTGTACACTTTTTCATATGAGTAATATATCGCATGAAATGTTTATTTCCCTGAAAGCAAGGCAGAAATTACTCGGGATGACATTTGTCATTTAAGAAAGTATTATTCCTCATGTCACTCCACAAAAAATAGGAATGTCCAAATATCTCATATCTAAAGTTTGGAAAATTTTGAAGTAGAAAAAATCACAACTTAAATAAAAAAACACCTAAATAATAGTATGAAAAGAAATTTTAATAAAGTGAGTAACTGAGATTGTATAGAAAAGTTGAAGTTTTATAAAAATGGATATCCAAGGAAATAAGTAGAAGGAGGAAATTTTATTCCACACTGAGGAAAGTGTCACAGTTTCTGATTCTCAGGCTTGAGCAATGCAGTCAAGGGCACTTCATCTGCCCCAGGACAATTGGCCTTTTTATAGCTATTATTCCGTAGACTCTCTTCACAGCCCTCTTTATGTCTTTGTTCCTCAGACTGTAGATGAATGGGTTCAGCATGGGTGTGACCACAGTGTACATTACGGAGGCTGTTGCACTTGAGCGTGAGCTGTGTGTAGTAGCAGAACTAAGGTACACTCCCAGGCTCGTACAATAAAATAATAAGACAACTGAGAGATGAGATGCACAAGTGGAAAATGCTTTAAGCTTTCCCTGAGTTGATGAGATTCTTCGTATGGCAGAGACTATCTTAGAGTAAGAGTAAAGGATACCAGCAAACGGCCCACCAGCTAGTAGCAGTGATGCCACATACATCACCATGTCATTAAGAAAGGTTTTAGAACAGGCAAGTTGGACCATCTGACTGAGTTCACAAAAAAAGTGGGGAATTTCCACCTCTGTACAGAAGGTCAGCTGCAAAGCCAGTAAACTTTGTAACAAGGAATGCATAGCACTCATCATCCAGGACATCAATACCAGCAGTCCACAGAGCCGAGGGTTCATGATGACTGTGTAGTGCAGGGGGTGGCAAATGGCCACAAAGCGGTCATAGGCCATCACTGTCAGGAGGAAGTCATCTATTCCGGCAAAGAATATATAAAAATATACCTGAACGATGCAGCCTTCATAGGTTATGAGTTTGCTCTGGTTCTCGATATTCTGGAGCATCTTTGGGATGGTGGTGGAGGTGAAGCAGATGTCTACAAAGGACAAGTTGGAGAGGAAGAAGTACATGGGGATGTGAAGGTGGGAGTCAGAGATGGTGGCCAGGATGATGAGCAGGTTTCCAAACAAAACAATCAGGTACATGGAGAGGAAAAGTCCAAAGATGAGGGGCTGCAATTCTGGATCTTCTGAGAATCCCAGAAGAAAAAATTCAGAAAATTGTGTATTGTTACCTGGTTCCATGTGGTGGAGGTGACTACCAGGAAAAATGAAAATAACATGAATAATTTTCACACAAATTGGCATAACTCATGTAGTGCAATTTCTATTTTTCTCTCAATAAATTAATTTTAATATCTTGTGTTTAGAAAAGTTATATTTCATGTCTACCTTGGCATTTTTGGCCATTCTCAGCATATTCTCAAAGGAATCATGCATTCTACAGTTGTAATGAGAAATGTAACTTCCCTGGTGGTTCAGAGGGTAAAGCATCTGCCTACAATGCGGGAGACTGGGGTTCAACCCCTGGGTCAGGGAGATCCCCTGGAGAAGGGAATGGCAACCCACTCCAGTATTCTTGCTGCCCCCCAGGCCACCCCACCAAAATAATAATGATAACTGTGGCTGTGTGGGCGCAGGAGGGCCGAGAGGAGCTACTCCACGTTCAAGGTCAGGAGGGGTGGTAGTGAGGAGATATCCCTCGTCCAAGGTGTGGAGCAGCATCTGCACTTTGCTGGAGCCGCTGTGAAGAGATAGCCCACTTCCAAGTTAAGAGAAACCCAAGTAAGAAGGTAGGTGTTGTGAGAGGGCATCAGGGGGCAGACACACTGAAACCATAATCACAGAAAACTAGTCAATCTAATCACATGGACCACAGCCTTGTCTAACTCAATGAAACTAAGCCATGCCATGTGGGGCCACCCAAGATGGGTGGGTCATGGTGGAGAGGTCTGACAGAATGTGGTCCACTGGAGAAGGGAATGGCAAACCACTTCAGTATTCTTGCCTTGAGAACCCCGTGAACAGTATTAAAAGGCAAAATGATAGGATACTGAAAGAGGAACTCCCGAGGTCGGTAGGTGCCCAATATGCTACTGGAGATCAGTGGAGAAATAACTCCAGAAAGAATGAAGGGATGGAGCCAAAGCAAAAACAATACCCAGCTGTGGATGTGACTGGTGATGGAAGCAAGGTCCGATGCTGTAAAGGGCAATATTGCATAGGAACCTGGAATGTTAGGTCCATGAATCAAGGCAAATTGGAAGTGGTCAAACAGGAGATGGCAAGAGTGAACACCGACATTCTAGGAATCAGCAAACTAAGATGGACTGGAATGGATGAATTTAACTCAGATGACCATTATATCTACTACTGCGGGCAGGAATCCCTCCGAAGAAATGGAGTAGCCATTATGGTCAACAAAAGAGTCCGAAATGCAGGACTTGGATGCAATCTCAAAAACGACAGAATGATCTCTGTTTCTCTCCAAGGCAAACCATTCACTATCACAGTAATCCAAGTATATGCCCCAACCAGTAATGCTGAAGAAGCTGAAGTTGAATGGTTCTATGAAGACCTACAAGACCTTTTAGAACTAATACCCCCAAAATATGTCCTTTTCATTATAGGGGGCTGGAATGCAAAAGTAGGAAGTCAAGAAACACCTGGAGTAACAGGAAAAATTGGCCTTGGAGTACAGAATGAAGCAGGGCAAAGGCTAATAGAGTCTTGCCAACAGAATGCACTGGTCATAGCAAACATCCTCTTCCAACAACACAAGAGAAGACTACACATGGACATCACCAGATAGTCAATACTGAAATCAGATTGATTATATTCTTTGCAGCCAAAGATGGAGAAGATCTATACAGTCAGCAAAAACAAGACCAGGAGCTGACTGTGGCTCAGATCATGAACTCCTTATTGCCAAATTCAGACTTAAATTGAAGAAATTAGGGAAAACCACTAGACCATACAGGTATGACCTATATCAAATCCCTTATGATTATACAGTGGAAGTGAGAAATAGATTTAAGGGACTAGACCTGATAGACAGAGTGCCTGATGAACTATGGATAGAGATTCGTGACATTGTACAGGAGACAGAGATCAAGACCATCCCCTTGGAAAAGAAATGCAAAAAATAAAATGGCTGTCTGGGGAGGCCTTACAAATAGCTGTGAAAAGCAGAGAGGCAAAAAGCAAAGGAGAAAAGGAAAGATATAAACATCTGAATGCAGATTTTCAAAGAATAGCAAGGAGAGATAAGAAAGCCTTCCTCAGCAATCAATGCAAAGAAATAGAGGAAAACAACAGAATGGGAAAGACTAGAGATCTCTTCAAGAAAAGTAGAGATACCAAGGGAACATTTCATGCAAAGATGGGCTCGATAAAGGAGAGAAATGGTCTGGACCTAACAGAAGCAGAAGATATTAAGAAGAGGTGGCAGGAATACATGGAAGAACTGTACAAAAAAGATTTTCACGACCAAGATAAATACGATGGTATGATCACTCACCTAGAGCCAGACGTCCTGGAATGTGAAGTCAAGTGGGCCTTAGAAAGCATCACTACAAACAAAGCTAGTGGAGGTGATGGAATTCCAGTTGAGCTATTTCAAATCCTGAAAGATGGCGCTGTGAAAGTACTGCACTCAATATGCCAGCAGCAAATTTGGAAAACTCAGCAGTGGCCACAGGACTAGAAAAGGTTAGTTTTCATTCCAATCCCAAAGAAAGGCAATGCCAAAGAATGCTTAAACTACTGCACAATTGCACTCATTTCACATGCTAGTGAAGTAATGCTCAAAATTCTCCAAGCCAGGCTTAGCAATATGTGAACCATGAACTTACAGATGTTCAAGCTGGTTTTAGAAAAGGCAGAGGAACCAGAGATCAAATTGTCAACATCTGCTCAGTTCAGTTCATTTCAGTTGCTCAGTCGTTTCCGACTCTTTGTGACTCCATGAACTGTAGCACGCCAGGCCTCCCTCTCCAACACCAACTCCCAGAGTTCACTCACAGTCACCTCAATAGAGTGATGATGCCATCCAACCATCTCAATCTGCTAGATCATCGAAAATGCTAGAGTTCCAGAAAAATATCTATTTCTGCTTTATTGACTATGGCAAAGCCTTTGACTGTGTGGATCACAATAAACTCTGGAAAATTCTGAAAGAGATGGGAATACCAGACCACCTGACCTGCCTCTTGAGAAACCTATGTGCAGGTCAGGAAGCATCAGTTAGAACTGGACATGGAACAACAGACTGGTTCCAAATAAAAAAAGGAGTATGTCAAGGCTGTATATTGTCACCCTGCTTATTTAACTTCTATGCAGAGTACATCATGAGAAACTCTGGACTGGAAGAATCACAAGCTGGAATCAAGATTACTGGGAGAAATATCAATAACCTCAGATATGCAGATGACACCACCCTCATGGCAGAAAGTGAAGAGGAACTAAAAAGCCTCTTGAAGAAAGTGAAAGAGGAGAGTGAAAAAGTTGGCTTAAAGCTCGACATTCAGAAAATGAAGATCGTGGCATCTGGTCCCATCACTTCATGGGAAATAGATGGGGAAACAGTAGAAACAGTGTCAGACTTTATTTTTTTAGGCTCCAATATCACTGCAGATGATGATTGCGGCCATGAAATTAAAAGATGCTTACTCCTTGGAAGAAAAGTTATGATCAACCTAGATAGCATATTGAAAATCAGAGACATTAATTTGCCAACAAAGGTCCATCTAGTCAAGGCTATGGTTTTTCCAGTGGCCATGTATGGATGTGAGAGTTGGACTGTGAAGAAAGCTGAACACCGAAGAATTGATGCTTTTGAACTGTGGTGTTGGAGAAGACTCTTGAAAGTCCCATGGACTGAAAGGAGATCCAACCAGTCCATTCTGAAGGAGATCAGTCCTGGGTGTTCTTTGGAAGGAATGATGCTAAGGCTAAAACTCCAGCACTTTGGCCACCTCATGCAAAGAGTTGAGTCATTGGAAAAGACTCTAATACTGGGAGGGATAGGGGGCAGGAGGAGAAGGGGACGACAGAGGGTGAGATGGCTGGATGGCATCACCGACTCAATGGATGTGAGTTTGAGTGAACTCTGGGAGTTTGTGATGGACATGGAGGCCTGGCATGCTGCAATTCATAGGTCGCAAAGAGTCAGACATGACCAAACGACTGAACAGAAATATATTCATACATTTGAAGAATATATATTGAGTGTCAACCATGTTCAAAACACATATTGTTTAGTCGTTAAGCTGGATCTGGCACTTTTGAGACCCCTGGACTCTGTGTAGCCTGCCAGTCTCCTCTGTCCATGGGATTTCCCAGGCAACAATACTGGAATGGGTTGCCATTTCCTTCTCCAGGTGATTGATCTTCTCAACCCAGGGATTGAACCCTCCTCTCCTGCATTGCCAGATAGGTTCTCTACCACTGAGCCACCTGGCAAGTCCCTCCAAACAAATACAGGTAACATATATATGGTGCTGAAAAACAGAAGTTTTCACAATCCAGTGATATTGAAAGATGATGTGCAAATATAATATAATATGTCAAGTCATAAGAGTTTCTATGAAGAAAACAAAACTAGATATCAAAGAGAGTAGTAGGAGGTACGGAGAAGGCAATGGCACCCCACTTCAGTACTGTTGCCTGGAAAATCCCATGGATGGAGGAGCCTGGAAGGCTGCAGTCCATGGGCTCACTGAGGGTCGGACACGACTGAGGGACTTCACTTTCACTCTTCACTTTCATACATTAGAGAAGGAAATGGCAACCCACTCTAGTGTTCTTGCCTGGAGAATTCCAGGGACGGGGGAGCCTGGTGGGCTGCCGTCTATGGGGTTGCACAGAGTCGGACACGACCAAAATGACTTAGCAGCAGCAGCAGTAAGAGGTATTTTCATGTATTGAGTGTTCAGGTAAGGTCAGCAATCAAGGTGATAATTGAACAGATAACTCAAGAAAGGGAGAGAAGGATCTAGTATGATATCAAGAGAAATATGTGCCTGGCAAGGGGCCACTACGAAGGACCTAAGGAAAATGCTTGTTCCTTGCACTTTATGAATTTAGTTGCAAAAGCATCCTGTGAATTAAAACGTCTCCCATCCTTAGTACCTTCTGCTGACTGAGGTCTGGGCTCTGTGATAAGGCACCTTAATAGATGAGTCCAAGTGCCTCTGCTTTAAGGACTGCTCTCAAGGCACAAGCACACACTCATGGACACACACACACATGGTCACACCACGTCCTCCTGGGCTATGTTCCTACTACGCATTTCTCACCCAGAACCACCCTGCTCACACCATATACCATTATAACTCAAGCTGATCACATCAGATCATCTTTCTCCTACAGAATGTATAAATGGTACCCAGAAATTCCAGATCATAGCCTGCCCAGAGACCAATAAAATTGGGGTTCATTTTTATGATCACTTTCAGCCTTATATTTGAAGAAATATAAAAAGTATGTGTGTGTGTGAAAGAGAGGCAGGGGAGACAGAGAAGAGAGGGAAATGAAATAAACATTCGAGGGTAAAAGATTTAATAAGCTCTAATGGTCCAGTATTTTGGCCACCTCATGTGAAGCGTTGACTCATTGGAAAAGACTCTGATGCTGGGAGGGATTGGGGCAGGAGGATAAAGGGACGACAGATGAGATGGCTGGATGGCATCACTGACTCGATGGATGTGAGTCTGAGTGAACTCTGGGAGTTGGTGATGGACAGGGAGGCATGGCATACTGTAGTTCATGGGGTCACAAAGAGTCACACATGACTGAGCAACTGAAATGAACTGAACTGAATAGTCCCAGAGACTATGTGATGAATTAAAGCTTCCTTTGTTTCACATTCCAATTCCAGTTATCTGTACTTGATGCCCAGGAAAAATAATTTTCAAGAAGAAAAATACATGTTTTCCTTGACTGAAACAGTTATACTTTTATAATGAAAGAAACCTGAAATATTTGACTACCCCAAAAGAAAAATGGGCAAAGTAAATAAACCAACAAAAAATGAATATCCAAAGGAAAACAACAAAAGCTAAACATATTTTATATAAAGCAATAGAAGACATTTTCCTCAAATCTTTTCCATTTCTTTGACCAATTTTTTACTGTTCTATAGGGAATGAGGCAAGCTCTTTCCCAGTTTCCTTATGGGGCATCATGTGTTTGTTATTCTTGGAGTTTAAGCACTATCATATATTTAAAATAAATTTGATGAGCATACCCCAATGCTATTCTGGTCTTTGTTCAACATGCAAAAGGCTTTCCAAACTATGCTTTGTAAATTATGCAGACACTATGTCAATCCATCCTTTTGTCCTGAATAAATTTTTTCATACGATTCATGCCTGAAGATGATATATTATAATAGATGTTCATTGTACTATTACTTCACCATGACAATGCAAAATCCTAATCATCAGAGACTTCAACTGCTATGGTCACTATTGTACTTTCAGAAAGATATGTGAATATATGTGCACTTATATAGAAACAGGGGCTTTCCAGGTGGCGCTAGTGGTAAAGAACCTGCCTGCCAATTCAGGAGGCAAAAGAGAGACAGGTTCAATTCCTGGGTCAGGAAGGCCCCCTGGAGGAGGGAATGAAAGCCACTCCAGTATTCTTGCCTGGAGAATCCCAAGGACAGAGGAGCCTGGGGCTACAGTGCATATGGTCGCAAAGATATACAATGGAAGCTGCTTAGCACGCACACAGGCAAACAGAAACGCGTTTAAATGTATGTGAAGTTACAAAATAAAGAGAATTGCAGGAAAATTAATTGAATAAATTAGTTCCAAAGCAATTGTATTTTTAAAAAATTGAATAGAGTTTCACATACTAATTCAAACAATATTTAAAAAGTAATGATTAACTGATATCCGATTAGGAAATGTGTAAACATGAACATAATATACATAATATATAATATAACAGATTTTGTTAAATACATATAAGATTGTACTTCAATTTGGGAAGATTAGATTGTAGAATAAATCAGGATTATCTATCCAGTATAAAAACCAGTCCTTTTCGGTGAATACCTAGAAAACTACACACTAAAATCCACAAATGTGCTGAACTGCCTTAAAACAAGAAATCCAGCATAAGATGATGTATTTAACTAAGTAAAATGAAAAAGGATTTTTATGGCAAAACAGTCCCCAAAAGGTCAACTGAGAAACAACAATTCTTAAAAATCTTTTCAAAAGCTGGTAATGGTAGAATAAGAGTTTTATATTATGTGGGCATATAATAATAAAATCGACACATCAAAATCACAATTCAAGGTATTAATTTTTTATCAATCTCAATAACAGTTAAGGAAAGAACACTTTTCCACAACCATCCATCTGGGGAAATACTTGCAGAGTTGTCACACAGATTACAGTGGTACTTTGAAACAGGGAGCAAAGGTGTGCTATCTGTATTTGCAGACAGAAATTTAAGATGTTACACTGTTGGAAAAGCCATCCGAACAATGGCACAGATATTAAAAGTACAGACGTTCTCTACCTGGAGCCTTCTCAATCTCAATACTGCTGACATTCTCAGACAGGTTGTTCTCTGTGGTGGGGTCTGTCCTGTGTCTTGCAGGATGCCTAGAGCATCCCTGACCTCCACCCACTGTTCCAAGAGTAACAGACAGAAATTTCTACAAGCATTGTTCAGTGTTCCCAGGGAAACAGAGTTCCTCTAGAAACACAGTTTAAATTTAACAATCTCAAATATTTTTGTAGGAATGATATAATAACAACCTGAAGAGGAAGATTAGGAAAGACAGTCTGCAGTGTGAGTAGCACAGCCCCTTATGAAATACTAAACAGCTATTGAAATAATGAACACGTATTGCATTGAATATTAGTTGATTGGAAGAAAATCCCTGGGGCATTATTGACCAGTAAAGGAAAAGGTAGGAAAAAAAAAAAGTGCACTGAATCAAGAGTTTCTGTGATGTGCATAGGATTCTATTCATACATTTGTAGAAAATTGTATGAATAGGTGTTTGTATTAATATAGAAAGAAAAATTTAAAAGAAACCAAGCATATGTGGGACAATGTTACTGAGAATAAAGCTAGGTTGAGTGGTAGTGGTTTTAAAATAACTGAATGTAACAAGATTGAATGAATATCTATAAGTTTCATAAAGACCTGAACAGTAATAATTTAATGATACCAACATTGGCCACTAATTAAATGTTAAATTACCAAAGAATTGGAAGTAAAATAAGAGAAGATATTTTAAATGCAAACAGGAAGCAGTATTCAAGTTCATTTTTTTTCTTAAATAAAGATAGATGGATTCAAATATGTTCATGAAAGGCAAAGGTGACATTTAATCAAATGGTTCAAAAAGTGATTTCTATAAGATGTCCAAAGGAAATACAACTTTTATAAATACATTTAACCTCAAAAGATTAAAAGGAAGAATAAGGAAGAAGAGAGTAAAAGTTAGAAATATGTTTAATAGGTGGTTGTGTGTGTGTGTGTGTGTGTGTGTGTGTGTGTTAAGTTGCTACAGTCATGTCCAACTCTTTGCAACCCTGTGGACCACAGCCCATCAGGCTCCTCTGTCCATGGGAGTCTCCAGGCATGAATATTCGAATGGGTTGCCATGCCCTCCTCCAGGGGATCTTCCAGACCCAGGGATCCAGCTATTTCTCTTACATCTCCTGCATTGACAGGTGTGTTCTTTACCACTAGCATCATCTGGGAACCTCATAATAAGTGATTAATTAGCACTAAAATATATGCAGGAAAACAATCACTGTCATGTTTTTAAAGCAAGTATCGTCAAGTGAAGAATATTACAGTGACGGCTCAATTCTTTCCATAAAAAAATGTAAAAAGCAATGGAGAGAACACCATATGACCAACTGACCACATAAATTTTATAAATTACCAAACATTCTCACAAATATATCTATATATACACAAAATAACTAAATGGCAAGCATTTTTTGGAAAGAAAATAAAGCTTCCAATTCATTTTGAATAATATGAGCAAAGACAGGAATAAAAACACTCCAATTGCAGCATACAAAGGGTTCTCACAGACAGTTTTTGATCAACAGAGTAAATGTGTAACACAGAGATAAATATACGTTTGTGTGTGTGTTTGTGTGTGCTCAGTCATTTCCAACTCTTTCTATGAGAATGCATATAAAAACTTTTCAGCAAAGGTCTTTCCCGATTGCCCAGTGAGTAAAGAATCTGCCTGCAATGCAGGAGACACAGGAAATGTGGATTTGATCCCTGTATGGGAAAATCCCCTGGAGGAGGAAATGGGAACCCACTCCAGTATTCTTGCCTGGAGAATCCCATGGACAGAGGAGATGGTAGGCTAGAGTCCATGGGGTTACAGAGTCAGACACAACTGAGTGACTGAACATTACAACAAAGAGAAGGTACTATCTGTCAAGAATTTTTAAAAATTTATTTATTTTTTATTTTATTTTATTTTACTTTACAATACTGTATTGGTTTTGCCATACATCAACATGAATCTGCCACTGGTGTACACGTTCCCAATCCTGAACCCCCCTCCCACCTCCCTCTCCATACCATCTCTCTGGGTCACCCCAGTGCACCAGCCCCAAGCATCCTGTATCCTGCATCAAACCTAGACTGGCAATTCATTTTTTATATGATATTATACGTGTTTCGATGTCATTCTCCCTAATCATCCCACCCTCGCCCTCTCCCACAGAGACAGTAAATTTATTTATTTTTAATTGAAGGTGAAACTTTACAATATTCTATTGGTTTCTGCCATACGTCAACATGAATCAGTCATCACATGCATGTTTGCAGGGATATATTTTCATGAAGCCCTTGATTCAGATCTTACTCATTAATATGGAAACAGTCAAATATGACCCATCTTTAAAAAAAAAAAAAACAACCCAACTTCACTGTACATCTGTCCACATCTAACAATTTATTTCTCCACTCTTATTACTTTGTATTGTCATTAGGCTTATGTTCAAATTTTATTGGAAACACTTTATGCCTCCCATTCTCTCTTCTACTTGGACTTCCATTTTTATCATTTAATTGGCAACACTGAGCCTTACCTTACTGAGGTCAATCTTTGCTTCTCTTTTGCGTGCCTGCTCAGTTGCTCAGTTGTGTCCAACTCTTTGCAAGCCTGTGGACTGTAGCCCACCAGACTCCTCTGTCCATGGGATTCTCCAGGCAAGAATCCTGAAGTGGGTTGCCATGCCCTCCTCCAGGGGATCTTCCTAACCCAGGGATCAAATCCATCTATCTTATGTCTCTTGCATTGCCAAGCAGGCTCTTTGCCACTAGCACCATCTGCGAAGCCCTTGTTCCTATTTTAGTCCTAAGTAAATGCATTTATTTATGAATTAGGGTTTCCTGAGTGTTGCTAGTGATAAAGAATCCACTCCCAATGCAGAAGATGCAAGGGTTTAATCTCTGGTTTGGGAAGATCCCCTGAAGGAGGAAATGACAACCCACTCCAGTATTCTTGCCTGAAAAAGTCCATGGACAGAGGAGCCTAGCAGGCTACAGTCCATGGGGTTGCAAAGAGTCAAACATGACTGAGTGAATGAGCCTGCACACACAATAATCAGGGTAGCAAACTACCACACTGATCTCTGGTATCTGAGTTAGGCTGGACTCAATCACAGGTGACCTCAGATAAATGTTCAAGGTTGGCATTGTATTTCTCTCCCACAGTGTCTACTGGGCTCTCAGACTCACCTAGATGGGAACTGAAAGAAAGGTCTTTGTGTGGAAGTTCAAATGTCTCCTGGAGGGTTGATAATAGAGACTGAAGCTCTGTGCCCACAAGACAGCTGGAGGGAGTAAAGGACTGGTTTCCCAGCCAGACTCAGGTTTTCAAAGGAAACATGTCCTGTAGTATCTAAGATTTCTCAGGCTGAGGGGACCACAGCAGAGAGATTTTATAGCTCACCTGGCTTCTCAGTAGGCACCTTTCTGCTGTAACAGCCATACTCTGTACCTGGTTTCCCTGGGGGACAGGGGTCTGGACAGAAAGGAAAATTTTCCAGTTCATTCTTTGTTCCTAAGAGACCAGTTTACAAGGCAGGTGAATTCTGTTTTTATTACTTCTTCTCATTAATTGTCCTGTGTCCAGAGGTCTAAACCATCCCAGCATCTTATCCCAGTCTGAGCTAAAGTTCCCTCAAAGTCTAAGGTTAAGAATTCTTACTTAATTTAGTCCCTCAGATCTTTAAAGTTTTCACTAGTGGTGAACACATAACTCCTGATATTTCTAAAAAATATTTTATGAGTGTGACAACTTTGTCCTTTCATATAAATCCTTAGGCATTACACTCCTTGTCTCCCTGACATTATTGCCAGCTCAGTTAGGATTTTTATGCTTATATCAGAAGTTAAGAGCTGTCCTTTAGTACTTCATTATGTTTTTAATTATGAGACAAATATAGATATTTTATACACCATAATCTAACAGCACATTATATGGACTGTCTGCTTTAATTTTTATGGAAGTTCATGCTGTGATATAGTCTTCTTGAATATTATGACTTCATTCTGCATTATAGAAATGAGAAACAGAGCGGTTTAATGTTCTGCCCCAAGGTATGACCATGAAAGGGATGGAGTCTGGATTGGGTGTCTTGATTGTCAGAATGCTTTTAGCTCATAAATTCTATGGAAGTGATTTGCAATCAGAGATGACTTTGCTGCAGGTGATATTTTTCAGAGTCTAAAGGGATCCTACACATGTCATGCATAGGACAGTATCCAATACTTTTAACTGTACTGCCTCAAATACCATCAGTGAAAATATATAAAACTTATTCTAATCCAGCATTTTTCAAAATTGACTGTTCTTAAAAATTACCAAGAACTACAGTTGAAGTGAAAACTATGATTCAGCAGGTCTGATTCAAGGTAGCAGCGACTCTGCATTTCTAACAAGATCCTTCATGTTCTTAATTCTGCATATCCTTGTCTAGGTAGCAAGAAAATTTTTCTGTTATTAAATTCTGCAAATTTAGATATTTCTATACATGCAGTGGCTCAGACAGTAAAGAATCTGCCTTCAATGTGTGAGACCTGGGTTTGATCCCTCGCTTTTGAAGATCCCTGGAAGAGGGCATGGCAACCCACTCCAGTATACACTTGCCTGGAGAATAACCATGGACAGAGGAGCCTGAAAGACTACAGTCCATGGGGTCACAAAGAGTCAGACGTGACTGAGCAACTAAGCACAATACCGCACATACACTATAACCTAACTTAGCACATTGCTAAGTCCACTTTAATTTTTCTACAAGTTCATTCTGTGATGTAGTCTTATGTACTTCCTTTTCCATTACAGACATGAGACACAGGGGGGTTTAATGTTCTGCTCTAAAGTATAAACCAAGAAAGTCTTGACTGGGAGTCTTCATTATTAGAACACTGTTAGCTCACAAGTTCTGTGGCAGTGATTCTCAATCAGAGATGACTTTGCAGCTGGTCATATTTTTCAGTGTCTAAAGGGGTCCTACACATGTAACGCATAGGACAGTATCCAATACAAATGATTATACTGTCTCAAATACAATCAGTGAAAATGAATAAAACTTATTCTAGTCTAGCACTTTCCTAAGTTGACTATTGTTAAAAAGTACCAAGGACTATATTCAAATGCAGATTATGATTCAGCAGGTCTGATTCAAGGTACCAGGGACTCTGTATTTCTGACTGTGTCCTACATGTTCTTGACGCTGCAGGTCCTTCTCTGGGTAGCAAGAAAATGATTCTGTTAGATTCAGATATAAACAGTTTTAGATCTTCACCAAGAATCTTCCATGTATGTAATTTTGAACATCTCACTCACTTTGTAAGCAGTGGTAAATTCTGTTTGATTTTTTTTAGTGGGAGAAGTCAAGGGTGGGATGGTTTGAGAGAATAACACTGAAATATGTACATTACCATAGGTGAAACAGATGACTGGTCTGTTTTACAGATCTTGCACTGACTAGTGCAAGATCAATTCATGAAGCATGGCAACCAAAGCCAGGGCTCTGAGACAGCCCAGAGGGATAGAGCAGGGAGGGAGGTGGGAGGGGGGTTCAGGATGGGGAGGACACATGTATACCTATGGTGGATTCATGTTGATATATGGCAAAAAAAAAAAAAAATCAACAATGCCATATGGTAATTATCCTCCAGTTAAAGTAATCTTTTTAAAAAGAACTTTTGAGTGACATCAAATGATATATATCTGAGAAAAGACACTTTAGTAGGCAGAATAAGATACTCAAAAGATAACCACACCCCATTCTCAAGACCTTTTGAATATCCTATCTAGGTAGCAAGGAAGACACTCGAGTGGGTAGCCTATCCGTTCTTCAGGGGATCTTCCCAACCCAAGAATTAACCAGGATCTCCTGCATTGCAGGCAGATTCTTTACCAGCTGAGATACCAGAGAAGCCTGAGATTATATTAGCAAATGGAATAAAGTGGATAATCATTGATCTTGATATCAAATTAGCATGGATATTCAGCTTGGAATAATGTAATCACGGTGATCCTCTAAATGTGGAAGAGAAAGGAAGAAGAATTAGAGTCAGATAGATTTTTTATTATTTTAATATAAATTTATTTATTATAATTGAGGTTAATTACTTTACAATATTGTATTGGTTTTGCATTACATCAACATGAATCCGCCATAGGTATACACATAGATATTTTTAAATGCTCTGCACCTGGGTTTGAAGATGGAGGAAAGACCATGAACCAAAGAATGCTGGTGGCCACTAAAAGTAAAACAGCAAAGGAAATGCATTGTCTTCTGGAGTGTTCAGGAGGATCCCAGTCCTGCAGACATCATAATTTTAGCTCAGTGAGACTTCAGACTTTTGAAGAGTTTTAAGATACAGATATGTTTTAACCCATTAGCATGGTAATTTGTTATAGAACTTTAAGACAGGTATTTGTTTTAAGCCACTAGTGTGGTAATTTGTTACAAGAGCATACATGCATGCTAAGTCACTTCAGTGGTGTCTGACTCTTTGTGACCCCAAGTACTGTAGCCCTCCAGGTTCCTCTGTCCATGATGATTCTCGAGGCAAGAATACTGGAGTAAGTTGCCATGCCCTCCTCCAAGGAGTCTTCCTAAACCAGGGATGGAACCTGTGTCTCTTGTGGGGGCAATAGGAATCTAATACAGATATATGTCCAATCAGATATTGTTCTTGGAGCTGAGTTTAAACCTTTCGATTCAATCGGTGAGCTTCCCTTATCTACAGGTATTTTGTGGTGAAATCCTACCTTAAACAGAAGGAGACGATTGAGTCCTTTTTGAGGTATTCTGACTTATTAGCTGCTAGAGAGAATTTCTCATTGCCCAAAAGTAAATATGGTTCTAACTGTGAGCTCTTTGAGGATTTAAGATGAGAAATGTAAATCATTATTAATATTACAGGCACACATTCTGCTTAAAAGCTTTCTGTCAAAATTTCTAAATTCTTTCTATTATCTGTTATTTCAAGCATCTGTTCTTTTCACTTCCTTCCCTCTAACTTCCTCTCAAGTTTATTTTCAACTTGGGATGGGATTACAAGTGAGACTGTAGGCATGTGCATACAAGTGTGAGTGTATTTATTTCAGAGAAAGGTGTATACAGATGCAGGCACATATATACATACATATGCATCTAACCTTGAATTTAGGCTGGAAAAGCCAATGACTTTTCTAACAGAAATGACTTTTCTAAAAGAAAGGACTCAGGAAAGTGTTTCTATACATTTCATTCATTCTTCACAGCATCCATGTGAAGTTTGGATTTGTCATCTCAACTTTTCTTCTGAAGTAAGTAAACCTGAGATTCAGGTCAATTACATTATTAACAGTAACTTCTCAAATAAATTAAAACTTGTTGTGCATTTTTGAACTATTAAAAAAATGAACCAAGTAGTATGTACAGCCAATTTTTGAAATTCAGCAAATAGGATACTTTAAAAACTGTCAGTTTATTGTATATAATTACTCTCCAAGGCACAAGAGTTTAAAACTTCTGGTTTTGCATGGTTCAGGGTTAAGGAAAATCCATGTGCTTGAGTCACACATAAAACTGGGAGACATCTCTTTAAACAAGGAAGAAAGCAATGTGTTATATATGGATATAGGAATAGTGAAATTTAAAAAAAGAAATTAACGTTTGATACCATTTGATACTGAAATATCATTTCAGTTTTTTTCTTGTAAACTAAAGACTAACCTATGTATACAAAAAGAAGAAATTGGCATAAAATGGCTCAAAACAGAAGAGCACTATAACTGCACACACCATCATGGAGGAGATTTTAAAACACAGAAATAGAGCCAGACGACTGACAGTAGACACATGAAGAAGAGGCTATCAGAACTCAAATCAAACCCCCATAGTGTATTCCTATTGGACAGTAAAGACATTAAGTTAAACCATTTGCTTTTAGGACAACTTGTTATGCAGCAACAAACTGATAAAATAATCCAAGTGAATAGAACTGAGTGAAATTATAATAATGTATGGCTTCTCATTTAGGCATTTGTTCTGACATTTGAATACCATTAATAACTACTCGCGAAGAACTGACTCATTGGAAAAGACTCTGACGCTGGGAGGGATTAGGGGCAGGAAGAGAAGGGGGCAACAGAGGATGAGATGGCTGGATGGCATCACCGACTCGATAGACATGAGGTTAAGTGAACTCTGGGAGCTGGTGATGGACAGGGAGGCCTGGCTTGCTGCAATTCATGGGGTCGCAAAGAGTCAGACATGACTGAGCAACTGAACTGAACTGAACTGAATAATTACTCAGTTCTTCAAGTCTATTTCATATAACTGAACTAAAAAGTGATTCCATTGAGGTTGTTTTTTTATATAAATTTATTTATTTTAATTGGAGGCTAATTACTTTACAATATTGTAGTGGTTTTGCCATACATTGACATGAGTCCACCGTTGATGTACATGTGTTGCAGGTAACCATACCAGGTTAAAAAGATATGTCTGTTTGTTCAAAAATCTGTGACTGTGAATCACAGGATCGGAAGGAATTTAAGCTCCCTAGTGAGCTGGACTTTGGAAATAAACATATATATACATGATATTTATATTGCTTATTCAACATCTTTCAGTGGTTATGATAAAATTTAGCATTGGGAAGATATTTCACTTAAAAAATGGAAGGAATCATATTAGTAGCTAACAAGGTAAATTTTCAAGTAGAAGAAGAAAGATAATTCAATATAAAATATAATTACACTAAACAATCCTTCACACCAATGGTAAACCCCTTTATATATGGACATTGATCTTACATACACAAGAAAAAATGATTTGCATAGTTAAAATCTGGTATAAACATGTGCTTCATTTTAGTTAGGGTCATCTTAGAGTCTAGACATTACTACATCAAACTTTTTATTGAAATTGGTGTTTCATCTAGACTACCATTGGAGACATGCATTGATGATCAGTTTTTCCAGTGACCCTGATAATGATGGCTCAGCAGGTAAAGAATCTCTCTGCAATGCAGGAGATGCAGAAAATGCGTGTTGGGTCCCTAGGTCGAGAAGATCCCTTGGAGTAGAAAATGGTAACCCCCTCAAGTATTGTTGCCTGAAAAATCCCACAGACAGAGGAGTCTGGTGGGCTACAGTCCATGGGATGGCAAAGAGTCAGACTCTAGTGAGCAACTGAGCATGCACCGGTAACCAATATGCACACTGAGCTGAATAAAGAAGGAGATCCTATAGGGAATAAAATGGAATGCCTTGCTATGAAACACACTATATGTTAAAGTCTACATTTGGGGGAAGATAAATTATGGTAGTGTTGTACAAAAGGAATAATGAACAAAAAGTGTTAAACTGAGATTTCAAAATCATTACCTGAAAACATCTATCTGAAGGCCTGTTTTCTGGGGTTTTCCCAGAGCACAGAGTGCCTTATTTTCTGTCTCCACCCTGAACTCCTTTCAAGGGGATGTTAAAGGTCAGCATCTTGTAGTGGTCATGATTTAATCTTTGTAGAGGCAGCTGGCAAGGGCCTACTTCCAGTCAGCAGATCCCCTTCACAGGCACATATTTGACCATGTTTTGGGGGCATGTCATGGCCATTATGTCCCGCAGTGCTGGGAAGGCTCATTCGCAGGTCTACTGAAGATCCCATCGACAGGCCACTCAGTGTGCTATTACTAGACCAGGCCTTGCAAGCAGAAAAAGTCTCTGGACCATACCTGTCTTATTAGCCTCTTGGTCCAGGAAAATATTTTCTCTTGATGCTTCGTCCCATATCTAGAGTTACATTATTACAATTACTGATCTCATATGGAACTGCATATCAGCATTTCATCATAGGCTTAGTCACATATTTGGTAACATAAGAAATTATCTTCTGAAGCAAGATACATAGAAATAATATAGCTAGCAGTTATTAGTAAGGTCACAAGCAAGAATTTAAGTCAAGGACTTTCCCATAGCCCTGGCTCTTTGATTTTCAGCTGTTGTTTATTGAGTTTTAATCTCCCGATTTAGGAGCAGACTAAAACTATTGCCATGTTTTAAGGACATCAAGATAGCAAATGTCTGACTGTGAGGAGTTATTTTTTGTAGAAGCAGAATGAGCTCTGTCTACATGTACTGTAATCTTAAATAATGTTTATTAACTTTACTAAAGTAACAAAAAGATTGAAAAAAAAACAAATATAAATCACTCAAAGGCAAAGAAATTCATAATTGGTTATCAAAAGCTGCATTCTAAGAAAACTTTGTTCTCTAAACAGATAGAAGACCAAATTCCAGTCTAATACCAGCTTACTATTAATAACAAAATTTGTTTATCTCCTTAACCTTAGAAAGTCTTTTCCATAGATCTTGAAAAACTAGCAGTATTCTTCTAAAGGCATGAGAATAAAACCATAGAAGGCATGCTTAAAAACTGATTCTATTGCAACTGACAAAGAAACCTGGTCACAATACTTCAATATGATAACTAGAATTATAATTGACCATATTTTATCAGGCATATCATATCTATATGCATTTCACATAATTTTAGTATATCTATATTAGTAACATCAACCATACAGTATAACCTGAAAAGACTTATCACCCTTTCAACAATACTTCTCATGTAATTTAACATGTCCAGTGAACCCAGGTAGCTTAATAGCTCTTTGAGATGTCTCAGAGGCCCTCTGAAGCATCCCAAAGTTAGCTAGAAGTCAAGTTATTTAGGAAGTTTTGTCAATAAATCTCAAAAGGGTTTATAACAGTCAGGTAGGATTATATGTCACTTTGAAATAATATTTATTTAGCCAAAGGTAACAAAAGATTTCAAAGGTAAATATAGAACAGATCAATTAAGAGGTAAAGAAACTTAAATCTATTATTAAAAGCAGTTCAATATCTGAAGAAAGTATATGCTCTTAACAGAGAAAAAGGCTGAATTCAAGTTTTGCACCAGCTTACTTTAAACTCATCTAGGTAAACTTCATTTAATTTATTTAAAACTTAGTCAGTCCTAACAATGCATAAAACTGTTTTTCAGGGTCCACTTCCCAAAAGGTTTTTAATTGCTTTCTGTAACAGATACTTGTAAGTCATACCTACTTTCTTTTCCCTTTATAAAATGTAATTTTACTTTTATATCTTTTTTAAAAATGGGGGGAGGGGCGGTACTAAGATGGCAAAGGAATAGGACGGGGAGATCACTTTCTCCCCCACAAATTCATCAAAAGTTCATTTGAAAGCTGAACAAATTCCACATAGCAACTTCTGAACATTGGTGGAGGACAGCAGGCACACAGAAAGGGAACCCATTCTCCTTAAAAGGAGGTAGGACAAAATATAAAAGATAAACAGAGAGACAAAAGAGTTAGGGATGGAGACCCATACCAGAGAGGGAGTCATGAAGGAGAAGTTTCCAAACACCAGAAAACCCTCTCACCAGTGGGTCTGTGGGGAGTTTTGGAATCTCAGAGGGCAACATAACCATGAGGAGCAAACACACACACACACACACACACACACACACACACACACACACACACACACAGATTATGCAAGTAACTGCAATTCCCAGAGGAGAAGTAGCCCAGACGCTCACTTCCACCAGCAGTAAGCAGGGGTCTGAACAGGGAGGCGTGGGGTGCATGCTTAGGGTAAGGACTGGGCCTGAATGCCTTGAAGACAAGCTGAGGGAGCTAACTTGAGATAGCAGCCTAAACTGTGGGATAGCCTGAGAGGTAAAAAGTAAAAAAGAAAAAAAAAAAAAGAGAGAGAGAGAGCTTTTCCCGGGAAAAGCTCTAAGGCACAACTTGGTCCGCTCAAAGAACAAAGCACTGAGTGAATACCAGAGGAGAGCTAGGGAGCTGTGGACCAGCCCCTCCCCCTGCTGGTGGCAAAGAGGCAGGCAGGAGAGAGCCAGAGCTGGAAGGTGAGGGGCAATCTCGGCCCCAGAGACAGCATCCTCCACCAAACTGTGAGCAGGCTCCCAGTTGCTAACCAAGTCTTCCTGGGATCCTGGGCGGTTGACATCCACCAGGAGGGTCACAGTCAGAGATCAGCTCCCCCAAAGAGACACATGGTACACCTGAGAAGTGCACCTGGGAAACTGAGCGGCTGGGACAGGGAAGTGATAAGACACTCTGCCCACCTGGGGAGAGTGCCTTAGCTAAGCATCTGATCTCTTGAGCTGCTCAGACCTGAGAAGGGCACAAAACGCAGCCCCAACCGAATCTATGCCTTTGTAGACTACCTGGGAACTTGAACCTGAGCAGCTAAGAACTGGGAAGTGCACGCAACCCAGGGCTAACTTTAGACAGTTCCCCTGAAGAACCTGGAGCCCGAGCAGTGTAGACTGGGAAAGCACACACACTGTGAGTGGGGGCAAACCCAGTGTAGCCCAGATACTGTGAGCACTCCCCACACACACCAGTGATATTTGTTTACAGTGTTCCTCCCTCTGCACAGCACAATTGAACAAGTGAGCCTAAATAAATGGCCACCTTCACGCCCTTGTGGCAGGGTGGAAATTAGACACTGAAGAGACTTGCAAACAGAGGAAGCCAAAATAAACAAAGAAGAGGGAACTGCTTTGGAAGTGACAGGTGCAACAGATTAAAACTCTGTAGTTAGCACTGACTACATTGGAAGGGGCCTATAGATCTTGAGAAGAAGTATAAGCTGGAACAAGGAACTATCTGAAACTGAACTGACCCCACACTGCCCTCAACAGCTCCAGAGAAATTCCTAGATTTATTTTACTGTTATCATTTAAAAGTTTTTTGAGAATTTATCCGTTATTTTATTACCATAGCACACAAGTATATGTAGAGCCATTTACCTTATGTACACAGACATTCTATAGAGCAATAACTGTAGTGAATATTTTATATTTTGTAAGAATTATTTAGTATCCTGCTTCATAGGTTCTAAAAGTATATTTTAATGTGCCATTTTTTATTCTACTCATTGACTAGGTTGGCTAAAATCTGACTTGGTTACTCATTCTCCAACTCTTAATTCTCTTTTTCAATAACATGCATTTTTACTTTTAAATATAGTAGTAGTTCCTCAATATGAAATTTTAAGGTAATTTTTGTAAGTAAATTTTCTAAATACCTGAGGCATATGCAGTTTAGTACCCACATTTTTTTTTGCATTTTATCTATATTAAAATAGTTTTAAAATGTTCTATGCCCTTTCATGCATTCTCCTTTTTAAAATTAATTAATTTTCTTTAACAATATTGTACTGGTTTTGCCATACATTAACATGAATCTGCCACGGGTGTACACGTGTTCCCCATACTGAACCCCCCTCCAACCTCCCTCCCAATACCATCCCCTCTGGGTCATTCCAGTGCACCAGCCCCAGCACCCTGTATCATGCATTGAACTTGGACAACCGATTAATTTCATACATGATATTACATATGTTTCAATGCCATTCTCCCAAATCTTCCCACCCTCTCCCTCTCCCAGAGTCCAAAAGATTGTTCTATACATCTGTGTCTCTTTTGCTGTCTCGCATACAGGGTTATCATTACCATTTTCTAAATTCCATATATATGTGTTAGTATACTGTATTGGTGTTTTTCTTTCTGGCTTACTTCACTCTGTATATTAGGCTCCAGTTTCATCCACCTCATTAGAACTGATTCAAATGTATCCTTTTTAATGGCTGAGTAATACTCCATTGTGTATATGTACCACAGCTTTCTTATTCATTCATCTGCTGATGGACATCTAGGTTGCTACCATGTCCTGGTTATTATAAAGAGTACTGTGATGAACATTGGGGTACACGTGTCTCTTTTAATTCTGTTTTCCATGGTGTGTATGCACAGCAGTGGTATTGCTGGGTCATAAGGCAGTTCTATTTCCAGCTTTTTAAGGAATCTCCACACTATTCTCCATAGTGGCTGTACTAGTTTGTATTCCCACCAACAGTGTAAGAGGGTATACCTTTTCTCCACACCCTATCCAGCATTTATTGCTTGTAGACTTTTGGATCTCAATCATTCTGACTAGTGTGAAATGGTACCTCGTTGTGGTTTTCATTTACATTTCTCTGATAATGAGTGATGTTGACCATCTTTTCATGTGTTTCTTAGCCATCCATATGTCTTCTCTGGAGAAATGTCTATTTAGTTCTTTGGCCCATTTTTTGATTTGGTCATTTATTTTTCTAGAGTTGAGCTGCAGGAGTTCCTTGTACATTTTTGAGATTAGTTCTTTGTCAGTAGCTTCATTTTCTATTATTTTCTCCCATTCTGAACACTGTATTTTCACCTTGCTTAGAGTTTCCTTTGTTGTGCAGAAGCTTTTAAGTTTAGTTAGGTCCCATTTGTTTATTTTGCTTTTATTTCCAGTATTCTGGGAGGTGGGTCATAGAGGATCCTGCTGTGATGTATGTCAGAGAGTGTTTTGCCTATGTTTTCGTCTGGGAGTTCTATAGTTTCTAGAGTTATGTTTAGATCTTTAATCAATTTTGAGTTTATTTTTGTGTATGGTGTTAGAAAGTCTTCTAGTTTCATTCTTTTTTTTTTTTATTTTTTATTTTTTATTTTTTTTTAATGCTTTTTTATTTTATTTTTATTTTTTTTTTATTTTTTTTAATTTTAAAATCTTTAATTCTTACATGTGTTCCCAAACATGAACCCCCCTCCCACCTCCCTCCCCATAACATCTCTGTGGGTCATCCCCATGCACCAGCCCCAAGCATGCTGTATCCTGCGTCAGACATAGACTAGCGATTCAATTCTTACATGATAGTATACATGATAGAATGCCATTCTCCCATATCATCCCACCCTCTCCCTCTCCCTCTGAGTCCAAAAGTCTGTTATAGACAGCTGCGTCTTTTTCCTGTCTTGCATACAGGGTCGTCATTGCCATCTTTCTAAATTCCGTATATATGTGTTAGTATACTGTATTGGTGTTTTTCTTTCTGGCTTACTTCACTCTGTATAATCGGCTCCAGTTTCGTCCATCTCATCAGAACTGATTCAAATGAATTCTTTTTAACGGCTGAGTAATACTCCATTGTGTATATGTACCACAGCTTTCTTATCCATTCATCTGCTGATGGACATCTAGGTTGTTTCCATGTCCTGGCTATTATAAACAGTGCTGCGATGAACATTGGGGTACATGTGTCTCTTTCAATTCTGGTTTCCTCGGTGTGTATGCCCAACAGTGGGATTGCTGGGTCATAAGGGAGTTCTATTTGCAATTTTTTAAGGAATCTCCACACTGTTCACCATAGTGGCTGTACTAGTTTGCATTCCCACCAACAGTGTAGGAGGGTTCCCTTTTCTCCACACCCTCTCCAGCATTTATTGCTTGCAGATTTTTGGATTGCAGCCATTCTGACTGGTGTGAAGTGGTACCTCATTGTGGTTTTGATTTGCATTTCTCTGATAATGAGTGATGTTGAGCATCTTTTCATGTGTTTGTTAGCCATCCGTATGTCTTCTTTGGAGATGTGTCTATTTAGTTCTTTGGCCCATTTTTTGATTGGGTCATTTATTTTTCTGGAATTGAGCTGCATAAGTTGCTTGTATATTTTTGAGATTAGTTGTTTGTCAGTTGCTTCATTTGCTATTATTTTCTCCCATTCAGAAGGTTGTCTTTTCACCTTGCTGATATTTTCCTTTGTTGTGCAGAAGCTTTTAATTTTAATTAGATCCCATTTGTTTATTTTTGCTTTTATTTCCAGAATTCTGGGGGGTGGATCATAGAGGATCCTGCTGTGATTTATGTCTGAGAGTGTTTTGCCTATGTTCTCCTCTAGGAGTTTTATAGTTTCTGGTCTTACATTTAGATCTTTAATCCATTTTGAGTTTATTTTTGTGTGTGGTGTTAGAAAGTGATCTAGTTTCATTCTTTTACAAGTGGTTGACCAGTTTTCCCAGCACCACTTGTTAAAGAGATTGTCTTTACTCCATTGTATATTCTTGCCTCCTTTGTCAAAGATAAGGTGTCCATATGTGTGTGGATTTATCTCTGGGCTTTCTATTTTGTTCCATTGATCTATATGTCTGTCTTTGTGCCAGTACCATACTGTTTTGATGACTGTGGCTTTGTAGTAGAGCCTGAAGTCAGGCAAGTTGATTCCTCCAGTTCCATTCTTCTTTCTCAAGATTGCTTTGGCAATTCGAGGTTTTTTGTATTTCCATACAAATCTTGAAATTATTTGTTCTAGTTCTGTGAAAAATATGGCTGGTAGCTTGATAGGGATTGCATTGAATTTGTAAATTGCTTTGGGTAGTATACTCATTTTCACTATATTGATTCTTCCGATCCATGAACATGGTATATTTCTCCATCTATTAGTGTCCTCTTTGATTTCTTTCATCAGTGTTTTATAGTTTTCTGTATATAGGTCTTTAGTTTCTTTGGGTAGATATATTCCTAAGTATTTTATTCTTTTCGTTGCAATGGTGAATGGAATTGTTTCCTAAATTGCTTTTTCTACTTTCTCATTATTGGTGTATAGGAATGCAAGGGATTTCTGTGTGTTGATTTTATATCCTGCAACTTTACTATATTCATTGATGAGCTCTAGTAATTTTCTGGTGGAGTCTTTAGGGTTTTCTATGTAGAGGATCATGTCATCTGCAAACAGTGAGAGTTTTACTTCTTCTTTTCCAATTTGGATTCCTTTTATTTCTTTTTCTGCTCTGATTGCTGTGGCCAAAACTTCCAGAACTATGTTGAATAGTAGCGGTGAAAGTGGACACCCTTGCCTTGTTCCTGACTTTAGGGGAAATGCTTTCAATTTTTCACCACTATGGACACCTTACCATTGACAGTGGAGGCAAGAATATACATTGGAGAAAAGCCAATCTCTTTAACAAGTGATACTGGGAAAACTGGTCAACTACTCGTAAAAGAATGAAACTAGACATACCACATTATCTAGTTTCATTCTTTTACGAGTAGTTGACCAGTTTTCCCAGTATCACTTGTTAAAGAGATTGGCTTTTCTCCAATGTATATTCTTGCCTCCACTGTCAATGGTAAGGTGTCCATAGGTGTGTGGATTTATCTCTGGGATTTCTATTTTGTTCCATTGATCTATATTTCTGTCTTTGTGCCAGTACCATACTGTCTTGATGACTGTGGCTTTGTAGTAGAGCTTGAAGTCAGGCAGGTTGATTCCTCCAGTTCCATTCTTCTTTCTCAAGATTGCTTTGGCTATTCGAGGTTTTTTGTATTTTCATACAAATTGTGAAATTATTTGTTCTAGCTCTGTGAAAAATACCGCTGGTAGCTTGATAGGGATTGCATTGAATCTATAAATTGCTTTGGGTAGTATACTCATTTTCACTATATTGATTCTTCTGACCCATGAACATGGAATATTTCTTCATCTGTTTGTGTCCTCTTTGATTTCTTTCACCAGCGTTTTATAGTTTTCTATATATAGGTGTTTAGTTTCTTTAGGTGGATCTATTCTTAAGTATTTTATTATTTTCGTTGCAAAGGTGAATGGAATTGTTTCCTTAATTTCTCTTTCTATTTTCTTATTATTAGTGTATAGGAATGCAAGGGATTTCTGTGTGCTGATTTTATATCCTGCAACTTTACTATATTCATTAATTAGTTCTAGTAATATTTTGGTGGAGTCTTTAGGGTTTTCTATGTAGAGGATCATGGCATCTGCAAGCAGTGAGAATTTTACTTCTTCTTTTCCAATTTGGATTCCTTTTATTTCTTTTTCTGCTCTGATTGCTGTGGCCAAAACTTCCAAAACTATGTTGAATAGTAATGGTGAAAGTGGGCACCCTTGTCTTGCTCCTGACTCTAGGGGAAATGCTTTCAATTTTTCACCATTGAGGATAATGTTTGCTGAGTGTTTGTCATATATAGCTTTTATTATGTTGAGGTACGTTCCTTCTATTCCTGCTTTCTGGAGATTTTTTAAACCTACTATTACCTTGTTAAAAAAAGACCCTATTTTTAAAGCAAATTTCATATAGCTATTTTTATAATTTTTGTGATTTTTTTTATATTGTGTTTTGGAGAGTCGATCCTCTACTCTAGATTTTTAATCTCTGCTTTTGGTGTTTGTTATAAATTTTGTATCTTTCAGAATCCAATCTTCAGTACCCATTTTTACTTAGGAGTGTGATTACTTGCTTCATTGTGCTCTCCCCTTTTGACTTTCCTTTTTCTCTGCCAGGTCACCTCTATCTCCTCCCTCCCCCTTCTCTTCTCTACTTAATTCTGTGAATTTCTTTGGGTGTCCAGGGCTGTGGAGAACACTTAGGGAACTGATTATGGGTAGATTGGTCTCTCCCCTTTTGATTCCACCTCTTCTCCTGGTTACCTCTATCTCCCTCCTCCCTCTTCTCTTCTCAGTGTAACTCTGTGAAACTCTCTGGGTGTCCCTTACTGTGGAGACTCTTTTCACCATTAACCTAGATGTTTTATCATTGGTGCTGTATGGATGGAGAAGTCTTGAGGCTACTGTAAGAATAAGACTGAAAACCAGAGACAGAATGCTTTTTTTTTTTTTTTTTTTTTGAGACAGAATGCTTAAATGCAAAACTTGAGAACCAGAAAACTCCTGACTTCAGGGGACATTAATTGACAAGAGCTCATCCAAAAGCCTCCATACCTACACTGAAACCAAGCTCCATCTAAGATCTAACAAGTTTCAGAGCAAGATATACCAAGCTAATTATCCAACAATGCAGGAACATAAAATACAGGTGGGAAAAAGTCACACCAAATCCATAGACACCTCAAAACTCACTACTGGACACTTCACTGAACTCCAGAGTGAAGACATACAGTTCCACTCACCAGAACACTGACACAAGCTTCCCTAACCAGAAAACCTTGACAAGCCACGTGTCCAACCCCACCCACAGGGAGGAACATCTAAAATAAAGAGGAACCACAAACTTCCAGCATTCAGAAAGGCCACCCCAAACACAACAATCTAAAACAATATGAAAAGCCAGAAAAATATTCAGCAGATAAAGGAACGTGATAAATGCCCACCAAACCAAACAAAAGAGAAGGAGATAGGGAGTCTACCAGAAAAGGAATTCAGACTAATGATAGTAGAAATGATCCAAAATCTTGAAAACAAAATGGAGTTACAGATAAATAATCTAGAGACAAGGACTGAGAAGACACAAGAAAAGTTTAACAAGGACTGAGAAGAAATTAAAGAGTCAATCAATAATGAATAATGGAATAACTGAGATCAAAAGCACTCTGGAGGGAACCAACAGTAGAATAACTGAGGCAGAAGAGAGGATAAGTGAGGTGGAACATAGAATGGTGGAAATAAATAAAGCAGAGAGGAAAAAAGAAAAAATAAAGAATTAAAAGAAGTAAGGACAACCTCAGAGACCTCTGGGACAATGTTATATGCTCCAACCTTCGAATCACAGGAGTCCCAGAAGAAGAAGAAGAAAAGAAAGGCCATGAGAAAATACTCAAGGAGATAATAGTTGAAAACTTCCCTAAAATGGGGAAGGAAATATCCACCCAAGTCCAAGAAAGCCAGAGAGTCCCAAACAGGAAAATCCCAAGGCAAAACACCCCAAGACATATATTAATCAAATTAACAAAGATCAAACACAAAGAACAAATATTAAAAGCATCAAGGGAAAAACAACAAATAACACACAAGGGGATTCCCATGAGGATTACAGCTGATCTTTCAATAGAAACTCTTCAGGCCAGAAGGGAATGGCAGGGCATACTTAAAGTGATGAAAGAGAAAAACCTACAACCCAGATTACTGTATCCAGCAAGGATCTCATTCAAATATGAAAGAGAAATCAAAAGCTTTACAGACAAGCAAAAGCTCAGAGAATTCAGCAACAGCCAACCAGTTCTTCAACAAATGCTGAAGGATCTTCTCTAGACAGGAAACACAGAAAATGTGTATAACCTGGAACCCAAAGCAACAAAGTAAATGGCAATGGGATCATACTTATCAATAATTACCTTAAATGTAAATGGGTTGAATGCCCCAACCAAAAGACAAATACTGGCTGAATGGACATAAAAATAAGACTCCTATATATGCTGTCTACAAGAGGCTCACATCAAAACAAGGGACACATACAGACCGAAAGTGAAGGGCTGGATAAAGATATTTCACACAAATGGAGACCAAAAGAAGGCAGAAGTAGCAATACTCATATCAGATAATATAGACTTTGAAATAGAGGCTGTGAAAAGAGACAAAGAAGGACACTACATAATGATCAAGGGATCAATCCAGGAAGAAGATATAATGATAATAATATATATGCACCCAACATAGGAGCACCTCAATATGTAAGGCAAATGCTAACATTATGACAAGGGAAATTAGTAGTAACCCAATAATACTGGGAGATGTTAATACCCCACTCACACCTATGGATAGATCAAATAAACAGAAAGCTAGCAAGGAAACACAAACTTTAAAGGATACTATGGACCAGTTAGACTTAATTGTATCTATAGGACATTTTACCTCAATACAATGAATTTCACCTTTTTCTCAGGTCCACACAGAACTTGCACATCCTGGACCATAAATCTAGCCTTGGTAAATTTAAAAAAACACAATGAAATAATTTCAAGCAACTTTTCTGATCACAGTGTAGTAACATTAGATGTCAACTACAGGGGGGGGGGGAAGATCTATTAAAATATTAAATGTTAAAAATACAAGCACATGGAGGCTAAATAACACGTTTCTGAATAACCGACCAAAACCAGAAGAAATAAAAAAATGCATAGAAACGAATGAAAATGAAAACACAACAACCCAAAACCTATAGGATTCAGTAAAAGCAGTGCTAAGGGGAAGGTTCATAGCAATACAAGCTTACCTCAAGAAACAAGAGGAAAATCAAATAAATAACCTAACTCTACACTTAAAGGAACTTGAAAAAGAAGAAATTAAGAACTCCAGTGTTAGTAGAAGGAAATAAATCATAAAAATTAGGGCAGAAATAAATGAAAAGGAAACAAAGGAGACCATTAAAAAAAATCAACAAAGCTAAAAGCTGGTTCTTTGAGAAGATAAAGAAAATAGACACACCATTAGCCAGACTCATCAAGAAAACAAGGGAAAATAATCAAATCAACAAAATTAGAAATGAAAATGGAAAAATCACAAGAAACAACACAAAAATACAAAAGATCATAAGAGACTACTATCAGCAAATATATGCCAATAAAATGGACAATTTGGAAGAAATGGACAAATTCCTAGAAAAGTATAACTTTCCAAAACTGAACCAAGAAGAAATAGAAAATCTTAACAGACTGAGCACAAGTAAGGAAATTGAAACTGTAATCAGAAATCTTCCAACAAACAAAAGCCCTGGACCAGATAGCTTCACAGCTTCACAGCTGAATTCTACCAAAAACTCAGAGAAGAGCTAACACCTATCCTACTCAAACTCTTCCAGAAAAGTGCAGAAGGTAAACTTCCAAACTCATTCTATGAAGCCACCATCACCCTAATACCAAAGCCAGACAAAGATGCCACAAGAACCAATACAATATTGAAACGTTAAAAAAAAGAAAGAAAGAAAGAATCAAAACTACATGATTTTATAGATTTTTGGTACATATGTGAAGAATTGTATACAAACTGAAGTGTCTGTATAGTGATCCTCAAAACAACCAATAAAATTTCAATTATATATATAAAAAGAAAACTACAGGCCAATATCACTGATGAACACAGATGCAAAAAATCTTTAACAAAATCCTAGCAAACAGAATCCAAGAACACATTAAAAATATGATACATGATCAAGTGGGCTTTATCACAGGGATACAAGGATTCTTTAATATCCATGAATCAATCAATGTAATGCACCACATTAACAAATTGAAAGATAAAAACCATATGATTATCTCAATAGATGCAGAGAAAGTCTTTGACAAAATTCAACATTCATTTATGATAAAAACCATCTAGAAAGCAGGAATAGAAGGAACATACCTCAACATAATAAAAGCTATATATGACAAACACTCAGCAAACATTATCCTCAATGGTGAAAAATTGAAAGCATTTCCCCTAAAGTCAGGAACAAGACAAGGGTGCCCACTCTCAACACTACTATTCAACATAGATTTGGAAGTTTTGGCCACAGCAATCAGAGCAGTGAAAGAAATAAAAGGAATCCAAATTGGAAAAGAAGAAGTAAAATTCTCACTGCTTACAGATGCCATGATCCTCTATACAGAAAACCCTAAAGACTCCACCAGAAAATTACTAGAGCTAATCAATGAATACAGTAAAGCTGCAGGATATAAAACTAACACAGAAAAATCCCTTGTATTCCTACACACTAACAATGAGAAAACAGAAAGAGAAATCAAGGAAACAATTCCATTCACCATTGCAATGTAAAGAATAAAATACTTAGGAATAAATCTACCTAAACAAACAAAAGAACTACATACAGAAAACTATAAAACACTAATGAAATTAATCAAAGAGGACACAAACAGATGAAGAAATATACAATGCTCATGGATTGGAAGAATCAATATAGTGAAAATGAGTATGCTACTCAAAGTAATTTATAGATTCAATGCATCTACCAACAGTAGCTTGGTACCTATCAAGCTACAAACAGTATTTTTCACAGAACTAGAACAAATAATTTCACAATTTGTCTGGAAATACAGAAAACCTAGAACAGCCAAAGCAATCTTCAGAAAGAAGAATGGAATTGGAGGAATCAACCTGCCTGACTTCTTGCTCTACTGCAAAGCTACAGTCATCAAGACAGTATGGTACTGGCACAAAGATAGAAATATAGATCAATGGAACAAAATAGAAATCCCAGAGATAAATCCACACACCTATGGACACCTCATCTTTGACAAAGGAGGCAAGAATACACAATGGTTAAAGACAATCTCTTTATCAAGTGATACTGGAAAACTGGTCAACCACTCATAAAAGAATGAAACTAGAACACTTTCTAATTCCATACACAAATAAACTCAAAATGGATTAAAGATCTAAATGTAAGACTAGAAACTATAGAACTCCTAGAGGAGAACATAGGCAAAACATTCTCCGACATACATCACAGCAGGATCTCCTGTGACTCACCTCCCAGAGTAATGGAAATAAAAGCAAAAATAAACAAATGGTACCTAGTTAAACTTGAAAGTTTTGCACAACGAAAGAGACTATAAGACAGCCTTCAGAATGGGAAAAATAATAGCAAACAAAGCAACTGACAAAGAATCAATCTCAAAAATATACAAGCAACTCCTGCAGCTCAATTCCAGAAAAATACACGACCCAATCAAAAAATGGGCCAAAGAACTAAACACACATTTCTCCAAAGAAGACACAGAGATGGATAACAAACACATGAAAAGATGTTCAACATCGCTCATTATCAGAGAAATGCAAATCAAAACCACAATAAGGTACCATCTCACGCCAGTCACAATGGCAGCTAGCAAAGTTCACAAAGAGTAAATGCTGGAGAGGGTGTGGAGAAAAGGGAACCCTGTTACACTGTTGGTGGGAATGCAAACTAGTACATCCACTATGGAAAACAGTGTGGAGATTCCTTAAAAAGCTGGAAAAAGAACTGCCTTATGACCCAGAAATCCCACTGCGGGCATACACACCAAAAAACCAGAATTGAAAGAATCACTTGTACCCCAATGTTCATCAAAGTACTGTTTATGATAGCCAGGACATGGAAGCAACCTACATGTCCATCGGCAGATGAATGGATAAGAAAGCTGTGGTACATATACACAATAGAATATTACTCAGCCATTAAAAAGAATACATTTGAATCAGTTCTAATGAGGTGTTTGAAACTGGAGCCTATTATAAAGAGTGAAGTAAGTCAGAAAGAACAACACCAATACAGTATACTAACACATATATATTGAATTTAGAAAGATGGTAACAATGATCCTATATGTGAGATAGCAAAAGAGACACAGATATATAAAACAGTCTTTTGGACTCTGTGGGAGAAGGCGAGGGTGGGATGATTTGAGAGAACTGCACTGAAACATGTATATTATCATATGTGAAACAGATTGCAAGTCCAGGTTCGATGCTGTGAGTGGTTACGGCTCAGCTGGTCAGGTCAAATAATTATTCTTCAAAAGAATATATAATTTTTACTGTGAAATTCCAGTTTATAAACTTCTCATGGAACAAGAAATGTGGGGTTCATTTTGGTAGTCAATTTCTGCTTGGTATTTAGTGAAAAGTAAAATGTATGAGAGTGAAGGAAACAAAGATAAATGAAATGGATATATAGACTTGAGGGAAAATATTATCCAATATACTCAATGACCCTTGGGCCAATGCAATAAACAAGGTCTCCTTGCTCCATCAATATTCTAACTCCAGTGACATCTCCAAGATGTCTGGAAACATAAAAAAGAAAAATATCTTTTGTCCAAGAACGTTTAAAAAAATGATACACGTATGACATGGAACATTTTACAGTTTGAATATCCCAAGAGGAAAAGAAAAAATTGGAATATAAGCTACCAATTTGATATCAGATATAGACAAAATACAACAGAATTGAACATGTTTTATATGAAGAATATAAAGCAGAAGATTTCTTTTTCTTAAGAAGATTTCTTTTGCTTAAGGACCTCCCTCCTATTTCTTTCCTCTTGTTCATAAATAAAATCCTTATACCTATTTTCTACTTTTACTGGAAGCATTTTATGCCTCCTATTCCTTCTAAAGGGATTTTCTTGGTGGCTCAGAAAGTAAAGAATCTGCTTGTCCACGCGGGACACATAGGTTCAACCCCTGGGTCGAGAAGATCCCCTGGAGAAGGAAATGGCAACTCACTCCAGCATTCTTGCCTGGGAAATCCCATGGACAGAGGAGTGGGTGGGTTACAGTCCATGGGGACACAAGAGTTGGAGCAACTTAGCGACTAAACCACTAACATTCCTTCTGAGCTTCTACTATTACCATTTAATTGTCAAGATTGACGCTTGCATTTTCAAGTGCAATGTTCACTTTATTTTTAGACCATAAATAAGTACATTAATATTAGGAAAACCAGAAAATAACCACAATGACCTCTGGCCTCTGGGCTATGCAAGATTGGTCCTCAGGTGACCTCAGGTCCACATTCCGGGCTTCCATCATCACTGACACTTTCCTGCAGGGTCTGTGGCATTCTCAGACTCACCTGCCTGCAGATTGAGAGAGAAGGCTTTTCCTGTAGAAGTCAAAATTCCTCCCTAAATGATTATTGATGCAGACAGAAATTTTGTCCCCAAATAAGAAAACAGGAAGTGATAAAAATCAAGCATTGGTTCCCAGATAGATGCAGAACTTCAAAAGCAAGAACCAGGTCCTTCCCAACCAAAGTGACAGAGGCTGAACGACTGCAGCAGAGGAGATATTTGGAGCCTCCTGTGTCAGCTCATTAGGTGTGTTTCCTCTGGTTACTCCAACCTCTAACTACATGATTTCCCATAAGGACACTTTTCTGGACAGAATGGATATTTTCCCCTGCTAATTCTCTGTCCCTAAGACACTGCATTATGTTAGGTGAATTTATTTTTTATTACTCCTTCCTCTTAATTTTCTTGCTTCTAAATCCCTAAGGTTCTCAGCATGTCATCACATCCCGGAGTAGAAAAATAATAGCAAATGAAGCCACTGACAAAGAATTAATCTCAAAAATTTACAAGCAACTCCTGCAGCTCAATTCCAGATAAATAAACGACCCAATCAAAAAATGGGCCAAAAAGCTAAACAGACATTTCTCCAAAGAAGACATACAGATGGCTAAACATGTGAAAAGATGCTCATCATCACTCATTATCAGAGAAATGCAAATCAAAATCAAATGAGGTACCATTTCATGCCAGTCAGAATGGCTGTGATCCAAAAGTCTACAAGCAACAAATGCTGGAGAGGGTGTAGAGAAAAGGGAACCCTCTTACACTGTTGGAGGGAATGCAAACTAGTACAGCCAGTATGGAGAACTGTGTGCAGATGCCTTAAAAATCTGGAAACAGAACCGCCATACAACCCAGCAATCCCACTACTGGGCACACACACTGAGGAAACCAGAATTGAAAGAGACATGGGTACTGCAATGTCCATCACAGTACTGTTTATAATAGCCAGGACATGGAAGCAACCTAGATGTCCATCAGCAGACGAATGGATAAGAAAGCTGTGATATATATATAAAATGGAATATTACTCAGCCATTAAAAAGAATGCATTTGAATCAGTTCTAATGAGGTGGATGAAACTGGAGCCGATTATACAAAGTGAAGTAAGCCAGAAAGAAAAACACCAATGCAGTATAATAACGCATATATATGGAATTTAGAAAGATGATAACGATAACACTGTATGTGAGACAGCAAGAGATACAGATGTATAGAACAGTCTTTTGGACTCTGTGGGAGAGGGAGAGGGTGGGATGATTGGGAGAATGGCATAGGGATTCAATGCAATCCCTATCAAGCTACCAACAGTATTTTTCATAGAGCTACAACAAATAATTTCTCAATTTGTATGGAAATACAAAAAACCTCGAATAGCCAAAGCAATCTTGAGAAAGAAGAATGGAACTGGAGGAATCAACCTGCCTGACTTCAGGCTCTACTACAAAGCCATAGTCATGCTTGTCTATGTGAAACGAATCTCCAGTCTAGGTTCAATGCATGATATAGGATGCTTGGGGCTGGTGCACTGGGATGACCCAGAGGGATGGTGTGGGGAGGGAGGCGGGAGGGGGTTTCAGGATGGGGAACATGTGTACACCCTTGGCAGATTTATGTTGATGCATAGCAAAACCAATACAATATTGTAAAGTAATTAGCCTCCAAATAATATAAATCAATTTATATTAAAAATATTTTTTTCTTTAAACTGTAACATTTAGGATTTGTCTTGAGTAGGTCCCTTGGGTCTTTATCGCTTTCATATGGGGCAGGGACAGAACCACTGAAATATCCAAACATTACTATTATTCCCTTCAAAAAGGGAGATGACTTTGCTACTTTAGAATAAAACCTTGATCAATATACTCCTTGGATGCATGATAGTTTCACCAAGTCAATTAGAAATTTCCCAGTTATATCAAAGTTAAGAGCTATCCTTTATCCACTCACTACTAAATGTTTGTACTGATAAGAGAGATATTTATATGTTGATATGTACCATGAACTATCTTAGCGTATTATATGTGTGTGCATGTGTGTGTGTGCATGTGTGTGTGTGTGTGTGTGTACTGTGCCCAGTTACATCTGAGTCTATGTGAACCCATGGACTGTAGCCTGTCAGGCTTCCTCTGTCAATAGGATTCGCCAATCACAGCAAACATTATCCTCAATGGTGAAAAATGGAAAGCATTTCCCCTAAAGTCAGGAACAACACAAGGGTGCCCACTTTCACCACGACTGCTCCTGCTGCTGCTGCTAAGTCACTTCAGTCGTGTCTGACTCTGTGCAACCCCATAGACGGTAGCCCACCAGGTTCCCCCATCCCTGGGACTCTCCAGGCCAGAATACTGGAGTGGGTTGCCATTTCTTTCTCCAATGCATGAAAGTGAAAAGTGAAAGTGAAGTTGCTCAGTCATGTCCGACTCTGTGCGACCCCATAGACAGCAGACCACCAGGCTCCTCTGTCCATGGATTTTTCCAGGAAGAGTACTGGAGTGGGGTGCCATTGCCTTCTCCACTACTATTCAACATAATTCTGGAATTGGGGGCATAGCAATCAGAGCAGAAAAAGAAATAAAAGGAATACAAATTGGAAAAGAAGAAGTAAAACTCCCACTGTTTGCAGATGACATGATCCTCTACATAGAAAACCCTAAAGACTCCACCACAAAATTACTAGAGCTAATCAATGAATATAGTAAAGTTTCAGGATGTAAAATCAACACACAGAAATCCCTTTCATTCCTATACACTAATAATGAGAAAATAAAAAAAGAAATTAAGGAAACAATTCCATTCACCATTGCAACGAAAAGAATAAAGTACTTAGGAATAGATCTACCTAAAGAAACTGCTACTGCTACTAAGTCGCTTCAGTTATGTCCGACTCTATGCGACCCCATAGACTGGACTATGCAGCCCACCAGGCTCCGCCGTCCCTGGGATTCTCCAGGCAAGAATACTGGAGTGGGTTGTCATTTCCTTCTCCAATACATGAAAGTTAAAAGTGAAAGTGAAGTTGCTCAGTCGTGTCCAACTCTTAGCGACCCCATTGACTGCAGTGCACCAGGCTCCTCCGTTTATGAGATTTTCCCAGCAGGAGTACTGGAGTGGGGTGCCATTGCCTTCTCAAACCTAAAGAAACTAAAGACCTATGTATAGAAAACAAATATACCAGGTTCATGGATTGGAAGAATCAATATAGTGAAAATGAGTACACTACCCAAAGCAATCTATAGATTCAATGCAATCCCTATCAAGCTACCAACTGTATTTTTCACAGAGCTAGAACAAATAATTTCACAATTTGTATGGAAATACAAAAAACCTTGAATAGCCAAAGCAATCTTGAGAAAGAAGAATGGAACTGGAGGAATCAACCTGCCTGACTTCAGGCTCTACTACAAAGCCACAGTCATCAAGACAGTATGGTACTGGCAGAAAGACAGAAATATAGATCAATGGAACCAAATAGAAAGCTCAGAGATAAACCCACGCACCTATGGACACCTTATCTTTGAAAAAGGAAGCAAGAATATACAATGGAGAAAAGACAATCTCTTTAACAAGTAGTGCTGGGAAAACTGGTCAACCACTTGTAAAAGAAGGAAAATAGATCACTTTCTAACACCATATACAAAAATAAACTCAAAATGGATTAAAGATCTAGATGTAAGACCAGAAACTATAAAACTTCTAGAGGAGAAAACAGGCAAAATGCTTTCTGACATAAATCACAGCAGGATCCTCTATGACCCACCTCTCAGAATACTGGAAATAAAAGCAAAAATAAAGACATGGGACCTAATTAAAATTAAAAGCTTCTGCACATCAAAGGAAACTCGAAGCAAGGTGAAAAGACAGCCTTCAGAATGGGAGAAAAGAATAGAAAAAGAAGCAACTGACAAAGAACTAATCTCAGAAACATACAAGCAACTCATGCAGCTCAAACCAGAAAAATAAACTACCCAATCAAAAAATGAGCCAAAGAACTAAATAGACATTTCTCAAAAGAAGACATATGGATGGCTCACAAACACATGAAAAGATGCTCAACATCACTCATTATCAGAGAAATACAAATCAAAAACACAATGAAGTACCATTTCATGTCAGTCAGAATGGCTGTGATCCAAAAGTCTGCAGGCAATAAATGCTGGAGAGGGTGTAGAGAAAAGGGAACCCTCTTACACTGTTGGTGGGAATGTAAACTAGTACAGCCACTATGGAGAATAGTGTGGAGATTCCTTAAAACACTGGAAATAGAACTGCCTTATGACCTACCAATCTCACTGCTGGGCATACACACCGAGGAAACCAGAACTGAAAGAGACACATGTACCCCAATGTTCATCGCAGCACTGTTTATAATAGCCAGGACGTGGAAGCAACCTAGATGCCCATCAGCAGATGAATGGATAAGAAAGCTGTGGTACATATACACAATGGAGTATTACTCAGCCATTAAAAAGAATTCATTTGAATCAGTTCTAATGAGGTGGATGAAACTGGAGCCGATTATACAGAGTGAAGTAAGCCAGAACGAAAAACACCAATACAGTATACAACGCATATATATGGAATTTAGAAAGATGGTAATGATAACCCTGTATGTGAGACAGCAAAAGAGACACAGATGTATAGAACAGTCTTTTGGTCTCTGCGGGAAAGGGAGAGGGTGGGATGATTTGGGAGAATGGCATTGAAACATGTGTATCATATAAGAAACGAATCGCCAGTCTAGGTTCAATACAGGATACAGGATGCTTGGGGCTGGTGCACTGGGATGACCCAGAGGGATGGTATGGTGCACTGGGATGACCCAGAGGGAGGGAGGTGGGAAAGGGATTCAGAATTCGGAACACGTGTACACCCATGGTGGATTCATGTTGATGTATGGCAAAACGAATACAATATTGTAAAGTAATAATAATAATAACAATAATAATAAAATTTTTTAAAAGAAAGAAAACTAGAGTGGGGTGCCTTTCCATTCCCCTGGGATCTTCCCAATGCAGAGGTCAAACCCACATGTTCTGCATTGCAGACAGATCCACTAGGTAGATCAGGAAGTAAAGAATCTGCCTATATACAGGAGATGCAGTATATATACATGTACATATAATTCCCTGGTGGCTTCCCTGGTGATTCAGACGGTAAAACATCTGCCTGTAATGCAGGAGACCTGGGATCGATCCCTGGGTGGGGAAGATCCCCTGGAGAAGGAAATGGCAACCCGCTCCAGTACTTTTGCCTGGAATATTCCATGGACAGAGGAACATTGTAGGCTACAGTCCATGGGGTCGCAAGGAGTTGGACACGACTGAGCGACTTCACTTCATATACATATATATATATATATATATATATATATATATATATATATATAGTGTGTGTGTGTGTGTGTGTGTGTGTGTGTGTGTGTGTGTGTGTGTGCATGCGCCACAACCTGAGATGAGTGGATGCTTGGGAACCTGGCTGTGAATCACAGCAGAGGCTCAGGCATGAAGCAATGTCTTAACAGGGCCACGACAACTGCCATTACTGGCGCTTACATGGGCTTCACATCAGAAGCAACCCCAATCACTGACTACAACCGTGTGGTAGTCACACCCCTATCCATATGAGAAGTCCATGCAAGTCCCTGCTCCCTGGATTTGCACCCCATACCATAATAAGAACATCAGCCCTACTCTAGTGACAAAAGAGCTTCAGACCCAAAGATGCTTCTGAGCAGGGGAGGGCCAAATGTTGCCAGTGCTTACAAAGACAGTGCATCAGAGGCAGTCTGCATCTCAAACTCTGCCCAGGCCAACAGGTCCATGCCCCACCACATGTAGAGTGCCTCACACTAGCACTTCTTGCTCCAGCACTGCTCCCCTCTGGGTCAACAAAGCTGGTGCGGGAGTGGGGAAGCACACTCTTAGGGGGAACAAAGTCAGCTCAGCCTTGACCCTCAGAGCTTCTGATCTAGCAACTTGAGAGCTGCCTCCCTCCCATTAGGACAGTATTGGCCACAAATCAAAGATGAAGCCATATCTCATACCTGATTCAAGCCCTAAAAAACATGCCTAAAAAACAGCTAATGAAAGAGAAACAACAGTTTACCAGATTTGGAATGATGCATTAGTAAAGATGATATAAAACTCCATTTTCTCAAGCTAAAATGATTCAAGAAATCTTCCAAATGAGATTTTATTTCCAGTATTCACCCTGTGCATTTTGTTAATAAGTGGAAGACCATAAAATATTTAATTCTCTGAAAAAAAAAAAGACAGATGAAACAGTGATCATTTTAATAGGGAACTATAAAATAAATACTAGTTAGAATGGAACACTACAATAAAGGAAATGGCCAACAACTAGAAGTAATCAATAGTATACCAGGTAATACAGAAGAATGCATAGGTTAACTGAAATATAGAATAATGACAATGACTCAGTCAGAAAAGAAAAGAAAAAAAATTAAAAATGAGAATACTTTGAGGGATGTTTGACTACATTAAGAACACCAACATTGGCATAACTGGAGTGTCCAGGAAGGAAAGACAGAAGGAGAGACAGTCAAAAGGTATTTGAAAAAATTATGGGTGAAAACCTTCTCAAAGATGAATAAAAAACCAGAATCAGGTACCAGAAGATAAAAGTGTCCCCCCAAAATGACAGCAACAAGAACCACACCAAGATCCATCCGTGAAAACTGCAATATTAAAGATATGGGTTTCTAAAGGAAGCAAAAGAAAAGAAGCATTATATTAAAAAGGTACCCTAAAAGTCTATCGAAGTATTTCCGTTTTTTTTTTTTCTTTTTTTTTTTTTGTAGAAACATTACATGTCAGATGGGAGAAATCTGATATATTTTAAGTGATGAGTGGGAAAAACCTGCAAACTAGGGCATATTACCCAGCAAGACTATCATTTAGAATTGAAGGAGAGATAAGGAGCTTTTCAGACAAGGAAAGACTGTAACAATTAATCAATTCTAAGCCTCAGTTCAGTTCAGTTCAGTTCAGTCGCTCAGTCGTGTCCGACTCTTTTGCGACCCCATGAATTGCAGCACACCAGGCCTCCCTGTCCATCACCATCTCTCAGAGTTCACTCAGACTCACATCCATCGTGTCCGTGATGCCATCCAGCCATCTCATCCTGGGTCGTCCACTTCTTCTCCTGCCCTCAATCTCTCCCAGCATCAGAGTCTTTTCCAATGAGTCAACTCTTCGCATGAGGTGGCCAAAGTACTGGAGCTTCAGCTTGAGCATCATTCCTTCCAAAGAAATCCAGGGTTGGTCTCCTTCAGAATGGATTGGCTGAATCTCCTTGCAGTCCAGGGGACCCTCAAGAGTCTTCTCCAACACCACAGTTCAAAAGCATCAATACTTCGGCACTCAGCCTTCTTCACAGTCCAACTATCACATCCATACATGACCACTGGAAAAACCACAGCCTTGACTAGGCAGACCTTAGTCGGCAAAGTAATGTCTCTGGTTTTGAATATACTATATAGGTTGGTCATAATTTTTCTTCCAAGGAGTAAGCGTCTCTTAATTTCATGGCTGCAGTCACCATCTGCAGTGATTTGGAGCAAAAAAAAAAAATAAAGTCTGACACTGTTTCCACTGTTTCCCCATCTATTTCCCATGAAGCGATGGGACCAGATGCCATGATCTTTGTTTTCTGAATGTTGAGCTTTAAGCCAACTTTTTCACTCTCCTCTTTCACTTTCATCAAGAGGCTTTTGAGTTCCTCTTCACTTTCTGCCAAAAGGGCGGTGTCATCTGCATATCTGAGGTGATTGATATTTCTCCCAGCAATCTTGATTCCAGCTTGTGTTTCTTCCAGTCCGGCGTTTCTCATGATGTACTCTGCATAGAAGTTAAATAAGCAGGGTGACAATATACAGCCTTGACGTACTCCTTTTCCTATTTGGAACCAGTCTGTTGTTCCATGTTCAGTTCGAGCTGTTGCTTCCTGACCTGCATACAGATTTCTCAAGAGGCACGTTAGGTGGTCTGGTATTCCCATCTCTTTCAGAATTTTCCACAATTTATTGTGATCCACACAGTCAAAGGCTTTGGCATAGTCAATAAAGCAGAAATAGATGTTTTTTCTGGAACTCTCTTGCTTTTTCCATGATCCAGCAGATGTTGGCAATTTGATCTCTGGTTCCTCTGCCTTTTCTAAAACCAGCTTGAACATCAGGGAGTTCACGGTTCATGTATCGCTGAAGTCTGGCTTGGAGAATTTTGAGCATTACTTTACTAGCATGTGAGGTGAGTGCAATTGTGCAGTAGTTTGAGCATTCTTTGGCATTGCCTTTCTTTGGAATTGGAATGAAAACTGACCTTTTCCAGTCTTGTGGCCACTCTGAGTTTTCCAAACTTGCTGGCATATTGAGTGCAGCACTTCCACAGCATCATCTTTCAGGATTTGAAACAGCTCAACTGGAATTCCATCTTCCACTAGCTTTGTTCATAGTGATGCTTTCTAAGGCCCACTTGACTTCACATTCCAAGATGTCTGGCTCTAGATTAGTGATCACATCATGATTATCTGGGTTGTGAAGATCTATTTTGTACAGTTCTTCCGTGTATTCTTGCCACCTCTTCTTAATATTTTCTGCTTCTGTTAGATCCAGACCATTTCTGTCCTTTATCGAGCCCATCTTTGCATGAAATGTTCTCGATAAGAAATCATGTAGAATCTTCTCTAAGGAAAGAAAAAGGTATAACAAGTGGGAAGAAACTATACAAAAGGCAAAATCCCACTAATTAAGGCAAACGTGTAGAAAGAACTGCAAATCAAATCACTTAGGCTATAATGAAAATTTAATAGACAAAAATAATTTCTAAAGTCAAGTATAGCTACAATAAGAATTAAAGGGATAAATAGTGAAGTGTTAAATACGGCAACAAACACAAAAGTAGCTCAGGAAGTGAAAATATAGTGAATATTTGAAAGTGCAGGAACTTAAATGACAGCCTGTTTTAAAAAGAAAATACAGCTGTAAGCCATCATATAAAAACCCATTGTTTAACATACATCAAAAAAAACTACACTAGATACACAAAAACTAGAGAGAAAGAAACACAAGCATTATTATTTTGCTTTCCAGTCTCTCAGTCGTCATGGACTGCAGCATACTAGGCTTCCCTGTCCTTCAACATCTCCCGGAGCTTGCTCAAACCATACCACTAAATAAAACATCAAATCTAAAGAAACACAAAGAAGGAAAAAATAGGAACTACAAACAAGAAACAAAGAACACACTGGCAGTAAGCAATACCTATGGATAATCTCTATCAGTGTCTGCAAACTAAATATTCTATTTAAAAACATGATTCTTAACAAATTATTCATAAATCTATGATACCCCACCAAAGAAATGAAATTTCCAAACATTTTTTTCTTCAAAGGTATGTAAATTATGGAGTAGGAAAAAATAAAAATTTCCCGTTTATAACACTGAGAATAAAGCTTAATAAAGAAAGTGCCAAAACTGTATAAATATGCTGAATCCAAAGAAGGAAAGAAAAATGGAAATTTCAGAAAATACATACAAGGAGCAAATTTTATTCCACAATGATCAAAGAATCACAATGTCTGGTTCTGAGGCTTTGAGTTATGCAATCCTGGGAAATATTATAATTGGTGTTTTATACTTGGTGTCAAATATAAACTCTTCAGAGACCGCTTTATATCTTGATTTCTCAGACTGTAGATGAAGGGGTTCAGCAGGGGTGTGACCACAGTGTACATCACCGAGGCAACTGTACTTGAATGTGAGGTGTGGTAGCACCAGAGCTAAGGGAAACTCCTAAGGTTGTAAAATAAAATAGGAAGACAACCAAGAGGTAGGACACACAGGTGGAAAATGCTTTGTATTTCCCTTGAGCTGAGGTGATTTTACATATGCAGGAAACTATTTTAGAGTAAGAGTAAAGGATACCAGCAAAAGGACCACCACCCATCAGGACAGCTGAAAAATGCATCACTATGTTATTAACAAAGTTGTCAGAACTGGCATGTTGTATCACCTGACTGAGTTCACAGAAAAAGTGGGGGATTTGCACAACTGTACAGAAGGACAATCGAACAACATTAAGCTGTGTAGCAAGGAATACAAGGTAGTCAACATACAGGATATCAGAACAAGCAGTCCACAGAGCTGGAGGCTCATGATGACCATATAGTGCAGGGGGTGGCAGATGGCCACATACTGATCATAGGCCATCACATTCAGGAGAATGTCGTCTAATCCTGCAAACAGTATACAAAAATACATCTGGGTGATGCAGCCTTCATAGGTGATACCTTTGATCTGTGTCTGGATGTTCCACAGCATCTTTGGGATGGTAGTGGAAATGAAACAGAGGTCTACAAAGGACAGGTTGGAGAGAAAGTCATGGGGGTGTGAATGTGGGAGTTTCAGCTGACAGTGAAGATGATGATTAGGTTCCCAAGCACAGTGACCAGGTATATGGAGAGGAAAAGCCCAAGTATGAGGGGCTGTAGTTGGCTTCCTTTGAAATTCCCAAAAGAAGAAATTCTGAAATCTGTGTATTGTTACTTGGTTCCATGGGGTGTAGTTGACTACCAGGAAAAAGGAAATAATGACAATTTTCACTCCTACTGGTATAATTCATATAGCTGAAATATTGTAGTTTATATTTAGCCCTCAAGGAGTTGGTGTAATATTTTATTTTCAGATAAGTTCTCTTTGAGCATATGTGTGTATATTTAGCAGTTTCAGTCTTGTCCAACTTTGTGCGACCCCAAAGACCATAGCACAGCAGCCTCCACTGTCCATAGGATTTCCCAAGAAAGAGTTCTGGAATGGGTTGCCTTGCTCTCCTCCAGGGGTTCTTCCCAAACCTGGGATTGAACCCATGTCTCTTCAATGGCAGCTGCATTGAAGGCAGATTTTAAATCGCTGAGTCAAAAAGCCCCTTTGAGGGTATATTTCATTTCATTTTTGATTAGGAATTTTTGTCCCGTTCTCATCACAGTTGCTAAGAGGTCATATATTCTAGAGTTTTAATGTGATATTCCTTCATTCATTTGAGAAATATTTAGTGCTAATCATGATTCAAGCACATGGAGGAAAGACATATAAAGTGCTCTAAAGTAAATTTCTCTCAATCCAAGGATAGTGAATGAAGATATTAAATAAAATATATGTCAGAAAGAAGAATATGTCATATGCTATATCTCATACCTGACTCAAGCCCAAGCCCTCCATACCTCCTAACAAGATGGTTGTAATTAGTACACCCCAAAGAAAGGCATGAATTGTGATAACATCAGATCTAGCTCTTCCAGTAAAGCCATTGGGCACACGTCAACTGTATATGACTGTTCCCACAGAAAGACACCATTCTAAGACATTGAGAGATCACTGTGGCAAATAATTTCAGAAAACAGACAAAGGTAAGTAAAATGAAAATACAGAGGAATTTGTCCCAACTTAAATGTCAAGATATCATGCCTAAAAAACAGCTAATGAGAGAGAAAAAAACAGTTTACCAGATTTGGAATCAATGCATTAGTAAAGATGTAAAACTCCATTTTCTCAAGCTAAAATGATTCAAGAAATCTTCCAAAAGAAGTTTTATTTCCAGTATTCACCCTCTGCATTTTGTTAATAAGTGGAAGACCATGAAATATTTAATTTTGTGTAAAAATGACTGTTGAATCAGTTATAATTTTAATAGGAAACTATAAAATAAAAGTTAGCTTGAACTGAACATTACATTAAATGAAATGAACAACTAGAAGTAATTAATAGTTATCCAGGTGATACAGAAGAATGCATAAGCTAAATGAGATATAAAACCATGGAAATGATTCAGTCAGAAAAGGAAAAAAAAAAAAAAAAACAAATTAAAAATGAGAATAATTTGAGAGATGTTTGACTACCTTAAGAACACCAACAGTAGCACAATTGCAGTGTCCAGGAAGGAAAAAACAGATAAAAAGGTAATCAAAACATATCTGATAAACTTATGTTTGAAAAGTTCCCAAAACCTGAGTAAAAAAGCAAATTCAGGTACCAGAAGAAAAAAGAGTTCCCCCAAAATGACAGCAATAAAACCTGCACCAAGATACAGCAATTAAAACCACAAAATTAAAGATATGATTTTCTAAAGCCAGCAAAATATTAGTGTCATGTAAGATGGAAGCGCCTAAATCTATCTGCTGATTCATTTTATTCATTTATTTTATTTATTTATTTTTTTTGCAGAAACTTTGTACGATATAATGGGGAGGTGTTATATATTTCTTTTTTTTTCTTTTTTAATATAAATGTATTTATTTTAATTGGAGGCTATTTACTTTACAATATTGTATTGGTTTTGCCATACATCAACATGAATCCGCCACAGGTGTACACCTGTTCCCCATCCTGAACCCCCCTCCCACCTCCCTCCCTGTACCATCCCTCTGGGTCATCCCAGTGAACCAGCCCTAAGCATCCTGTATCATGCCTCAAACCTGGACTGGCGATTTGTTTCACATATGATATTATATATGTTTCAATGCCATTTTCACAAATCATCCCACCCTCGCCCTCACCCACAGAGTCCAAAAGACTCAAAACTTAATAGACAAAATAATTCTAAAATCAAGTATAGCTACAATAAGAATTAAAGGGGTAAATAGGGAGGTATCAAATGTGACTTCAAAGAGACAAAATGTGGGGCAGGAAGCGAAAATTTAGTGCTATTAATATGTGTATGAACTTAAAAGACAACTTGTTTATAAAAGTAGACATCATTGTACATCATCATATGAAGACCCTTTGTTTATCATACATCAAAAATCTATATAAGATAAAATCTAGAGAGAAAGGAACACAAGCATATCACTAAATAAATCATCAAATCATAAGAAACACAAAAAAGAAAAAGAATGACACTACAGAAAACAAATTAACAAATTGGAAAGAAGTAATACTTACCAAAAAACTTCTTTAACTGCCAGTAAATTAAATGATCTCCTGAAGAGCCAACTTAGGACTAAATATTAAAACAAGTAAGATAATAGCATCTGGCCCCATTACTGCATGGCAAATAGAAGGGGGAAAGGTGGAAACAGTGATAGATTTCTTCTTCTTGGGCTCCAAAATCACTGTGGACGGTGACTGCAGCCATGGAATCAGAAGATGATTGCTTCTTGGCAGGAAACAGATGGAAAACCTAGACATTGTGTTGAAAAGTAGAAACATTATTACTCTGCCAACAAAGGTCCTTATAGTCAAAGCTATGATTTTCCCAGTGGTCACATACAGTTGTGAGAGCTGGACCATAAAGAAGGCAGAATGTGGAATAATTGATGCCTTTGAACGAACTATGCTGCTTCAGAAGACTCCTGATAGTCCCTTGGACAGGAAGGAGGTCAAACCAGTCCATCTTAGTAAGATTAACCCTGACTATTCACTGAATGGCCTGATGCTGAAGGTGGAGTTCCAGTATTTTGGTCACCTGATGCAAACAGATGACTCATTGGAAAAGTCCCTGCTGCTGGGGAAGATCTAGGACAGAAGGAGAAGAGGACATGAGAGGATGAGATGGCTGGATGGTGTCACCAATGCAATGAACATGAACTTCAGCAAGCTCTAGGAATTGTTGAGGGACAGGCAGGCCTGCCATGCTGCAATCCATGGGGTCACAAAGAGGTGGGAACAACTGGGTCACTGGACAACAACAGACTAAATATTCTAATGAAAAGGCATTACTCCTATTAAGTTCTTCATAATTCTATGATATTCCATCAGAGAAATGAAATTTCTAAATATTTTTGATTAAAAGGTTGGAAAATTCTGGGTAGGAAAAAATTAAAAATGTCTATATATAAGACTGAGAATAAAGCTTAAAAAGAGAGATTCCAAAAATTCTATAAAGATACTGAATTCAAAAAAGGAAAGAAAAGTGGAAATCCCAGGAAATAAGTGCAAGGAGAGAATTTTATTTCACATTGAACAAAGAACAATTTCTGGTTTTGATACTTTGAGTTATGCAATCCAGAGCACTAGTATAATTGGTCTTTTACACTTGGCATCAAATACAATCTCTTTAGACCCTCTTTTATATCTCGGTTTCTCAGACTGTAGATGAAAGGATTCAGCATGGGTGTGACCACAGTGTACATCACCGAGGTGACTGTACTTGAATGTGAGCTGTGGGAAGCAGCAGAGCTAAAGTAAACTCCTAAGGTTGTAAAATAAAACAGGAAGACAACTGAGAGGTGGGACACACAGGTGGAAAATGCTTTATACTTCCCCTGAGCTGATGTGATTTTACATATGCAAGAAACTATTTTAGAATATGAGTAAAGGATACCAGCAAAAGGACCAACACCGATCAGGACAGCTGCAAAATAAATCACTATGTTATTAAGAAAGTTGTCAGAAGTAGCAAGTTTTACCACCTGACTGAGTTCACAGAAAAACTGGGGGATTTGTACAACTGGACAGAAGGACAATTGCAACACCATTAAGCTGTGCAGCAAGGAATACAAGGCATTCTGCACCCAGGTATCAGAACCAGCAGTCCGCAGAGCCGGGGGCTCATGATGACCATGTAGTGCAGGGGGTGGCAGACGGCCACATACCGATCATAGGCCATCACTGTCAGGAGAATGTCAAATAATCCTGCAAACAGCATGTAAAAATACATCTGGGTGATGCAGCCTTCATAGGTGATACCTTTGCTCTCTGTCTGGATGTTCCACAGCATCTTTGGGACGGTGGTGGAAATGAAATAGACGTCTACAAAGGACAGGTTGGAGAGGAAGAAGTACATGGGGGTGTGGAGGTGGGAGTCTGAGCTGATGGCCAGGATGATGAGTAGGTTTCCAAACACAGTGATTAGGTACATGGAGAGGAAGAGCCCAAATATGAGAGGCTGCAGTTCTTGTTCTTCTGAAAGTCCCAGAAGAAGAAATTCTGAAATTTGTGTATTATTCTCTGATTTCATGGGGTGGAGGTGACTACCAGGAAAAAGGAAGACAACATGATTAGTTTGCACACAAACTGGCATAATTCACATAGCTGAAATACTGCAATTTCTATTTAGCCCTCAAGTAATTGATCTTAATACCTTATTTATAGTAAAGTTCTCTTCCAAAGATTTTTTGTCCCATTCTCATCACATTGGCAAAGAGCTCATATATTCTAGAGTTCTAATGAGGTATTCCTTCATTTATTTGAGAAATACATATTTAGTGCTGACCAGTAGAAAGTGCTGAAAAATAAACCTCTCCCAATCCAAGAATGGTGAATGAGGATATTCAAATGAAACATGATAGAATATGTCAGAATGTCACAGATGCTATGAAGAAAACAAAACCAGGTATAGAGGAGAGAGTGGTAGGAGGTGTTATTTTGTCCTGAGTGTTCAGGGAAGAGCTTCAAACTAGGTGATGTTTGAAGATTCCTGAAGAGAGAGAGAAGAAGCCTTTGTGATGTCAGAAGAAGTGTGTGCCTGGCAGAGGGAGCTGCCACTGCTAAGAACCTGACAAAGATGCTTGTTCCACATGTTCAAGTGCAAACAGGAAGCCAGGGGGCAAAGGAATAAGTAGGAGCAGGAGTGATTAGAGATGTTGTCAACGATGCTGAAGAACAAGGTGGCCTTCCTGCTACAGCTGAACCTTCAGCGCATAGAGAATCCCTCCTTCCACGTGGTTCCTGGCACTTTATGAATTTAGTTTAAAACCATCCTGTGAATTATATCAGTTTCCCTACTTAGTTCCATCTATTAACCAACTTCTGACCTCTGTATTATAAGTCATCTTAACATATGAGTACAGATGCCTCTGCTTTAAGAACTGGTCTCTCTTCACAAGGCACAGGCAAACACACACACACACACACACACACACACACGATGTTTCTGGCTTGTGTTACTATCATAAACTGGTCACCCAGATCCATCCTCGTTAGGCAATGAGTGTTTAACACATCGAGCTTGTCAGATCAAATTATTATTCTCCAAAAGAATGTATAACTTTTACTCAGAAGTTCCAAGATTTTTTAAAATTTATGTGTTTTTTAAAACAACAAAATTTTGTTGTTTTCTGTCAAACCTCAACATGAATTGGCCATAGGCATACATATATCCCCTCCCTTCTGAACCTCCCTCCTGTCTCCTTATGCATCCCATCCCCAAATTCCATTTTATAAAATTCCTATAGAACAATAAATTTGGGATCAACGTTGGTAAGGCCAATTTCTTCTTGGTATTTAGAGAAGAATGAAAAGCATGAGAGAGAAAGAAAAAAGAGAAATGAAATAGACATAGGCAAATTGAGAGAAAATATGCAATAAACACAAGTGACCCTTGAGACAATGCATCAATGAAAAGTTTCTTTGCTTCACCAATATTCCAATTCCAGTGTCATCTCCTTGATGCCCAAGAAATAATAATAAAGAAAAATATATTTTTCCAAGGACATAAACAGGGATATATTCATGATGTGATACATTTTACAGTTTAAATATCTCAAGACAATAAGCAAATGGATCATAAACTACCAATTCAAAATCAGAAATAGATGAAATACAACAAAAGTTGGATATATTTTATATGAAGAAGCAGAATACTGCTTTTTCTAGAGGGGTTTTCCTATTTGCTTACTTCAGTTCATAAATAAGATTATTAGACTGTCTACTTTTACTGAAAGCCTTTTATGCCTCCCATTCCTTCTCACGGGGCTTCCTTGGTGGCTCATTAGTAAAAAATCTGCCTGCAATCCAGGAGGCCAAGGTTCAATCCCTTGGCCAGGAAGATTCCCTGGAGAAGGATATTGCAACCCACTCCAGTATTCCGGCCTGGGAAATTCCATGGACAGAGGAGCTGGGTGGGCTACAGTCCATGGGGTCGCAAAAGGATCAGACACAACTTAGCAACTAAACCACCACCACCATTCCTTCTAACTGAACTTCCTCTATTACCATTTTTCAACATTGACAAGTGAAGGGTTCACTTTATTTTTAGACCTAAATAGATGCATTCATATTAGGAAAGCCAGAAAATAACCAAAGTGACCTCTGGCCTCTGGACTATGCTAGATTGGTCCTCAGGGGACCTCAGGTACATGCTCCTGGCTTCCGTCTCTCTGACCCTCTCCTGAAATGTGTGCAGAGCTCTCACCTGACTGCAGATTGAGAGAAAAGGCTTTTCCTGTAGAGGTCCAAGTTTCTTTCTAAATGATTAATGATGCAGACCGAATTTTTGTACTTAACAAGACAACAGGAAGGGATAAAATCAAGCATTGGCTCCCAGACAGATTCAGGAATCTAAATTAAGGACTAGGTCCTCACCAACCAAAATGGTACAGGCTGAGGGGCTGCAGCAGAGGAGATATTTCCAGCTTCTTGGGTCAGCTCACAGGGCTTCTCCGGCGGCTCAGTGATAAAGAATCCACCTGCAGTGCAGGAGTCGCAGGAGATGGGGGCTTGATCCCTGAGTCAGGAAAATCCCCTGGAGGACTGCACGGCAACACACTCCAGTGTTCTTGCCTGGAGAATCCCATGGACAGAGTTGCCTACAGAGCTACATTCCGTGGGGTCTCAAAGAGTTGGACTGAATTGACTTAGCAAGCATAGACACATGTCAGCTAATTGGGTATATTTTCCTTTTGTTACTCCAGGCTCCAATACATGATTTCCCTTGGGGACACTGGGCTGGGCACAATGCAATTATTTTTCTGTTGATTCTCTGTTACTAGGTGATTGCATTATAAGTTGGGTGATTCAGTTTTTATCATTCCTTCCCCTTTAATTATCCTGCTTTCAAAGAACTAAGTCTCCCAGAACATCATCACATCCCTAAGATCCAATTCTTTTTTAACTATAACACTGAGGATTTAGACACAGCTGTGTATAACGGACTTTTGGACTCAGAGGGAGAGGGAGAGGGTGGGATGATTTGGGAGAATGGCATTCTATCATGTATACTATCATGTAAGAATTGAATCGCCAGTCTATGTCTGACGCAGGATACAGCATGCTTGGGGCTGGTGCATGGGGATGACCCACAGAGATGTTATGGGGAGGGAGGTGGGAGGTGGGGTTCATGTTTGGGAACACATGTAAAAACTAAAGATTTTAAAATTAAAAAAAAAAAAAAGAGAAATGTCAAAAAAAAAAAAAAAAAAAAAAAAAACCCAACACAGGATTTGTCTTGAAGAGGTCCCTTGGGTTTCCAAAGCTTTGATTTGTGGTAGATTAAAAAAAAAAAAAAAAAAAAAAACCTACTGAAATCTTTTTTTATTTTTTTATTAAAATTTTTTTTCATTTAAATTTATTTATTTTTTTTGTCAATTTGCTATAAATTATACTTTTCTTTTTTTTCTTTTCTTTTTTTTTTTTACTTTATTTTACTTTACAATACTGTATTGGTTTTGCCATACATGAACATGAATCCACCACGGGTGTACATGAGTTCCCAAACATGAACCCCTCTCCCACGTCCCACCCCATATCATCTCTCTGGATCAGCCCCGTGCACCAGCCCCAAGCATCCTGCATCCTGTATTGAACCTAGACTGGCGATTGGTTTCTTACATGATAGTATACATGTTTCAATGCCATTCTCCCAAATCATCCCACCCTCTCCCTCTCCCTCAGAGTCCAAAAGTCCATTCTACACATCTGTGTCTCTTTTGCTGTCTTACACACAGGGTTATCATTACCATCTTTCTAAATTTCATATATATGTGTTAGTATACTGTATTGGTGTTTTTCTTTCTGGCTTACTTCACTCTGTATAATCGGCTCCAGTTTCATCCATCTCATTAGAACGGATTCAAATTTATTCTTTTTAATGGCTGAGTAATACTCCATTGTGTATATCTACCACAGCTTTCTTATCCATTCATCTGCTGATGGAATCTAGGTTATTTCCATGTCCTGGCTATTATAAACAGTGCTGCAATGAACATTGGGGTACACGTGTCTCTTTCAATTCTGGTTTCCTCAGTGTGTATGCCCAGCAGTGGGATTGCTGGGTCATAAGGCAGTTCTATTTCCAGTTTTTTTAAGGAATCTCTCCACTGTTCTCCATAGTGGCTGTACTAGTTTGCATTCCCACCAACAGTGTAGGAGGGTTCCCTTTTCTCCACACCCTCTCCAGCATTTATTGCTTGCAGACTTTTGGATTGCAGCCATTCTGACTGGTGTGAAGAGGTACCTCATTGTGGTCTTGATTTGCATTTCTCTAATAATGAGTGATGTTGAGCATCTTTTCATGTGTTTGTTAGCCATCCGTATGTCTTCTTTGGAGAAATGTGTATTTAGTTCTTTGGCCAGTTTTTGATTGGGTCATTTATTTTTCTGGAATTGAGCTGCAAAAGTTGCTTGTATATTTTTGAGATTAGTTGTTCGTCAGGTGCTTCATTTGCTATTATTTTCTCCCATTCCAAAGGCTGTCTTTTCGCCTTGCTTATAGTTTCCTTTGTTGTGCAGAAGCTTTTAATTTTAATTAGATCCCATTTGTTTATTTTTGCTTTTATTTCCAGAATTCTGGGAGGAGGATCATAGAGGATCCTGCTGAGATTTATGTCGGAGAGTGTTTTGCCTCTGTTCTCCTCTAGGAGTTTTTATTTCCCTCTTCAGAACTGTGGATAACACTGCTCCTTCAGTATTAAAGTGTGGGTATTATACTGCCTGGATTCATGCCAGTTTTTCCAAGCCAATTACAAGTTTTTCAGTTATTTCAGAAGTCAACAGCTGCCTTTTAGTCTCTCATTATAAAATGTGTATAACTATAAGAAAAAGATTTATATGTTGATATGATAAATGAAAATAGCTCAGTCGTGTCTGACTCTTTGCCCCTCATGGACTATACGGTCCATGAATTCTCCAGGCAAGAGTCCTGAAGTGGGTAGCTATTCCCTGCACCAGGGAATCTTCCCAACCCAGGGATCAAACACAGGTCTCCCGCATTGCAGCCACAAGGGAAGCCCAGGAATACTGCAGTGGATAGCCTATCCCTTCGTGACATAGGAACTGAACCAGGGTCTCCTGTGTTGCAGGTGGATTCTTTACTAACTGAGTTTTCAGAGAAGCCTGATATGATATATGATTTATGACCATAAACCAGGCTTCCCAGGTAGCTCAGTGGTAAAGAATATGCCTGCCAAAGCAGGAGATGTGAGAGACGCAGGTTTGATCCCTGGGTCGGGAAGATTCCCTGGAGGAGGAAATAGCAACCCACTCCAGTATTCCTCCCTAGAGTATCCCATGGATGGAAGAGCCTGGCAGGCCACAGTTCATGGGGTCGCAAGCAGCTGGACACAACTGAGTGACTAACAATGGCCATTAAACTCTCTTAGCATCTTATAGTGATTGTCAGATGTAATTTTTTAAATAGTGCATTTTTTGAGGTAGCACTTTTATGGACTCCATTCTCTGTTGTCAGATTGGAACACAGAGGGATTTAATGTTCTACTTAAAAGTACAAACCGTTAGAGCATTTAAACCTTTTGGAATCTTGTTCTTATAATCTCATTTATTTCTTTTTCTTTTTAAATATAAATTTATTTATTTTAATTGGAGGTTAATTACTTTACTATATTGTATCAGTTAAATGCTCTAATGGAACTTTGAAAGTCATCTGGAAACAAACAAACACAAAGGAACACATTAAGCTATTAAACTATGACTGGTTATGTTTTGAGAATTGTTGGATTTTTGTTGAAATAGCAAAAACACTTGAAGGAACGGGTCCTAATAAACTTTCTCAGTAGGTGTAGTATAAACTGATGACAGTAGGGGCATTGAGATGGGAAAGGAGCAGATAAATGGCAGATGCTTTCAGTTAGAAAATAACCGTGACATAGTTTATCCACTTAAAAGGTACTCAAAACTGTATGAATGGTACTGTATATTTGACGTCAATATTTAATAATGAACATTTGTCATTTTTATCAGACTTTTTCATAGTAAATCTATTACAAATAAAATTGAAAAAAAGAAAAAAAAAGTACAAACCAAGTAAGACTGGAGTCTGGCTTGAGGTCTCTTAGTTCTGGAATTCTGTCCCAGTGATTCTCAACCAGTGATTTTGACACTGGAGATACTTGGCAATAGCTGAAGGGATGCTACTAATCTCCTATAAACCACTGAACAGCACCCAATACAAATAATTTCCCTGCCCAAGGCAGCGTAAGAATGTGAGAAATCCGAGGACGGGATAAAGATGGCGGAGGAATAGGATGGGAAGACCACTTTCTCCCTCACAAATTCCTCAAAAGAACATTTCAACGCCGAGCAAACTCCACAAAACAACTTCTGTAGGCTGGCAGAGGTCATCAGGCAACCAGAAAAGCAGACCATTGTCTTCAAAAACAGGTAGGAAAAAATATAAAAGACGAAAAAGGAGACAAAGGAGGTGGGGAGGGAGCTCCGTCCCGGGAAGGGAAGCCCATCCCGGGAAGGGAACTTTAAGAAGAGAGGTTTCCAAACACCAGGAAACACTCTCCCTGCCGAGTCTGTGGCGAGTCTTGGAAACACAGAGGGCAACATAACAGGAAGGAAAAATAAAGAAATAATTAAAACCAAGAGATTACAAGCCCAACAGTAACTCCCCCAGCGGAAAAGCAGCACAGACGCCTGCATCCGCCATTGGGAAGAGGGGGCAGGGCAGGGACGTGCGGGAGACGCGGGCTGCAGTGCTTTGTAAGAATCGGGCAGGAACGCCCCACGCGCAACCAGAACGATCTAACTTGTGCTAGCAAACCAGACTGTGGGATAGCTACCGCATGAAAAGCTCGAACATAAGACACCACCAGGACCGAGCACAGAACAAAGGACGGAAGGAAAAAGCCGGCTGCAGACCATCCCCCGCCGGGGACAGGCAGCCAGAGCCGTAAGGACTGGAAAGGGGCAGTTGCAGCCCCGGAGAGACTTTACTTACCTAACTGCAAGCAGGCCTCTTTGCTAAGACTTCTGGGGGTGCTGGACACTCACAATCTGCCTCACGGGGGACACCAGCGGTCCACCCAGAAAGCTGAGCAGCAGCGGCAGAAAAGGTGACACGCCACGGCGATCGCGATCGCCAAACTCCTGAGCTACTCGGACCTGGGAAGGGCACGAAACGCAGTCCCAGCCGAATCTGTGCCTCTGAGGGCGGCCTGAGCGCTGAACCTGAGCGGCTTAGACCAGGGAAGTGCACGCAGCCTAGGGCCGGCCCCAGACGGTTCCCGGCTGAGCATCGTAGAGCCGGAGCGGTTTGTGCACCGCCAGAAGGGACAGGTCAGGCGGGGCTGAGACACTGTGCACACGACAGTGCTATTTGTTTGCAGCATCCCCCCTCCCCACAGCGCGACTGAACTAGTGAGCCTAAAAAACCAGCAAACAGAAGAAGTTAAACAGAGGGAACCACCTTGGAAGTGATCCCACACGGCCCAAAACATCAGAGAAGGGCCAGATATATTTTTAATAATTTTAAAATCATTCCTTTTTTTTTTCTTCTTTTTTTTCTAACTTTTTTTTAATTGTTAAGTCTTCTATTTCTCCTCTAATTTTTATTTCTATAACCTACTATTATAGGTTATAGAAAAAAGTCTTTTTTTTTTTTTTTTTTAAGTCAAACACCATATATAGCCTTTGGATGGTTGTTGGTGGTTTTTTGTTTTTTTTTTTTTTTTTGTTTTTGTTTGTTTGTTTGTTTGTTTTTTAAATAATTCTTGTTTTTTTTTTCTTTCTTCCTTTTTCCTTCTGCTTCTTTTCTTTAAAATTGTATTTTTTAAAATCCAACCTCTACTCCAGATTTTTAATCTTTGCTCTTAGGTTTCTGTTGTCAATTTTGTACATTTAAAAACCCAAACTTCACTACCCAATTTTACCTGAGAGCGAGATTACTGGCTTGACCACTCTCTCCTCCTTTGGACTCTCCTTTTTCTCCACCAGGTGGCCTCTGTCTCTTTTCTCCCCCATCTCTTCTCTATCCAACTCTGTGAATCTCTGTGTGTTCCAGACGGTGGAGAACACCTAAGGAACTGGTTACTGGCAGGATTTGTCTCTCTCCTTCTCATTCCTCTCTCTTATCCTCCTGGTCACCTCTGTCTACTTCCTCCCTCTCCTCTTCCCCATATAACTCCGTAAATACCTCTGAGCGGTCCAGACTATAGAGCACACATAAGGAAGTGACTACTGGCTAGCTTGTTCTCTCCTCTTTTGATCTCACCGCATCTAATTCCAGTCACCTCTAACTACCCCCTCCCTCTTCTCTTCTCCTTGTAACTCAGTGAACCTCTCTGAGTGTCCCTCAATGTGGAGAAACTTTTCATCTTTAACCTAGATGTTTCATCATCGGTGCTGTATAGATGGAGAAGTCTAGAGGCTACTGTAAAAATAAAACTGAAAACCAGAAGCAGGAGGCTTAAATCCAAAGTCCAAAAACATTAGAGAACTCTTGAATTCAGGGAACATTAAGCAATAGGAGCTCATCAAATGCCTTCATACCTACACTGAAACCAAGCTCCACCCAAGGGCCAACAAGTTCCAAAACAAGACATACCACTCAAATTCTCCAGCAACACAGGAACACTCCCCTGAGCTTCAATATACAGGCAGCTCAAAATTATTCCAAAACCCTTGATGTCTCATAACCCATTACTGGTCACTCCACTGCACTCCAGAGAGAAGAAACCCAGCTCCACCCACCAGAACTCCAACACAAGCCTCCCTAACCAGGAAACCTTGACAAGCCACTGATAGAACCCCACCCACAGTGAGGAAGCTCCATAATAAAGAGAACTCCACAAACTACCAGAATATAAAAAGGCCACCCAAATGCAGCAATATAACCAAGATGAAGAGACAGAGGAATACTCAGCAGGTAAAAGAACAGGAGAGTTGCCCACCAAACCAAACAAAAGAGGAAGAAGTAGGGAATCTACCTGAGAAGGAATTCCAAATATTGATAGTGAAAATGATCCAAAATCTTGAAATCAAAATAGAATCACAGATAAATAGTCTAGAGACAAGGATTGAGAAGATGCAAGAAAGGTTTAACAAGGACCTAGAAGAAATAAAAAAGAGTCAAAATATAATGAATAACGCAATAAATGAGATCAGAAACACTCTGGAGGCAACAAATAGTAGAATAATGGAGGCAGAAGATAGGATTAGTGAAATAGAAGATAGAATGGTAGAAATAAATGAATCAGAGAGGAAACAAGAAAAACGAATTAAAAGAAACGAGGACAACCTCAGAGACCTCCAGGACAATATGAAACGCTCCAACATTTGAATTATAGGAGTCCCAGAAGAAGAAGACAGAAAGAAAGATCATGAGAAAATCCTTGAGGAGATAATAGTTGAAAATTTCCCTAAAATGGGGAAGGAAATAATCACCCAAGTCCAAGAAACACAGAGAGTTCCAAATAGGATAAACCCAAGGTGAAACACCCCAAGACACATATTAATCAAATTAACAAAGATCAAACACAAAGAACAAATATTAAAAGCAGCAAGGGAAAAACAACAAATAACACACAAGGGGATTCCCATAAGGATAACAGCTGATCTTTCAATAGAAACTCTTCAGGCCAGGAGGGAATGGCAAGACATACTTAAAGTGATGAAAGACAATAACCTACGTCCCAGATTACTGTACCCAGCAAGGATCTCATTCAAATACGGAGGAGAAATCAAAAGCTTTACAGACAAGCAAAAGCTGAGAGAATTCAGCACCACCAAACCAGCTCTCCAACAAATTCTAAAGGATATTCTCTAGACAGGAAACATGAAAAGGGTGTATAAACCCAAACCCAAAACAATAAAGTAAATGATAACAGGATTATACTTATCAATAATTACCTTAAACGTAAATGGGTTGAATGCCCCAACCAAAAGGCAAAGACTGGCCGAATGGATACAAAAACAAGACCCCTCTTTATGCTGCTTACAAGAGACCCACCTCAAAACAAGAGAAACATACAGACTGAAAGTGAAGGGCTGGAAAAAGATATACCACACAAATAGAGACCAAAAGAAAGCAGGAGTGGCAATACTCATATCTGATAAAATAGACTTTAAAACAAAGGCTGTGAAAAGAGACAAAGAAGGCCACTACATAATGATCATAGGATCAATCCAGAAAGAAGATATAACAATCATAAATATATATGCACCCAATATAGGAGCACCGCAATATGTAAGACAAATGCTAACAAGTAGAAAGGGGAAATTAACAATAATACAATAATAGTGGGAGACTTTAATACCCCACTCACACCTATGGACAGATCAACTAAACAGAAAATTAACAAAGAAATGCAAACTTTAAATGACACATTAGATCAATTAGACCTAATTGATATCTATAGGACATTTCACCCCAAAACAATGAATTTCACCTTTTTTTCAAGTGCTCATGGAACCTTCTCCAGGATAGATCACATCCTGGGCCATAAATCTAAACTTGAAAAATTCAAAAAAATTGAAATCATTCCAAGCATCTTTTCTGACCATAATGCATTAAGATTAGATCTCAATTACAGGAGAAAAACTACTAGAAATTCCAACATATGGAGGTTGAACAACACACTTCTGAATAACCAACAAATCACAGAAGAAATCAAAAAAGAAATCAAAATATGCATAGAAATGAATGAAAATGAAAACACAACAACCCAAAACCTGTGGGACACTATAAAAGCAGTGCTAAGAGGAAAGTTCATAGCAATACAAGCATACCTCAAGAAACAAGAAAAAAGTCAAATAAATAACCTAACTCTACAACTAAAGCAACTAGAAAAGGAAGAATTGGAGAACCCCAGAGTTAGTAGAAGGAAAGAAATCTTAAAAATTAGGGCAGAAATAAATGCAAAAGAAACAAAAGAGACCATAGCAAAAATCAACAAAGCCAAAAGCTGGTTCTTTGAAAGGATAAATAAAATTGACAAACCACTAGCCAGACTCATCAAGAAGCAAAGAGAGAAAAATCAAATCAATAAAATTAGAAATGAAAATGGAGAGATCACAACAGACAACACAGAAATACAAAGGATCATAAGAGACTACTATCAGCAGTTGTATGCCAATAAAATGGACAACGTGGAAGAAATGGACAAATTCTTAGAAAAGTACAATTTTCCAAAACTGAACCAGGAAGAAATAGAAAATCTTAACAGACCCATCACAAGCACGGAAATTGAAACTGTAATCAGAAATCTTCCAGCAAACAAAAGCCCAGGTCCAGATGGCTTCACAGCTGAATTCTACCAAAAATTTCAAGAAGAGCTAACACCTATCCTACTCAAACTCTTCCAGAAAATTGCAGAGGAAGGTAAACTTCCAAACTCATTCTATGAGGCCACCATCACCCTAATACCAAAACCTGACAAAGATGTCACAAAAAAAGAAAACTACAGGCCAATATCACTGATGAACATAGATGCAAAAATCCTCAACAAAATTCTAGCAATCAGAATCCAACAACACATTAAAAAGATCATACACCATGACCAAGTGGGCTTTATCCCAGGGATGCAAGGATTCTTCAATATCCGCAAATCAATCAATGTAATTCACCACATTAACAAATTGAAAAATAAAAACCATATGATTATCTCAATGGATGCAGAGAAGGCCTTTGACAAAATTCAACATCCATTTATGATAAAAACTCTCCAGAAAGCAGTAATAGAACGAACATACCTCAACATAATAAAAGCTATATATGACAAACCCACTGCAAACATTATCCTCAATGGTGGAAAAATTGAAAGGATTTCCCCTAAAGTCAGGAACAAGACAAGGGTGTCCACTTTCACCGCTACTATTCAACATAGTTCTGGAAGTTTTGGCCACAGCAATCAGAGCAGAAAAAGAAATAAAAGGAATCCAAATTGGAAAAGAAGAAGTAAAACTCTCACTGTTTGCAGATGACATGATCCTCTACATGGAAAACCCTAAAGACTCCACCAGAAAATTACTAGAGCTCATCAATGAATATAGTAAAGTTGCAGGATATAAAATCAACACACAGAAATCCCTTGCATTCCTATACACCAATAATGAGAAAGTAGAAAAAGAAATTAAGGAAACAATTCCATTCACCATTGCAACGAAAAGAATAAAATACTTAGGAATATATCTACCCAAAGAAACTAAAGACCTATATATAGAAAACTATGAAACACTGATGAAAGAAATCAAAGAGGACACTAATAGATGGAGAAATATACCATGTTCATGGATTGGAAGAATCAATATAGTGAAAATGAGTATACTACCCAAAGCAATTTACAAATTCAATGCAATCCCTATCAAGCTACCAGCCATATTTTTCACAGAACTAGAACAAATAATTTCAAGATTTGTATGGAAATACAAAAAACCTCGAATAGCCAAAGCAATCTTGAGAAAGAAGAATGGAACTGGAGGAATCAACTTGCCTGACTTCAGGCTCTACTACAAAGCCACAGTCATCAAAACAGTATGGTACTGGCACAAAGACAGACATATAGATCAATGGAACAAAATAGAAAGCCCAGAGATAAATCCACACACATATGGACACCTTATCTTTGACAAAGGAGGCAAGAATATACAATGGAGTAAAGACAATCTCTTTAACAAGTGGTGCTGGGAAAACTGGTCAACCACTTGTAAAAGAATGAAACTAGATCACTTTCTAACACCACACACAAAAATAAACTCAAAATGGATTAAAGATCTAAATGTAAGACCAGAAACTATAAAACTCCTAGAGGAGAACATAGGCAAAACACTCTCAGACATAAATCACAGCAGGATCCTCTATGATCCACCTCCCAGAATTCTGGAAATAAAAGCAAAAATAAACAAATGGGATCTAATTAAAATTAAAAGCTTCTGCACAACAAAGGAAAATATCAGCAAGGTGAAAAGACAGCCTTCTGAATGGGAGAAAATAATAGCAAATGAAACAACTGACAAACAACTAATCTCAAAAATATACAAGCAACTTATGCAGCTCAATTCCAGAAAAATAAATGACCCAATCAAAAAATGGGCCAAAGAACTAAATAGACATTTCTCCAAAGAAGACATACGGATGGCTAACAAACACATGAAAAGATGCTCAACATCACTCATTATCAGAGAAATGCAAATCAAAACCACAATGAGGTACCACTTCACACCAGTCAGAATGTCTGCGATCCAAAAATCTGCAAGCAATAAATGCTGGAGAGGGTGTGGAGAAAAGGGAACCCTCCTACACTGTTGGTGGGAATGCAAACTAGTACAGCCACTATGGAGAACAGTGTGGAGATTGCTTAAAAAATTGCAAATAGAACTCCCTTATGACCCAGCAATCCCACTGCTGGGCATACACACCGAGGAAACCAGAATTGAAAGAGACACATGTACCCCAATGTTCATCGGAGCACTGTTTATAATAGCCAGGACATGGAAACAACCTAGATGTCCATCAGCAGATGAATGGATAAGAAAGCTGTGGTACATATACACAATGGAGTATTACTCAGCCGTTAAAAAGAATTCATTTGAATCAGTTCTGATGAGATGGCTGAAACTGGAGCCAATTTTACAGAGTGAAGTAAGCCAGAAAGAAAAACACCAGTACAGTATACTAACACATATATATGGAATTTAGAAAGATGGCAATGACGACCCTGTATGCAAGACAGGAAAGGAGACGCAGCTGTGTATAACGGACTTTTGGACTCAGAGGGAGAGGGAGAGGTTGGGATGATATGGGAGAATGGCATTCTATCATGTATACTATCATGTAAGAATTGAATCGCTAGTCTATGTCTGACGCAGGATAGAGCATGCTTGGGGCTGGTGCATGGGGATGACCCACAGAGATGCTATGGGGAGGGAGGTGGGAGGGGGGGTTCATGTTTGGGAACACATGTAAGAATTAAAGATTTTAAAATTAAAAAATAAAAATTTAAAAAAAAGAATTAAAGATTTTAAAATTAAAAAAATAAATAAATAAACAACAAAAAAAGTTAAACAAAAACAAAAAAAAAACACAAAATAATTTCTCTTTTATCTACATTAATTTCTACCTCTTGCTCCCTATTGTTTATTGTTTTTCTTATCCAGTTTCTTGTACTTAGTATTTAACTTAGTTTTGTCTTATATTAAGAATAAAATCATTTAAAGATAAAAAAAAAAATGTGAGAAATCCTATTCCAGACAAGAATATCTATAAATTCACTGTTCATACAATTTGTTCATACAAATCACCAAGGTCTGTGGTTCAAATGCAGATTCGGATTCCTCAGGTCTCTAGTAGTCCAGGGACTGTGTTTCTGATCCTTTGAGCCAGAATATCATATTCCAGTTCAAATTCTTTACACTCTGAAAAGAAGGGAACTTCTTTAACACTACCACTGGTGGTACTTTGATACTGGCCACTCCAAATAATTTTTTCAGAACCCTGTGTATGTCTTCATACCTTAGTCTATAGATCAAGGGCCTCAGGATAGGGGTGATCACAGTGTACATCACCGAGGTGATTGCACTTGACTCTAAGCAGAAAGGCATGAGTAGCCACAGAGCTGAGGTACACTCAAAGCCCATCCTGTGAAACAAGGATACAAGTGAGAGGTGAGATGCACAGGTGGAAAGCACTTGGTACTTCCCCCAAGCTGATGGTATTCCAGATTGGGAGGAAACTATCTTAGAGGAAAGGATCTCAGGGAAGACATTTGTTGTTCAGTCACTCAGTTGTATCTGACTCTTTGTGACCCCATGGACTGCAGCACGCCAGGTTTCCCTATCCCTCACCATATCCTGGAGCTTGCTCAAATTCATGTCCATTGAGTCGGTGATGCCATCCAACCATCTCATCCTCTGTTGTCCCCTTCTCCTCCTGCCTTCAATCTTTCCCAGCATCAGGGTCTTTTTTAACAAGTCAGCTCTTCACATCAGGTGGCCAAAATATTGGAGCTCGAACTTCAGCATCAGTACTTCCTGTGAATATTCAGGATTGGTTTCCTTTAGGATTGACTCGTTTGATCTCCTTGAAATCCAAGGGATTCTCAAGTGTCTTCTCCAACACCACAGTTCAGAAGTATCAGTTCTTCGGTGCACAGACTTCTTGATGTTCCAACTCTCACATCCATACATGACTACTGGAAAAACCACAGCTTTGACTAGATGGACTTTCTTCAGCAAAGTCTCTGCTTTTTAGTACACTGTCGAGGTTTGTCAATACTTTTCTTTCAAAGAGAAAGTGTCTTTTAATTTCGTGACTGCTGTCACCATCTGCAGTGACTTTGGAGCCTAAGAAAATAAAGTCTCTCACTGTTTCTTGTTTCCCCATCTCTTTCCTTTAAAGTGATGGGACCAGATGCCATGATCTTAGTTTTTTTTAATGTTCTGTTTTAAGAATGCTTTTTCACTTTCCTCTTTCACTTGCATCAAGAGGCTCTTTAGTTCCTCTTCACTTTCTGCCATAAGGGTGGTGTCATCTGCATATCTGAGGTTATTGCTATTTCTCCTGGCAATCTTGATTCCAGCTTGTGCTTCATCCAACCCAGCATTTCTCATGATGTACTCTGCATATAAGTTAAATAAGCAGAGTGACAATATACAGCTTTGACATACTCCTTTCCCAATTTGGAACCAGTCCATTACCAACCTGGAATATAACAGTTTCAAATTACATCATCATGTCATTAAGAAAGGTGTCATAATTGACTAGTTGGACCTCTTATTTGCTTTTACAGGAAAAGTACAGAATTCCAAGAAGGTACAGAAGGACAGTTGCAACACTGTTAATCTTTGTAACAAAGAAGGTAGGGCACTTAGGAACCAAACACCAGAACCAGCAATCCACAAAGTGTGTGGGGCAGGGGGGTGTTCATGGCGACAGGATAGTGCAGAGTTTGACAGATGGCCATGAAATGGTCATAGGTCTTTGTGGTCAGTACAATGCTGCTCAAATCTACAAAGAGTAGGTAAAAGTATATTCAAAGGTTATGGCTTTGCCTTCTCTGGGATGGTGGTGAATGTGAAACATATCTTAAAGGAACAGATTGGCAAAGAAGAATTACATGAGTGTGTGGAGGTGGGAGTCAGAGATGGTGACCAGGATAATTAGCAGGTTTCTAAGCACAGTGATCTGGTACACGGAGAGAAAATGTGAAAATATAAGGTGCTGCAGTTCTGGTTTCTCTGATAATTGTAGAAGAAGAAAATTTGAAATTCGTGTATCATTTCCTGGTCTCATGTGGCCCTCATCAACTTGTTAATTTTTTTCTCTTTGATAATAGCCATTCTTACTGTGGAAGGTGTACCTCATTGTGATTTTGGTTTTGGCTCACTTTTTTTTTGAATACTTTAATATTCTCTCTTTTTAATAACTTTTATTGAAATGTAATTGATTTACAATGTCATATTAGTTTCAGGTGTACAGCAAAATTACATATATATATATGTATATTCTTTTTTAGATCTTTTTTCCAGTATAGATTATTACAAGATATTGAGTTTTTTCCCTGTATTTAATTCCCTAGGTCCCTGTTGATTGCCTATTTTATATAGATATTAGTATATAAAAACAGCATTCTTTCACTGACTTAAAAAAATTATTTATTTGTTTGTTTGTTTGTTTTGTTTCTTGCTGCACCGAGACTTCTTGCTTTGCAAGGGCTTTCACTGGTTGTGGAGGTTGGGGCGCTACTCTTTGTTGTGGTACGAGGACTTCCCACTGTGGTGACTTGTCTTGCTGCAGAGCTCAGGCTCTAGAGTACAAGTCAGAAGTTGTGGTGCCCGGGCTTAGCGACTTTGTGGCGTGTGGAGTCTTTCCAGACCAGGAATCATCCACAGTTTCTATTCCCGCCTTGGCAGGCAGATTCTTGCTTGCTGCACCACCAGGGAAGTCTTTTCGTTCATTGACTTTTGACAGTTTAAATACGTGTGTGTTGGAGAAGGTCTTTTGCATTGAAACATTTATGTGTCCTATTATACCTCTGTAGATGTGTGCATTCGGTTCCTTCCCCAGACTTGGAAAATTCTCAGCTATTATTTCCATACATAATCTCTCTATTCCTTTCTCCCTCTCTTCTGCTTTTGAGACACCCAGTATCCTTCTTACCTGTTCTAGTAGAGTCAAAAGTTTCTCAGAGAATGTCTTCATTAAAAAAAAAAAAAATCTTAGTTCTGTCCTCACATCTACCTGCATCATTCTACCTTTGAACTCACTATCTCTCTACAGCATGTGGTCTCCACTTCCAGTGCTTTGCAATTCATCCTTCATCTCATTTACTGAGTTCTTCAGCACCAGATTTTCTGTTTACTTATGTTCAAGACCTTTCATTATTTTAGAAACTGTTCCTTAAGTTCATTATTTTTATTCCTCAGCTAACTGAAGTGTCTTTGGGAGTTTTCTTCTAGCTTGTTGAGCTTCTTCATGACACTATCTTGAATTCTCCACTTGCTTGATCACAATCTTACACGATGTTAAATTAGTTCATGGAAAACTGTTGTTTTCTTTTTGTGATTACATGTTACTGTGGTTGTTCATGGTGCTCAGTGTGTTGCTCCTCTGCCTATGCATTTGAAGGAGCAAACAGTGTTCTTAGGTAGGTAAAGCCTTATATACTTTGATTCTAACAAATTAACAGATTGCTAACAGAGGTCCTTCTCTGTTTTTCGATTAACTGACTTTGTGGCACAAGTTTTTGGTTTCTTTCTCATGAGCTGCTCCTGCCATATTTGAGGAACTACATTTTTGCATTTCATGGCCTCTTCCAGAGGCATTGTCATTGTCCTTGCCATCAATGTTTGTGCCTCCAGCATCACTGGTGACCTGGTGTTGTCAGCGTCCCTGACATGGCTGGCATCTTTGCTGGGGAGAGGTCCTAGAGTGTAGGTGCTCTTGCCACATGCACGGTGACCTTGCGTGAGGGCCCCCCACTGATGCCTGGTTCCCGGGGGCTGCCGGTGCTGCTGCATCCAGGAGGCCGGGGTTACGCGCACCACCTCCAGTGGGACTCCCAGGTGCTCTGGGGCTGCAGCCTCAGCTGCCTCGGCCATGGGCTGGGGTCAGCATCACCGCCTCTGCTGTTCCCCTGGCTCCACCTCCTCCATGTGAAAAATCTGCTCCCCTTCAGATGTACAGCTGTGTGTATCTCTGGTGTCCCGATGTGTTGGATAGAAAAAATAAAAACAACCAACTTTATTTATGCATGATGTTATCTACAAGTTGTAGATTGAGGGGAGAAAAAAAGAGAGTGTCTTCTGCCACCATAATACTGACGTCACCAATGATAGACTTTTCCCCACACGCTATAAGATTAAAACTGGGGCTTCCCAGGTGCTGCTGCTGCTGCTTCTAAGTCGATTCAGTTGTGTCCGACTCCGTGCGACACCATAGACGGCAGCCCACCAGGCTCCCATGTCCCTGGGATTCTCCAGGCAAGAACACTGGAGTGGGTTGCCATTTCTTTCTCCACTGCATGAAAGTGAAAATTGAAAGTGAAGTTGCTCAGTCGTGTCTGACTCTTAGTGACCCCATGGACGGCAGCCTACAAGGCTCCTCATTCATGGGATTTTCCAGGCCATAGTACTGGACTGGGGTGCCATTGCGTTCTGCTTTCCCAAGTGGCTCAGGAGGCTTTGCGGTTAAGAATCCACCTGCCAGTGCAGGAGATGCAGGTGATGAAGGTTTGATCCCAGGGTCAAGAAAATCCCCAGAAGGGTAAATGGCAACCCACTCCAGTATTCTTGCCTGGAGAATCCCATGGACAGAGGAGCCTTGTGAGCTACACTCCATGGGGTCACAAAGATCAGACACCACTGAGGACACATGCATAAGCATATGATTAAAATACACAAATAAATGGTGTAGACTATAATATATTAGTGAACAAAGAATTGCTACATGGCTCCATACAACCTCATGGATGAGCTTTAGAATTCCAGCATATAGAATTACTGAGAAACATAAACTCATGAGAAATTCAGCAGTGATCAGAACAACTCCTAAATATTAAATCTCACTTGATAATAAAGACATCACATTAGAGGAGTTACTGTTAGGATGACTGGTTATGCAACAACAAGTAAATGAATAAAATAAAAAATGGTATAGGACTGAGATCAACTCCAATAATGTCAATCTATGCATTTACTCTGATCTTTAAAGATAGCATTCACTATTCTGTTTTTTAATTGTATTACAGATAATGATATTAAAATGTTTATTCCATTGCAGTTTCCTTCCAGGTAAGCAGGATATTGACAAACATGTTTGCACAAACTGTGACCTGAACCACATGACTGGATAGGTGGTCAAGCTCTCTAGTGAGTCATCTTTGATCATGAGGTATATACACCAGTGTTCTTGCCTGGAGAATCCCAGGGACGGGGAGCCCGGCAGGCTGCCATCTATGGGGTCGCACAGAGTCGGACATGACTGAAGCAAATTAGCAGCAGCATACATAAAGAAAAATTTGACCTTTGAGTAATGCAGAGTTTGGAAGCAATGGCACTTGGTGCAATTGAAAATCTGCCTGTAACATTGCAATCAACCCTCCTTATCCATAGCTCCACACCCTCTGATTCAGTCAATCCTTTTATAAAATTATATAAATTGCCCTGGATTTCATTTGTACACTTTTTCATATGAGTAATATATCTCATAAAATGTTTTTTTCCCTGAAAGCAAGGCAGAAATTACTCGGGATGACATTTGTCATTTAAGAAAGTATTATTCCTCATGTCACTCCACAAAAAATAGGAATGTCCAAATATCTCATATCTAAAGTTTGGAAAATTTTCAAGTAGAAAAAAATCACTACTAAAACAAACAAACAAAAAACACCTAAATGATAGTATGAAAAGAAATTTTAATAAAGTGAGTAATTGAGATTGTAAAGAAAAGTTGAATTTTTATAAAAATGGATATCCAAGGAAATAAGTAGAAGGGGCAAATATTATCCCACACTGAGGAAAGTGTCACAATTTCTGATTCTCAGGCTTGAGCAATGCAGTCAAGGGCACTTCATCTGCCCCAGGACAATTGGCCTTTCTATAGCTATTATTCCATAGACTCTCTTCACAGCCCTCTTTATGTCTTTGTTCCTCAGACTATAGATGAAGGGGTTCAGCATCGGTGTAACCACAGTGTACATCACGGAGGCTGTTGCACTTGAATGTGAGCTGTGGGTAGCAGCAGAGCTAAGGTACACTCCCAGGCTCGTACAATAAAATAAGAAGACAACTGAGAGATGAGATGCACAAGTAGAAAATGCTTTAAGCTTTCCCCGAGTTGACGAAATTCTTCGTATGGCAGAGACTATCTTAGAGTAAGAGTAAAGGATACCAGCAAACGGCCCACCAGCTAGTAGCACTGATGCCACATACATCACCATGTCATTAAGAAAGGTTTTAGAACAGGCAAGTTGGACCATCTGACTGAGTTCACAAAAAAAGTGGGGAATTTCCACCTCTGTACAGAAGGTCAGCTGCAAAACCATCAAACTTTGTAACAAGGAATACATAGCACTCATTATCCAGGACGCCAATACCAGCAGTCCACAGAGCCGAGGGTTCATGATAACTGTGTAGTGCAGAGGGTTGCAGATGGCCACAAAGCGGTCGTAGGCCATCACTGTCAGGAGGAAGTCATCTAATCCTGCAAAGAATATGTAAAAATACACCTGGATGATGCAGCCTTCATAGGTTATTACTTTGCTCTGGTTCTCAATATTCTGCAGCATCTTTGGGATGGTGGTGGAGGTGAAGCAGATGTCTACAAAGGACAAGTTAGAGAGGAAGAAGTACATGGGGATGTGAAGGTGGGAGTCAGAGATGGTGGCCAGAATGATGAGCAGGTTTCCAAACACACCGATCAGGTACATGGAGAAGAAAAGTCCAAAGATGAGGGGCTGCAATTCTGGATCCTCTGAGAATCCCAGAAGAAAAAATTCAGAAAATTGTGTATTGTTACCTGGTTCCATGTGGTGGAGGTGACTACCAGGAAAAATGAAAATAACATGAATAATTTTCACACAAATTGGCATAACTCATGTAGTGCAATTTCTATTTTTCTCTCAATAAATTAATTTTAATATCTTGTGTTTAGAAAAGTTCTATTTCATCTCTACCTTGGCATTTTTGGCCATTCTCAGCATATTCTCAAAGGAATCACGCATTCTACAGTTGTAATGAGAAATGTAACTTCCCTGGTGGTTCAGAGGGTAAAGCGTCTGCCTACGATGTGGGAGACTGGGGTTCAACCCCTGGGTCAGGGAGATCTCCTGGAGAAGGGAATGGCAACCCACTCCAGTACTTTTGCTGCCCCACAAGTCACCCCACCAAAAATAAAAATAAAAAAGCGGTGGCTGTGTGGGCACAGGAGGGCCGAGAGGAGCTACTCCACATTCAAGGTCAGGAGGGGTGGCGGTGAGGAGATACCCCTTGTCCAAGGTGTGGAGCAGCATCTGCCCTTGCTGCAGCCGCCATGAAGAGATACTCCAAGTCCAAGTTAAGAGAAACCCAACGAAGAAGGTAGGTGTTGCAAGAGGGCATCAGGGGGCAGACACACTGAAACCATAATCACAGAAAACTAGTCAATCTAATCACATGGACCACAGCCTTGTCTAACTCAATGAAACTAAGCCATACAATGTGGGGCTACCCAAGATAGGTGGGTCATGATAGAGAGGTCTGACAAAATGTGGTCCACTGAAGAAGGGAATGGCAAACCACTGAAATATTCTTGCCTCGAGAACCCCATGAACAGTATGAAAAGGCAAAATGATAGGATACTGAAAGAGGAACTCCCCAGGTCAGTAGGTATCCAATATGCTGCTGGAGATCAGTGGAGAAATAACTCCAGAAAGAATGAAGGGATGGAGCCAAAGCAAAAACAATACCCAGCTGTGGATGTGACTGGTGATAGAAGCAAGGTCCGATGCTGTAAGGAGCAATATTGCATAGGAACCTGGAATGTTAGGTCCATGAATCAAGGCAAATTAGAAGTGGTCAAACAGGAGATGGCAAGAGTGAACGTTAACATTCTAGGAATCAGCGAACTCAAATGGAGTAAAATGGGTGAGTTTAACTCAGATAAACATTATATCTACTACCGTGGGCAGGAATCCCAGAGAAGTAATAGAGTAGCCATCATGGTCAACAAAAGAGTCTGAAATGCAGGACTTGGATGCAATCTCAAAAACGACAGAATGATCTCTTTTCATTTCCAGGGCAAATCATTCACTATCACAGTACTTCAAGTCTATGCCCCAACCAGGAACGCTGAAGAAGCTGAAGTTGAACAGTTCTATGAAGACCTACAAGACCTTTTAGAACTAATATCCTCAAAAGATGTCCTTTTCATTATAGGGAATGCAAAAGTTCGAAGTCAAGAAACACCTGGAGTAACAGGAAAATTTGGCCTTGGAGTACAGAATGAAGCAGGGCAAAGGCTAATAGAGTTTTGCCAACAGAATACACTGGTCATAGCAACCACCCTCTTCCAAGAACACAAGAGAAGACTCTACACATGGACATCACCAGATAGTCAATACCAAAATCAGATTGATTATATTCTTTGCAGCCAAAGATGGAGAAGTTCTATACAGTCAGCAAAAACAAGACTGGGAGCTGAATGTGGCTCAGATCATGAACTCCTTATTGCCAAATCCAGACTTAAATTGAAGAAAGTAGGGAAAACCACTAGACCATACAGGTATGACCTAAATCAAATCCCTTATGATTATACAGTGGAAGTGAGAAATAGATCTGATAGATACGGACTAGATCTGATAGATAGAGTGCCTGAAGAACTATGGATGAAGGCTCATGACATTTTAGAGGAGACAGGGATCAGGACCATCTCCATGGAAAAGAAATGCAAAAAAGCAAAAGGGCTCTATGAGTAGGCCTTACAAAGAACTCTGAAAAGAAAAGAGGTGAAACGCAAAGGAGAAAAGGAAAGATCTGAATGCAGTTCCAAAGAATAGCAAGGAGAGATAAGAAAGCCTTCCTCGGCGATCAATGCAAAGAAACAGAGGAAAAGAACAGAATGGGAAAGACTAGAGATCTCTTCAAAAAAAATAGAGATACCAAGGGAACATTTCATGCAAAGATGGACTCAATAAAGGACAGAAATGGTATGGACCTAATAGAAGCAGAAGATATTAAGAAGAGGCGGCAAGAATAGAACAGAAGAACTCTACAAAAAAGATCTTCATGACCTAGATAATCATGATGGTATGATCATTCACCTAGAGCCAGATATTCTGGAATGTGATGTCAAGTGGGCCTTAGAAAGCATCACTATGAACAAAGCTAGTGGAGGTGATGGAATTCCAGTTGAGCTATTTCAAATCCTGAAAGATGGTGCTGTGAAAGTGCTGCACTCAATATGCCAGCAAATTTTGGAAAACTCAGCAGTGACCACAGGACTAGAAAAGGTTAGTGTTCTTTGCAATCCCAAAGAAAGGCAATGCCAAAGAATGCTTAAACTACTGGACACTGCACTCATTTCACATGCCAGTAAAGTAATGCTCAAAATTCTCCAAGCCAGGCTTAGCAATATGTGAACCATGAACTTCCAGATGTTCAAGCTGGTTTTAGACAGGCAGAGGAACCAGAGATCAAATTGCCAACCTCTGCTCAGTTCAGTTCAGTTCAGTCACTCTGTTGTGTCCGACTCTTTGCGACCCCATGAACTGCAGCATTCTAGGCCTCCCCCTCCATCACCAACTTCCAGAGTTCACTTAAACTCACGTCAATCGAGTGATGATGCCATCCAGCCATCTCAATCTGCTGAATCATCGAAAAAGATAGTTCCAGAAAAATATCTATTTCTGCTTTATAGACTATGCCAAAGCCTTTGACTGTGTGGATCACAATAAATTGTGGAAAATTCTGAAAGAGATGGGAATACCAGACCACCTGACCTGCCTCTTGAGAAACCTATATGCAGGTCAGGAAGCATCAGTTAGAACTAGACATGGAACAACAGACTGGTTCCAAATAGGAAAAGGAGTACGTCAAGGCTGTATATTGTCACCCTGCTTATTTACCTTCTATGCAGAGTACATCATGAGAAACGCTGGACTGGAAGAAACTTAAGCGGCAATCAAGATTGCTGGGAGAAATATCAATAACCTCAGATATGCAGATGACACCACCCTTATGGCAGAAAGTGAAGAGGAACTAAAAAGCCTCTAGATGAAAGTGAAAGTGCAGAGTGAAAAGGTTGGCTTAAAGTTGAACATTCAGAAAACAAAGATCAAGGCATCTGGTCCCATCACTTCATGGGAAATAGACGGGAAAACAGTGGAAACAGTGTCAGACTTTATTTTTTTGGGCTCAGAATCACTGCAGATGGTGATTGCAGCCATGAAATTAAAGGATGCTTACTCCTCGGAAGAAAAGTTATGACCAACCTAGACAGCATATTCAAAAGCAGAGATATTACTTTGCCAAGAAAGGTCTATCTAGTCAAGGCTATGGTTTTTCCTGTGGTCATGTATGGATGTGAGAGTTGGACTGTGAAGAAAGCTGAGCACCGAAGAATTGATACTTTTGAACTGTGGTGTTGGAGAAGACTCTTGAGAGTCCCTTGGACTGCAAGGAGATCCAACCAGTCCATTCTAAAGGAGATCAGTCTTAGGTGTTCATTAGAAGGACTGATGCTAAAGCTGAAACTCCAGTACTTTGGCCACCTCATGCGAAGAGTTGACTCACTGGAAAAGACTCTGATGCTGGGAGGGATTGGGGGCAGGAGGAGAAGGGGACGACAGAGAATGAGATGGCTGGATGACATCACTGACTCAATGGACATGAGTTTGAGTGAACTCCGGGAGTTGGTGATGGACATAGAGGCCTGGCGTGCTGCATTTCATGGGTCGCAAAGAGTCAGACAAGACTGAGCAACTGAACAGAATCAGAAATATTTTCATACATTTGAAAAATATATATTAAGTGTCAACCATGTTCAAAACACATATTGTTTAGTCGTTAAGCTGGATCTGGCACTTTTGAGACCCCTGAACTCTATGTAGCTTGCCAGGCTCCTCTGTTCATGGGATTTCCCAGGCAACAATACTGGAATGGGTTGCCATTTCCTTCTCCAGGTGATCTTCTCAACCCAGGGATTGAACCCCCCTCTCCTGCATTGCCAGATAGGTTCTCTACCACTGAGCCACCTGGCAAGTCCCTCCAAACAAATACAGGTAACATATATATGGTGCTGAAAAACAGAAGTTTTCACAATCCAGTGATGTTGAAAGATGATGTGCAAATATACTATAATATGTCAATTAATAAGAGTTGCTATGAAGAAAACAAAACTAGATATGAAAGAGAGTAGTAGGAGGTACGGAGAAGGCAATGGCACCCCACTCCAGTACTCTTGCCTGGAAAATCCCATGGATGGAGGAGCCTGGAAGGCTGCAGTCCATGGGCTCACTGAGGGTCGGACATGACTGAGGGACTTCACTTTCACTTTTCACTTTCATACATTAGAGAAGGAAATGGCAACCCACTCCAGTGTTCTTGCCTGGAGATTTCCAGGGACGGGAGAGCCTGGTGGGCTCCCATCTATGGGGTTGCACAGAGTTGGACACAACTGAAGTGACTTAGCAGCAGCAGCAGTAAGAGGTATTTTCATGTATTGAGTGTTCAGGTAAGGTCAGCAATCAAGGTGATAATTGAACAGACAACTTAAGAAAGGAAGAGAAGGATCTAGTATGATATCAAGAGAAATATGTGCCTGGTGAGGGGCCACTACAAAGGACCTAAGGAAAATGCTTGTTCCTTGCACTTTATGAATTTAGTTGCAAAAACACCCTGTGAATTAAAACGTCTCCCATCCTTAGTACCTTCTGCTGACTGAGGTCTGGGCTCTGTGATAAGGCACCTTAATAGATGTGTCCAAGTGCCTCTGCTTTAAGAACTGCTCTCAAGGCACAAGCACACACTCATGGACATACACACACATGGTCACACCATGTTCTCCTGGGCTATGTTCCTACTACACATTTCTCACCCAGAACCACCCTGCTCACACCATATGCCATTATAACTCAAGCTGATCACATCAGATCATCTTTCTCCTACAGAATGTATAAATGGTACCCAGAAATTCCAGTTCATAGCCTGCCCAGGGACCAATAAAATTGGGGTTCGTTTTTATGATCACTTTCAGCCTTATATTTGAAGAAATATAAAAAGTATGTGTGTGTGTGAAAGAGAGGCAGGGGAGACAGAGAAGAGAGGGAAATGAAACAGACATTCGAGGGTAAAAGATTTAATAAGCTCTAATGGTCCAGTATTTTGGCCACCTCATGTGAAGAGTTGACTCATTGGAAAAGACTCTGATGCTGGGAGGGATTGGGGGCAGGAGGAGAAGGGGACGACAGAGGATGAGATGGCTGGATGGCATCACCGACTCGATGGACGTGAGTTTGAGTGAACTCTGGCAGTTGGTGATGGACAGGGAGGCCTGGCGTGCTGCGATTCATGGGGTGGCAAAGAGTTGCACACGACTGAGCGACTTAACTGAACTGTACGGAATGGTCCCTGAGACTATGTGATGAATTAAAGCTTCTTTTGTTTCACATTCCAATCCCAGTTATCTATATTTGACGCCCAGGAAAAATAATTTTCAAAAAGGAAAATACACGTTTTCTTTGACTGAAACAGTTATACTTTTATCATGAAAGAAACCTGAAATATTTGACTACCCCAAAAGAAAAATGGGCAAAGTAAATAAACCAACAAAAATGAATATCCAAAGGAAAACAATAAAAGCTAAATGTATTTTATATAAAGCAATAGAAGACATTTTCCTCAAATCTTTTCCATTTCTTTGACCAAATTTTTACTGTTCTAGAGGGAATGAGGCAAGCTCTTTCCCATTTCCTTATGCAGCATCATGTATTTGTTATTCTTGGAGTTTAAGCACTATCATATATTTAAAATAAATCTGATGAGCATACCCCAATGCTATTCTGGTCTTTGTTCAACATGCAAAAGGCTTTCCAAACTATGCTTTGTAAATTATGCAGACACTATGTCAATCCATCCTTTTGTCCTGAATAAATTTTTTCATACGATTCATGCCTGAAGATGTTATATTATAATAGATGTTCATTGTACTATTACTTCACCATGACAAAGCAAAATCCTAATCATCAGAGACTTCAACTGCTATGGTCACTATTGTACTTTCAGAAAGATATGTGAATATATGTGCACTTATATAGAAACAGGGGCTTTCCAGGTGGCGCTAGTGGTAAAGACCCTGCCTGCCAATTCAGGAGGCAAGAGAGACAGGTTCAATTCCTGGGTCAGGAAGGTCCCCTGGAGGAGGGAATGCAAGCCAATCCAGTATTCTTGCCTGGAGAACCCCAAGGACAGAGGAGCCTGGGGCTACAGTGCATACGGTCACAAAGATATACAATGGAAGCCGCTTAGCACGCACACAGGCAAACAGAAATGGGTTAAAATATATGTGGAGGGGCGGTCCTAAGCTGGCGGAGGAATAGGATGGGAAGACCACTTTCTCCCTCACAAATTCCTCAAAAGAACATTTCAACGCTGAGCAAACTCCACAAAACAACTTCTGTATGCTGGCAGAGGACATCAGGCAACCAGAAAAGCAGAACATTGTCTTCGAAAACAGGTAGGAAAAAATATAAAAGATGAAAAGAGACAAAGGAGGTAGGGAGGGAACTCCATCCTGGGAAGGGAAGCCTGTCCCAGGAAGGGAATTTTAAAAAGAGAGGTTTCCAAACACCAGGAAACACTCTCCCTGCTGAGTCTGTGGCGAGCCTTGGAAACACAGAGGGCAACATAACAGGAAGGAAAAATAAATAAATAATTAAAACCAACAGATTACAAGCCCAACAGTAACTCCCCCAGCGGAAAAGCAGCAGAGACGCCTGCATCCGCCACTAGCAAGTGGGGGCAGGGCAGGGAAGCGCGGGAGGCATGGGCTGCCGTGCTTTGTAAGAATCGGGCAGGAACACCCGGCGTGTAACCAGAACGATCTAACTTGGGCCAGCAAACCAGACTGTGGGATAGCTACCACGCGAAAAGCTCGAACATAAGACACCACCAGGACCGAGCACAGAACAAAGGACAGAACGGAAATAGCCGGCTGCCGACCATCCCCCGCCGGGGACAGGCAGCCAGAGCCGTAAGAGCTGGAAAGGGGCAATTGCAGCCCCGGAGAGATTCTACCTACCAAACTGCAAGCAGGCTTCTTTGCTAAGACTTCTGGGGGTGCTGGACAGTCACCATCTGCCTCACAAGGGGTGCCAGTGGTACACCCAGACAACTGAGCAGCAGAGACAGAAAAGGCGACAAGTTGCAGCGACCGCGCTCGCCAAACTCCTGAGCTACTCGGACCTGGGAAGGGCACAAAATGCAGTCCCAGCTGAATCTGAGCCTCTGAGGGCTACCTGAGCACCGAACCTGAGCAGCTTAGACCGGGGAGGTGCACACAGCCTAGGGCCGGCCTCAGACGGTTCCCAGCTGAGCATCGTAGAACCAGAGCAGTTTGTGTGCCACGAGAAGGGACAGGTCCAGCCGGGCTGAGACACTGTGTGCACACGACACTGCTATTTGTTTGCAGCATCCCCCCCTCCCCACAGCGTGACTGAACTAGTGAGCCTAGAAAACCAGCAAACAGAAGAAGTTAAACAGAGGGAACCGCCTTGGAAGTGACCCCACACTGCCCACAACATCAGAGAAGGGCCAGATACATCTTTACTATTTTTACAATCGTTCCTTTTTTTTTTTCCCCCTCTTTTTTTTCTTTTTTGCCTAACATTTTTTTAAATTGTTAAGTCTTCTATTTCTCCTCTAATTTTTATTTATATAACCTACTATTACTTTTCAAAAAAAAAAGACTCTATTTTTTTTAAGGCAAACACCATATATAGTCTTTATGTGGTTGTGGTTGGAGTTTTTAAACAATTATTGTGGCTTTTTTTTTTTCTTTTTTCCTTCTGCTTCTTTTCTTTAATATTGTATTTTTGAAAATCCAACCTCTACTCTAGATTTTTAATCTTTGCTTTTTGGTTTTTGTGGTCAATTTTGTACATTTAAAAACCCAAACTTCACTACCCAATTTTACCTGAGAGCGAGTTTACTGGCTTGACCACTCTCTCCTCCTTTGGACTCTCCTTTTTCTCCACCAGGTGGCCTCTGTCTCTTTCTTCCCCCATCTCTTCTCTATCCAACTCTGTGAATCTCTGTGTGTTCCAGACGGTGGAGAACACCTAAGGAACTGGTTACTGGCAGGATTTGTCTCTCTCCTTTTCATTCCTCTCTCTTATGCTCCTGGCCACCTCTATCTACTTCCTCCCTCTCTTCTTCCCTGTATAACTCCGTAAATTCCTCTGAGCCATCCAGACTATGGAGCACACATAAGGAAGTGACTACTGGCTAGCTTGCTCTCTCCTCTTTTGATCTCACTGCATCTCATTCCAGTCACCTCTAACTACCCCCTCCCTCTTCTCTTCTCCATGTAACTCAGTGAACCTCTCTGGGTGTCCCTTAATGCGGAGAAACTTTTCATCTTTAACCTAGATGTTTTATCATCGGTGCTGTATAGACGGAGAAATCTAGAGGCTACTGCAAAAATAAAACTGAAAACCAGAAGCAGGAGGCTTAAGTTCAAAGCCTGAGAACATCAGAGAACTCCTGAATCCAGGGAACATTAATCGATAGGAGCTCATCAAATGCCTCCATACCTACACTGAAACCAAGCTCCACCCAAGGGCCAACAAGTTCCAGAGCAAGACATACCATGCAAATTCTCCAGCAACTCAGGAACACACTCCTGAGCTTCAATATACAGGCAGCTCAAAGCTACTCCAAAACCTTTGACGTCTCATAACCCATTACTGGTCACTCCACTGCACTCCAGAGAGAAGAAACCCAGCTCCACCCACCAGAACTCCAACACAAGCCTCCCTAACCAGGAAACCTTGACAAGCCACTGATACAACCCCACCCACAGTGAGGAAGCTCCATAATAAAGAGAACTCCACAAATTACCAGAATATTAAAAGGCCACCCAAACGCAGCAATATAACCAAGATGAAGAGATAGAGGAATACTCAGCAGGTAAAGGAACAGGAGAAATGCCCGCCAAACCAAACAAAAGAGAAAGAGATAGGGAATCTACCTGAGAAAGAATTCTGAATATTGATAGTGAAAATGATCCAAAATCCTGAAATCAAAATGGAATCACAGATAAATAGCCTTAGAGACAAGGATTGAGAAGATGCAAGAAAGGTTTAACAAGGATCTAGAAGAAATAAAAAAGAGTCAATATATAATGAATAATGCAATAAATGAGATCAGAAACACTCTGGAGGCAACAAATAGTAGAATAACGGAGGCAGAAGATAGGATTAGTGAAATAGAAGATAGAATGGTAGAAATAAATAAATCAGAGAGGAAAAAAGAAAAATGAATTAAAAGAAATGAGGACAGTCTCAGAGACCTTCAGGACAACATGAAATGCTCCAACATTCGAATTATAGGAATCCCAGAAGAAGAAGACAAAAAGAAAGACAATGAGAAAATCCTTGAGGAGATAATAGTTGAAAACTTCCCTAAAATGGGGAAGGAAATAATCACCCAAGTCCAAGAAACACAGAGAGTTCCAAATAGGATTAACCCAAGGCGAAACACCCCAAGACACATATTAATCAAATTAACAAAGATGAAACACAAAGAACCAATATTAAAAGCAGCAAGGGAAAAACAACAAATAACACACAAGGGGATTCTCATAAGGGTAACAGCTGATCTTTCAATAGAAACTCTTCAGGCCAGAAGGGAATGGCAAGATATACTTAAAGTCATGAAAGAAAATAACATACAGCCCAGATTACTGTACCCAGCAAGGATCTCATTCAAATATGAAGGAGAAATCAAAAGCTTTACAGACAAGCAAAAGCTGAGAGAATTCAGCACCACCAAACCAGCTCTCCAACAAATTCTAAAAGATATTCTCTAGACAGGAAACACAAAAAGGGTGTATAAACCCGAACCCAAAGCAATAAAGTAAATGGTAACGAGATCATACTTATCAATAATTACCTTAAATGTAAATGGGTTGAATGCCCCAACCAAAAGACAAAGATTGGCAAATGGATACAAAAACAAGACCCCTCTATATGCTGCTTACAAGAGACCCACCTCGAAACAAGGGATGCATACAAACTGAAAGTGAAGGGCTGGAAAAGGATATTCCATGCAAATAGAGACCAAAAGAAAGCAGGAGTGGCAATACTCATATCCGATAAAATAGACTTTAAAACAAAGCCTGTGAAAAGAGATAAAGAAGGCCACTACATAATGATCAAAGGATCAATCCAAGAAGAAGATATAACAATTATAAATATATATGCACCCAACATAGGAGCACCGCAATATGTAAGACAAATGCTAACAAGTATGAAAGGGGAAATAACAATAACACAATAATAGCGGGAGACTTTAATACCCCACTCACACCTATGGACGGATCAACTAAACAGAAAATTAACAAAGAAATGCAAACTTTTTTTTTTTAATTTTTTTAATTTTTTATTTTTTTACTTTATTTTATTTTACAATACTGTATTGGTTTTGCCATACATTGACATGAATCCACCACGGGTGTACATGCCTTCCCAAACATGAACCCCCCCTCCCACCTCCCTCCCCATAACATCTCTCTGGGTCATCACTGTGCACCAGCACCAAGCATGCTGTATCCTGCGTTGGACATAGACTGGCGGTTTGATTCTTACATGATAGTATATATGTTACAATGCCATTCTCCCAAATCATCCCACCCTCTCCCTCTCCCTCTGAGGTCAAAAGTCCGTTATACACATCTGTGTCTTTTTTGCTGTCTTTCATACAGGGTCGTCATTGCCATCTTTCTAAATTCCATATATATGTGTTAGTATACTGCATTGGTGTTTTTCTTTCTGGCTTACTTCACTCTGTATAATCGGCTCTAGTTTCATCCATCTCATCAGAACTGATTCAAATGTATTCTTTTTAACGGCTGAGTAATACTCCATTGTGTATATGTACCACAGCTTTCTTATCCATTCATCTGCTGATGGACATCTAGGTTGTTTCCATGTCCTGGCTATTATAAACAGTGCTGCGATGAACATTGGGGTACACGTGTCTCTTTCAATTCTGGTTTCCTCGGTGTGTATGCCCAGCAGTGGGATTGTTGGGTCATAAGGTAGTTCTATTTGCAATTTTTTAAGGAATCTCCACACTGTTCTCCATAGTGGCTGTACTAGTTTGCATTCCCACCAACAGTGTAGGAGGGTTCCCTTTTCTCCACACCCTCTCCAGCATTTATTGTTGCAGAATTTTGGATTGCAGACATTCTGACTGGTGTGAAGTGGTACCTCATTGTGGTTTTGATTTGGAAATGCAAACTTTAAATGATACATTAGACCAGTTAGACCTAATTGATATCTATAGGACTTTTCACCCCAAAACAATGAATTTCACCTTTTTCTCAAGTGCTCATGGAAACTTCTCCAGGATAGATCACATCCTGGGCCATAAATCTAACCTTGATAAATTTAAAAAAATTGAAATCATTCCAAGCATCTTTTCTGACCATAATGCATTAAGATTAGATCTCAATTACAGAAGAAAAACTATTAAAAATCCCAACATATGGAGGTTGAACAACACAGTTCTGAATAACCAATAAATCTCAGAAGAAATAAAAAAAGAAATCAAAATATGCATAGAAATGAATGAAAATGAAAACACAAAAACCCAAAACCTGTGGGACACTATAAAAGCAGTGCTAAGACGAAAGTTCATAGCACTACAGGCATACCTCAAGAAACAAGAAAAAAGTCAAATAAATAACCTAACTCTACACCTAAAGCAACTAGAAAAGGAAGAATTGGAGGACCCCAGAGTTAGTAGAAGGAAAGAAATCTTAAAAATTAGGGCAGAAATAAATGCAAAAGAAACAAAAGAGACCATAACAAAAATCAACAAAGCCAAAAGCGGGTTTTTTGAAAGGATAAATAAAATTGACAAACCATTAGCCAAACTCATCAAAAAACAAAGGGAGAAAATCAAATCAATAAAATTAGAAATGAAATGGAGAGATCACAACAGACAACACAGAAATACAAAGGATCATAAGAGACTATCAGCAATTATATGCCAATAAAATGGACAACGTGGAAGAAATGGACAAATTCTTAGAAAAGTACAACTTTCCAAAACTGAACCAGGAAGAAATAGAAAATCTTAACAGACCCATCACAGGCATGGAAATCGAAACTGTAATCAGAAATTTTCCAGCAAACAAAAGCCCAGGTCCAGACGGCTTCACAGCTGAATTCTACCAAAAATTTTGAGAAGAGCTAACACCTATCCTACTGAAACTCTTCCAGAAAATTGCAGAGGAAGGTAAACTTCCAAACTCATTCTATGAGGCCACCATCACCCTAATACCAAAACCTGACAAAGATGCCACACAAAAAAAGAAAACTACAGGCCAATATCACTGATGAACATAGAAGCAAAAATCCTCAATAAAATTCTAGCGATCAGAATCCAACAACACATTAAAAAGATCATACACCATGACCAATTGGCTTTATCCCAGAGACGCAAGGATTCTTCAATATCCGCAAATCAATCGATGTAATTCATGACATTAACAAATTGAAAAATAAAAGCCATATGATTATCTCAATAGATGCAGAGAAGGCCTTTGACAAAATTCAACATCCATTTATGATAAAAACTCACCAGAAAGCAGGAATAGAAGGAACGTACCTCAACATAATAAAAGCTATATATGACAAACACTCAGCAAACATTATCCTCAATGGTGAAAAATTGAAAGGATTTCCCCTAAAGTCAGGAACAAGACAAGGGTGCCTACTTTCACCACTACTATTCAACATAGTTCTGGAAGTTTTGGCCACAGCAATCAGAGCAGAAAAAGAAGTGAAAGGAATCCAAATTGGAAAAGAAGTAAAACTCTCACTGTTTGCAGATGACATGATCCCCTACATAGAAAACCATAAAGACTCCACCAGAAAATTACTAGAGCTCATCAATGAATATAGTAAAGTTGCAGGATATAAAATCAACACACAGAAATCCCTTGCATTCCTATGCACTAATAATGAGAAAGTAGAAAAAGAAATTAAGGAAACAATTCCATTCACCATTGCAACGAAAAGAATAAAAATACTTAGGAATATATCTACCTAAAGAAACTAAAGACCTATATATAGAAAACTATGAAACACTGATGAAAGAAATCAAAGAGGACACTAATAGATGGAGAAATGTACCATGTTCATGGATTGGAAGAATCAATATATTGAAAAAGAGTATACTACCCAAAGCAATTTACAAATTCAATGCAATCCCTATCAAGCTATCAGCGATACTTTTCACAAAACTAGAACAACTAATTTCAAGATTTGTATGGAAATACAAAAAACCTCGAATAGCCAAAGCAATCTTGAGAAAGAAGAATGGAACTGGAGGAATCAACTTGCCTGACTTCAGGCTCTACTACAAAACCACAGTCATCAAGACAGTATGGTGCTGGCACAAAGACAGAAATATAGATCAATGGAACAAAATAGAAAGCCCAGAGATAAATCCACACACATATGGACACCTTATCTTTGACAAAGGAGGCAAGAATATACAATGGAGTAAAGACAATCTCTTTAACAAGTGGTGCTGGGAAAACTGGTCAACCACTTGTAAAAGAATGAAACTAGATCACTTTCTAACACCGCACACGAAAATAAACTCAAAATGGATTAAAGATCTAAATGTAAGACCAGAAACTATAAAACTCCTAGAGGAGAACATAGGCAAAACACTTTCTGACATAAATCACAGCAGGATCCTCTATGATCCACCTCCCAGAATTCTGGAAATAAAAGCAAAAATAAACAAATGGGATCTAATTAAAATTAAAAGCTTCTGCACAACAAAGAAAAATATAAGCAAGGTGAAAAGACAGCCTTCGGAATGGGAGAAAATAATAGCAAATGAAACAACTGACAAACAACTAATCTCAAAAATATACAAGCAACTTATGCAACTCAATTCCAGAAAAATAAGCGACCCAATCAAAAAATGGGCCAAAGAACTAAATAGACATTTCTCCAAAGAAGACATACGGATGGCTAACAAACACATGAAAAGATGCTCAACATCATTCATCATTAGAGAAATGCAAATCAATACCACAATGAGGTACCACTTCACACCAGTCAGAATGGCTGCAATCCAAAAATCTGCAAGCAATAAATGCTGGAGAGGGTGTGGAGAAAAGGGAACCCTCCTACACTGTTGGTGGGAATGCAAACTAGTACAACCACTATGGAAAACAGTGTGGAGATTCCTTAAAAAATTGCAAACAGACCTGGCATATGACCCAGCAATCCCACTGCTGGGCATACACATCAAGGAAACCAGAACTGAAAGAGACACACGTACCCCAATATTCATTGCAGCACTGTTTATAATAGCCAGGACATGGAAACAACCTAGATGTCCATCAGCAGATGAATAGATAAGAAAGCAGTGGTACATATACACAATGGAGTATTACTCAGCCATTAAAAAGAATACATTTGAATCAGTTCTGATGAGATGGATGAAACTAGAGCCGATTATACAGAGTGAAGTAAGCCAGAAAGAAAAACACCAATACAGTATACTAACACATATATATGGAATTTAGAAAGATAGCAATGATGACCCTGTATGCAAGACAGCAAAGAACACAGATGTGTATAGGGGACTTTTGGACTCAGAGGGAGAGGGAGAGGGTGGGATGATTTGGGAGAATGACATTGAAACATGTATACTATCATGTAAGAATCGAATCTCCAGTCTATGTCTGATGCAGGATGCAGCATGCTTGGGGCTGGTCCAAGGGGATGACCCAGAGGGATGTTGTGGGGAGGGAGATGGGAGGGGGGTTCATGTTTGGGAAGGCATGTACACCCGTGGTGGATTCATGACAATGTATGGCAAAACCAATACAGTATTGCAAAGTAAAATAAAGTAAAAATAAAAATTTAAAAAAAATAAATAAATTCAACATTCAGAAAACTAAAAAATAAATAAATAAATATATGTGAATTTACAAAATAAAGGGAATTGCAGGAAAATTAATTGAATAAATTATTTCCAAAGCAATTGTATTTTTAAAAAATTGAATAGACTTTCACACACTAAATTAAACAATATTAAAAAAGTAATGATTTACTGATATCGAGTTGGACTAATGATTAAATTGGAAAATGTGTAAACATGAATATAATATCCATAACATATAACAGATTTTGTTAAATACTTATAAGATTGTACTTCAATTTGGTATGATTAGACTATAGAATAAATCAGAGGGATTATCTATCCAATATAAAACCAGTCCTTTTCGGTGAATACCTAGAAAACTACATACTAAAATCCACAAGTGTGCTGAACTGCCTTCAAGCAAGATATCCAGCATAAGATGACGTATTTAACTAAGTAAAATAAAAAAGCTTTTTTATGGCAAAACAGTCCCTAAAATGTCAACTGAGAAACAACAATTCTTAAAAATCATTTCAAAAGCTGGTCGTGGTAGAATAAGGGGTTTATATTATGTGGGCATATAGTAATAAAATCAACATATCAAAATGACCATTCAAAGTATTAATTTTTTATCAGTCTCAATAACAGTTAAGGAAAGAACACTTTTTCACAACCATCCATCTGGGGAAATAGTTGCAGAGTTGTCACACAGTTTACAGTGGTACTTTGAAACAGGGAGCAAAGGTGCACTATCTGTATTTGCAGACAGAAATTTAAGATGTTATACTGTTGGGAGAACCATGCTAACAATGGCACAGATATTAAAAGTACAGAAGTTCTCTACCTGGAGCCTTCTCAATCTCAATAATGTTGACATTCTCAGACAGGTTGTTCTCTGTAGTGGGGTCTGCCCTGTGCCTTGCAGGATGCCTAGAGCATCCCTGACCTCCACCCACTGTTCCAAGAGTAACAGACAGATATTCCTACAAGCATTGTTCAGTGTTCCCAGGGAAACAGAGTTGCTCTAGAAACACAGTTTAAATTTAACAATCTCAAATATTTTTGTAGGAATGATATAATAACTTGAAGAGAAAGATTAGGAAAGACAGTCTGCAGTGTGAGTAGCACAGCCCCTTATGAAATACTAAACAGCTATTGAAATAATGAACCCATATTGCATTGAATATTAGTTGATTGGAAGAAAATCCCTGGGGCATAAAAATATTGACCAGTAAAGGAAAAGGTAAGAAAAAAAAAAAGACTGCACTGAATCAAGAGTCTCTGTGATGTGCATAGGATTCTATTCATACATTTGTAAAAAAGTGTATGAATAGGTGTTTGTACCGAATAGAGAAAGAAAAATTTAAAAGAAACCAAGCATATGTGGGACAATGTTACTGAGAATAAAGCTAGGTTAACTGGTAGTGATTTTAAAATAACTGAATGTACCAAGATTGAATGAATATCTATAACTAAGTTTCATAAAGACCTGAACAGTAATAATTTAATGATAACAACACTGGCCACTAATTCAATGTTAAATTGCCAAAGAATTGGAAATAAAGTAAGAGAAGATATTTTCAATGCAAGGAGGAAGCAGTATTCAAGTTCAATTATTTTTTTTAAATAAAGATAGATGGATTCAAAAATGTTCATGAAAGACAAAGGTGACATTTAATCAAATGGTTCAAATAATAATTTCTACATGATGTCCAAAGGTAATACAACTTTTATAAATACATTTAACCACAAAAGATTAAAAGGAAGTATAAGGAAGAGAGTAAAAGTTAGAAATATGTTAATAGGTGGTTGTGTGAGTGTGTGTGTGTATGTGTTAAGTTGCTACAGTCATGTCCAACTCTGAAGCCCTGCGGACCACAGCCCACCAAGCTCCTCTGCCCATGGGATTCTCCAGGCATGAATACTGGAGTGGGTTGCCATGCCCTCCTCCAGAGGATCTTCCAGACCAGGGATTCTGCTATTTCTCTTACGTCTCCTGCATTGGTAGGTGGGTTCTTTACCACTAGCATCACCTGGGAAGCCCATAATAAGTGATTAATTAGCACTAAAAAATATGCAGGAAAACAATCACTGGCATGTTTTTAAAGCAAGTATCGTCAAGTGAAGAATATTACAGTGACGGCTCAATTCTTTCCATAAAAAAATGTAAAAAGCAATGGAGAGAACACCTTATGACCGACTGACCACATAAATTTTATGAATTACCAAACATTCTCACAAATACATCTATATAATAACTAAATGACAAGCATTTCGTGGAAAGAAAATAAAGCTTCCAATTCATTTTGAATAATATGAGCAAAGACAGGAATAAAAACACTCCAACTGCAGCATACAAAGGGTTCTCACAGACAGTTTTTGATCAGCAGAGTAAATGTGTAACACAGAGATAAATATATATATGTGTGTGTGTCTTTGCGTGTGTTCAGTCATTTCCAACTATTTCTATATGAGAATGCATATAAAACTTTTCAGCAAAGGTCTTTCCCGATTGCCCAGTGGGTGAAGAATCTGCCTGCAATGCAGGAGACACAGGAAATGTGGATTTGATCCCTGTATGGGAATGATCCCCTGGAGGAGGAAATGGGAACCCACTCCAGTATTCTTGCCTGGAGAATCCCATGGACAGAGGAGATGGCAGGCTAGAGTCCATGGGGTTACAGAGTCAGACAAGACTAAGTGACTGAACATTACAACAAAGAGAAGGTACTATCTGTCTATAATTTTTTAAATTATTTTTTTAAATTTTACTTTATTTTACTTTACAATACTGTATTGGTTTTTCATATATCAACATGAATCCGCCACAGGTGTACACATGTTCCCGATCCTGAAACCCCCCTCCCAACTCCCTCCCTATACCATCTCTCTGGGTCATCCCAGTACACCAGCCGCAAGCATCCTGTATCCTGCATCGAACCTAGACTAGCGATTCATTTCTTACATGATATTATACATGTTTCAATGCCATTCTCCCAAATCATCCTACCCTTGCCTTCTCCTACAGAGACAGTACATTTATTTTTTTTAATTGAAGGATGATTACATTACAATATTCTATTGGTTTCTGCCTTACGTCAACATGAATCAGCCATCACATACATGTTTGCAGGGATATATTTTCATGAAACCCTTTGTTCAGATCTTACTCTTTAATATGGAAACAGTCAAATATGACCCATCTTTAAAAAAAAATCCTTACTTAACTGTACATCTGTCCACATCTAATAACTTATTTCTCCACTCTTGTTACTTCATATTGTCATTAGGCTTATGTTTAAATTTTATGGAAACACTTTATGCCTCCCATTCTCTCTTCTACTTGGACTTCCATTTTTATCATTTAATTGGCAACACTGAGCCTTACCTTACTGAGGTCAATCTTTGCTTCTCTTTTGCATGCCTGCTCAGTTGCTCAGTTGTGTCCGACTCTTTGTGAGCCTGTGGACTGTAGCCCACCAGACTCCTCTGTCCATGGGATTCTCCAGGCAAGAATCCTGAAGTGGGTTGCCATGCCCTCCTCCAGGGGATCTTCCTAACCCAGGGATCAAATCCATCTATCTTATGTCTCTTGCTTTGCCAAGCAGGCTCTTTACCACTAGCACCATCTGCGAAGCCCTTGCTCCTATTTTAGTCCTAAGTAAATGCATTTATTTATGAATTAGGGTTTCCTGAGTGTTGCTAGTGATAAAGAATCCACTCCCAATGCAGGAGATGCAAGGGTTTAATCTCTGGTTTGGGAAGATCCCCTGAAGGAGGAAATGACAACCCACTCCAGTATTCTTGCCTGAAAAAGTCCATGGACAGAGGAGCCTAGCAGGCTACAGTCCATGGGGTTGCAAAGAGTCAAACATGACTGAATGAGCCTGCACACACAATAATCCGGGTAGCAAACTACCACACTAATCTCTGGTATCTGAGTTAGGCTGGACTCAATCACAGGTTACCTCAGATAAATGTTCAAGGTTTGCATTGTATTTCTCTCCCACAGTGTCTACTGGGCTCTCAGACTCACCTAGATGGGAACTGAAAGAAAGGTCTTTGTGTGGAAGTTCAAATGCCTCCTGGAGGGTTGATAATAGAGACTGAAGCTCTGTGCCCACAAGACAGCTGGAGGGAGTAAAGGACTGGTTTCCCAGCCAGACTCAGGTTTTCAAAGGAAATATGTCCTGTAGCATCTAAGATTTCTCAGGCTGAGGGGACCACAGCAGAGAGATTTTATTGCTCACCTGTCTTCTCATTAGGCATCTTTCTGCTGTAACATCCATACTCTGTACCTGATTTCCCTGGGGGCCAGGGGTCTGGACAGAAAGGAAAATTTTCCAGTTCATTCTTTGTTCCTAAGAGACCAGTTTACAAGGCAGGAGAATTCTGTTTTTATTACTCCTTCTCGTTAATTGTCCTGTGTCCAGCGGTCTAAACCATCCCAGCATCTTATCCCAGTCTGAGCTATAGTTTCCTCAAAATCTAAGGTTAAGAATTCTCACTTAATTAAGTCCCTCAGATCTTTTAAGTTTTCACTAGTGGTGATCACATAATTCCTGATAGTTCTAAAAAATATTTTATGAGTGCAACAACTTTGTCCTTTCATATAAATCCTTAGGCATTACACTCCTTGTCTCCCTGACATTATTGCCAACTCAGTTAGGATTTTTATGCTTATATCAGAAGTTAAGAGCTGTCCTTTAGTACTTCATTATGTTTTTAATTATGAGACAAATATAGATATTTTATACACCATAATCTAACAGCACATTATATGGACTGTCTGCTTTAATTTTTATGGAAGTTCATGCTGTGATATAGTCTTATTGAATATTATGACTTCATTCTGCATTATAGAAATGAGAAACAGAGCGGTTTAATGTTTTGCTCCAAGGTATGACCATGAAAGGGATGGAGTCTGGATTGGGTATCTTGATTGTCAGAATGCTTTTAGCTCATAAATTCTATGGCAGTGATTTGCAATCAGAGATGACTTTGCAGCAGGTGATATTTTTCAGAGTCTAAAGGGATCCTACACATGTCATGCATAGGACAGTATCCAATACTTATAACTATACTGCCTCAAATACCATCAGTGAAAATATATAAAATTTATTCTAGTCCAGCATTTTTCAAAATTGACTGTTCTTAAATATTACCAAGAACTATAGTTGAAGTGAAAACTATGATTCAACAGGTCTCATTCAAGGTACCAGCAACTCTGTATTTCTAACAAGATCATACATGTTCTTAACACTGCATATCCTTGTCTAGGTAGCAAGAAATTTTTTCTGTTATTAAATTCTGCAAATTTAGATATTTCTATACACGTAGTGTCTCAGATAGTAAAGAATCAGCCTTCAATATGTGAGACCTGGGTTTGATCCCTCTCTTTTGAAGATCCTTGGAAGAGGGCATGGCAACCCACTCCAGTATACACTTGCCTGGAGAATAACCATGGACAGAGGAGCCTGAAAGACTACAGTCCATGGGGTCACAAAGAGTCAGACATGACTGAGCAACTAAGCACAACACCACACAAACACCATAACCAAACTTAGCACATTATAGGGACTGTCCACTTTAATTTTTCTACAAGTTCATTCTGTGATGTAGTCTTATGTACTTCCTTTTCCATTACAGACATGAGACACAGGGGGGGTTAATGTTCTGCTCTAAAGTATAAACCAAGAAAGTCTTGACTGGGAGTCTTCATTATTAGAACACTGTTAGCTCACAAGTTCTGTGGCAGTGATTCTCAATCAGAGATGACTTTGCAGCTGGTCATATTTTTCAGTGTCTAAAGGGATCTTACACATGTAACGCATAGGACAGTATCCAATACAAATGATTATACTGCCTCAAATACAATCAGTGAAAATGAATAAAACTTATTCTAGTCTAGCACTTTCCTAAGTTGACTATTGTTAAAAAGTACCAAGGACTATATTCAAATGCAGATTATGATTCAGCAGGTCTGATTCAAGGTACCAGGGACTCTGTATTTCTGACTGTGTCCTACATGTTCTTGACGCTGCAGGTCCTTCTCTGGGTAGCAAGAAAATGATTCTGTTAGATTCAGATATAAACAGTTTTAGATCTTCATCAAGAATCTTCCATGTATGTAATTTTGAACATCTCACTCACTTTGTAAGCAGTGGTAAATTCTGTTTGATTTTTTTTTTAGTGGGAGAAGTCAAGGGTGGGATGGTTTGAGAGAATAGCATTGGAATATGTACATTACCATAGGTGAAACAGATGACTGGTCTGTTTTACAGATCTTGCACTGACCAGTGCAAGATCAATTCATGAAGCATGGCAACAAAAGCTAGGGCTCTGGGACAACCCAGAGGCATAGAGCAGGGAGGGGGTTGGGAGGGGGGTTCAGGATGGGGAGGACACATGTATACTTATAGGCAATTCATGTTGATATATGGCAAAAAAAAAAAAAAAAATCAACTATACCATATGGTAATTATCCTCCAGTTAAAGTAATCTTTTTAAAAAGAACTTTTGAGTGACATCAAATGATATATATCTGAGAAAAGACACTTTAGTAGGCAGAATAAGATACTCAAAAGATAACCACACCGCATTCTCAAGACCTTTTGAATATCCTATCAAGGTAGCAGGGAAGACACTCGAGTGGGTAGCCTATCCGTTCTTCAGGGGATCTTCCCAACCCAAGAATTAACCAGGATCTCCTTCATTGCAGGCAGATTCTTTACCAGCTGAGACACCAGAGAAGCCTGAGATTATATTAGCAAATGGAATAAAGTGAATAATCATTGATCTTGATAATCAGATTAGCATGGATATTCAGCTTGGAATAATGTAATCACAGTGATCCTCTAAATGTGGAAGAGAAAGGAAGAATTAGAGTCAGATAGATTCTTTTTATTTTTTAATATAAATTTATTTATTTTAATTGAGGTTAATTACTTTACAATATTGTATTGGTTAGGCATTACATCAACGTGAATTCGCCATAGGTATACACGTAGATATTTTTAAATGCTCTGCACCTGGGTTTGAAGATGGAGGAAAGACCATGAACCAAAGAATGCTGGTGGCCACTAAAAATAAAACAGCAAAGGAAATGCATTGCCTTCTGGAGTGTTCAGGAGGATCTCAGTCCTGAAGACATCGTAATTTAACTCAGTGAGACTTCAGACTTTTGAAGAGTTTTAAGATACAGATATGTTTTAAGCCATTAGCATGGTAATTTGTTATAGAACTTTAAGACAGGTATTTGTTTTAAGCCACTAGTGTGGTAATTTGTTACAAGAGCATATATGCATGTTAAGTCGCTTCAGTGGTGTCTGACTCTTTGTGACCCCAAGTACTGTAGCACTCCAGGTTCCTCTGTCCATGATGATTCTCGAGGCAAGAATACTGGAGTAAGTTGCCATGCCCTTCTCCAAGGAGTCTTCCCAAACCAGGGATGGAACCTGTGTCTCTTGTGGGGGCAATAGGAATCTAATACAGATATGTGTCCAATCAGATATTGTTCTTGGAGCTGAGTTTAAACCTTTCGATTCAATCGGTGAGCTTCCCTTATCTAAAGGTATTTTGTGGTGAAATCCTACCTTAAACAGAAGAGACGATTGAGTCCTTTTTGAGGTATTCTGACTCATTAGCTGCTAGAGAGAATTTCTCATTGCCTGAAAGTAAATATGGTTCTAACTGTGAGCTCTTTGAGGATTTAAGATGAGAAACATAAATCATTATTAATATTACGGGCACACATTCTGCTTAAAAGCTTTCTGTCAAAATTTCTAAATTCTTTCTATTTTCTGTTATTTCAAGCATCTGTTCTTTTCACTTCCATCCCTCTAACTTCCTCTCAAGTTTATTTTCAACTTGGGATGGGATTACAAGTGAGACTGTAGGCATGTGCCTACAAGTGTGAGTGTATTTATTTCAGAGAAAGGTGTATACAGATGCAGGCACATATATACATACATATACATCTAACCTTGAACCTAGGTTGGAAAAACCAACGATGTTTCTAACAGAAAACATAGTTAAAATCTTTTTGCATAGTTAAAATCTTTTCTAAAAGAAAGGACTCAGCAAAGTGTTTCTATACATTTCATTCATTCTTCACAGCATCCATGTGAAGTCTGGATTTGTCATCTCAACTTTTCTTCTGAAGTAAATAAACCTGAGACTCAGGTCAATTACATTATTAACAATAACTTCTCCAAGAAATTAAAACTTGCACATTTTTGAACTATTAAAAAAATGAACCAGGTAGTATGTACAGCAATTTTTGAAATTCAGCAAATAGAATACTTTTTAAAAAATGTCAGTTTATTGTATGTAATTACTCTTTAAGGCATGAGAGTTTAAAACTTCTGGTTTTGTATGGTTCAGGGTTAAGGAAAATCCATGTGATTGAGTCACACATAAAACTGGCAGACATCTCTTTAAACAAGGAAGAAAGCAATGTGTTATATATGGATATAGGAATAGTGAAATTTTAAAAAGAAATTAACATTTGATACCATTTGATACTGAAATACCATTTCCGTTTTTTTTTCTTGTAAACTAAAGACTAACCTATGTATACAAAAAGAAGAAATTGGCATAAAATGGCTCAAAACAGAAGAGCACTAAATATTTTCTCTTGATGCTTCTTCCCATATCTAGAGTTACATTATTACAGTTATTGATCTCATATGGAACTGCATATCAGCATTTTGTCATAGGCTTAGTCACATATTTGGTAACATAAGAAATTATCTTCTGAAGCAAGATACATAGAAAATAATATAGCTAGCAGTTATTAGTAAGGTCACAAGCAAGAACTTAAGTCAAGAACTTTCCCATAGCCCTGGCTCTTTGATTTTCAGCTGTTGTTTATCGAGTTTTAATCTCCCGATTTAGGAGCAGACTAAAACTATTGCCATGTTTTAAAGACATCAAGATAGCAAATGTCTTACCATGAGGAGTTACTTTTTGTAGAAGCAGAATGAGCTCTGTCTACATGTAACATAATCTTAAATAATGTTTATTTACTTTACTAAAGTAACAAAAAGATTGAAAAAACATATATAAATCACTCAAAGACAAAGAAATTCATAATCGGTTATCAAAACTGCATTCTAAGAAAACTTTGTTCTCTAAACAGATAGACGACCAAATTCCAGTCTAGTACCAACTTACTATTAATAACAAAATTTATTTATCTCCTTAACCTTAGAAAGTCTTTTCCATAAATCTTGAAAAACTAGCAGTATTCTTCTAAAGGCATGAGAATAAAAACATAGAAAGCATGCTTGAAAACTGATTCTATTGCAACTGACAAACCTGGTCACAATACTTCAATATGATAACTAGAATTATAATTGACCATATTTTATCAGGCATATCATATCTATATGCATTTCACATAATTTTAGTATATCTATATTAGTAACATCAACCATACAGTATAACCTGAAAAGACTTATCACCCTTTCAACAGTACTTCTCATGTAATTTAACATGTCCAGTGAACCCAGGTAGCTTAATAGCTCTTTGAGATGTCTCAGGGGCCCTCTGAAGCATCCCAAAGTTAGCTAGAAGTCAAGTTATTTAGGAAGTTTTGTCGATAAATATCAAAAGGGGTTTATAACAGTCAGGTAGGATTATATGTCACTTTGAAATAATATTTATTTAGCCAAAGGTAACAAAAGATTTCAAAGGTAAATACAGAACAGATCAATTAAGAGGAAAAGAAACTCAAATCTATTATTAAAAGCAGTTCAATATCTGAAGAAAGTATATCCTCTTAACAGAGAAAAACGCTGAATTCAAGTTTTGCACCAGCTTACTTTAAACTCATCTAGGTAAACTTCATTAAATTTATTTTAAACTTAGTCAGTCCTAACAATGCATAAAACACACACCAGTGATATTTGTTTGCAGTGTTCCTCCCTCTGCACAGCACAATTGAATAAGTGAGCCTAAATAAATGGCCACCTTCATGCCCTTGTGTCAGGGTGGAAATTAGACACTGAAGAGACTTGCAAACAGAGGAAGCCAAAATAAACAAAGAAGAGGGAACTGCTTTGGAAGTGACAGGTGCAACAGATTAAAACTCTGTAGTTAGCACTGACTACATTGGAAGGGGCCTATAGATCTTGAGAAGAAGTATAAGCTGGAACAAGGAACTATCTGAAACTGAACTGACCCCACACTGCCCTCAACAGCTCCAGAGAAATTCCTAGATTTATTTTGCTATAATCATTTAAAAAAATTTTTTTGAGAATTTATCCATTATTTTATTACCATAGCACACAAGTATATGTAGAGCCATTTACCTTATGTACACAGACATTCTATAGAGCAATCACTGTAGTGAATATTTTATATTTTGTAAGATTTATTTAGTATCCTGCTTCATAGGTTCTAAAAGTATATTTTAATGCAACATTTTTTATTCTACTAATTGACTAGGTTGGCTAAAATCTGACTTGGTTACTCATTCTCCAACTGTTAATTCTCTTTTTCAATTGCATGTATTTTTACTTTTAAATATAGTAGTAGTTCCTCAATATGAAATTCTAAGGTAATTTTATGTAAGTAAATTTTCTAAATACTTGAAGCATATGCACTTTAGTACCCATATTTTTTTTGCATGTTATCTATACTAAAAAAGTTTTAAAATGTTCTATGCCCTTTCATGCATTCTCCTTTTATAAATTAATTAAATAATTTTTTAACAGTATTGTATTGGTTTTGCCATACATTAACATGATCTGCCATGGGTGTACACGTGTTCCCCATCCTGAACCCCCCTCCAACCTCCCTCCCAATACCATCCCCTCTGGGTCATCCCAGTGCACCAGCCCCAGGCATCCTGTATCATGCATTGAACTTGGACAAGCAATTCATTTCATATACGATATTATACATGTTTCAATGCCATTCTCCCAAATCATCCCACCCTCTCCCTCTCCCAGAGTCCAAAAGACTGTTCTATATATCTGTGTCTCTTTTGCTGTCTCGTATACAGGGTTATCATTACCATCTTTCTAAATTCCATATATATGTGTTATTATACTGTATTGGTGTTTTTCTTTCTGGCTTACTTCACTCTGTATAATAGGCTCTACTTTCATCCACCTCATTAGAACTGATTCAAATGTATTCTTTTTAACAGCTGAGTAATACTCAATTGCGTATATGTACCACAGCTTTCTTATCAATTCATCTGCTGATGGACATCTAGATGGCTTCCATGTCCTGGCTATTATAAACAGTACTGTGATGAATATTGGGGTACATGTGTCTCTTTCAATTCTGGTTTCTGTGGTTTGTATACACAGCAGTAGGATTTCTGGGTCGTATGGCAGTTCTATTTCCAGTTTTTTAAGGAATCTCCACACTGTTCTCCATAGTGGCTGTACTAGTTTGTATTCCCACCAACAGTGTAAGAGGGTTCCCTTTTCTCCACACCATCTTCAGCATTTATTGCTTGTAGACTTTTGGATCGCAGCCATTCTGACTGGCGTGAAATGGTACCTCATTGTGGCTTTAATTTGCATTTCTCTGATAATGAGTGATGTTGAGCATCTTTTCATGTGTTTGTTAGCCATGTTTATGTCTTCTTTGGAGAAATGTCTTTTTAGTTCTTTGGCCCATTTTTTGATTGGGTCGTTTATTTTTCTGGAGTTGAGCTGCAGGAGTTCCTTGTATATTTTTGAGTTTAGTTCTTTGTCAGTTGCTTCATTTTCTATTATTTTCTCCCATTCTGAAGGCTGTATTTTCACCTTGCTTATACTTTCCTTTGTTGTGTGAAAGCTTTTAATTAGGTCCCATTTGTTTACTTTTGCTTTTATTTCCAGTATTCTGGGAGGTGGGTCATAGAGGATCCTGCTGTGATGTATGTCAGAGAGTGTTTTGCCTATGTCCTCCTCTAGGAGTTCTATAGTTTCTGGAGTTATGTTTAGATCTTAATCCATTTTGAGCTTATTTTCGTGTATGGAATTAGAAAGTGTTCTAGTTTCATTCTTTTACAAGTGGTTGACCAGTTTTCCCAGCATCTCTTGTTAAAGAGATTGTCTTTTCTTCATTGTATATTCTTGCCTCCTTTGTCAAAGATAAGGTGTCCATAGGTGTGTGGATTTATCTCTGGGATTTCTATTTTGTTCCATTGATCTATATTTCTGTCTTTGTGCCAGTACCATACTGTCTTGCTGACTGTGGCTTTGTAGTAGAGCTTGAAGTCAGGCAGGTTGATTGCTCCAGTTCCATTCTTCTTTCTCAAGATTGCTTTGGCTATTCTAGGTTTTTATATTTCCATACATATTGTGAAATTATTTGTTCTAGCTCTGTGAAAAAATACCGCTGGTAGCTTGATAGGGAGTGCATTGAATCTATAAATTGCTTTGGGTAGTATACTCATTTTCACTATATTGATTCTTCCAATCCATGAACATGGTATATTTCTCCATCTATTAGTGTCCTCTGATTTCTTTCACCAGCGTTTTATAGTTTTCTATATATAGGTCTTTAGTTTCTTTAGGTGGATCTATTTCTAAGTATTTCATTCGTTTCGTTGCAAAGGTGAATGGAATTGTTTCCTTAATTTCTCTTTCTATTTTCTTATTAGTGTATAGGAATGCAAGGGATTTCTGTGTGTTAGTTTTATATCCTGCAACTTTACTATATTCATTGATTAGCTCTAGTAGTTTTCTGGTGGAGTCTTTAGGGTTTTCTATATAGAGGAGCATGGCATCTGCAAGCAGTGAGAGTTTTACTTCTTCTTTTCCAGTTTGGATTCCTTTTATTTCTTTTTCTGCTCTGATTGCTGTGGCCAAACTTCCAAAACTATGTTGAATAGTAATGGTGAAAGTGGGCACCCTTGTCTTGCTCCTGACTCTAGGGGAAATGCTTTCAATTTTTCACCATTGAGGATAATGTTTGCAGTGGGTTTGTCATATATAGCTTTTATTATGTTGAGGTATGTTCCTTCTATTCCTGCTTTCTGGAGAGTTTTTAAACCTACTATTATCTTCTTAAAAACAGACCCTATTTTTAAAGCAAATTTCATATAGATATTTTTATAATTTTTGTGACTTTTTTATATTGAGTTTTGGAGAGTCTATCCTCTACTCTAGAATTTTAATCTTTGCTTTTTGGTATTTGTTATAAATTTTGTACCTTTAAGAATCCAATCTTCAGTACCCATTTTTACTTAGGAGTGTGATTATTTGCTTCACTGCGCTCTCCGCTTTTGACTTTCCTTTTTCTCTACCAGGTCACCTCTGTCTCCTCCCTCCCCCTTCTCTTCTCTACTTAATTCTGTGAATTTCTTTGGGTGTCCAGGGCTGTGGAGAACACTTAGGGAACTGATTATGGGTAGATTGGTCTCTCCCCTTTTGATTCCCCCTCTTCTCCTCCTGGTTACTTCTATCTCCCTCCTCCCTCTTCTCTTCTCAATGTAACTCTGTGAAACTCTCTGGGTATCCCTTACTGTGGAGACTCTTTTCACCATTAACCTAGATGTTTTATCATTGGTGCTGTATGGATGGAGAAGTCTTGAGGCTACTGTAAGAATAAGACTGAAAACCAGGGTCAGAAGGCTTGAATGCAAAACTTGAGAACCAGAAAACTCCTGACTTCAGGGGACATTAATTGACAAGAGCTCATCCAAAAGCCTCCATACCTACACTGAAACCAAGCTCCATGTAGGCGCTAACAAGTTTCAGAGCAAGACATACCAAGCTAATTATCCAACAATGTAGGAACATAAAATACAGGCGGGAAAAAGTCACACCAAATCCATAGACACCTCAAAACTCACTACTGGACACGTCACTGAACTCCAGGGTGAAGACATACAGTTCCACTCACCAGAACACTGACACAAGCTTCCCTAACCAGAAAACCTTGACAAGCCACGTGTCCAACCCCACCCACAGGGAGGAACCTCCACAATAAAGAGGAACCACAAACTTCCAGCATACAGAAAGGCCACCCCAAACACAGCAACCTAAGACAATATGAAAAGGCAGAGAAATATTCAGCAGATAAAGGAACATGATAAATGCCCACGAAACCAAACAAAAGAGGAGAAGATAGGGAGTCTACCAGAAACAGAATTCAGAATAATGATAATGGAAATGATCCAAAATCTTGAAAACAAAATGGAGTTACAGATAAATAATCTAGAGACAAGGACTGAGAAGATGCAAGAAAAGTTTAACAAGGACTGAGAAGAAATAAAAAAGAGTCAATCAATGATGAATAATGGAATAACTGAGATCAAAAGCACTCTGGAGGGAATCAACAGTAGAATAACTGAGGCAGAAGAGAGGATAAGTGAGGTGGAACATAGAATGGTGGAAATAGATAAAGCAGAGAGGAAAAAAGAAAACACGAATTAAAACAAATGAGGACAACCTCAGAGACCTCTGGGGCAATGTTATATGCCCCAATATTCGAATCATAGGAGTCCCAGAAGAAGAAGACAAAAAGAAAGGCCATGAGAAAATACTCAAGGAGATAATCATTGAAAACTTCCCTAAAATGGGGAAGGAAATAGCCACCCAAGTCCAAGAAAGCCAGAGTCCCAAACAAGAAAAACCCAAGCAAAACACACCAAGACCCATATAATCAAATTAACAAAGATCAAACACAAAGAACAAATATTAAAAGCAGCAATGGAAAAAATAAAAAATAACACACAAGGGGATTCCCATGAGGATAACAGCTGATCTTTCAATAGAAACTCTTCAGGCCAGAAGGGAATGGCAGGGCATACTTAAAGTGATGAAAGAAAAAAACCTACAACCCAGATTACTGTACCCAGCAAGGATCTCATTCAAATATGAAGGAGAAATCAAAAGGTTTACAGACAAAGCAAAAGCTCAGAGAATTCAGCAATAGCCAACCAGTTCTTCAACAAACGCTAAAGGATCTTCTCTAGACAGGAAACACAGAAAATGTGTATAACCTAGAACCCAAAGCAACAAAGTAAATGGCAATGGGGTCATACTTATCAGTAATTACCTTAAATGTAAATGGGTTGAATGCCCCAACCAAAAGACAAATACTGGCTGAATGAATATAAAAACAAGACTCCTATATATGCTGTCTACAAGAGACTCACATCTAAACAAGGGACACATACAGACTGAAAGTGAAGGGCTGGATAAAGATATTTCACACAAATGGAGACCAAAAGAAGGAAGGAGTAGCAATACTCATATCAGATAATATAGACTTTGAAATAGAGGCTGTGAAAAGAGACAAAAAAGGACACTACATAATGATCAAGGGATCAATCCAGGAAGAAGATATAATGATAATAATATATATGCACCCAACATAGGAGCACCTCAATATGTAAGGCAAATGCTAACAGTATGAAAAGGGAAATTAATAGTAACCCAATAATACTGGGAGATGTTAATACCCCACTCACACCTATGGATAGATCAAATAAACAGAAAGCTAGTAAGGAAACACAAACTTTAAAGGATACTATAGACCAGTTAGACTTAATTATATCTATAGGACATTTCACCTCAAAACAATGAATTTCACCTTTTTCTCAGGTTCACACAGAACTTGCACATCCTGGACCATAAATCTAGCCTTGGTAAATTTAAAAAAACACAATGAAATAATTTCAAGCATCTTTTCTGATCACAGTGTAGTAACATTATATGTCAACTCCGGGGGGGGGGGGAGGGCGGTGGGGGGAATCTATTAAAATATTAAATGTTAAAAATACAAACACATGGAGGCTAAATAACACGTTTCTGAATAACCAACCAAAACCAGAAGAAATCAAAAAATGCATAGAAATGAATGAAAATGAAAACACAACAACCCAAAACCTATGGGATTCAGTAAAAGCAGTGCTAAGGGGAAGGTTCATAGCAATACAAGCTTACCTCAAGAAACAAGTGGAAAATCAAATAAATAAACCAACTCTACACCTAAAGCAACTTGAAAAAGAAGAAATTAAAAACTCCAGGGTTAGTAGAAGGAAATAAATCATAAAAATTAGGGCAGAAATAAATGAAAAAGTAACAAATGAGACCATAGAAAAAAATCAACAAAGCTAAAATCTGGTTCTTTGAGAAGATAAAGAAAATAGACAAACCATTAGCCAGACTCATCAAGAAAACAAGGGAAAATAATCAAATCAACAAAATTAGAAATGAAAATGGAGAAATCACAAGAGACAACACAAAAATACAAAGGATCATAAGAGACTACTATCAGCAACTATATGCCAATAAAATGGACAATTTGGAAGAAATGGACAAATTCCTAGAAAAGTATAACTTTCCAAAACTGAACCAAGAAGAAATAGAAAATCTTAACAGACTGAGCACAAATAATGAAATTGAAACTGTAATCAGAAATCTTCCAACAAACAGAAGCCCTGGACCAGATGGCTTCACAGCTGAATTCTACCAAAAATCAGAGAAGAGCTAACACCTATCCTACCCAAACTCTTCCAGAAAAGTGCAGAAGGTAAACTTCTAAACTCATTCTATGAAGCCACCATCACCCTAATACCAAAACCAGACAAAGATGCCACAAAAACCAATACAACATTGTAACATTAAAAAAAAATCAAAACTACATGATTTTTTTAGATTTTTGGTACATATGTGAACAATTGTGTACAAACTGAAGTGTCTGTATAGTGATCCTCAAAACAACCAATAAAATCTCAAATATATATATATATAAAGAAAACTAAGGGCAATATCACTGATGAACATAGATGCAAAAATCTTTAACAAAATCCTAGCAAACAGAATCCAACAACACATTAAAAATATAATACATGATCAAGTGGGCTTTATCACAGGGATACAAGGATTCTTTAATATCCGTGAATCAATCAATGTAATGCACTACATTAACAAATTGAAAGATAAAAATCATATGATTATCTCAATAGATGCAGAGAAAGCCTTTGACAAAATTCAACATCCATTTATGATAAAAACTCTCCAGAAAGCGGAATAGAAGGAACATACCTTAAAAGGCTGCCCATTCTCAACACTATTAATCAACATAGATTTGGAAGTTTTTGCCACAGCAATCAGAGCAGAAAAAGAAATAAAAACAATCCAAATTGGAAAAGAAGAAGCAAAACTCTCACTGCTTGCAGATGCCATGATCCTCTATGTAGAAAACCCTAAAGACTCCACCAGAAAATTACTAGAGCTATTCAATGAATATAGTAAAGTTGCAGGATATAAAACTAACACACCGAAATCCCTTGTATTCCTATACACTAACAATGAGAAAACAGAAAGAGAAATCAAGGAAACAATTACATTCACCATTGCAACGCAAAGAATAAAATACTTAGGAATAAATCTACCTAAACAAACAAAAGAACTACATATAGAAAACTATAAAACACTGATGAAAGTAATCAAAGAGGACACAAATAGATGAAGAAATATACCATGTTCATGGATTGGAAGAATCAATATAGTGAAAATGAGTATACTACCCAAAGAAATCTATAGATTCAATGCAAGCTACCAAGAGTAGCTTGGTACCTATCAAGCTACAAACAGTATTTTTCACAGAACTAGAACAAATAATTTCACAATTTGTATGGAAATACAAAAAACCTAGAATAGCCAAAGCAATCATGAAAAATAAGAATAAAATTGGAGGAATCAACCTGACTGACTTAATGCTCTACTACAAAGCTACAGTCATCAAGACAGTATGGTACTGGCACAAAACAGAAATATAGATCAATGGAACAAAATAGAAATCCCAGAGATAAATCCACACACCTATGGACACCTCATCTTTGACAAAGGAGGCAAGAATATTCAATGGATTAAAGACAATCTCTTTAACAAGTGATGCTGGGAAAACTGGTCAACCACTCATAAAAGAATTAAACTAGAACAATTTCTAATTCCATATACAAAAATAAACTCAAAATGGATTAAAGATCTAAACGTAAGACCAAAACTATAGAACTCCTAGAGGAGAACATAGGCAAAACACTCTCCGACATACATCACAGCAGGATCCCCTGTGACTCACCTCCCAGAGTAATGGAAATAAAAGCAAAAATAAACAAATGGGACCTAGTTAAACTTAAAAGTTTCTGCACAATGAAAGAGACTATAAGACAGCTTTCAGAATGGGAAAAACAATAACAAACAAAGCAACTGACAAAGAATCAATCTCAAAAATATACAAGCAACTCCTGCAGCTCAATTCCAGAAAAAAACACGGCCCAATCAAAAAATGGGCCAAAGAACTAAATAGACATTTCTCCAAAGAAGACGTACAGATGGCTAACAAACACGTGAAAAGATGCTCAACATAACTCATTATCAGAGAAATGCAAATCAAAACCACAATAAGGTACCATCTCACACCAGTCACAATGGCAGCTATCCAAAGTTCACAAACAGTAGATGCTGGAGAGAGTGTGGAGAAAAGGGAACCCTCTTACACTGTTGGTGGGAATGCAAACTAGTGCAGCCACTATGGAGAACAGTGTGGAGATTCCTTAAAAAACTGGAAATAGAACTGCCTTATGACCCAGAAATCCCACTGCAGGGCATACACACCAAGGAAACCAGAATTGAAAGAAACACTTGTACCCCAATGTTCATCGCAGTACTGTTTATAATAGCCAGGACATGGAAGCAACCTAGATGTCCATCAGCAGATGAATGGATAAGAAAGCTGTGGTACATATACACAATGGAGTATTACTCAGCCATTAAAAAGAATACATTTGAATCAGTTCTAATGAGGTGGATGAAACTGGAGCCTATTATACAGAATGAAGTAAGTCAGAAAGAACACCACCAATACAGTATACTAACACATATACATTGAATTTAGAGAGATGGTAACCATGACCCTATATGTGAGATAGCAAAAGAGACACAGATATATGGAACAGTCTTTTGGACTCTGTGGGAGAAGGCGAGGGTGGAATGATTTGAGAGAACTGCACTGAAACATGTATATTATCATTTGTGAAACAGATTGCAAGTCCAGGCTCGATGCATGAGACTGGGTGCTCAGGGCTGGTGCACTGGGATTCCCCTGAGCAATGGGATGGGGAAGAAGGTGGGAGGGGGTTCAGGATGGGGAACACATGTATACCCATGGCTGATTCATGTCAATGTATGTCAAAACCCACTACATTTTGTAAAGTAATTAGCCTCCAATTAAATTAGAAAGAAAAATAATAATTTTAAAAAAGAAATTCTGAAATTTCTGTGTCATTCTGTGGGTTCATGTGGTAGAGGTGAATGTAAGGAAGGGGAAAATAATATGACTAATTTTCACACAGACAGGCTTTCCTCATATCATTGAAGCAATTCAATTCATATTTTGTCATCAAAAATTAATATTTTATTTACGGTTCTGATCTGCATCAGAGAATTCACTGTGCCTTCTCTAATAAGCAAACCTATCCCACTTTTAACTTTTCCCCCATGATGTCATATATTCAGTTTTAATGAGAAATTTCTGCACTTGAAAATTGAATTGCAACAATGTTCCCTATACAATCTATGCAGGGATTGTAAGGTGCTGAAAATTAAAGCTCCTAAAATCCAGATTGGAGAAAGAACATAAGCAAGTTAAAAACTTGTATATCATATTTAAGGGTCTTCCCTGGGTTCCCTGCCATCAGTGCAGAAGGCCCATGTTCAGTCCCTGGGTTGGGGAGATGTCCTGGAGAAGGAAATGGCAACCCACTCCAGTATTCTTGCTTGGAGAATCCCATGGACAGAGGAGCCTGGTGGGCTACAGTCCATGGGGTCACAAAGAGTCAGACACAACCGAGCAACTACGCACGCACACACACATGTTTGATGATTACAGGACTTATAAAGAAAAAGGAAGGAGGTGGAAGGAAGAGAGAGAAGGATTTGTGTGTGTGTGTGCTAAATTTTATGCATGTTCAGGCAAGGTCTGCCAAAAATGTGATTCTTGAATAGAGAGCCAGTGACAGCATTTGTGGGAAAGTGTGTGTTCATCAAGGGAACAGCCAGTGCACAGGCTTGTACAGCACAAAAGTGCTTGTTTAAGATGTTCAAGTTCATAAAAGGGAAGCTGGTCTGGTGAGGGAAATCAGCAAGATGGAGAGGGAGGAGAGATGGTGTCAGAAGATGCTGAGGAACAAGGAAGCTTCTCTGAAGCTGGTGAAACCTCCAGTGACAAGGAGTCCCTCACCCACATATGTATCTCCAGCACTTTACGAAATTCAATATAAAAAAACCCACAACCATATGAAAAAAAATTGAAAGAAAATCCAAAATCAACTTCTAGTAGAAAAAATACACAATACTGATACTTTGATTGAAATTAATTAATTAATTAAATTTATGAAAAGACACTTTCTCCTTGGAAGGAAAGCTATGACAAACCTAGACAACATATTAAAAAACGGAGACATCATTTTGTGATAAAGGTCTGCCCAGTCAAAACTATGGCTTTTCCAGTAGTCATGAACGAACATGAGAGTTATTCCCGAAAGAAGATTGAGTGCTGGAAAATTGATGTTTTCAAATTATGGTGCCAGAGAAGACTCTTGAGAGTCCCTTGGAATGTAAGGAGATCAAACCATTAATCCCTAAAGGAAATCAACTCTGAATATTCATTGAAAGGACTGATGCTGAAGCTGAAGCTCCAATACTTTGGCCACCTTTGGAGAAGAGGTGACTCACTGGAAAAGACCCTGATGCTGGGAGAAGGAGAAGGGGGTGGCAGAGGATGAGATGATTAGATAGCATCACCAACTCAATGGGCCTGAATCTGAGCAAATTCTGGGAGGCAGTGATAGACAGTGAAACCTGGATGCTGCAGTCCATGGGAGTCACAAAGACTCATATACTGCTTAGCCACTGAACCACGTATTTTAATTATATAAGCATGGGTCCCTGATTCAATTTTAGATTACCAAAGACTTGGAAATAAAAGGATACAGCAGAGGGCCTTTAAAATGTGGGGAGGAAGCAGTATCTAAGCTACAATTTCCTCGACAATTTCATATATAGAAATATATGGTTTAAAATATGCATATGGAAAATAGAGGTGATCTTTATTCAAGTGTAAAGAGGAATGCCCTCCAAATGGTAGGTGCACATGATGTAACTTTTAGAAATATGGTGCAAATTTAAGAAATCAAAATGCAACGTCTAATCACAAAGAACAAAAGCAAGTAATAAAGAATGTGAAAAGCAGTTTGAAATATGCATAAAGTGTGATTTATTAGCATCAAGTCTTCCCTGATAGCTCAGATGGTAAAGAATATGCCTTCAATGCCAGAGTCTGGGGCTCTATCCCTGGGCTGGAAAGATCCCCTGGAGAAGGGAATGGCAACCTACTCCAGTATTTTTGCCTGGAGAATCCCATGGACAAAGGGCAGTCCATGGGGTCACAGAGTTGGACATTGCTGAGCGACTGACACAACAACAACAAAATGCAGAAGAGCACTCATTTTCATTTTTGGTGAAAGCAATGAAGAATGTGTAAGTGACTGCTCTACTCTTTCAATTAAAAAACATTAAAAAGCAAAGAAAAGAACAAAATACAACTGACTTATAGATTTTACCACACCAAATTTATAAACTCTCAGACATTCTGCACGAAACTTGTATCAATGCATAAAATAACTAAATGGCAGAGAGCATTGATGAAAAAATATCTAGTCTTTGAAAGAATACAATAAAAAGCAAGAACCCTGCTAAATTCATGATGCGAAAGCAAAGGAATGGAACAGACAATTTTTGAGTACCTGACTTAATAAAATATAAGTATATTCAGCCTCACTGGTAATGAAATACTTGTAAAATAAGCTCAATAGCATATCCATATTTTACATAATAAATAGCTTTATTTGAACATTAGGAGGGAGGAGATACTGTGAAATGTCGGTCTCATGAACTGCTTTTATAAGGAAATGTTTGCCAATATTCCTTGTCTGGATCCCTCTTATCATAGTCACATAGGAACCATCTTTAAAAAAATAAATTAATTAATTAAAATGTCCTTACACATCGATACAACCCTCCACAGCTAATACTCTGTTTGGCTACTTCAGGTAATAGCAAAGATCCTTGCACTTTGGTTCTACTTTTACTGGAAGCATTTTACACCTCCAATTCACTCTCCTAATTGAGTCATTATGTCCATCATTAAATGGCCAACTCTGACTCTTGCATTTCTCAGTCGCTCAGCCTTGTTTGACTTTTCTGACCCCATAGACTGTAGACCACCAGGCTCCTCTTTCCATGGGATTCTCCAGGCAAGAGTACTGGAGTGGGTTTTCATTTCCTTCTTCAGGGGATCTTTCTGATCCAGGGATACAACCCTCGCATCTCCTGCATTGAAGGTGGGTTCTTTACCACTCTGCCACAGGGAATTAAATATTTACATTTCTTTTTCCATTATAAATTAAAACATTAATTAATTAATCAAGTAAACCAACAACCCCAGCGATCTCGGCTCTGGGTTAGTCTGGACAGACTCTCAGGTGAATTCAGTAATCATTCTTGCCTGCCATTCCATCTAACCTTCTTCTGCAGTATTTACTGAACTCTTGGACTCACCTGGGGGAAGTCTTTGAGAGGAAAGTTGCAACATAGATTTCCCAGCTCCTCTTGGATGGTTGATGATGGAGACAGAGGCTTTGTTTCCAGACAAGACAATGGGATGGAGTTAAGCATTTGTCCCCTAGTCAGAGTTATGAGTCCACAAGAAACAGCTATGCCCTGTCCATTCCAAGGTTGCCCAGGCTGAGGGATGCATTAGAGGAGATTTACAGTTCTCCATACCTGCTCATTAGGTACATTTCCTCCCTGTTAGTGCCATCTCTAACAATTAATATCCCTGTGGGACACTGGTCTGGGCAGATAGGAAAACTTTCTTTTCATTTTCTGTTTCTAGGAGATAGTGTTACAAGTCAGACGGATTTAGTATTTATTACTTCTCTCCATGATCTTTCCTATCTTCTTGGGGGAGTAAAACATAAGGTCCTATCCCAACCCTGAGTCCACATTTTCTCCAGAGTCTAAGACTGAGTATTTTGCATTGACTAAGTCCCTAATCAAAGCATTTAGTCTTGATGGGTCACAGCCCCTGATATCTCTAGAAAATTACTATTCTCATCTTCAGGCAGTGGGATAAATTTGTTCCTTTAAGGTAAAACATTGGGCAGTACTCTGCTTGAATTCATTACAGTTTTGCCAAAAAAAATTAGGAATTTTGCACTTGAAGCAAAAATTAAGAGGTTTCAGTTCTCCTTTAGAAAATGTTTTTAATTATAATTATAATTTAAATTTTAGAAACTCCCTCTCTATGCGGTAAGTGTAAAGTGTTAGTCATTAAGTTGTGTCCAATTCTTGCAACCATATGTACTGTAACCCATCAGGCTCCCCTGTCCGTGGGATTCTCCAGGCAAGAATATTCGAGTGGATTGCCATGTCCACCTCCAGGGGATCTTTCCAACCCAGGGATAGAACCTGAGTGTCTTATTCCTCCTTCATTGGCAGGTGTGTTCTTTACAACTAGTGCCACCCCGATGAAGGTTCAAATGCAGCTTCTGAGCAGCAGGTCTTGCCTGGTGAGCAAGAGGCTTCTGGATGGTGTTGATGGTGCAGGTACTGGATCAAGGCTGTGGTTATATTTCAGAGTTTTCCACACAAGTTTACATTTTCTCTACCCCACATCATCTTTGTATGAAATTTTGAAGAGAAGCATATGCATTCATTCCAAAGGCTATGAAGATCTCTGTCCAATTTGTGTTGATCATAGTCTTGCCATGGTGAAGGAGCTTGTGTAACTCAATGAAGCTATGTGCCATGCCATGTAGGGCCACCCAAGACAGACGGGTTATAGTAAAGTGTCCTGACAAAATGTGGTCAACTGGAAGAGGGAATGGTAACCCACTCCAGTATTGTTGCAGCAAGAAACCTATGAACATTCAGTTCAGTTCATTTCAGTTCAGTCGCTCAGTCATGTCCGACTCTTTGCGACCCCATTTGCAGCACACCAGGCCTCCCTGTCCATCACCAAATACCAGGGTTCACTCAAACTCATGTCCATCCAGTCGGTGATGCCATCCAGCAGTCTCGTTCTCTGTCATCCCCTTCTTCTCCTGCCCCCAATCCCTCCCAGCATCAGAGTCTTTTCCAATGAGTCAACTCTTTGCATGAGGTGGCCAAAGTACTGGAGTTTCAGCCTTAGCATCATTCCTTTCAAAGAACACCCAGGGCTGATCTCTTTTAGAATGGACTGGTTGGATCTCCTTGCAGTCCAAGGGACTCTCAAGAGTCTTCTCCAACACCAAAGTTCAAAAGTGTCAATTCTTCAGTGCTCAGCTTTCTTCACAGTCCAACTCTCACATCCATACATGACCATTGGAAAAACCATAGCCTTGACTAGACAGAACTTTGTTGGCAAAGTAATGTCTCTGCTTTTGAATATGCTGTCTAGGTTGGTCATAACTTTCCTTCCAAGGAGTAAGCGTCTTTTAATTTCATGGCTGCAATCACAATCTGCAGTGATTTGGAGCCCCCCCCCAAAAAAGTCTGACACTGTTTCCACTGTTTCCCCATCTATTTCCCATGAAGTGATGGGACCAGAAGCCATGATCTTCGTTTTCTGAATGTTGAGCTTTAAGCCAACTTTTTCACTCTCCTCTTTCACTTTCATCAAGAGGCTTTTTAGTTCCTCTTCACTTTCTGCCATAAGGATGGTGTCATCTGCATATCTGAGGATATTGATATTTCTCCCAGCAATCTTGATTCCAGCTTGTGTTTCTTCCAGTCCAGTGTTTCTCATGATGTACTCTGCATAGAAGTTAAATAAGCAGGGTGACAATATACAGCCTTGACGTACTACTTTTCCTATTTGAAATCAGTCTGTTGTTCCATGTCCAGTTTTAACTGTTGCTTCCTGACTTGCATACAGGTTTCTCAAGAGGCAGGTCAGGTGGTCTTGTATTCACATCTGTTCAGAACTTTCCATAGTCGATAAATCAGAAATAGATGTTTTTCTGGAACTTTCTTGCTTTTTCAATTATCCACTGGATATTGGCATGATCTTTGGTTCCCCTGCCTTTCCTAAAACCAGCTTGAACATCAGGAAGTTCACAGTTCTCATACTGCTAAGGCCTGGCTTGGAGAATTTGGAGCATCACTTCACTAGCTTGTGAGATGAGTGCAATTGTGTGGTGGTTTGAGCATTCTTTGGCATTGCCTTTCTTTGGGATTGGAATGAAAACTGACATTTTCCAGTCTTGTGGCCACTGCTGAGTTTTCCAAATTTGCTGGCATATTGAGTGCAGCACTTTCACAGCATCATCTTTTAGGATTTGAAATAGCTCAACTGGAATGCCATCACCTCCGCTAGCTTTGTTCATAGTGATGCTTTCTAAGGCCCACTTGACTTCACATTCCAGGATGTCTGGCTCTAGGTGAGTGATCATACCATCATGATTATCTGGGTCGTGAGATCTTTTTTATACAGTTCTCCACATATTCTTGCCACCTCTTCTTAATATCTTCTGCTCCTGTTAGGTCCATACCATTTCTGTCCTTTATCGAGCACATCTTTGCATGAAATGTTCCCTTGGTATCTCTAATTTTCTTGACGAGATCTCTAGTCTTTCCCATTCTATTGTTTTCGTCTATCTCTTTGCATTGATTGCTGAGGAAGTCTTTCTTATCTGCAAAAAAAGGGCCCTTGAATCACACCAAATAATGTACTTCTGGAAAAGTTGGTGTAGTAAGCAGAATGAAGACCTCCAAAAAATGTCCAAGTTCACATCCCTATAGCCTTTGAATATGTTATTTTACATAATAGGGGCGTTTAATGTGATTAGTTGAATAAAGTTTCCAATAAGCTCATTTAAGATTAACCATGCTTATTCCGGGAAGGTCCCATGGATGGAGGAGCCTGGTAGGCTGCAGTCCACGGGATCGCGAGGAGTCGGACACGACTTCACTTTCACTTTCATGTGTTGGAGAAGGAAATGGCAACCCACTCCAGTATTCTTGCCTGGAGAATCTCAGGGACAGGAGAGCCGGGTGGGCTGCCGTCTATGGGATCGCACAGAGTCGGACACGACTGAAGCAACTTAGCAGCAGCAGTAGCAGCATTAAATTAATCAATGATCCTGAAACATGGATAAGAGAGGCTGAAGAATTGAATTCACAGAGATAATTGGAAATCTTAAGCTGCTGATTTTGGTGATGTAGCCATTAGCCAAGGAAGGCAGGTGTTCTTTAGAAGCTGGAATAGGACAGGTAAAATCTGTTGCAGGAAGGGGGACCCCTTCCAGGGCCTGAGAGTGGGCCCTTGTCTAACACTAAGAAATGAATTGTCTGAAGAGACATCTGTGCTGACAAAGCAAAAGAGTTTATTCCTTTGATATGCACCTCAGTTATCTGGGATTCTCAGGTGGCTCAAATGGTAAAGAATCTGCCTGCAATGTAAGCGAAGTGGGTTCAATCCCTGGGTGGGGAAGATCCTCTAGAGAAGGGGATGACAACCCATCTCTTGCCTGGAGAATTCCATGAACAGAAGAGCCTGGTGGGCTACAGTCCATGGGCTAGCAAAGACTCAGACATGACTGAGTGACTTTCACTTTCATTCTGTGTTTTTCACATCCTGAGCTTCCTTGGGGCTCACCATAGGGAGTGGCAGCAGTCTGATGGCTGCAAGATAGCAGATATTCTTTCCTTCCTGAGTTCCCTCAGGGCTCACTAGCTCACCTTTGTGGTGGCTGAAATTGCTGATGATTGACATCTGTTGTTTACTGATATGGCAGGAAATATTCCATTCTTCAGTTCCTCCTCTTAGTCTGGAATTCAACTAATATCTGGAAGATATCTCATGACCAATTTTTGTCCTTAACTTGGGGTATCTAGTTTTCTTCAATTTACAAAAAAAAAAAAAAAAAACACTTTTGACATTCAAACTACCTGCCCCTTCTTGCAATACTTTTGTGTAACCTGGCTTTTCCCTGCAACCTCCTTGGAGCAGTTTGCTCAGGGTTACTTGAGATGATGTTTTCAGTCAAAAACATAATGATCTGATATTATTATGTATTCCAAAACAGTTACCAAAATAAAGTTAGTTAACATCATCAGAAAGAAATTAACTCTTTTTTCTTATGGTGGAACATTGGAGAATTACTCTCTTAGCAACTTTCAAAGATACAATAGAGAATCATTAACTGTTGTCACCATGCTCTCTTAGCTCCTCAAAACATCTTCATTTTATAAGTGGGACTTTGTACCTTTTGATCAGCATCTCTCCAAAAGCCTCAGCTCCTAGCAACTGCTATTCTACTCTCTATTTGCCTAATTTTGGCTTTTCAGAAGGATTCTGCCTATACATGACATATGGAGTCAGAAATGGCAAGCCACTGCAGTATTCTTATCTGGAATATTCCATGGGCAGAGGAGCCCGGCAGACTACAATCTGTGGGATCACAAAGAATCAGACACAACTGAGACTGAGTATGCATGCACACGTGACACAATAACATATTTGTATCAAGTAACATAATATGATAATGGAAATTCCCCAGATTGTTCAAATCCTACCTTGAGAATAAACTTGAAAAAATCGTACAACGGAAAAACTCTGGAAAATGAGAGAGATCACAAATTAATAAAGTGATGACATGTTATACAGAGGAGTTAAAAGAAATGGAAATTCGAGGAAATAAAAGGAGCATGTCCTACTTCAATCTAATGAAAGAATATGAAAAAAGATGAAATTTTGGCTCTGGATTTTTAACCCTTCAATCAGGTGCCTTCAGTCAAGATTCATGATGACTGTGTAGTAGACGTGGTGGCAGAGCCATGAAGCGGTCATAGCCCATCATAGGTGGAAGTCATCCAACTCTGCAAACAGTATGAAAAAGTATGTCTGGGTGATGCAGCATTCATAGGTGATAACTTTGCTCTGTGTCTGGATGTTCCACGCATCTTTGGGATGGTGGTGGAGGTGAAGCAGATGTCTACAAAGGACAGGTTGGAGAGGAAGAAGAACATGGGGGTGTGGAGGTGGGAGTCGGAGCTGACAGCCAGGATGATGAGCAGGTTTCCAAACACAGTGATCAAGTACATGCAGAGGAAAAGCCCAAATATAAGGGGCTGCTGCTCTTGTTCCTCTGAGAATCCCAGAAGAAATTCTGAAACTCCTGTGTGTCCTTGGTGCTACATGGTAGAAATGACTACAAGTAAAGGGAAAAAAATAACATGACTAATTTTCATATAGATGGACATTAATCACATTGTCGAAATGCTACCTTATATATTTTTCTATTAGGAAATTAATGTCAATATATTTCTCATGCAATGAATACAGTGTTTTGGTAATCAAAATCTCCTAAAATCCAGTCATGGAGAATTAATATAGCAAATAAAAATATATATAGCATGTCATCTGGTGACACATACTATGAATAAAATAAAAGCAGTATAAAGGAAAAAGTAAAGAAAAGATGCGATTTTTATGGTTGTTCAGGTAAAACAGCAAATAAGGTGACATTTGAACAGAGACCTCCTGTAAGAGAGAACAGGAGCCATGAACTTATCAGGAGAGGTGTGTGACTGGCAGAGAGAACAGCCAGTGCAAAGGCCCTGGGGAAGGTGCTTGTTTAAGAGGTTCTAGGTGAAAAAAAGGAAGCCAGGTGGTGAGGGAAGTGAGAAGGAGGGACAGTGAGGAGAGATGGTATCAGAGGATGTTGAGGAACAAGATGGTCTCCTTGCTGCTGCTGAAACTTCACAAGGAGTCTCTCCTCCATATAACATTTCTCTACCACATTATGAAATTGTTGCAAAGGTGGCCTGCTGCTTGTGGGATTATATATTGGCTGTGCTGGATCTTCATCGCAGTGTGCAGGCTTCTTTAGTTGCAGCACATGGGTTCTCTAGTTGTGGTGAATGGGCTTAGTTGCCCTGCAGCTTGTGGGATCTTAATTCCCAGACCAGGGGTTGAACATGCATTCCCTGCATTGGGAGGTGGATTCTTAACTACTGAATCACCAAGAAAGTCCTAGCCTGTATGTTTAAGGGAATTTCTTCTCTAGTACCTTCTGATGACTGAGTTCTGGCCTCTGTGTATGAGAATATCTTTGGGATATGTGAGCTCAGTACCCCTGCTCTGAAGACTTCTCACCCTCTGCAAGGCAAAAAAGCAAAACACACGCAGTAAGACTCTGGCTTCCTACGTTGTATTATTTTCAATAATTTTTCAACCACACTTTAACAATCACAAATGATTTAGAGTTTGATACAACTCAAGTTGATCAGATCAGATTATGTACAAATGGCATTCAGAAATTCCACTTTGTAATTTTGCCAGGTATTAATTAAACTTGGCATTTGATTTTGGTATGACCACTTTATAACATGTATTAAAGATATATATTTTTTTTTTCAGTGAACAGCTATAGTATATATTTGTATCATTTCTTTAAACCTGAATGTATATACATATACACACACACACACACACAATATGTGTGTGTGTGTGTATGTGTGTGTGTTTGCCTGCAAAGAGATCAAACCAGTCAATGTAAAAGGAAATCAACCGTGAATATTCATTGGAAGGACTGATACTGAAGCTGATGCTCCACAATTTGGCCACCTGATGTGAAGAGTTGACCCATTGGAAAGACCCTGATGCTGGGAAGGACTGAAGGCAAAAGTCATAAAGAATCCACCTGCAAATACAGGAAACATGGGCTCAATCCTTGGTTCAGGAAGATTCCTTGGAGGAGGAAATGGCAACTCACTCAAGTATTCTTGCTTGGGAAATCCCATGGACAGAGCAGCCTGGTGGGCTACAGTCCAAGGAGTCGGAAAGAGTTGGATATGCTTTAACAATGAAACAACATCTCAAGACTAAAACATCTCCAGTTCTTTGAAAGATTGCACTCAAAAGTAGGAATCCTGTTCTGAGCCTATTATAGAAAAGCAAAGGGCTCACATACATAATTTTAGACAGAGAAAATTAATGGCTGACAAATCCACACACATATTCAGCCCCAGATGTAATGAAACAATTGCAAGGTAAGCTCATTAGCACTTCCCTGGCAGCTCATTAGTAAAGAAGTTGCCTGCCAGTGGAGGAGACACTTGTTCAATTCCTGGGGCTGGAATATCCCCTGGAGGAGGAATTGGCAACCCACTCTAGTATTGTTTTTCAGGAACTCCTATGGACAGAGGAGCCTGGTGAGCTACAGTCCACGGGGTCACAAAAAGCCAAACAATGTTTAGCGACTAAACAACAAAGCTCCTTAGCACTCCCCTCTTTACATGTGATTCCCCCCCCCCACCCCCAAAGAAGATACTGTGAAGCATATATCTCTGGCAAACTGTTGCAAGGAGGTATCCACAAACATTCTTTGGTGTTCATATTCATTTATTTATTTTTGGTGGTGAGGTCTTTGTTGCTATGTGGGTTTTATCTAGTTGCAGTGAGCAGGGGCTGCTCTTTGTTGCGGTGCATGGGCTTCTCATTGCAGTGGGGTCTGTTATTGCAGAATATGGTCTCTATGGTGTGAGGATCTCAGTAGTTGTAGTTCCTGGGCTCTAGAGAACAGGCTCAGTAGTTGTGGTGCATGAGCTTAGTTGCTCTGAGGCATGTGAGATCTTCCCAGACCAGGTATCAAACCTGTCTCTTGCACAGAAAGGCAGATTCTTTTACCACTGAGCTCCCAGGGAAGCTCAGTATGTATCTTTTTAATCAATATTGAAGCATAGTCAAATACACTGTGGCGAATTCATGTTGATATATGGCAAAACCAATACAATATTGTAAAGTAATTAGCCTCCAATGAGGTACCACTTCACACCAGTCAGAATGGCTGCAATCCAAAAATCTGCAAGCAATAAATGCTGGAGAGGGTGTGGAGAAAAGGGAACCCTCCTACACTGTTGGTGGGAATGCAAACTAGTACAGCCACTATGGAGAACAGTGTGGAGATTCCTTAAAAAATTGCAAATAGAACTCCCTTATGACCCAGCAATCCCACTGCTGGGCATATACACCGAGGAAACCAGAATTGAAAGAGACACATGTACCCCAATGTTCATCGCAGCACTGATTATAATAGCCAGGACATGGAAACAACCTAGATGTCCCTCAGCAGATGAATGGATAAGAAAGCTGTGGTACATATACACAATGGAGTATTACTCAGCCGTTAAAAAGAATTCATTTGAATCAGTTCTGATGAGATGGACGAAACTGGAGCCGATTATACAGAGTGAAGTAAGCCAGAAAGAAAAACACCAATACAGTATACTAACACATATATATGGAATTTAGAAAGATGGCAATGACGACCCTGTATGCAAGACAGGAAAAAAGACGCAGCTGTCTATAACAGACTTTTGGACTCAGAGGGAGAGGGAGAGGGTGGGATGATATGGGAGAATGGCATTCTATCATGTATACTATCATGTAAGAATTGAATCGCTAGTCTATGTCTGACGCAGGATACAGCATGCTTGGGGCTGGTGCATGGGGATGACCCACAGAGATGTTATGGGGAGGGAGGTGGGAGGGGGGTTCATGTTTGGGAACACATGTAAGAATTAAAGATTTTAAAATTAGAAAAATAAAATAAAAAATAAAAAATTAAAAAAATAAAATAAAATAAAATAAAATAAATAAATTTATATTTAAAACATAAATAAATAAAAGGGGATTTGTAGATTTACTAAAAAAAATTAGAAATGCCCTAACTATATTTTATATCCCTACATCCCTAATATACTAATTCTCTACTCAGATTAGTTAGTTAGATACTTGGACTTGTTCTACTTTTATTGGAAGCTCTTTATGCATCGTTTGTGTTCAGTTGCTCAGTTGTGTCCAACTCTTTGAGACCCCATAGACTGTGACCTGCCAGTCTCCTCTGTTCATGGGATTTCCCAGGCAAGAATACTGGAGTGGGTCACTATGCCATCCTGCAGGGGGTATTCCCAACACACAGGAACTCGCATCTCCTGTGGCTGCTGCATTGGTGGTTAAATTCTTTACCATTGCACCACCTGGGAAGCCCCTTATGCCTCTCATCTCTCTTCTAGTTGGGCTTCATTTTTATCATTTACTTGGTATCACTGAACATTGCTTTGCTGAGTTCAATGTTCAGTTCTCTTTTCAGCATTATCAAAATACACTGATATATTTTAATCATGCAAGGAAATAACCACAGTGGTCTCTGGGCTCTGACGTAGGCTGGGTTGGCTCTCTGGTGGACTCAGGTAATCACTCTTGGATTCATTGACTCTGTCCTTCTTCTGCAGTGTCTTCTGGACTCTTCAACTCAACTACATGGAAATCCTGAGAGGAAGATCTCCATGTGGAAGTCTGATTCTCTTCCTGGATGGTTGATGATGGAGACTGAAGCTGTCCCCACACAAGGTAGCACGAAGAGGTCAAGCACTGGTCCTTTACTCAGATTTAGGACTTCAAAAGCAACAGCCATGCCTTGTCCAGGCCCAGGTTGTACAAGCTCAGGGATGCAGCAGAGGTGGTTATCTGCAGCTCTCTCTGTCTGCTCATAGGTACATGATCCTCTTGTTACAGTGACCTGTAAGCACCTGAATTCCCTGTTGGACTTCATCTGACACAAAGTACTTTTTTTTTTTCCTCCCTCCTAATTCTCTGTTTCCAGGATACCAGTTATAAGTCAGGTAATTCAGTTATGAATCCTTCTCCATCATCTCTCTTGCTTTCCAGAAGTCTAAACTCCTAGCACCTCATCTTATTTCTTAATTTAACATTTTCCCAACTAGTTAGATTGAGGCAACTGTCTTGAATAGATCCCTTGGGTCAATAAAGCATTGACTTGCGATGGCTACACAGCTCATGGAACCCTGTGAAACCTGTTATTCTCCACTTATAAGAGGGACAACGAATCGCCAGTCTAGGTTCGATGCATGATACAGGATTCTCAGGGCTGGTGCACTGGGATGACCCAGAGGGATGGTATGTGAGGGAGGTGGGAGGGGGTTCAGGATGGGGAACACGTGTACACTAGTGGTGGATTCTTGCTGATGTATGGCAAAACCAATACAATATTGTAAAGTAAAAAAAAAAAAAAAGGACGTCATTCTATTAATGGGTATAATTGATCAGTGCACTCTTTGGCTTCCTGATGTTCCCTAAAACTGTTAGGTATGTCATACTTGGGGTCTTTCCTTAGTGGCTCAGTTGGTGAAGAATCTGCATGCAATGCAAGAGACCACCTGCAAAGCAGGAGACATGGGTTCAGTCTCTGGATCAGCAAGATGCCTGGGAAAAGGAACTGGCTACCCAATCCAACATTCTTGCCTGGGAAATCCCATGGACAGAGCAGCCTGCTGGGTTACAGTCCATGGGGTCACAAGATTCAGACACAACTGAGTAACTAAACCACCACCACAACATACTTATATCTGAAGCTGAGAGCTATCATTTTGCTCCTCATTGCAAAAGGTTTATGTTATGAGATATATTTAAGTATTATTAATGTACCATAACCTATGTTTGCACATGATCAGGATGATCTGATTTAGTTTTTAGAGAAGTTCCTTCTATGAGGTAATATTATTGTAACTTCATCATTCATTTCAGGAATGGGGCTCAGAGGAATTTACTGTTCTGCTGAAATTGATGAACTGATTTTGGGATGGAGTCTTGATTGGGGTTCTCTCAGAATGCTTCCAGCTTTCATAATTTGGATTGTCATTTCCAACCAGGGATGGTTTTGCTCTTGGTTACTTGGCAATTGAAGGTGAAATGCAGCAAAACACCCACAGTAAACAAGATATCATTCAACACAGCTATCCTCCCCTAAATGTTAACAGTTAGAACTAGAGTATGTGTGTGTACTCAGTCACTTGAGTCCTGTCCAACTCTGCAACCACATGAATTGTAGCCTGCCTTGCTTCTCTGTTGATGAGATTCTCCAGGCAAGAATATTGGAATGGGTTGCCATAGAACTGGAGAAAAACTCTTTGTACCAGCACTTCTCTCACCTCCTAGTACATACAAGTCAGCAGGAATTCTAATTCAAGTGCAAATTCTGATTGAACAGATCCTCAGTGGGCCCTTAGACTCTATTTCTAACAAGCTACTGGGCTATATGATGATGCAGGTCTGAGTATGAAAGTCACTCAGTCGTGTCTGACTCTTTGCGACCCCATGGACTATACAGTCCATGGAATTCTCCAGGCAAGAATACTGGAGTGGGTAGCCTTTCTGTTCTCCAGGGGATCTTCCCAATCCTGGGATGGAACCCAGGTCTTCCACATTGCAGGTTGATACTTTACCAGCTAAGCCACAAAGAAAGCCCGAGAATACTGGAGTGAGTAGCCTATCCCTTCTCCAGGGGATCTTCCCATTCTAGGAATTGAACCAGGGTCTCTTGCATTGCTTTAACTTATGTTAAATTCAGGTATAGGTACTTGAATTTTTATGTGACTGAGTGGCTGATATATGTTAGTTGCTTGGTAGTGTCTGACTCTTTGCCACCCCATGGATTGCAGCCCGCCATGGTCCTCTCTCCATGGAATTCTCCATGGCAAGAATACAGGAGTAAGTTGCCATTCCCTTCTCCAGGGGATAATCCAGAGCCAGGGATTGAACCTGGGTCTCCATACTGCAGGCAGATTCTTTGCCGTCTGAGCCCTCAGGAAATTCATATATATATATATATATATATATATATATATATATATATATATCTGAAAAAGATGTTGTAGTAGGCAGAATATTGGCCTCAAAACAATGTCCACATCCTAATCCCCCAAACTTTTTTAATATGTCAGCTTACATAAAGGGAAATATAACTAATAGGGAAAATAAATTTGCTATTCATTGACCTTAAAATGAGATTAGCTTGGATTACCCAGGTTGGTATAAGATATCCTTTTGGTCTTCTAGATGCAAAGGTCAGGGGAAGAACTGACGTCAGAGAAAGATTTGAAGATACTCTACCACTGGCTTTGAAGATGAGGAAGGACCATGAATCCAGGAATCCAGGTGCCCCTAGAAAGTTATCTAGGAAGGCAATGTATTCTTCCCTGAAGCATCCAGACAGACCCCAGTTCTCACAGAGGTCTTTGGTTCAGTCCCATGAGTTAAATCTTTTTTCTGATCCTTAGAACTTTAATTTTTAAGGCACAGTTTATTCACTTGTAATAGCAGCAGTAAGAATGCAATATATACATTTATCCAATTAAATATGGTTTGAAGGTACTGAATTTAAACTTCTCTAGTCAGCCATTTCTCTTACCTTTGACATGGGATATCTCTTCACAACTGCTCCAGCAAAGCACAGCTGCTGCTCCTTACCTTGGAAGAAGGGTATGTCCTCACCACCTCCCCTCCTGACCTTGAACATGGAGTAGCTCCTCTAGGCCCACCTGTGCCTGCGCAGGCACCGCTGCTTGGACATGGGGTAGCTCCTCTTGGTTGCTCCTGCACTGTCACAGCCTGGCATTCTCGGCCACCGCCCCTGACCTCAGATGCAGGGTAGCTCCTCTTGGCCTAGCTTGTGTGCCATCGCAGCCATCCAAGGTAAGAGAAATCCAAGTAAGACGCTGGGTGTTGCAAGAGGGCATCAGGGGACAGACACACTGAAACCATAATCACAGAAAACTAGTCAATCTAATCACACTAGGACCACAGCCTTGTCTAACTCAATGAAATTAAGCCATGCTATATGGGGCCAACCAAGATGGGTGGGTCATGGTGGAGAGGTCTGACAGAATGTGGTCCACTGGAGATCGGAATGGCAAACCACTTCAGTATTCTTGCCTTGAGAACCCCATGAACAGTATGAAAAGGCAAAATGATAGGATACTGAAAGAGGAACTCCCCAGGTCAATAGGTGCCCAATATGCTACTGTAGATCAGTGGAGAAATAACTCCAGAAAGAATGAAGGGATGGAGCCAAAACAAAAACGATACCCAGCTGTGGATGTGACTGGTGATAGAAGCAAGGTCCGATGCTGTAAACAGCAATATTGCATAGGAACCTGGAATGTCAGGTCCATGAATCAAGGCAAATTGGAAGTGGTCAAACAGGAGATGGCAAGAGTGAACATCGACATTCTAGGAATCAGCGAACTAAAATGGACAGGAATGGGTGAATTTAACTCAGATGACAATTACAGGAATCCCTTAGTAGAAATGGAGTAGCCATCATGGTCAACAGAAGAGTCCAAAATGCAGTACTTGGATGCAATCTCAAAAACGACAGAATGATCTCTGTTTGTTTCCAAGGCAAACCATTCACTATCACAGTAATCCAAGTCTATGCCCTAACCAGTAGTGCTGAAGAAGCTGGACAGATCTCTGAAGACCTACAAGACCTTTTAGAACTAACACCCAAAAAAGATGTCCTTTTCATTCTAGGAGACTGGAATGCAAAAGTAGGAAGTCAAAAACACCTGGAGTAACAGGCAAATTGGCCTTGGAACATGGAATGAAGCAGGACAAAGGCTAATAGAGTTTTGCCAAGAGAATGGACTGTTTGCCAAGCAAACATTCTTTTCCAACAACACAGGAGAAGACTCTACACATGGACATCACCAGATGGTCAACACTGAAATCAGATTTATTATATTTTTTGCAGCCAAAGATGGAAAAGCTCTATACAGTCAGCAAAAACAAGAATAGGAGCTGACTGTGGCTCATATCATGAACTCCTTATTGCCAAATTCAGACTTAAAATGAAGAAAGTAGGGAAAACCACTAGACCATTCAGGTATGACCTAAATCAAATCCCTTATGATTATACAGTGGCAGTGAGAAATAGATTTAAGGGACTAGATCTGATAGATGGAGTGCCTAATGAACTATGGACTGAGGTTCATGACATTGTACAGGAGACAGGGATCAAGAACACACCCATGGAAAAGAAATGCAAAAAAGCAAAATGGCTGTCTGGGGAGGCCTTACAAATAGCTGTGAAAAGAAGAGAAGCGAAAAGCCAAGGAGAAAAGGATAGATAGAAGCATCTGAATGCAGAATTTCAAAGAATAGCAAGAAGAGGTAAGAAAGCCTTCCTCAGCGATCAATGCAAAGAAATACAAAAGAACAGAATGAGAAAGACTAGAGATCCCTTCAAGAAAATTAGAGATGCCAAGGGAATATCTCATGCAAAGATGGGCTCGATAAAGGACAGAAATGGTATGGATCTAACAAAAGCAGAAGATATTAAGAAGAAGTGGCAAGAATACATGGAAGAACTGTACAAAAAAAGATCTTCACAACCAAGATAATCACGATGGTATGATCACTCACCTAGAGCCAGACATCCTGGAATGTGAAGTCAAGTGGGCCTTAGAAAGCATCACTATGAACAAAGAGTGGAGGTGATGGAATTCCAGTTGAGCTATTTCAAATCCTGAAATATGATGCTGTGAAAGTGCTACACTCAATATGCCAGCAAATTTGGAAAACTCAGCAGTGGCCACAGGACTGGAAAAGGTCAGTTTTCATTCCAATCCCAAAGAAAGGCACTGCCAAATAATGCTTAAACTACTGCACAATTGCACTCATCTCACATGCTAGTAAAGGAATGCTCAAAATTCTCCAAGCCAGGCTTCAGCAATACGTGAACCGTGAACTTTCAGATGTTCAAGCTGGTTTTAGAAAAGGCAGAGGAACCAAAGATCAAATTTCCAATATCCGCTGGATCATTGAAAAAGCAAGAGAGTTCCAGAAAAAATCTATTCTGCTTTACTGACTTTGCCAAAGCCTTTGCCTTTGTGGATCACAATAAAGTGTGGAAAATGCTGAAACATTGGAATACCAGACCACCTGACCTACCGCTTGAGAAACCTGTATGCAAGTCAGGAAGCAACAGTTAGAACTGGACATGCAACAACAGACTGGTTCCAAATAGGAAAAGGAGTACATCAAAGCAGCATCTTGTCACCCTGCTTATTTAACTTCTATGCAGAGTACATCATGAGAAACGCTGGGCTGGAAGTAGCACAAACTGGAATCAAGATTGCCGGGAGAAATATCAATAACCTCAGATATGCAGATGACACCACCCTTATGGAAGAAAGGGAAGAGGAACTAAAAAGCCTCTGGATGAAAGTGAAAGAGGAGAGTGAAAAATTTGGCTTAAAGCTCAACATTCAGGAAACGAAGATCATGGCATCCAGTCTCATCACTTCATGGGAAGTAGATGGGGAAACAGTGGAAACAGTGTCAGACTTTATTTCTTTGGGCTCCAAAATCACTGCAGGTGGTGATTGTAGCCATGAAATTAAAAGACGCTCACTCCTTGGAAGGAAAGTTATGACCAACCTAGACAGCATATTCAAAAGCAGAGACATTACTTTGCCAACAAAGGTCCATCTAGTCAGGGCTATGGTTTTTCCAGTGGTCATGTATGGATGTGAGAGTTGGACTGTGAAGAAAGCTGAGGGCTGTAGAATTGAGGCTTTTGAACTGTGGTGTTGGAGAAGACTCTTGAGAGTCCCTTGGACTGCAAGGAGATACAACCTGTCCATTCTAAAGAAGATTAGCCCTGGGTGTTCTTTGGAAGGAATGATATCAAGGCTGAAACTCCAGTTTTTGGCCACCTGATGAGAAGAGTTGACTCATTGGAAAAGACTCTGATGCTGGGAGGGATTGGTGGCAGGAGGAAAAGGGGATGACAGAGGATGGGGTCGTTGGGTAGCATCACCAACTCGATGGATGTGAATCTGAGTGAACTCCAGGAGATGGTGATGGACAGGGAGGCCTGGCGTGCTGTGATTCATGGGGTTGCAAAGAGTCGAACCCGACTGAACTGAACTGAGTCAGTCATTTAGTTTCCTCTGGATAAAGATATTTTGTATCAAAGCCCCAGTTTAATAGAAGACAATTAGAGTCAATTTGAAGATATTTGCCCCATTTAGCTGGTGCATCAAATTCTCTGTTCCATAAGTATAAACGTTTTGATTTTGAAGCCTTAGTTAAGAAAATTAATGCATATAAACAGTAGAGTCACAATTTTTACTTTTAATTTTTACTCAAATTTCTACATTTATTGAATTTCATGTTAATTCAACTATTCATTATTTTCATTTTTTACCCTCCAACTTTTTATAAAATATTTTTTCAACATGATAAATGAGATTATAAATGAATCTCCAAGCATATATACATGTGTGTGTGAATGTGTTTATTTGGAAGAAAAACATACAAATAATGTACACACATATATCTTATACTTGAATTTTTTAACTATACAGTTGTTTATACAGATTTCATTTTTTTCTCACAACATCCCTCAGAAGTCATGTATATTATTCCACATCACATACAGAAGTAAAGAAACAAAGGGGATCACATTGGAGACTTCCCTGACCACCCAGGGGTAAAGAATCTGCTTACAACGCAGGAGATTCAAGTTGGATCGCTATGTCAGGAAGATCCCCAGGAGGAAGGTATGACAGAGAATCCCTTCAATGGAAAAGCCTGGTGGACTATAGTCTTTGGGGTCACAGAGTCAGACACGACTGAGCACACACATGCATTCATGTAACAAAGCAGTAAAGGTATTATATTTCTTCTCAAGGGTTATAGAAACGGAACTAGGCAGAATTCATTCTTAATTTTTAACGACTTTTAAATGAATAGAGTTTGTTCTGTGTGAAAGTGAAATTTAGTCGTGTCCAACTCTTTGAGACCCCATGAACTACACAGTCCATGGAATTCTCCAGGCCAGAATACTGGAGTGGGTAGCTGTTCCCTTCTCCAGGGGGTCCTCCCAACCCAGGGATTGAACCCAGGTCTCCCACATTACCGGTTGGTCTTCCCAACCCGGATTCTATACCAGCTGAGCCACCAGGGAAGCACTTGTTCTGTGTAACTCTGCTTTGATAAAATTTATTGCTATTTAAAAATTGTTAGTGTGTATGTTAAGGTAGGACCTGGGGCATAGGTAGCTGAGTCAGATCTCATGATGGTGGGAGATATCTCTATGGAATAAGGAAAAGTTTCTTATGTGGACATTAATGTGGTGGAATTAAGGCAATTCATAATTATTAAACTCATTTTTTTCTGCAAACTATTTAGCCTCAGCTTAGCTTAGTCATGACTGACACTTTGTGAATCCATGGGCTGTAGCCCACCAGGCTCCTCTGTCCATGGGATTCTCCAGGCAAGAATACTGGAGTGGGTTGCCATTTCCTACTTCACAGGATCTGTTATCAAAATCTTGGCTCCCTGCCCACCGAAGCCAAATAGAAACACAGGGACAGTTTGGAGGAAATAGAAAAGAGTACTTTTAATATTTTTGCCAGGCAAAAGGGAAACACACCAGGTCTGTGTCTCAAGAATTCCTTGTTTCCAGGGACTAGAGAGAGGTTTTATATCCACATGAAAGTCTTGCATATTTTTCTCTTAAAGTTTCAAAATGGCTGCAACTCGCATCAGACAACTCAGCCACTGAATATGGTGTCCCTGAAGTTATTGGTCCATGACTTTCTTTCTGAAATTCAAAATGCTACAAGAGAGTATGTGGGGAGAAGAAGGCCAGGTACAGAGTATAATCTATACGGAGTCAGAGAGTAATTCACTTTTTTGAAGCTTTGTGATGGGCAAGTCTAGTTGCAAGTGATTTTTAGTCATAACAGCTAAAAAGTCACCAAGATTGTTTAATTCTTACAGGACTGTTTAGCTGGTATGTGCCGAAGGTGGTCTACTCATTTCTGTTTCTGCTGCAACAGGTCTCTCCCACCCAAGGATCGAACCTGTGTTGCCTGCGCTGCAGGTGGATTCTTTACCACTGGGCCACCTGGGAAGCCCACATCAAAGGAGTAAAATTACATAAATTGGTTTAAGTCAGAAGAGCAGTACAACCACAAACATCATGGATGAGCCTTAGAAACACAAGGTAGAGGTTCAAGTCTGACTATAGGCTCATGAGAAGCCTGCAGAGCTCAGTGCACCTTCCCACTGGACAACCTCATTTGATAATAAAGATACTACATTAAATAATTTTATGTTAGGAAATTTGTATGCAACAATAGCTAACTGATACAATAATTAACCAGACAGAACTGAGGGCATTTGTTTTGATATTTGAAGGTAACATTCATGATTACTTTGTTATTCAAGTTTAGCTCATGTAAGGGTGTGAAAACATGCCTCCAGTAAGGATCATTTGAGGTTACATGGAGCAGTTGGAAGGCCAGCTATGTTTGTACAACACCTGTGACCCTGAATCATATAGATGAGCAGAATCTGAACTTTCCAGTGAGTCATCCTTTGATAATAAGCATGACCTATAGTGGGTGATGTTGAAATTGTTTATCCTCTGCCCTTCTAGAGACTGTGACAAAATTTTGAATAATGAGAGCTATTTTATTTAGACAAATTGAAGGAATAATATTTTCTGGAAGCACTGGAAATTTTCAAACAGAAACATGAAAATAATTTAATAAAAAACAAAAACAAGCCACCAGTCCTTCATCTCAATAAATACATCTTAAAAATTGACATTGTTCTAACTTGCACAAAATCACACGACTTTTTTTTTTTTTTTTTTTTTTTTTTACTGTGGTATAGTTGCTTTACAACGTCATGTTAGTTTCCATTGTACAACGAAGTGAATCAGCTATCTGTGTCCATACATCCCCTCCCTCTTGGACCTCTATCCCCCACATTCCATGACAAATGGACACTCATATCATATTTCAATGAGTAGATGAATTGTCTGAAAAAGACATATTTTGCATAGTTATAAATGTAGCATTTAATATTTTGCTTCATCATACTTAAGGTCAAGTCTGGTCTAACATCATATTATATCCATCAATTTTTTCATAGTCATTTTCCTCTGTCGATTCTCCTTGGGAACACATATTTTATTGTCAGTTTTTGCCAGTGACTACAGTAGATACAAAGGCTTCCCTGTAGCTCAGACAGTAAAGAATCTGCCTGCAACACAGGAGACCCAGGTTTGAACCCTGGGTCAGGAAGATCCTCTGGAGAAGGGAATAGCAACCCATTCCAGTATTCCTGCCTGACAAATCCTGGACAGAAGAGCCTGGTGGGCTACCATCCATGGGGTTGCCAAGAGACAGACATGACTAGCAACTAACACTACTACTATGGTAGATACAGGAGACAGTTATACAGCAGAACAAGATCTGAACTAGTAGAAAATACCTATGGTCAGCGATAACAACTAGCATTTTAAAGTTTAGATTATCAAGAAGAGCATAAGATAGTGATATACAAAGGAATGAGGTTTGTGACAAACAGTGGTCACAAGTTTTTCTCTGTCATAAACTTATAAATAGCTGTGGTTGCCAAGAGGAGTTTTCCCCCCATAGGTGTGGTATGGCTCATAATTATTCTTTTAGTCAAACAAACAAAATCCTCAGCATGATACATTTCACTTGAGAAGAAATTATTCTTAAGAGATCCTTTGAGATAAATGGGAGTCTTCAAATATTTTACATCCAAGGTTGGGAGAATATAAAAATGAAAAAGGGAAAAACTCTTGAATACTAGTGCTATCACAAAACTTAAAAGCAAGTTACATAACTTGCATAAAGAAGTTGAAATAGAAACTGCAAGGAAAATGAAAGAGGCATACTCCACTTCCACAGCTGGATCAAATACCGGCAATATTTGGCTCAGGATTTGAGTTCTGCTATCGTGGGCACTTCTTAAGCCCTAGGATAATAGATACTTTCATAGATTTCTTCCCAAAGAGTATTTTCAGAGCCCTCTTTCAGTCTTTATTTCTGAGACTGTAGATGAAGGGGTTCAGTATGGGCGTGACCACAGTGAACATCACTGAGACTGTTGCTTTTGAATGTGAGCTGTGGGTAGTAGCAGAGCTAAGGGACACTCCTATGCCTATACAATAAAGTAATGAGACACATGAGAGGTGAGATGCACAGGTGGAAAATGCTTTATACTTCCCCCCAAGCCAATGAGATTTCATGTATGGAGGAAACTGTCTTACAGTAGGAGTAAAGAATACACATGAGGGAACCACCAGCCAGCAACAGAGGTATAAAATACATTACTGCTATCAAGAAAGATGACAGAGCTGGCAGGTTGAATCATCTGATTGAGCTCACAGAAAAAGTGAGTGGGTGTACAGAAAGACAGTGGCAATACCATTATGCTTTCCAGCAAGGCATGAAGGAGACTGATGATCCAGGACAATAGCACCAGTAGTACACAGAGATGGGGGTTCATGATGACGATGTAGTGCAGGGGGTGACAGCCGCAAAGGGGTCATAGGCCATCATGATCAAGAGAAAGATGTCCAATCCTACAAAGAGTGTGAAAAAATACAATCGAGTTATGCAGCCTTCATAGGTGATAACTTGGTTCTGTGTCTGAATGTTCCACGGCAAATTTGGGATGGTGGTGGAGATGAAATAGAAGTCTACAAAGGACAGGTTGGAGAGGAAGAAGTACACGGGGGTGTGGAGGTGTGGGTCTGAGCTGACAGCCAGGATGATAAGCAGGTTTCCAAACAGAGTGATCAGGTACATGGAGAGGAAAAGTCCAAATGTGAAAGGTTGTAATTTGGAATTTGGAAGAAATTCTGAAACTCCTATTAGGTTCCTTGGTGTCATGTGTTGGAGGTGACTGCAAGGAAAGGGGAAAGCAAATGACTGATTATGGTACAATCGGACTTCACTTGCATTGTTGAAATGCCAACTATTTACATTTTGCTGTTAAAAAGTTTATTTCAATACTTTGTTCATGGATTTGGCAATGCATACAGGGTTTTGTAAAACAAAATCTCCTAAAATCCCATCATAGAGAAAGACTATCTCAAATAAAACATATGTAAATATATATATATACATGAAAGTGAAAGTGAAGTCGCTTAGTCGTGTCCGACTCTTCGCGACCCTGTGGACTGTAGCCCACCAAGCTCTTCTGTCCATGGGATTTTCCAGGCAAGAGTACTGGAGTGCATTTCCATCTCCTTCTCCAGGGGATCTTCCTGACCCAGGGATTGAACCCAGGTCTCCCTCATTGCAAGCAGATGCTTTAACCTCTGAGCCACCAGGGATTACACACACACACACACACACACACACACCACACACACACACACACACACACACAGCAACCATAAGTTCATTCTCTATTCCTGTGAGTCTGTTTCTGTTTTATAAATTCATTTGTAACATTTCTTTTTAGATTCCACGTTTAAGGGATGCCATATGATATTTCCCCTTCTCTGTTTGGCTTTCTTCACTCAGTATGACTATCTCCACATCCATTCATGTTGCTGCAAATGCCATTATTTCATCTTTTTAATTCATCTTAAGGAATAATGGATGTGGAAAATAAATGGAAATGTGCAAAAGTGTGATTTATTTGCATGAAGAAGATTCCTTTTCATTTTTGTTTAAGGCAAGGATTGCCAGTGAAGCATATTTAACTGACCACAAAATGCCATTAGTTAAAACAACAACAACAACAAAGAAAAACAAAAAAGAACAATGAAGAGTGTGTAAGATACCTGGCAGAGATTTTACCACACAAAATTTTAAAAGCTCACATATTCTGCACAAATAATTGTATACATATATGACATATTTAAGGGTGAATGCAATCTTGATGATAATAAGCCAGTTCCTAGTTTGAAAGAATACAATAAAATACAGGAGCAAAAAGATGATGAATTTCCTATTGAAAGCAAATGACTTTAACTGTCAGTTTTAAATGAGGACGTAATTAATCTACACATATATTTAATCTTATTGATAATGAAATAATTACAGAGTAAGCTTGTTGGCATACTCATTTCCACATAATAAAAGCTTTTTAATTTTAATACTAAGAGGCAGGAGATACTGTGAAATGTATGTCTCCTGAACTGCTGTTGCAGGAAAATGTTTGCTAGCATTCCTTGATCTGGATTTTACTGATTATAGCAAAATATGCTTCTTCTTAGAAAAACATCCTACATCACTGTACATCCCTCCATAGCTAGTACCCTCTATCTCTACTTCAGTTAATTACAAAGGTCCTTGTACTTATGAACATAAGTGCTTTTACTGAAAGCACTCTGTACCTCTCCTTCCCTCTTCTAATTGGGCTTCCATGTCCATCATTTAATGGTCAACGTTGACCCTTGTATTGTTGAGTTCAGTATTCACTTCTGTTTTCAGCATCATGAAATAATCCATCAATCAGTCAAGACAACAAACAACTGCAATAATCATGGCTCTGGGCTTAGTCTACATTGGCGCTCAGGCAAATTCAGGTCAATGTTCTTGGCTGTCATTCCCTCTAACTGTCTCTTGTAGTATTTATTGGACTCTTGGACTCACCTGGGTGGAGTTTCTGACAGCAAGGTCTCAATATATGTGTCCCAACTCCTCTTAGATGGCTGGTGATGGAGACAGAGGCTCTGTCTACAGACTAGACTGTGGAGTCAGGCATCAGTCCCCCAAATAGAGTTTTGACTCTGCAAGCACCAACCATGCCCCAATCTAGACCAAGGTTGCACAGGCTGAGGGACTGCAGCACAAGAAATATTTGTGGCTCCTTATGTCTGCTCGTTAGCATGTTTCCCTTTTGTAACTACTACCTCTAATAACTGATTTCCCTGTGAGAAAGTGGTCTGGACAGATAGGAAACGTTTCCTGCTCATACTCTGTGTCTGGGATTCTATGTTACAAGCCAGATGAATTCAGTATTCAATGTTTATTACTTCTTTAATAATTCCACCTGTCTTCCAGAGGGATAAACCTTAAGATCCCAACACCTCACCCCATCCCTGAGTTCAGGTTTTCTCCAGAGTCTAAGCTTCAGGATTCTGTCTTGGTTAGATCCCTAATCAAGGCACTGACTTCACTTCTGGTGAGCCACAGCCTTTTGATTCTAGAGAAAATTAGCATTCCCATCTTCAAAAGTGGGATAACTTTGATCCTTTAATATAAAACCTTGGACAGTGTAGTGCTTGGATTTATGAGAGTTTTGCCAAAGCAGTTAGGAGCTTAATGCTTACAGTACCAACTGAGAGCTGCCAGTTAGTCCCTCATTAGAAAATATTTGTTATAAGAAGTGTATGGATTTTAGGACCATATAGGGACTGCATAACTTAATTTTTAGAAAACTCTATTCTGTGAGCTGATACTATTCCAAACCCCATTCTCATTGCAGAAATGGGCTTATGGAAATTAGTGATCTGCACATTATAATTTGAATAAGGCAAGTGACTTTTTTTAATTCTCTCAGGTTGTTTCCAGTTTTCAAACTCTGGTCCAGCTGTTCTCAGAGATGTCTTTTCCATGTGTGATATTTGATTATGTTGAAGGGATGCTGCTAAACATCTACAATGCCCAGGACAACACCCAGCACAAAGAATGATCCTGCTACAAAAGGTCAACAGTGAGAAAATGAGTAAACCTATTCTAGACCAGGACTTTCCCCTCATCGCTGTGCATACCAGTCACCCAGACACTAGTTCATATGCAGTTTCTGATCAGCAGGTCTTGCCTGGTGAGTCAAAGGTTCCTGGATGGTGTTGATGGTGCCGGTACTGTACTGCAGCCATTTTTGAGTAAGCAAGGCTGTGGTTTCATTTCAGAATCTTGCACGTAGGTGTTTTTTTTTTTTTTTTCCCCCTCTCTTGCTCATGTTTACTAAAGTCAGAATACATATTTGGTCACCCTATACATGCTAATTTTTTTTTAATATTTTCATTTTAATTGCAACCCTGAGTTTACTTTCCTGCCCCACAACCCCCTTTATTATTATTATTATTATTTTAACTAATACAGTATTGTAAGGTAAAATAAAGTAAATAATGATAATAATAATTGCATATAGTTTTACATTTTCTTCTCTCCAAATTGTCGTCACCTGAACTTTTGAATGAAAAGTGTAAGCATTCACTCCATACATGTGATCAGTTCTATTTTTTTATTAGAAAAAAATATTTTTATTAGAAAAAAAAATTTTTGTTAGAAAAAAATTTATTTTATTATTATTTTTTCTTTTTTTTATACAAGGGCCCATGTATCACACCAAATAACATATTTCTGAAAAGTCTGAAATGCTATTTTTCAAAGATCCATGTGCATATATATATATATATATATATATATATATATATATATTTTTTTTTTTTCCCCTAACTTATGGGAATGGTACATCTCATGATTATTTCTTTTCTTTTTCTTTCTTTTTTTTTTTTTTTTACTTTATTTTACTTTACAATACTGTATTGGTTTTGCCATACATCAACATGAATCCGCCACAGGTGTACATGAGTTCCCAATCCTGAACCGCCCTCCCACCTCGTCCCCATACCATCTCTCTGGTCATTCCAGTGCACCAGCCCCAAGCATCCTGTATCCTGCATTGAACCTAGACTGGCAATTCATTTCTTACATGATATTATACATGTTCAATGCCATTCTCCGAAATCATGCCACTCCCGCCCCACAGAGTCCAAAAGTCTGCTCTATAACAAAATGAAAAATACTCAGTATGGCCTATTTTATTTTACAAAAAATAATTATTAAGTGATCCATGTAGACTCCTGAAATAAATGTGTGTATTTTCAAATATTTCACCTCCAAGATTGGAAATGTAATTGTGAGAGTAGGAAAATGAAAAAGAGAAAAATCAAGGATATCAGAAATATCACAAAATGCACAAAGTGTATAAAGTCAAAATCAAAATAGAAATGCCAAAGAAAATAGAAAGGCAATGCTCTACTTCCATAATTTGATCAAAGACTGGCAATATTGACCTCAGGATTTGCACTCTGCTATCATGGGACCTAGGACAATAGGGCATTTTACAGTCACCTTTTCAAAGAGTATTTTCAAACCCCAGTTAAGTCTTTATTTCTCAGGCTGTAGCTGAAGGGGTTCAGCATGGGTGTGACCACAGTGTACATCACCAGGCTCTTGCACTTGAGAGTGAGCTGTGAGTAACAACAGAGCTAAGGTACACTCCTAAACCCATACAATAAAAGAAGGAGATAACTGAGAGGTGAGATGCATAGATGGAAAATGCTTTATACTTCCCCTGAGCTGATGACATTCCTTGTATGGAGGAAACTATTTTAGAATAAGAGTAAAAGATACCAGTGAGGGGACCACCAGCCAGCAGAGCTACAGAATACATCACCATGCTATTGAGAAAGGTGTCAGAACAGACAAGTTGGATCATCTGATTGAGTTCATAGAAAAAGTGGGGGATTCCTAAGACTGTGCAGAAAGCCAGATGCAACACCATTAAGCTTTCTAACAAGGAATTCAGGACAATGATGACCCAGGAAACCAGCACCAGCAGTTCACAGAGCTCGGGGTTCATGATGACCAGGTAGTGCAGGGGGTGACAGATGGCCATGAAGTGATCATAGACCATCACGATCAGCAGTAAAATGTCTAGTACTACGAAAAGTGTGAAAAAATATACCTGGGTGATGCACCCTTCAAATGTTATAACTTTGTTCTGTGTCTCTATATTCCACAGCATCTTCAGGATGGTGGTGGAGTTGAAGTAGATGTCTACAAAGGACAGGGTGGAGAAGAAGAAGTACATGGGGGTGTGGAGTTGGGAGTCTGAGCTGACAGCCAAGATGATGAGCAGGTTTCCAAATACAGTGATCAAGTACATGGTGAGAAAAAAACCCAAACACGAGAGGCTGCAGTTCTGGTTCCTCTGAAAATCCCAGAAGATGAAATTCAGAAACCCTCCTTAGGTTGTTTGGTTCCATTTGGTGAAGGTGACTACCAGGAAAGGGGCAAAGTAACATGACTAATTTTCACACAAATGGGCAATACTCACATGGTTGAATTGCTGTCTTTTATATTTTGCCATAAAGATATTAACTTCAAAATTTTGCTCATAGATTTTGTGCACTTTGGGGAACCACTTGAGTCATCTCTAATTAGCAAACTTGTGTAACTGTCAGTGTTTTCACCAAGATGTCATGTATTCAAGTTTTAATGAAAAATTATTTCATGCCTCTTAAAAATATAAATTGAATAGTGACAAAGTCTGAATATTGTCATTGCAGGGAATGCAAGATGCTGAAAAAAAAGCTCCTAAGATCCCATTTTGTTGACAGGATATAATCCAACAAAAATTATATAGCATGTCAGATGGTGGCAAGTGGTATGAAAAAGAAGGAAAAAAAAAAAGGTCTGATGTAGAAAGTCAAAAGGGAGTATGATTTTTCATGTGTATTTAGGTAAGGCCTGTGAACAAGGTGATATTTGAACAGAGATTTTAAGGATGAGAGAACTAGGGCCATGAGCATACCTGGGGCAGTGCATCTTGGCAAGGTAGCAGCTAATTTGAAGGTCCTGAGGAAGGTATTTGTTTAAGATGTTCCAATTCAGAAAAGAAAGCCAGTCTGGTGAGAGACATGAGCAGGAGGGAGAGTGAGGAGAGACGGTTGAGGAGAGGATGTTGAGGAACGAGGTGTTCTCCCTCCTGCTGCTGAAAATTCAAGTCACAAGGGGTTCTTTATCCGTTTTTATCTTCTTCACTTTGTGAAATTCAATATTAATAAAGCCATATGCGAGACAATTGATGGAAAATCCAAAACCAAATTCTAAAGTAAAGGTTATGATGGTTATAACTTATGTCACTAATTCAATTTTTTATAACAAAAGGCATTGAAAGAGATAATATGACAGCAAGTTGTTATAAGATGAGATGGAAGCACTGAGTTAAAATTTCCTCTTGCTTAGAAACATATGGATTCCAATATGCACGTGGAAGATAAGGGTGACATTTATTCAAATGTAAAGAAGAGAAGTTTTCAAATGGAGGCTGAACATGAAGCAAATTTTAGAATAGATCTAGAATGAAAGGACCATGAGGAATAAGAGATGTGGAAGTAGTTCAAAATATGCAAAAGTGTGATGTATTTGCACCACGTATGAAGAAGAACATTCCTTTTCATTTTTGTTTAAGGCAAGGATTTGCAAGTGAAGAATATTTGAGTGATGGCTCAATTGCTTCCGTTAAAAAAAATATTGGAGAGAGCATAAGATGACTGACACAGATTTTACCACACAAAATTTTAAATTCTCAGAAATTCTGCACAAGTAATTGTATACATAATAACATATCTAAGGTCAAACTGCAATCTTGATCATAAAAATCCAATTCCTGGTTTGAAAGCATATAATAATTAAAAAAAAAAAAAACAGGAGCAAAAATAAGCTGAATTTCCCATATGAAAACAAAGAACTTGACTGGTCAGTTTTTAAAGGTGGCAGTAATGGGCTAACGATTCTACCAAATCAAACCAGTCAATCCAAAGGAAATCAGTTGTGAATATTCCTTGGAAAGACTGATGTTGAAGCTGGAGCTCCACTACTTTGGTCACGTGATGTGAAGAGCTGACCCACTGGAAAAGATCCCTATGCTGGGAAAGATTGAAGGCAGGAGAAGGGAACGACAGAGGATGAGTTGGTTGGATGGCATCACCAACTTGATGGACATGAGTCTGAGAAAGCTTTGGGAGTTGGTGATGGACAGGGAAGCCTGGCATGCTACAGTCCATGTGGTCACAAAGTCAGACACGACTGAGCAACTGAAATGAACTGAATGATTCTACACATATGTTTAATATTATACGTAATGAAATAATTGCAGGGTATGCTCTTTGGCATACAATTTTGATGTTTTTTTTTATTTGAATATTAAGAGGGTGGAGACACTGAAATGTATGCCTCATCAAGGGCTGTTGCAGGGGAAATGTTTGCCAGCATTCTAGGTCTGGATCTTATTCATCATAGTTAAATATGCTTCTGCTAGAAAAACATGCTATGTCAATGTACATCCCTCCTCAGCTAATACCCTATAACTCGACCTCAGTTGATGACAAACATACTTGGACTTAGGTTCTACTTTGACTGAAAGCACTTTGCACATCCCACTCCCTCTTCTAACTGGGCTTCTATGTCCATCATTTTACGGTCAACATTGACCCTTGCATTGTCAAGCCCACTACTCACATTTTTTTCAGAGTCATGAAATAATACATTAAGTTATCAGTCAAGACAACAAACAAACTCAGTGTTCATGGCTCTGGTTTAGTCTGCATTGGCTCTCATTCACTCAGGTGAATGTTCTTGGCTGCCATTCCCTTTGACCATATCTTGCAGTATTTACTGTGCTCCTGGACTCACCTGGGTAGAGTTTCTGAGAGGAAAGTCTCAACATAGATGCCCCAACTCCTCTTGGATGGTTGATGATGGAGGTAGAAACTCTGTCTACAGATAAGACAGTGGGATGGAGTCAAACATTGGTCCCTTAAATTGAGTTTTGACTCTGCGAGGATCAACCATGTCCCAATCTAGTCCAAGGCTGCACAGAGAGGGACTGCCGCACAGGAAATACTTATGGCTCTTTATGTCTATTCATTAGCATTATTCCCTTTCGTAACTACCATCTCTAATATCTAATTTCCCTGAGGGACACTGGTCTGGTCAGATAGGAAAAGTTCCTGCTCATAACCTGTGTTTAGGGTACAGAGTATACAGTTTTACAATTTCTGCACACCAAATTGCCGTCACCTGAACTTTTGAATAAAAGTGTATGCATTCCTTCCAGAAGTGATCAATTTTAATTTTTTTATGCAAGGACTCATGAATCACACAAAATAATATATACCTGAAAAAGTTTAAATTGAAATTTTCAAAGAAAATTGACATTTTCAAATATTTAAAGTAAATTTTTTTTATTTTAAAATCAAGAAAATTAAAAGGTATGTAATAAAGTAAAAGATATTATTCTTGTTTAATTGTTAAGTCATTAGTGACTGTTTGTATCCCCATGGACTGTAGCCTGCCAGGTTCCTCTGTTCATGGGATTTCCCAGGCAAGAATACTGGAGTGGGTTACTTCTATATTGTAAATTAATTATCCGTTTATACCCATAATCTTGATAGGAATGTAAATTGGTGCAGCTAACATGTAAAAGAGTAGGGAGACTGCTCAAAAGATTAAGCATAAGATTACCTTATGATCCAGCTATTCCAATTTGAGTATTTATACTAAAGATACAAAAACACAAATTTGAAAGGACATATGCAACCATAAGACCATCACAACATTATTATTTTTTTATTTTAACTTGAGGCTAATTACTTTACATTATTGTATTGGTTTTGCCATACATCAATGAATCCAAAAGGGTGTACATGTGTTTCTCATCCTGAACCCCCCTCCCACTTCTCTCCCTGTACCATCCCTCTGGTTCATCCCAGTGCACCAGCCCCAAGCATCCTGTATGCTGTATCGAATCTGAACTGGCAATTCATTTCTTATATTATACATGTTTCAATGCCATTCTCCCAAATCATCCCACCCTCTCCCTCTCCCACAGAGTCCAAAATACTGTTCTGTACATCTGTGTCTCTTTTGTTCTCTGGCATACAGGGTTATCATTACCATCTTTCTAAATTCCATATATATGTGTTATTATACTATATTGGTGTTTTTCTTTCTGACTTACTTCACTCTGTATAATCGGCTCCAGTTTCATCCACCTCATTAGAACTGACTCAAATGTATTCTTTTTAATGGGTGAGTAATACTCCATTGTGTATGTGTACCACAGTTTTCATATCCATTCATCTACTGATGAACATCTAGGTTGCTTCCATATCCTGGCTATTATAAACAGTGCTGCTCTGAACATTGGGGTACACGTGTCTCTTTCAATTCTGGTTTCAGTGGTGTGTGTGCCCAGCAGTGGGATTGCTAGGTCACAAGGCAGTTTTATTTCCAGTTTTTAAAGGAATCTGCACACTGTTCTCCATAGTGGCTGTACTAGTTTGCAATCCCACCAACAATGTAACAGGGTTCCCTTTCCTCCACACCCTCTCCAGCATTTATTGCTTGTAGACTTTTGGATCGCAGCCATTCTGACTGGCGTGAAATGGTACCTCACTATGGTTTTGATTTGCATTTCTCTGATAATGAGTGATGTTGAGCATCTTTTCATGTGTTTGTTAGCCATCTGTATATCTTCTTTTGAGAAATGTCTATTTAGTTCTTTGGCCCATTTTTTGATTGGGTCATTTATCTTTCTGGAATTGAGCTGTAGAAGTTGCTTGTATATTTTTGAGATTAGTTGTTTGTCAGTTGCTTCCTTTGCTATTATTTTCTCCCCTTCTGAAGGCTGTCTTTTCACCTTGCTTAGAGTTTCCTTTGTTGTGGAGAAGCTTTTAAGTTTAATTAGGTCCCATTTGTTTATTTTTGCTTTTATTTCCAGTATTCTGGGAGGTGGGTCATAGAGAGTCCTGCTGCGATTTATGTCAGAGTGTGTTTTGCCTATGTTCTCCTCTAGGAGTTGTATAGTTTCTGGTCTTATGTTTAGATCTTTAATCAATTTTGAGTTTATTTTTGTGTATGGTGTCAGACAGTGTTCTAGTTTCATTCTTCTACAAGTGGTTGACAAGTTTTCCCAGCACCACTTGTTAAAGAGATTGTCTTTTTTCCATTGTATACTCTTGCTTCCTTTGTCAAAGTTAAGGTGTCCATCGGTGCATGGATTTATCTCTGGGCTTTCTATTTTGTTCCATTGATCTATATTTCTGTCTTTCTGCCAGTAACATACTGTCTTGATGACTGTGGCTTTGTAGTAGAGCTTGAAGTCAGGCAGGTTGATTCCTCCAGTTCCATTCTTCTTTTTCAAGATTGCTTTGGCTATTTGAGGTTTCTTGTATTTCCATACAAATTGTGAAATTATTTGTTCTAGCTCTGTGAAAAATACCGTTGGTAGCTTGATAAGGATTGTATTGAATCTACAGATTGCTTTGTGTAGTATACTCATCTTCACCATATTGACTCTTCCGATCCATGAACATGGTATATTTCTCCATCTATTAGTGCCCTCGTTGATTTCTTTCACCAGTGTTTTATAATTTTCTATATATAGTTCTTAAGTTTCTTTAGGTAGATATATTCCTAAGTATTTTATTCTTTTCGTTGCAATGGTGAATGGAATTGTTTCCTTAATTTCTCTTTCTATTTTCTCATTATTCAGTTCAGTTCAGTTCAGTTGCTCAGTCGTGTCTGACTCTTTGTGACCCCCATGAATCGCAGCACATCAGGCCTCACTTCCATCACCAACTCCCGGAGTTCAGTCAGATTCACGTCCATAGAGTCAGTGATGCCATTCAGCCATCTGATCCTCAGTCATCCCCTTCTCCTCCTGCCCCCAATCCCTCCCAGCATCAGAGTCTTTTCCAATGAGTCAACTGTTCGCATGAGGTGGCCAAAGTACTGGACTTTCAGCTTTAGCATCATTCCTTCCAAAGAAATCCCACGGTTGATCTCCTTCAGGATGGACTGATTGGATCTCCTTGCAGTCCAAGGGACTCTCAAGAGTCTTCTCCAACACCACAATTCAAAAGCATCATTTCTTCAGTGCTCAGCATTCTTCAGAGTCCAACTCTCACATCCATACATGACTACTGAAAAAACCATAGCCTTGACTAGACAGACCTTAGTCGGCAAAGTAATGTCTCTGCTTTTGAATATGCTATCTAGATTGGTCATAAATTTTTTTCCAAGAAGTAAGCGTCTTTTAATTTCATGGTAGCAGTCACCATCTGCAGTGATTTTGGAGCCCCCCAAAATAAAGTCTGACACTGTTTCTATGATTTCCACATCTATTTCCCATGAATTGATGGGACCGGATGCCATGATCTTAGTTTTCTGAATTTCAGCTTTAAGCCAACTTTTTCAGTCTCCTCTTTCACTTTCATCAAGAGGCTTTTTAGTTCCTCTTCACTTTCTGCCAAAAGGGTGGTGTCATCTGCATATCTGAGGTTATTGATATTTCTCCTGGCAATCTTGATTCCAGCTTGTGTTTCCTCAGGTCCTGCGTTTCTCATGATGTACTCTGCATAGTGGTTAAATAAGCAGGGTGACAATATACAGCCTTGACGTACTCCTTTCCCTATTTGGAACCAGTCTGTTGTTCCATGTCCAATTCTAACTGTTGCTTCATGGCCTGCATACAGATTTCTCAAGAGGCAGGTTACGTGGTCTGGTATTCCCATCTCTTTCAGAATTTTCCACAGTTTATTGTGATCCACACAGTCAAAGGCTTTGGCATAGTGATCAAAGCAGAAATAGATGTTTTTCTGGAACTCTCTTGCTTTCTCGATGATCCAGCGGATGTTGGCAATTTGATCTCTGGTTCCTCTGCCTTTTCTAAAACCAGCTTGAACATCAGGAAGTTCACGGTTCACGTATTGCTGAAGCCTGGCTTGGAGAAATTTGAGCATTACTTTTCTAGCATGTGAGATGAGTGCAACTGTGCAGTTGTTTGAGCATTCTTTGCATTGCCTTTCTTTGGAATTGGAATGAAAACTGACCTTTTCCAGTCCTGTGGACACTGGTGAGTGTTCCAAATATGCTGGCATATTGAGTGCAGCATTTTAACAGCATCATCTTTCAGGATTTGCAACAGCTCAACTGGAATTCCATCACCTCCACTAGCTTTGTTTGTAGTGATGCTTTCTAAGGTCCACTTGACTTCACATTTCAGGATGTCTGGCTCTAGATGAGTGATCACACCATCATGATTATCCGGGTTATGAAGATCTTTTTGTACAGTTCTTCTGTGTATTCTTGCCATTTCTTTTTAATATCTTCTGATTCTGTTAGGTCCATACTATTTCTGTCCTTTATCAAACCCATCTTTGCATGAAATGTTCTCTTGATTTCTCATTATTAGTGTATAGGAATGGAAGGGATTTCTGTGTGTTGATTTTATATCCTGCAACTTTACACTATTCATTGATTAGCTCTAGTAATTTTCTGGTGGAGTCTTTAGGGATTTCTACGTAGAGGATCATGTCATCTGCAAACAGTGAGAGTTTTACTTTGTCTTTTCCAATGTATTCCTTTCATTTCTTTTTCTGCTCTGACTGCTATGGCCAAAACTTCCAATACTATGTTGAATAGTAGTGGTAAAAGTGGGCACCCTTGTCTTGTTCTTGATTTTGGGGGAAATCCTTTCAATTTTTCACCATTGAGGATATTTGCTGTGGGTTTTCCATATATACCTTTTATTATGTTGAGGTAAGTTCCTTCTATTCCTGCTTTCTCTAGAGCTTTTATCATAAATGGATGTTGAATTTTGTCAAAGGCCTTCTCTGCATCTATTGAGATAATCATATGGTTTTTATTTTTCAATTTGTTAATGTGGTGTATTATGTTGACTAATTTGCGGATATTGAAGAATCCTTGCATCCCTGGGATAAAGCCCACTTGGTCATGGTGTATGATCTTTTCAATGTGTTGCTGGATTCTGATTGCTAGAATTTTGTTAAGGATTTTTGCATCTATGTTCATCAGTGATACTGGCCTGTAGTTTTCTTTTTTGTGTGACATCTTTGTCAGGTTTTGGTATTAGGGTGATGGTGGCCTCATAGAATGAGTTTGGAAGTTTATCTTCCTCTGCAATTTTCTGGAAGAGTTTGAGTAGGATAGGTGTTAGCTCTTCTCTGAATTTTTGGAAGAATTCAGCTGTGAAGCCATCTGGACCTGGGCTTTTGTTTGCTGGAAGATATCTGATTACAATTTCAATTTCCGTGCTTGTGATGGGCCTGTTAAGATTTTCTATTTCTTCCTGGTTCTGTTTTGGAAAGTTGTATTTTTCGAAGAATTTGTCCATTTCTACCACGTTGTCCATTTTATTGTCATATAATTGCTGATAGTAGTCTCGTATGATCCTTTGTGTTTCTGTGTTGTCTTTTGTGATCTCTCCATTTTCATTTCTAAATTTATTGATTTGATTTTTCTCCTTTTCGTTCTTGATGAATCTGGCTAATGGTTTGTCAAATTTATTTATCCTTTCAAAGAACCGGCGTTTGGCTTTGTTGATTTTCGTTATGGTCTCTTTTCTTTTCTTTCTTTTTTTTTTTTTTTTTTGCATTCATTTCTGCCCTAATTTTTAAGATTTCTTTCCTCCTACTAACCCTGGGGTTCTTCATTTCTTCCTTTCTAGTTGCTTTAGGTGTAGAGTTAGGTTATTTATTTGACTTTTTTCTTGTTTCTTGAGGTATGCCTGTATTGCTATGAACTTTCCCTTTAGCACTGTTTTTACAGTGTCCCACAGGTTTTGGGTTGTTGTGTTTTCATTTTCATTCGTTTCTATGCATATTTTGATTTCTTTTTTTTATTTCTTCTGTGATTTGTTGGTTATTCAGAAGCACGTTGTTTAGCCTCCATATGTTAGAATTTTTACTAGTTTTTCTCTTGTAATTGAGATCTAATCTTACTACATTGTGGTCAGAAAAGATGCTTGGAATGATTCAACTTTTTACATTTACCAAGGCTAGATATATGGTCCAGGATGTGATCAACCTGGAGAGGGTTCCGTGTGCACCTGAGAAAAAGGTAAAATTCATTGTTTTGGGGTGAAATGTCGTCCTATAGATATCAATTAGGTCTAACTGGCCTATTGTATCATTTAAAGTTTGTGTTTCCTTGTTAATTTTCTGTTTAGTTGATCTATCCATAGGTGTGAGTGTGGTATTAAAGTCTCCCACTACTATTGTGTTATTGTTTATTTCCCCTTTCTACTTGTTAGCATTTGTCTTACATAGTGCTCCTATGTTGGGTGCATATATATTTACAATCATTATATCTTCTTGGATTGATCCTTTGATCATTATATAGTGTCCTTCTTTGTCTCTGTTCACAGCCTTTGTTTTAAGTCTATTTTATCTGATATGAGTATTGCTACTCCTGCTTTCTTTTGGTCTATATTTGCATGGAATATCTTTTTCCAGCCCTTCACTTTCAGTCTGTATGTGTTCCCTGTTTTGAGGTGGGTCTCTTGTAGACAACATACATAGGGCTCTTGTTTTGTATCCATTCAGCCAGTCTTTGTCTTTTGGTTGGGGCATTTAACCCATTTACATTTAAGGTAATTATTGATAAGTATGATCCCGTTGCCATTTTCTTTATTGTTTTGGGTTCGAGTTTATACACCCTTTTTGTGTTTCCTGTCTAGAGAATATCCTTTAGCATTTTTTGGAGAGCTGGTTTGGTGGTGCTGAATTCTCTCAACTTTTGCTTATCTATAAAGCTTTTGATTTTGCCTTCATATTTGAATGAAATCCTTGCTGGGTACAGTAATCTGGGCTGTAGTTTATTTTCTTTCATCACTCTAAGTATGTCTTGCCATTCCCTCCTGGCTTGAAGAGTTTCTATTGAAAGATCAGCTGTTATCCTTATGGGAATCCCCTTGTGTGTTTTTTGTTGTTTTTCCCTTGCTGCTTTTAACATTTGTTCTTTGTGTTTGATCTTCGTTAATTTGATTAATATGTGTCAGGGGGTGTTTCATCTTGGGTTTATCCCGTTTGGGACTCTCTGGGTTTCTCGGACTTGGGTGATTATTTCCTACCCCATTTTAGGGAAGTTTTCATCTATTATCTCCTCAAGGATTTTTTCATGGTCTTTCTTTTTGTCTTCTTCTTCTTGGACTCCTATGATTTGAATGTTGGGACATTTAGTATTTTCCTAGAGGTCTCTGAGATTGTCCTCATTTCTTTTAATTCGTTTTTCTTTTTTCCTGTTTCATTTATTTCTACCATTCTATCTTCTACATCATTAATCCTATCTTCTATTCCTTATTCTACTATTTGTTGCCTCCAGAGTGTTTTTGATCTCATTTATTGCATTATTCATTATATATTGACTCTTTTTTATTTCTTCTAAGTCCTTGTTAAACCTTTCTTGCATCTTCTCAATTCTTGTCTCCAGGCTATTTATCTGTGATTCCATTTTGATTTCAAGATTTTGGATCATTTTCACTATCATTATTCCGAATTCTTTATCAGGTAGATTCCCTATCTCTTCCTCTTTTGTTTGGTTTGGTGGGCATGTATCCTGTTCCTTTACCTGCTGGGTATTCCTCTCTCTCTTCATCTTGTTTATATTGCTGAGTTTCAGGTGTCCTTTCTGTTTTCTGGCAGTTTGTGGCGTTTTCTTTATTGTGGAATTTCCTTGCTGTGGGTGGGGTTGTACAGGTGGCTTGTCAAGGTTTCCTGGTTAGGGAAGCTTGTATCGGTGTTTTGATGGCTAGAGCTGGATTTCTTCTCTCTGGAGTGCAATGAAGTGTCCAGTAATGAGTTATGAAATGTCATTGGTTTTGCAGTAACTTTGGGAAGCCTGTATATTGAAGCTCAGGGCTGAGTTCCTGTGTTGCTGGAGAATTTGTGTGGTATGTCTTGCTCTGGAACTTGTTGGCCCTTGCATGGTGCTTGGTTTCAGTCTAGGTATGGAGGCATCTGATGAGCTCCTGTCAATTAATGTTCCCTGGAGTCAGGAGTTCTCTGGTATTCTCAGGATTTGGACTTAAGCCTCCTGCTTCTGGTTTTCAGTCTTATTTTTACAGTAGTCTCAAGACTTTTCCTTCTATACAGTACAATTGATAAAACATCTAGGTTAAAGATGAAAAGTTTCTCCACAGTGAGGGACATTCAGAGAGGTTCACAGACTTACATGGAGAAGAGAAGAGGAAGGAGGGAGTTTGAGGTGTCCCAAATGAGATGAGGTGGAATCAAAAGAGGAGAAAGCAAGCTAGCCAGTAATCACTTCCTTATGTGTGCTTCACAGTCTGGATGGCTCAGAGATGTTCACAGAGTTATACAGAGAAGAGAAGAGGGAGGAAGGAGACAGAAGTGGCCAGGAGGATAAAAGGGGGGAATCAAAAGGAGCGAGACAGATCTAGCCAGTAATCAGTTCCTTAAGAGTTCTCCACAATCTGGAACACACAGAGATTCACAGAGTTGGGTAGAGAAGAGAAGGGGGAGGGAGGGAGACAGAGGCGACCTGGTGGAGAAAAAGGAGAGTCCAAAGGGGGAGAGAGCAGTCAAGCAAGTACTGAAGATTGGGCTCTTAAAGGTACAAAATTGATAACAAATACCAAAAAGCAAAGATTAAAAATCTAGAGTAGAGGTTGGATTTTCAAAAATATAATATTAAAGAAAAGAAGAAAATTTAAAAAAAAATATATATATATATATATGAAGTTTGCTTTAAAAAAATAGGGTCTTTTTTTTGCGAAGTAATAGTAGGGTATAAAAATGAAAATTAAAGGAGTAATAGAGGACTTAAAAATTTTTAAAATATTTAAAAAGAATGATCATAAAAATAGTAAAAATATATCTAGGACTTTCTCTGGTGGTATTGTGGGCAGTGTGGGGTCAGTTCATTTTCAGATAGTTCCTTGGTCCAGCTTATACTTCTCAAGATCTATAGGCCCCTTCCTATGTAGTCAGTACTAACTATAGGGTTTTAATCTATTGCACCTGTCACTTCCAAGGTGGTTCCCTCTGTTTTAGCTTCTTCTGTTGGCTGGTCTCTTCAGTATCTGATTTCCTCCCTAACACTAGGCGGGTGGTGGTGGACATTTTTTAGGCTCACTTGTTCAGTCGCGCTGTGGGGAGGGAGGCATGCTGCAAACAAATAACACTGGCATGTGTTCACAGGGCCTCAGTCACACTGGGCCTGCCCCTGCACACGGTGCATGTGACCTCCCTGCCCACACTGCTCAGGCTCTAGGTTGCTACTAAGCCGCTCAGGTTTGGGCACTCTGGTAGTCCTCAGAGGCGCAGATTCGGATGGGCCTGTGTTTTGTGCCTTTCCCAGGTCCAAGCAGCTCAGGTGATAAGGTGTTTGGTGAGCATGGTTGCTGCTACTTATCATCTCCCCCATTCCTGTCACTCGGTTTTCTGGGTGTACTACTGAGCACCTTCTCAGGGGGATGTTGACTGCCCAGAACCCAAGAAGTCTTGTTTAGCAAAGAAGCCTGCTTGCAGATTGGTAGATAATGTCTCTCTGGGGCTGCGATTGCACCCTTCTGGCTCTGGCTGCCTGTCACCAGAGGAGGATGGTCTGCAGCCGGCTATCTCTGTTCAGTCCTTTGTTCTGTGCGTGGGCCTGGTGGTGTCTTAGGTTAGGGCTGGCTTTTCGCTTGGTAGCTATCCCACAGTCTGGTTTGCTAGCCCAAGTTAGTTTGCTCAGATTGCCCTCAGGGCATTCAGGCTCCATCCTTACTCTAAGCAATGCAGACCCCGCCTCCCTGCCCAGCCCCCACTTGCTAGTGATGGCAGGCATTTGTGCTGCTTCTTCACCGGGGGGAGTTGCCGTTGGGCTCGTAATCTGTGGGTTTTAATTATTTATTTATTTTTCCTCCCTGTTATGTTCCCCTCTGTGCTTCCAAGGCTCGCCACAGACTCAGCAGTGAGATTGTTTCCTGGTGTTTGGAAATTTCTCTCTTTTTAAGACCCTCTTCCCTCGATGGAGCTCCGTCCCTACCTATTTTGTCTCATTTTTTGTCTTTTATATTTTTTCCTACCTCCTTTCAAAGACAATGCGCTGCTTTTCTGGGTGCCTAATGTCCTCTGCCGGCATTCAGAAGTTGTTTTGTGGAATTTACTCAGCGTTTAAATGTTCTTTTGATGAATTTGTGGAGGAAAAAGTGGTCTCCCTGTCCTATTTCTCCACCATCTTAGGACCACCTACAAAATTATTTTCAGTAGCCAAATATGGAAACAACTTAAGTGTCCATCAATGAATGAATGGATAAAGAAGAAGGCATATATGTATATAAAATGTAATGCTACACAGTTATACAAAAATGTTGAAATCTTGAAGGAGAAGACTAAGATGGCAGAGTAAGAGGATGTGAAGCCCACCTTGCCCACAAACACATCAAAAATAATCTACACATGACATATACACACAACTGAGTTTAAAATAGATAACTAATAAGGACCTACTATATAGCACAGGGAACTCTATTCAATATTCTGTAATGGCTTACATGGGAAAAGAAACTAAAAAGAGAGGATATACCTACATGTATTACAGATTCACTTCTCTGTACCCCTGAAACTAACCCAGAAATGTAAATCAATTATAGCACAGTAAAAATTTGTAAAAAGTAGTTGCAGAAATAAAAACATGTGATAAAGTTCAACATCCATTCATGATAAAACAATCCTCATCAAAGTGGGTATAGAGGGAACATATCTCAACAAAATAATGGCATTTATGACATAAACACAACCAAAGTCATATTCTACAGTGACAAGTTGAAAGCACTTCCTATAAATTTAGACAAAACAAGGATGTCTACTCCCTCTACTTCCAATATTCACTCCTAATACTTCAAAATACTTACAACATTTCCCACAGTAATAGAATTAATATTCCTAAAATTGAGGGCTTCCCTGGCGGCTCAGATGGTAAAGATTCAGCCTGTAATGGTGATTGCAGGCTGGTATTACAGGTTCATCAACCCCTGGGTCAGGAAGATCCTCTGGAGAAGGGAATGGCTACCCACTCCAGTATTCATGTCTAGGGAATCCCATGGATAGAGGAGCCCTGTCAGGCTACAGTACATGGGGTCGCAAAGAGATGGACACAACTGAGGGACTAACACACATACATGCCTAAAATTCATATGGAACCACAAAAGAACATGAATAGCCAAAGCAATTGCAAAACAAAATCAACCAACCAACCAAACAACCCCCTCCCCTCCATGACAACAAAGTTGGGCTTAGCATTCTCCTAAATTTCAGACTATACTGCAAAGCTACAGTCATCAAAATGGCATGGTACAGACACAAACAATCAACGGAGCAGAATAGAGAGCCAAGAAATAAACCACACACTTATGGCCAATTAACCCATGACAAAGAAGGTAAGAATAACAATAAAAAAAAACAAAAAAGAGTCTTTCAACAAGTGGTGCTAATAAAACTGGACAGCTATGTAAAAAGAATTAGATTAAAATATTTCTCACACCATATGCAAAATAAACAAAAATGGATTAAAGACTTTAATGTAAGACTGGAAACCATAAAAATCATAGACGATAATTAGGTAGAACAGTCTTTGAGCTAAATAATAGCGATATTTTTTGGATCAGTCTCCTAAAACAAAGGAAATGAAAGCAAAAATAAACAAATGTGACTTAATTAGACTTGAAAGCTTTTACAAAGTACAGAAAGCCACTGAGAGCTTATTGATACAACAATCACAATAAGCAAATGTGAAGGCAATTGTAAAAAGCTGCTACTTCTTATTTTGGGCATTTACATCAATATTTGAGACAGCATTCATGCTCATTCTATTTTTCAAGTAATTTCAAAAGACTGTATTAAAATGTGATCCTATTGAGGTTACTTTCCAGGAAACCAGGGAAAATTGTAATAAAATAAGTACTTGTGGAGAAAAATAGGTAAGCCTGAATTACAGACTGGGCAAGAATTCAACCTCTCTTGTCAGTTGCCCTTTGATCATAATAATGGAAGAGTTCTCTGATTATAATGAGGATTTATAATGGATGATATTCAAATGTACATTCATTGATTCTTTTATTATTATGGATAACTTTAGAAAAAAGTGAGATGTTTAACTTAGAGCTATGGAAAGATGCGTGAGTGGGAATTACTGTAAGTGTTCAAGGGGAAACAGGAATATAATACAGCACATCTCCTAGTTATAAATGAGTTCCTTTCCAAGAGTGTATTCTTCAGTCCAATTTGTTCACAAGCCCAACAAAGTTGGCCTAGGTACCCAACTAGCACTATCAGTTACATAGTACTATCATCAGTTTCCCTGGAGAAATGGAAACCCACTCCAGTATTCTTGCCTAGGAAATCCCATGGAGAGAAGAACCTGGTAGGCTACAGTCCACTGGGTTACAAGAGTTGAACATGACTGAGCGACTAAACCATAGCCATCACTGTAATAGGTTTACACTACTTTTCACACAAATAACACATAAAAAATAAGTAAAAACATAAAGAAAACCTTTTTAATTTTACTCTATAGTGCCGTGAAAAGTACAGTGGTAGAGTACAGCAGCTGGCATATAGGGGTTGGCATTGAGTGAACAGACAAAATTGTTGAATGGAGGAGGGAGAGGAGATGGGAGAGGGCAGAGATGAAGGATCATTAACAGTAGGAGATGGAAGCTGAAATTTCACTCATGCCTGATGTTGACGGCACAGGTTCTGGTTCCTTGCTGGATTCATTTGATCTACCCTCTTGAAAAAACTTTTCAGTAGCTCTTGGGATACTCTGGTACCTTAGTTGGAAAATAATCCACCTGCAATGCAAGAGACCCTGGTTCAGTTCCTGGGTCAGGAAGTTCCCCAGGAGACAGGATAGGCTACCGACTCCAGTATTCTCTGCCTTCCCTGGTGGCTCAGATGGTTAAAAAAAAATCCACCTGCAATGCAGGAGACCTGGGTTCGATCCCTGGGTTGGGAAGGTCCCCTGGAGGAGGGCCTGTGACCCATTCCAGTGTTCTCGCCTGGAGATTTCCACGGACAGAGGAGCCTGGTGGCTAGAGTCCATGTGGTCACAAAGAGTTGGACATGAATGAGTTACTAAGCACTTGAAAAAACAATCTACTGATATCTTGATGTAGCTTTTTCTCCTATCAGAGATGACATGGCAGTACTGGATTGCATTCTGAACAGCTACTAAAACCTTCGTGTACCATTCTGCAATCAGGTCCTATGCCTCAAAAACTCATTTGTTGTTGTTCAGTTGCTCAATCATGTCCAATTCTCTGAGACCCCATGGATTGCACCACACCAGGCTTTCCCACCCATCACCATCTCCTAGTTTGCTCAGACTCATGTCTATTGAGTCAGTGATGCCATCCAACCATCTCATCCTCTGTCGCCCCTTCTCCTGCCCTCAATCTTTCCCAGCATCAGGATCTTTTCCAATGAGTTGACTCTTCTCATCAAGTGCCCTCTCAAATCAAGAAATTCCTTGGCTCTTTCCTGTGTTCTGGATCTCTCCTGTTCTTCAGTTACATCTTCTTCCTCTTGTCTCTCTTATTAGTTTTGCTGAGCCTCCAATTCCTTCTTTTCACCTTGCTCCACTGTCTCAGTTATTTTTGTTTCCATCATTATTACTTGGTGCTTTTTAGCTGTACCAGCAATATCACCACTGCTTTTATGCTTTCTTCCAGACATCCTGGGCTTGAAATAAATATAGAGTACTACTCTACCCTATGTAATACTCTACACACATACAAACACACACACACACACACACACACACACACACACACACAATGTGTCACCTAAAAGATCTTTTGGGCAAAAAGACCACGTATATATGTACATGTATCTATATATAGAGAGAGACACACACAAGTTGACACTTGAAAAAGAGAGTTAAGGGTTCTAACTTTTCATAGTTAGAAATCCTCCTGTAACCTGACAGTTATTTTTCTATATCACTGATACAACAAATTATAATAAAAATAATATTAAATTCTCTTGGTTGTTAAGCATATTTTTAGATGATTAATGCAATTCAAAACTATTACTTCAGGGAAATAGGAGAAAATTTGCTTGGGATGACATGTATCATTTAAGAAGTAATTATTGTTAATAAACATATGATGTCCCATCAAATAATAGATTCTCCAAACGTTTTGACCAAAAGGCAGGAAAATTTTGAAGTAGGAAAATATAAAAACTGCCTATGCATAAGACTAAGGAAAAAACTTAATACAGAGAGTTCCTAAAATTGCATAAAGATGCTGAATCCAAAGATGAGAATAAAAATGGAAATCCCAGGCAACAAATAGGAGAAAATATTATTCCACAATGATCAAAGAATCACAATTTCTGGTTCTGAGGCTTTGAGTTATGCAATCCAGGGGACTAGGGTATTTGGTCTTTTAAACTTGGCATAAAGTAGAATCTCTTCAGAGCCCTTTTTATATCTTGATTTCTCAGACTGTAGATGAAGGGGTTCAGCAGGGGTGTGACAACAGTATACATCACTGAGGCGATTGTACTTGAATGTGAGGTGTGGGTAGCAGCAGAACTAAGATAAACTCCTAAGGCTGTAAAATAAAACAGGGAGACAACCAAGAGGTGGGACACGCAGGTGGAAAATGCTTTGTATTTTCCTTGAGCTGATGTGATTTTACATATGCAGGAAACTATTTTAGAGTAAGAGTAAAGGATACTAGCAAAAGGACCACCACCCATCAGGACAGCTGAAAAATACATCACTGTGTTATTAAGAAAGTTGTCGGAACTGGCAAGTTGTACTACCTGACTGAGTTCACAGAAAAAGTGGGGGATTTGTACAACGGGATAGAAGGACAATTGCAGCACCATTAAGCTGTGTAGCAAGGAATACAAGGCGATCAGCATCCAGGATATCAGAACCAGCAATACACAGAGCTGGGGGCTCATGATGACCATGTAGTTCAGGGGGTGGCAGATGGCCACATACCGATCATAGGCCATCACTGTCAGGAGAATGTCATCTAATTCTGCAAAGAGAATGTAAAAATACATCTGGGTGATACAGCATTCATAGGTGATAACTTGGCTCTGTGTCTGGATGTTCCACAGCATCTTTGGGATGGTAGTGGAGGTGAAACAGATGTCTACAAAGGACAGGTTGGAGAGGAAGAAGTACATGGGGGTGTGGAGGTGGGAGTCCAAGCTGACAACCAAGATGATGAGCAGGTTTCCAAACACAGTGATCAGGTACATGGAGAGAAAAAGCCCAAATATGAAAGACTGTATTTCTGCTTCCTTTGAAAGTCCCAGAAGAAGAAATCGTGACATTTGTGTATTGTTACTTGGTTCCATGGGGTGGAGGTGACTATCAGGAAAAAGGAAAATAATGACAATTTTCACTCATACTAATTCACATAACTGAAATACTGCAATTTCTATTTAGCCCTCAAGAAGTTGATGTTAATATTTTATTTGCAGATAAGTTCTCTTTTGGAGATGGCAATGGCAACCATGTGTGTATGTTGAGCCACTTCAGTTGTGCCCAACTCTGTGCGACCTCAAGGACCATAGCACACCAACCTCCACTGTCTATGGGATTTCCCAAGAAAGAATTCTGGTGTGGGTTGCCATGCCCTCCTCCCGCAGTTATTTCCAACACAGGGATTGATCCTGCATCTCATGAACTGGTACTGCATTGCAGGCAGATTCTAAACCACTGAGTCACTGCAGAAGCCCCTTGAAGATATACTTCATTTCATTTATGACTAGGAATTTTTGTCCCATTCTCATCACATTTGCTAAGAGGTCATATATTCTAGAGTATTAATGTGATATTCAATCTATCTTTTGAGAAAAACATATTTAGTGCTAACCATATTCCAAGAACATGGAGACAAGAAGTAGAAAATGCTGAAAAGCAAACCTCTAGCAATGCAAGGATGGTGAATGAGGTTATGCTAATAAAATATGATAGAATATGTCAGAATGTGATAGATGCCATGATGAAACAAAGCCAGGTATAAAAGAAAGTGGTAGGAGGTATTATTTTGCCCTGAGTGTTCAGGAAAGTCCAGCAAACTAGGTGATGTTTGAACAAATTCTTAAAGAAAGAGAGACAAGGAGCTAGTGTGATGTCAGAATTATGTGCCTGAAAGAGCGACTTGCCACTGCTAAAGACCTGAGGAAGAAAGATGCTTGTTCCACATGTTCAATAGCAAACACGAAAGCCAGTGGGGCAGAGGGATAAGCAGGAGGGGGAGTGATTAGAGATGGTGTCAGGGATGCTGAGGAACAAGGTGGCCTTCCTGCTACAGCTGAACCTTCCATCCATAGAGAATCCCTCTTTCCATGTGGTTCCTTACACATTATCGATTTAGCTATAAAACCATCCTATGAATTATATCCAATTCACTTCTTGGTTCAATCTGTTGCTCTGATCTGTGTCTATGTCATTTAGCATATGGGTCCAGGTGCCTCTGCTGTTGAGAACTGTTCTCCCTTTCAAGACCAAAGCACGCACGCACACACACACCATGTTCTATGTTGTGTCACCATCATACATTGGTCACCCAGATTCACCCTCTTTAGGCTGTGAGTGGTTACAGCTCAGCTGGTCAGGTCAAATAATTATTCTCCAAAAGAATATATAATTTTTACTGTGAAATTCCAGTTTATAAACTTCTCATGGAATAATAAATGTGGGGTTCATTTTTTGTATAGTCAATTTCTGCTTGGTATTTCGTGAAAAATAAAATCTACGAGTGAAGGAAACAGAAAGAAATAAAATGGATATATAGACATTAGGGAAAAAATATACAATATACTCAGTAACCCCTGAGAAAATGCAATAAACAAGGTTTCCTTGCTGCATCAACATTCCAGCTCCAGTGACATCTCCTTGATGTCTGGAAACATAATCAAGAAAAATATCTTTGGTCCAAGAACATTAAAATAATGAAAGATGTATGACATGGAACATCTTTCGGTTTGAATATCTCAAAAGGAAAAGAAAAAATTGGAATATAAGCTACCAATTCAATATCAGAGATAGACAAAATACAACAGAAGTTGGATATGTTTTATATAAAGCAGAAGATTTCTTTTTCTTGAGGACTTCCCCCTATTTGTTTCCTCTTGTTCATAAATAAGATCCTTATACTTATTTTCTACTTTTACTGGATGCATTTTATGCCTCCTATTCCTTTTATTTTTTTTTATTTTTATTTTTACTTTATTTTACTTTACAATACTGTATTGGTTTTGCCATACATTGACATGAATCCACCACGGGTGTACATGCGTTCCCTTTGAAGGGATTTTCTTGGTGGCTCAGAAAGTAAAGAATCTGCTTGTCAATGCGGGACTCAGAGGTTCAATCCCTGGGTCTAAAAGATCCCCTGGAGAAGGAAATGGCAACTCACTCCAGAATCCTTGCCAGGGAAATCCCATGGACAGAGGAGCCGGGTGGGTTACAGTCCATGGGGACACAAGAGTTGGAGCAACTTAGCAACTAAACCACTAACATCATTCCTTCTGAGCTTCTACTATTACCATTTAATTGTCAAGATTGACACTTGCATTTTCAAGTGCAATGTTCACTTTGTTTTGGACCATAAATAAGTACATTAATATTAAGAAAACCGGAAAACAGCCACAATGACCTCTGGCCTCCGGGCAATGCAAGATTGGTCCTCAGGTGACCTCAGGTCCACATTCTGGGCTTCCATCATCACTGACACTCTCCTGCAGGGTCTGTGGTGTTCTCAGACTCACCTGCCTGCAGATTGAGAGAGAAAGCTTTTTCTGTAGAAGTCAAAATTCCTCCCTAAATGATTACTGATGCAGACAGAAAATTTGTCCCCAAATAAGAAAACAGGAAGTGATAAAAATCAAGCATTGGTTCCCAGACAGATGCAGAACTTCAAAGGCAAGAACCAGGTCCTCCCCAATCAAAGTGGCAGAGGCTGAGCGACTGCAGCAGAGGAGATATTTGCAGCTTCCTGTGTCAGCTCATTAGGCATGTTTCCTCTGGTTACTCCAACCTGTAACTACATTATTTCCCATAAGGACACTTTTCTGGACAGAATGGATTTTTCCCCCTGCTAATTCTCTATACCTAAGACACTGCATTATAAGTTAGGTGATTTTTTTTTTTATTACTCCTCCCTCTTAATTCTCTTGCTTCTAAATCCCTAAGGTTCTCAGCATGTCATCACATCCCAGAGTAGAAAAATAATAGCAAATGAAGCAACTGACAAAGAATTAATCTCAAAAATATGCAAGCAACACTTATAGCTCAATTCCAGAAAAATAAATAACCCAACCAAAAAATGGGCCAAAGAACCAAACAGACATTTCTCCAAAGAAGACATACAGGCTAACAAACACATGAATAGATGCTAAACATCACTCATTATCAGAGAAATGCAAATCAAAATCAAATGAGGTACCATCTGATGCCAGTCAGAATGGCTGCTATCCAAAAGTCTACAAGCAATAAATGCTGGAGAGGGTGTGGAGAAAAGGGGACCCTGTTACACTGTTGGTGGGGAGGCAAACTAGTACAGGCACTATGGAGGACAGTATGTAGATTCCTTAAAAAACTGGAAACAGAACTGCCACACGACCCAACAATCTGACTGCTGGGCACACACACCGAGGAAACCAGAATTGAAAGAGACACGTGTACCACAATGTTCATCACAGCACCATTTATAATAGCCAGTACCTGGAAGCAACCTAGATGTCCATCAGCAGACGAATGGATAAGAAAGCTGTGGTACATATACACAATGGAGTATTACTCAACCATTAAAAAGAATATATTTGAATCAGTTCTAATGAGGTGGTTGAAACTGGAGCCGATTATACAAGTGAAGTAAGCCAGAAAGAAAAAGACCAATACAGTATACTAACGCATATATATGGAATTTAGAAAGATGGTAATGATAACCCTGTATGTGAAACAGCAAAAGAGACACAGGTTTATAGAACTGTCTTCTGGACTCTTTGGGAGAGAGCGAGGGTGGAATGATTTGGGAGAATGACATTGAAACATGTATAATATCATATGTGAAACAAATCACCAGTCCAGGTTTGATACATGATATAGGATGCTTGGGGCTGGTGCACTGGGATGACCCAGAGGGATGGTATGGAGAGGGAGGCGGGAGGGGGGTTCAGGATGGGGAACACGTGCACACCCATGGCAGATTCGTGTTAATGTATGGCAAAACCAATACAATGTTGTAAAGCAATTAGCCTCCAATTAAAATAAATAAATTTATATTAAAACAACCAAAATTTTCTTTAAACTGTAACATTCAGGATTTGTCTTGACTAGGTCCCTTGGGTCTTTAATACTTTGATTTGGGGCAGGGACAGAACCACTGAAATCTCCAAACATTGCTATTGTCCTCTTCAAAAAAGGGGATGACTTTGCTACTTTGGAATAAAACCTTGGTTTTATACTCCTTGGATGCATGATAGTTTCTCCAAGTCAATTAGAAATCTCCCAGTTATATCAGAAGTAAAGAGCTATCCTTTATCCCCTCACTACTAAATGTTTGTACTGATAAGAGAGATATTTATATGTTGATATGTGCCATGAACTATCTAAGAGTATTATGTGTGTGTGTGTGTTTGTGTGTGTGTGTACTGTGCCCAGTTACATCTGATTCTATGTGACCCCATGGACTGTAGCCTGCCAGGCTTCCTCTGTCTGTAGGATTTGCCAATCAAGAATACTGGAGTGGGTTGCCTTTCCATTCCCCTGGGATCTTCCCAATGGAGAGGTCAAACCCACATGTTCTGCATTGCAGGCAGACCCACTAGGTAGATCAGGCAGTAAAGAATCTGCCTGCATACATGAGATGCAGTATATATACATATACACATACAGATACATATATGTGTATATATATATATAGATAGATAAAGATATAATGTGTGTGTGTGTGTGTGTGTGTGCCACAACCTGAGATGAGTGGATGCTTGGGAACCTGGCTGTGAATCACAGCAGAGGCTCAGGCATGAAGCAATGTGTTAACAGGGCCACGACCTCTGCCATTACTGGCGCTTACATGGGCTTCACATCAGAAGCAACCCCAATCACTGACTACAGTCGTGTGCCACAGCCCACACCACTATCCATACCAGAAGTCCATGCAAGTCCCTGCTCCCTGGATTTGCACCTCATGCCATAATAAGAACAGTAGCCATACTGTAGCGACAAAAGAGCTTCAGACCCAAAGATGCTTCTGAGCAGGGGAGGGCCAACTGTTGGCAGTGCTTACAGAGACAGTGCATCAGAGGCAGTCTGCATCTCAAGCTCTGCCCAGGCCAACACGTCCATGCCCCACCACATGTAGAGTGCCTCACACTAGCACTTCTTGCTCCAGCACTGCTCCCCTCTGGGTCGACCGAGCTGGTGCGGGAGTGGGAAAGCGCACACGTAGGGGAAACAAGGTCAGCTCAGACCTGACCCTCAGGGCTTCTGCTCTAGCAACTTGAGAGCTGCCTCCCTCCCATTAGGCCAGTATTGGCCACAAATCAAAGATGAAGCCATATCTCATACCTGATTCAAGCCCTAAAAACATGACTAAAAAACAGCTAATGAAGGAGAAAGAAACAGTTTGTCAGATTTCGAATCAATGCATTAGTAAAGATGATATGAAACTCCATTTTCTCAAGCTAAATTGATTCAAGGAATCTTCCAAATGAAGTTTTATTTCCAGTATTCACCCTGTGCATTTTGTTAATAAGTGGAAGACCATAAAATATTTAATTCTCTGAAAAAAAAAAAGACTGATGAAACAGTGATCATTTTAATAGGGAACTATAAAATACAAACTAGTTAGAACTGAACACTACAATAAAGGAAATGGCCAACAACTAGGAGTAAGTAATAGTATACCAGGTAATACAGAAGAATGCATAGGTTAACTGAAATATAGAATAATGGAAATGACTCAGTCAGAAAAGAAAAAAAAATAAAAATGAGAATATTTTGAGGGATGTTTGACTACATAAAGGACACCAACAGTGGCATAACTGGAGTGTCCAGGAAGGAAAAGACAGAAGGAGAGATAGTCAAAAGGTATTTGAAAAAATTATGGCTGAAAACCTTCTCAAAGATGAATAAAAAACCAGAATCAGGTACCAGAAGATAAAAGTGTCCCCCCAAAATGACAGCAAAAAGAACCACACCAAGATCCATCCGTGAAAACTGCAATATTAAAGATATGGGTTTCTAAAGGAAGCAAAAGAAAAGAAGCATTATATGAAAAGGTGCCCTATAAGTCTATCAAATGATTTCCTTTTTGTTTTTTTAAGAAACATTACATGTCAGATGGAAGAAATATGATATATTTAAAGTGATGAGTGGGAATATCCTGCAAACTACGGCATAATACCCAGCAAGACTATCATTTAGAATTGAAGGAGAGATAAGGAGCTTTTCAGACAAGCAGACTGTAGCAATTTATCAATTCTAAACCTACTCGACAAGGAATGATGTATAATCTTCTCTAAGAAGGGAAAAAAAAGGCATAACAAGTGGGAAGAAGCTATACAAAAGGCAAAATCCCAGTAATTAAGGCAAACGTGTAGAAAGGCGAGAATCAAATCACTTAAGCTAGAATGAAAATTAAATAGACAAAAAGAATTTCGGAAGTCCAGTATAGCTACAATAAGAATTAAAGGGATAAATAGTGAGGGGTTAAATATGACAACAAACACGAATGTAGCTCAGGAAGTGAAAATGTAGTGAATATTTGAAAGTGCAGGAACTTAAAAGACAGCCTGTTTTAAAAAGAAAATACAGCTGTAAGCCATCATATAAAAACCCATTGTTTAACATACATCAAAAAAACTACACTAGATACACAAAAACTAGAGAGAAAGAAACACAAGCATTATTACTTTGCTGTCTAGTCACTCAGTCATGTCTGACTTGTTGCTAACCCATGGACTGCAGCACGCTAGGCGTCCCTGTCCTTCAACATCTCCCAGAGCTTGCTCAAAGCATACCACTAAATAAAACATCAAACCTAAAGAATCACACAGAAGGCAAAAACAAGAACTACAAGCAAGAAACAAAGAACACACTGGCAATAAGCAATACCTGTGGATAATCTCTATCAGTGTCAGCAAACTACATATTCTAATAAAAAACATGATTCTTAACAAATTATTCATAAATCTATGATATCCCACCAAAGAAATGAAATTTCCAAACATTTTTTTCTTCAAAGGTATGTAAATTGTGGAGTAGGAAAAAATAAAAATTTCCTGTGTATAACACTGAGAATAAAGCTTAATAAAGAAAGTGCCAAAAATTGTATAAATATGCTGAATCCAAAGAAGGAAAGAAAAATGGAAATTCCAGAAAATACATACAAGGAGCAAATTTTATTCCACAATGATCAAAGAATCACAATTTCTGGTTTTGAGGCTTTGAGTTATGCAATCCAGGGAAATACTATAATTGGTTTTTTATACTTTGTGTGAAATATAAACTCTTCAGAGCCCCCTTTATATCTAGATTTCTCAGACTGTAGATGAAGGGGTTCAGCAGGGGCGTGACCACAGTGTACATCACCGAGGCAACTGTACTTGAATGTGAGGTGTGGGTAGCACCAGAGCTAAGGTAAACTCCTAAAGTTGCAAAATAAAATAGAAAGACAACCAAGAGGTAGGACACACAAGTGGAAAATGCTTTATACTTCCCTTGAGCTGATATGATTTTACATATGCAGGAAACTATTTTAGAGTAAGAGTAAATGATACCAGCAAAAGGACCACCACCCATCAGGACAGCTGCAAAATACATCACTATGTTATTAAGAAAGTTGTCAGAACTGGCATGTTGTACCACCTGACTGAGTTCACAGAAAAAGTGGGGGATTTGCACAACTGGACAGAAGGACAGTCTCAGCACCATTAAGCTGTGTAGCAAAGAATACAAGGTAGTCAACATACAGAATATCAGAACCAGCAGTCCACAGAGCCGGAGGCTCATGATGACCATATAGTGCAGGGGGTGGCAGATGGCCACATACCGATCATAGGCCATCACACTCAGGAGAATGTCATCTAATCCTGCAAACAGTATACGAAAATACATCTGGGTGATGCAGCCTTCATAAGTGATACCTTTGCTCTCTGTCTGAATGTTCCAGAGCATCTTTGGGATGGTGGTGGAAATAAAACAGAGGTCTACAAAGACAGGTTGGAGAGGAAGTCATGGGGGTGTGGATGTGGGAGTTTGAGCTGACAGTGAAGATGATGATTAGGTTTCCAAGCACAGTGACCAGGTATATGGAGAGGAAAAGCCCAAATATGAGGGGCTGTAGTTGGCTTCCTTTGAAATTTCCAAAGGAAGAAATCCTGAAATCTGTGTATTGTTACTTGGCTCCATGGGGTGGAGGTAACTACCAGGAAAAAGGAAATAATGACAATTTTCACTCTTACTGGTATAATTCACATAGCTGAGATGCTGCAATTTATATTTAGCCCTCAAGAAGTTGGTGTAATATTTTATTTTCAGATAAGTTCTCTTTGAGCATATGTGTGTAGGTTTAGCAGCTTCAGTCTTGTGCAACTTTGTGCGACCCCAAAGACCATAGCATACTAGGCTCCACTGTCCATGGGATTTCCCAAGAAAGAGTTCTGGAGTGGGTTGCCTTGCTCCCCTCCAGGGGTTCTCCCCAAACCTGGGACTGAACCCATGTCTCTTAAATGGCTGCTGCATTGAAGGCAGATTCTAAACCGCTGAGTCAAGAAGCCCCTTTGAGGGTATACTTCATTTCATTTTGGACCAGGAATTTTTGTCCCATTCTCATCAAATTTGCTAAGAGGTCATATATTCTAGAATTTTAATATGATATTCCTTCACTGATTTGAGAAATATTTAGTGCTAATCATGATCCAAGCACATGGAGGAAAGACATATGAAGTGCTGAAAAGTAAATCTCTCTCAATCCAAGGATAGTGAGTGAAGATATTCAAATAATACATCATAGAATATGTCAGAAAGTGACATATGCTAAGAAGAAAACAAAACCAGATATAAAAGAGAGTGGTACGAGGTATTATTTTGTCCTGAGTGTTTAGGAAAGTCCAGCAAACTAGGTAATGTTTGAACAGATTCCTAATGAGAGAGACAGGGAGCTAGTGCGATATCAGAATTGTGTGCCTGGAAGAGCAACCTGCCACTGCTAAGGACCTGAGGAAGCTGCTTATTCCACACATTCAATAGTAAACACGGAAGCCAGTGGGGCAGAGGGATAAGCAGGAGGGGGAGTGATTAGATAGGTGTCAGGGATGCTGAGGAAAACGGTGGCTTCCCTTCTACAGCTGAACCTTCAGTCCACAGAGAATCCCTCCTTCCACGTGCTTCCTTGCACATTATCAATTTAGCTATAAAACCATACAGTGAATTATATCAGATTCCATTCTTAGTTCCATCTGTTGACTTAATTCTGACCTGTGTATATATGTCATTTAGCATATGAGTCCAGGTGCCTCTGCTATAAGAACTGTTCTCCCTTTCAAGGCACAAGCACGCACATGCACGTGAGCGTGAACACATCCACACACCCACACACACACAGACATACCCACACCATGTTCTTTTCGGTTGTGTCACTACCATGTGTGGTCAGACAGATTCACACTCTTTACACTGTGAATGGTTAGAGCTCAGCTGGTCAGGTCAAATTATTATTCTTCAAAAGAATATATAATTTTTACCACAAAATTCCAGTTTATAAACTTCTCATGGAACAATAAATGTGGGGTTCATTTTTGGTATAGCCAATTTCTGCTTGGTATTTAGAGAATAATTAAAAGGATGAGAGTGAAAGAAACATAGAGAAATGAAATGGACCTATGGCCATTAAGGGAAAATAATATCCAATATACTAAAATGACCCCTGAGACAATGCAATAATGAGATATCCTTGCTTCTTCAACATTCCAACTCCAGTGACATCTCCTTGATGTCTGGAAAAATAATAAAGAAAAAGATCTTTTGTCCAAGGACATAAAACGTGATATGACATAGAACATCTTACAGTTTGCATATCCTAATAGGAAAATAAGCAATTGGAATATAAACTACTAATTCAATATCAGAAATAATCAAAATACAACAGAAATTGGATATGTTGTATGTGAAGCATATGAAGCAGTAGAAGACTTCTTTTCCTTAAGGACTTTCCCTATTTGTTTCCTCCTGTTCATAAAAAACATCCCTATACATACTCTCTACTTTTACTGGCAGCATTTTATGCCTCCTATTCTACCTAACAGGATTTCCCTGGTAGCCAGAAAGTAAAGAATCTGCCTGTAAATGCAGGAGACATAGCTTTGATCACTGGGTAGAGAAGATCCCCTGGAGAAGGAAATGGCAACCCATTCCAGCATTCTTGCCTGGGAAATTCTATGGACAGAGAAGCTGGGTGGGCTACAGTCCATAGGGTCACAAGGGTTGGAGCAACTTAGAGATTAAACCACCACCATCATTCCTTTTGAGTTTCCACTGTTACCATTTAATTGTCAACATTGACACTTGCCTTTTTGAGTGCAATGTTCACTTTATTTTTAGACTATAATAAGTATATTAACATTAGGAAAACCAGAAAAAAAGCACAGTGATAGGGCCTCCTGACCTCAGGTACACACCCTTGGCTTCCTTCCTCTCTGATGCTCTCCTACACCATCTGTGGAACTATCAGAATCGCCTGCCTGCAGATTGAGACAGAAAGCTTTCCCTGTAGCAGTCAAAATTCCTCCCTAAAAGATTACTGATGCAGACAGAAATTTTGTCCCCAAATATGAAAAGAGAAAGTGACTAAATCAAGCATTGGTTGCCAGACAGATGCAGAACTTCCAAAGCAAGGACCAGGTCCTCCCCAACCAACATGGGAGAGGCTGAGCGACTGCAGCAGAGAAGATATTTACAGCTTCCTGTGTCAGCTCATTAGGCGTGTTTCCTCCAGTCACTCCAATCTGTAACTACATGATTTCCTATGGGGACACTTTTCTGGACAGAATGGATTTTTTCCCCCTGCTGATTCTCTGTTCCTAAGACACTGCATTATAAGTTAGGTGAATTCATTTTTTATTACTCCTTCCTCTTAATTCTCTTGCTTCCAAAGGCCTGAGGTTCCCAGCCTGTCATCATGTCCCTGAGCACAAGATTTTCTTTAAATTGTAAAATTCAGGATTTGTCTTGACTAGGTCCCTTGGGTCTTTAATGCTTTGATTTGGGGCAGGGACAGAACCACTGAAATCTCTAAACATTACTATCATCCTCTTCAAAATGGAGGATGACTTTGCTACTTTAGAATAAAACCACAGTTAATATACTCCTTGGATGCATGATAGTTTCTCCAAGTCAATTAGAAATTTCCCGTTATATCAGAAGTTAAGAGCTATCCTTTAATCCCTCATTACTAATGTTTGTACTTATATAAAGAGAGATATTTATATGTTGATATGCACCATAAACTATCTTAGCATATTATATGTGTGTGCATGTGTGTGTGCTGTGCTCAGTCACATCTGAGTCTTTGTGACCTCCATGGAATTTTCCAGGCAGGAATACTAGAGTGAAATGCCATTTCCTTCTGGCCTCTAAACAAAGAGGAAACCATATATCATACCTGACTCAAGCCCAAGCCCTCCATACCTCCTAACAAGATGGTTGTAATTAGTACACCCCAAAGAAAGGCATGAATTGTGATAACATCACATCTAGCTCTTCCAGTAAAGCCACTGGGCACACATCAACTGTATATGACTGTTCCCACAGAAAGACACCACTCTAAGACAGCGAGAGTTCACTGTGGCAAATAATTTCAGAAAACAGACAAACGTAAGTAAAATGAAAATACAGAGGAATTTGTCCCAACTTAAATAACAAGATATCATGCCTAAAAAACAGCTAATGAGAGAGAAACAAAAAGTTTACCAGATTCGGAATCAATACATTAGTAAAGATATAAAACTCCATTTTCTCAAGCTTAAATGATTCAAGAAACCTTTCAAAAGAAGTTTTATTTCCAGTATTCACCCTCTGCATTTTGTTAATAAGTGGAAGACCATAAAATATTTAATGTTGTGTAAAATGACTGTTGAATCAGTTGTAATTTTAACAGGGAAATATAAAATAAAAGTTAGCTTGAACTGAACATTACATTAAATGAAATGAACAACTAGAAGTAATTAATAGTTATCCAGGTGATACAGAAGAATGCATAAGCTAACTGAAATATAGAATCATGGAAATGATTCAGTCAGAAAGAAAAAAAAAAACAAATTAAAAATGAGAATAATTTGAGAGATGTCTGACTACATTAAGAACACCAACAGTAGCACAATTGCAGTGTCCAGGAAGGAAAAGACAGATAAAAAGGTAGTCAAAACATATCTGATAAACTTATGTTTGAAAAGTTCCCAAATCTGAGTAAAAAAGCAAATTCATGTACCAGAAGAAAAAAGAGGCCCCCCAAAATGAGAGCAATAAAACCTACACCAAGATACAGCAATTAAAACCACAGAGTTAAAGATATGGTTTTCTAAAGCCAGCAAAATAAAACAGTGTCATGTAAGATGGAAGCACATAAATCTATCAGCTGATTCATTTTTATTTTATTTTTTTTGCAGAAACTTTGTACAATATAATGGAGAGGCGTTATATATTTCTTTTTTTCTTTTTTTAATATAAATTTATTTGTTGTAATTGGAGGCTAATTACTTTACAATATTGTATTGGTTTTGCCATACATCAACATAAATCCACCACGGGTGTACAAGTGTTCCCCATCCTGAACCCCCTCCCACCTCCCTCCCCGTACCATCCCTCTGGGTCATTCCAGTGCACCAGCCCCAAGCATCTTGTACCATGCATCAAACCTGGACTGGCGATTTGTTTCACATATGATATTATATATGTTTCAATGCCATTCTCCCAAATCATACCACCCTCGCCCTCACCCACAGAGGCCAAAAGACTCTTCTATACATCTGTGTCTCTTTTGCTGTTGAGAGGGAAAAATGTGCAAACTAGGGCATTCTACTCAGGAAGATTAACATTCAGAATTGAAGGAGAGATAAGGAATTTTTCAACCAATCAAAGACTAATAAGAATTTATCAATTCTAAATATACTCTACATGGAATATGATAGGACCTTCTCAAAGAAGGAAGAAAAAAGACATAACAAGTGTTAAGAAACTATAAGAAAAAGAAAATTGTGCTAGTAAAGGCAAACATGTAGAAAGGCTGAGGATCAAATCATTTAAATGAAGTTGCTCAGTCGTGTTCGACTCTTTGCAACCCCATGGACTCTAGCCTACCAGGCTCTTCCATCCATGGGATCTTCCAGGCAAGAATACTGGAGTGGGTTGCCATCTCTTTCTCCAGATCTTCCCAACCCAGTGATTGAACCCGGGTCTCCTGCATTGTAGGCAGACGCTTTACCATCTGAGCCACCAGGGAAGATCGTTAAGCTAGTATGAAAACTTAATAGACAATATAATTCTAAAATCAAGTATAGCTACAATAAGAATTAAAGATAGGGAGGTATCAAATGTGACTTCAAAGGAACAAAATGTGTGGCAGGAAGTGAAAATGTAGTGCTATTAATATGTGTATGAACTTAAAAGACAACTTGTTTTTAAAAGTAGACATTATTGTAAGTCATCATATGGAGACCTTTTGTTTATCATACATCAAAAATCTATACAAGATAAAATGTAGAAAGGAAGGAACACAAGCATATCACTAAATAAATCATCAAATCATAAGAAACACAAAAAAGAAAAAGAATGACACTACAGAAAACAAATTAACAAATTGGAAATAAGTAATACCTACCAAAAAACTTCTTTAGCTGTCAGTAAATTAAATGACCTCCTGAAGAGCCGACTTAGAACTAAATATTAAAACAACTAAGATAATAGCATCTGGCCCCATTACTGCATGGCAAATAGAAGGGGGAAAGGTGGAAACAGTGATAGATTTCTTCTTCTTGGGCTCCAAAATCACTGTGGACGGTGACTGCAGCCATGGAATCAGAAGATGATTGCTTCTTGGCAGGAAACAGATGGCAAACCTAGACAGTGTGTTGAAAAGCAGAAACATTATTACTCTGCCAACAAAGGTCCTTATAGTCAAAGCTATGGTCTTCCCAGTGGTCACGTACAGTTGTGAGAGCTGGACCATAAAGAAGGCAGAATGCGGAATAATTGACGCCTTTGAACTATGCTGCTTGAGAAGACTCCTGATAGTCCCTTGGACAATAAGGAGATCAAACCAGTCAGTCTTAAGTAAGATTAACCCTGACTATTCACTGAACGGCCTGATGCTGAAGGTGGAGTTCCAGTATTTTGGTCACCTGATACAAACAGATGACAAATTGGAAGAGTCCCTGATGCTGGGGAAGATCAAGGACAGAAGGAGAAGAGCACATGAGAGGATGAGATGGCTGGACGGCATCGCCAATGCAATGAACATGAACTTCGGCAAGCTCTGGGAATTGGTGAGGAACAGACAGGCCTGCCATGCTGAAATTGGTGGGGTCACAACGAGGTGGGCACAGCTGGGTAACTGGACAACAGCAGACTAAATGTTCTAATGAAAAGACATTACTTCTATTAAGTTCTTCATGATTCTATGATATTCCATCATAGAAATGAAATTTCCAAATATTTTTGATTCAAAGGTTGGAAAATGGTGGGTAGGAAAAAATGAAAACTGTCTATATTTAAGGCTGAGAATAAAGATTCCTAAAATTCTATAAAGATACTGAATTCAAACAAGGAAAGAAAAGTGGAAATCCCAGGAAAATGGTGGGTAGGAAAAAATAAAAACTGTCCATATATAAGACTGAGAATAAAGATTCCTAAAATTCTATAAAGATACTGAATTCAAAAAAGGAAAGAAAAGTGGAAATCCCAGGAAATAAGTGCAAGGAGCAAATTTTATTTCACATTGAACAAAGAACAATTTCTGGTTTTGATACTTTGAGTTATGCAATCCAGAGCACTAGTATAATTGGTCTTTTACACTTGGCATCAAATACAATCTCTTTAGACCCTCTTTTATATCTCGGTTTCTCAGACTGTAGATGAAAGGATTCAGCATGGGTGTGACCACAGTGTACATCACCGAGGCGGCTGTACTTGAATGTGAGCTCTGGGAAGCAGCAGAGCTAAAGTAAACTCCTAAGGTTGTAAAATAAAATAGGAAGACAACTGAGAGGTGGGACACACAGGTGGAAAATGCTTTATACTTCCCCTGAGCTGATGTGATTTTACATATGCAAGAAACTATTTTAGAATATGAGTAAAGGATACCAGCAAAAGGACCAACACCGATCAGGACAGATGACAAATACATCACTATGTTATTAAGAAAGTTGTCAGAAGTAGCACGTTTTACCACCTGACTGAGTTCACAGAAAAAGTGGGGGATTTGTACAACTGGACAGAAGGACAATCGCAACACCATTAAGCTGTGTAGCAAGGAATACAAGGCAATCTGCACCCAGGATATCAGAACCAGCAGTCCGCAGAGCCGGGGGCTCATGATGACCATATAGTGCAGGGGGTGGCAGATGGCCACATACCGATCATAGGCCATCACTGTCAGGAGAATGTCATCTAATCCTGCAAAAAGCATGTAAAAATACATCTGTGTGATGCAGCCTTCATAGGTTATGACTTTGCTCTGTGTCTGGATGTTCCACAGCATCTTTGGGACGGTGGTGGAAGTAAAACAGATGTCTACAAAGGACAGGTTGGAGAGGAAGAAGTACATGGGGGTGTGGAGGTGGGAGTCTGAGCTGACGGCCAGGATGATGAGTAGGTTTCCAAACACAGTGATTAGGTACATGGAGAGGAAGAGCCCAAATATGAGAGGTTGCAGTTCTTGTTCTTCTGAAAGTCCCAGAAGAAGAAATTCTGAAATTCGTGTATTATTCTCTGACTCCATGGGGTGGAGGTGACTACCAGGAAAAAAGGAAAACAACATGACTAGTTTGCACACAAACTGGCATAATTCACATAGCTGAAATACTGCAATTTCTATTTAGCCCTCAAGTAATTGATCTTAATACCTTATTTATAGAAAAGTTCTCTTCCAAAGTGTACTCCATTTCATCTCTGACAAAGATTTTTTGTCCCATTCTCATCACATTGGCAAAGAGCTCATATATTCTAGAGTTCTAATGAGGTATTTCTTCATTTATTTGAGAAATACATATTTAGTGCTGACCAGTAGAAAGTGCTGAAAAATAAACCTCTCCCAATCCAAAGATGGTGAATGAGGATATTCAAATGAAACATGATAGAATATGTCAGAATGTCACAGATGCTATGAAGAAAACAAAACCAGGTATAGAGGAGAGAGTGGTAGCAGGTGTTATTTTGTCCTGAGTGTTCAGGGAAGAGCTTCAAACTAGGTGATGTTTGAAGATTCCTGAAAAGAGAGAGAAGAAGCCTTTGTGATGTCAGAAGAAGTGTATGCCTGGCAGAGGGAGCTGCCACTGCTAAGAACCTGACAAAGACGTTTGTTCCACATGTTCAAGTGCAAACAGGAAGCCAGGAGGCGAAGGAATAAGTAGGAGGGGGAGTGGTTAGAGATGTTGTCAAGGATGCTGAGGAACAAGGTGGCCTTCCTGCTACAGCTGAACCTTCAGCGCATAGAGAATCCCTCCTTCCATGTGGTTCCTTGCACTTTATGAATTTAGTTTAAAACCATCCTGTGAATTATGTCAGTTTCCCTACTTAGTTCCATCTATTGACCAACTTCTGAGCTCTGTATTATAAGTCATCTTAACATATGAGTACAGATGCCTCTGCTTTAAGAACTGGTCTCTCTTCACAAGGCACAAGCAAACACACACACACACACACACACACACACGATGTTTCTGGCTTGTGTTACTATCATAAACTGGTCACCCAGATCCACCGTCGTTAGGCAATGAGTGTTTAACACGTTGAGCTTGTTAGATCAAATTATTATTCTCCAAAAGAATGTATAACTTTTACTCAGAAGTTCCAAGATTTTTTATAATTTATGTGTTTTTAATTGAAGGATAATAGCTTTACAGAATTTTGCTGTTTTCTCTCAAACCTCAACATGAATTGGCCATAGGCATACATATATCCCCTCCCTTCTGAACCTCCCTCCTGTCTCCCTACACATCCCACCCCCAAATTCCAGTTTATAAAATTCCTATAGAACAATAAATGTGGGGATCAACGTTGGTAAGGCCAATTCTTCTTGGTATTTTGAGAAGAATGAAAAGCATGAGAGAGAAAGAAAAAAGAGAAGTGAAATGGACATAGGCAAATTGAGAGAAAATATGCAATAAACTCAAGTGACCCCGAGACAATGTATCAAAGAAAAGTTTCCTTGCTTCATCAATATTCCAATTCCTGTGGCATCTCCTTGATGCCCAAGAAATAATAATAAAGAAAAATATATTTTTCCAAGGACATAAACAAGGATATATAAATGACATGATATATCTTACAGTTTAAATATCCCAAGGGAATAAGCAAATGGATCATAAACTATCAATTCAAAATCAGAAATAAATGAAATACAACAAAAGTTGGATATATTTTCTATGAGGAAGCAGAATACTGCTTTTTCTAGAGGAGTTTTCCTATTTGCTTACTTCAGTTCATAAATAAGATTATTAGACTTATTGTCTACTTTTACTGGACTCCTTTTATGTCTCCCATTCCTTCTCACGGGGCTTCCTTGGCGGCTCATTAGAAAAAAATCCGCCTGCAATCCAGGAGGCCACGGTTCAATCCCTTGGTCAGGAAGATTCCCTGAAGAAGGAAATTGCAACCCACTCAAGTGTTCTGGCCTGGGAAATTCCATGGACAGAGGAGCCAGGTGGGCTACAGTTCATGGGGTCGCAAAAGGATCAGACACAACTTAGCAACTAAACCACCCCCACCATTCCTTCTAACTGAACTTCCTCTATTACCATTTGTCAACATTGACGAGTGAAGGGTTCACTTCATTTTTAGACCTAAATAGATACACTAATATTAGGAAAGCCAGAAAATAACCACAGTGACCTCTGGCCTCTGGACTATGCTAGATTGGTCCTCAGGTGACCTCAGGTACATGCTCCTGGCTTCCATCCTCTCTGACCCTCTCCTGAAACGTGTGCGGAGCTCTCATCTGCCTGCAAATTGAGAGAAAAGGCTTTCCCTGTAGAGGTCCAGGTTCCTTTCTAAATGATTAATAATGCAGACCGAATTTTTGTACTTAACAAGACAACAGGGAGGGATAAAATCAAGCATTGGCTCCCAGACAGATTCAGGAATCTAAATTAAGGACTAGGTCCTCACCAACCAAAATGGTACAGGCTGAGGAGCTGCAGCAGAGGAGATATTTCCAGCTTCTTGGGTCAGCTCACAGGGCTTCTCCAGTGGCTCAGTGATAAAGAATCCACCTGCAGTGCAGGAGTCACAGGAGATGGGGGCTTGATCCCTGAGTCAGGAAAATCCCCTGGAGGACTGCATGGCAACGCACTCCAGTGTTCTTGCCTGGAGAATCCCATGGACAGAGTTGCCTACAGGGCTACATTCCGTAAGTTCTCAAAGAGTTGGACTGAATTGACTTAGCAAGCGTAGACAAATGTCAGCTAATTGGGCATATTTTCCTTTTGTTACTCCAGGCTCCAATACATGATTTCCCTTGGGGACACCGGGCTGGGCACAATGCTATTATTTTTCTGTTGATTCTCTGTTACTAGGTGATTGCATTATAAGTTGGGTGATTCAGTTTTTATCGTTCCTTTCCCTTTAATTATCCTGCTTTCAAAGAACTAAGTCTCCCAGAACATCATCACACCCCTGAGATCTAATTCTTTTTTAACTACAACACTGAGGATTTGTCTTGAAGAGGTCCCTTGGGTCTCCAAAGCTTTGATTTGTGGTAGATTAAAAAAAAAAAAAAAACCTACTGAAATCTTTATTTTTTAATTAAATTTTTATTTTTACTTTATTTTACTCTACAATACTGTATTGGTTTTGCCATACATTGACATGAATCTACCACGGGTGTACATGAGTTCCCAAACATGAACCCCCCTCCCACCTCCCACCCCATATCATCTCTCTGGATAAGCCCTGTGCACCAGCCCCAAGCATCCTGTATCCTGCATCGAACATAGACTGGCAATTCGTTTCTTACATGATAGTATACATGTTTCAATGTCATTCTCCCAAATCATCCCACCCTCTCCCTCTCCCTCAAAGTCCAAAAGTCCACTCTACACATCTGTGTCTCTTTTGCTGTCTTGCATACAGGGTCACCATTGCCATCTTTCTAAATTCCATATATATGTGTTAGTATACTGTATTGGTGTTTTTCTTTCCTTCTGGCTTACTTCACTCTGTATAATCAGCTCCAGTTTCATCCATCTCATTAGAACTGATTCAAATGTATCCTTTTTAATGGCTGAGTAATACTCCATTGTGTATATGTACCACAGCTTTCTTATCCATTCATCTGCTGATGGACATCTAGGTTGCTTCCATGTCCTGGCTATTATAAACAGGGCTGCAATGAACACTGGGGTACACGTGTTTCTTTCAATTCTGGTTTCCTCGATGTTATGCCCAGCAGTGGGATTGCTGGGTCATAAGGCAGTTCTATTTGCAATTTTTTAAGAATCTCTACACTGTTCTCCATAGTGGCTGTACTAGTCTGCATCCCCACCAACAGTTTAAGAGGGTTCCCTTTTCTCCACACCCTCTCTAACATTTATTGCTTGCAGACTTTTGGATTGCAGCCATTCTGACTGGTGTGAAGAGGTACCTCATTGTGGTCTTGATTTGCATTTCTCTAATAATGAGTGATGTTGAGCATCTTTTCATGTGTTTGTTAGCCATCCGTATGTCTTCTTTGGAGAAATGTCTATTTAGTTCTTTGGCCCATTTTCTGATTGGGTCATTTATTTTTCTGGAATTGAGCTGCAAAAGTTGCTTGTATATTTTTGAGATTAGTTGTTTGTCAGTTGCTTCATTTTCTATTATTTTCTCCCATTCAGAAGGCTGTCTTTTCACCTTGCTTATAGTTTCCTTTGTTGTGCAGAAGCTTTTAATTTAATCAGATCTCATTTGTTTATTTTTGCTTTTATTTCCAGAATTCTGGGAGGTGGATCATAGAGGATCCTGCTGTGATTTATGTCGGAGAGTGTTTTGCCTATGTCCTCCTCTAGAAGTTTTTATTTCCCTCTTCAGAACTGTGGATAACACTGCTCCTTCAGTATAAAAGTGTGGGTATTATACTGCCTGGATTCATACTAGTTTTTCCAAGCCAATTACAAGTTTCTCAGTTATATCAGAAGTCAACAGCTGCCCTTTAGTCTCTCATTATTAAATGTTTATAACTATAAGAAAAATATTTATATGTTGATATGATGAATGAAAATCGCTCAGTCGTGTCTGACTCTTTGCCCCCCATGAACTAAACAGTCCATGAAATTCTGCAGGCAAGAATCCTGGAGTGGGTAGCCATTCCCTTCTCCAGGGGATCTTCCCAACCCAGGGATCAAACACAGGTCTCCCGCATTGCAGCCACAAGGGAAGCCCAGGAATACTGCAGTGGATAGCCTATCCCTTCGTGACATAGGAACTGAACCAGAGTCTCCTGTGTTGCAGGCGGATTCTTTACTAACTGAGTTTTCAGAGAAGCCTGATATGATATATGATTTATAACCATAAACCAGGCTTCCCAGGTAGCTCAGTGGTAAAGAATATGCCTGCCAAAGCAGGAGATGTGAGAGACGCAGGTTTGATCCCTGGGTCGGGAAGATTCCCTGGAGGAGGAAATAGCAACCCACTCCAGTATTCCTACCTAGAGTATCCCATGGATGGAAGAGCCTGGCAGGCCACAGTTCATGGGGTCGCAAGCAGCTGGACACAACTGAGTGACTAACAATGGCCATTAAACTCTCTTAGCATCTTATAGTGATTGTCAGATGTAATTTTTTAAATAGTGCGTTTTTCGAGGTAGCACTTTTTATGAACTCCATTATCTGTTGTCAGATTGGAACTCAGAAGAATTTAATGTTCTACATAGAAGTACAAACCATTAGAGCATTTAAACCTTTTGGAATCTTGTTCTTATAATCTCATTTATTTCTTTTTCTTTTTTAATATAAATTTATTTATTTTAATTGGAGGTTAATTACTTTACAATATTGTATTGGTTAAATGCGCTAACGGAACTTTGAAAGTCATCTGGAAACAAACAAACACAAAGGAACACATTAAGCTATTAAACTATGACTGGTTATGTTTTGAGAATTGTTGGATTTTTGTTGAAATAGCAAAAACACTTGAAGGAAAGGGTCCGAATAAACTTTCTCAGTAGGTGTAGTATGAACTGATGAAAGTAGGGGCATTGAGAAGGGAAAGGAGCAGATATATGGCAGATGCTTTCAGTTAGAAAATAACTGTGACATAGTTTATCCACTTAAAAGGTACTCAAAACTGTATGAATGGTACTGTATATTTAACATCAATATTTAATAATGAACATTTGTCATTTTTATCAGACTTTTTCATAATAAATCCATTACAAATAAAATTGAAAAAAAATTTTTTAAAAAGTACAAATCAAGTAAGGGCTGGAGTCTGGCTTGAGGTCTCTTAGTTCTGGAATTCTATCCCAGTGATTCTCAACCAGTGATTTTGACACTGGAGATACTTGGCAATAGCTGAAGGGATGATACTAATCTCCTATAAACCAATGAACAGCACCCAATACAAATAATTTTCCTGCCCAAGGCAGCGTAAGAATGTGAGAAATCCTATTCCAGACAAGAATATGTGTAAATTCACTGTTCATACAATTTGTTCATACAAATCACGAAGGTCTGTGGTTCAAATGCAGATTCGGATTCCTCAGGTCTCTAGTGGTCCAGGGACTGTGTTTCTGATCCTTTGAGCCAGAATATCATATTCCAGTTCAAATTCTTTACACTGTGAAAAGAAGAGAACTTCTTTAACACTACCACTGGTGGTACTTTGATAGTTGCCACTCCAAATAATCTTTTCAGAGCCCTGTGTATGTCTTCATACCTTAGGCTATAGATGAAGGGCCTCAGGATAGGGGTGATCACAGTGTACATCACCGAGGTGATTGCACTTCTAAGCATAAAGGCATGAGTAGCCACAGGGCTGAGGTACACTCAAAGCCCATCCTGTGAAACAAGGATACAAGTGAGAGGTGAGATGCACAGGTGGAAAGCACTTGGTACTTCCCCCAAGCTGATGGTATTCCAGATAGAGAGGAAACTCTTAGAGGAAAGGATCCCAGGGAAGACATTTGCTGTTCAGTCACTCAGTTGTATCTGACTCTTTGTGACCCCATCGACTGAGCACACCAGGCTTCCCTGTCCCTCACCATATCCTGGAGCTTGCTCAAACTCATGTCCGTCGAGTCAGTGAAGCCATCCAACCATCTCATCCTCTGTTGTCCCCTTCTCCTCCTGCCTTCAATCTTTCCCAGCATCAGGGTCTTTTTTAACAAGTCAGCTCTTCACATCAGGTGGCCAAAATATTGGAGCATGAGCTTCAGCATCAGTACTTACTGTGAATGTTCAGGATTGGTTTCCTTTAGGATTGACTCGTTTGATCTCCTTGCAGTCCAGGGGACTCTCAAGAGTCTTCTCCAATAATACAGTTCAGAAGTATCAATTCTTTGATGCACAGACTTCTTGATGTTCCAACTCTCACATCCGTACATGACTACTGGAAAAAACATAGCTTTGACTAGATGGACTTTCTTTGGCAAAGTCCCTACTTTTTAATACACTGTCGAGGTTTGTCAAAGCTTTTCTTCCAAAGACCAAGTGTCTTTTAATTTCGTGACTGCAGTCACCATCTGCAGTGATTTTGGAGCCTAAGAAAATAAAGTCTCTCACTGTTTCTTGTTTTCCCATCTCTTTCCCTTGAAGTGATGGGACCAGATGCCATGATCTAAGTTTTTTGAATGTTGCATTTTAAGAATGCTTTTTCACTTTCCTCTTTCACTTGCATCAAGAGGCTCTTTAGTTCCTCTTCACTTTCTGCCATAAGGGTGATGTCGTCTGCATATCTGAGGTTATTGCTATTTCTCATGGCCATCTTGATGCCAGCTTGTGCTTCATTCAACCCAGCATTTCTCATGATGTACTCTGCATATAAGTTAAATAAGCAGAGTGACAATATACAGCTTTGACATACTCCTTTCCCAATTTGGAACCAGTCCATTACCAACCTGGAATATAACAGTTTCAAATTACATCATCATGTCATTAAGAAAGGTGTCATAATTGACTAGTTGGACCTCTTATTTGCTTTTACAGGAAAAGTACAGAATTCCAAGAAGGTGCAGAAGGACAGTTGCAACACTGTTAATCTTTGTAACAAAGAAGGTAGGGCACTTATGAACCAAACACCAGAACCAGCAATCCACAAAGTGTGTGGGGCAGGGGGGTGTTCATGGCGACAGGATAGTGCAGAGTTTGACAGATGGCCATGAAATGGTCATAGGTCTTTGTGGTCAGTACAATGCTGCTCAAATCTACAAAGAGTAGGTAAAAGTATATTCATAGGTTATGGCTTTGCCTTCTCTGGGATGGTGGTGAATGTGAAACATATCTTAAAGGAACAGATTGGCAAAGAAGAATTACATGAGTGTGTGGAGGTGGGAGTCAGAGATGGTGACCAGGATAATTAGCAGGTTTCTAAGCACAGTGATCTGGAAAATGGAGAGAAAATGTGAAAATATAAGGTGCTGCAGTTCTGGTTTCTCTGATAATTGCAGAAGAAGAAAATTTGAAATTCGTGTATCATTTCCTGGTCTCATGTGGCCCTCATCAACTTGTTGATTTTTTTCTCTTTGATAATAGCCATTCTTACTGTGGAAGGTGTACCTCATTGCAATTTTGGCTTCTGCTCACTTTTTTTTTGAATAGCTTTAATATTCTTTCTTTTTAATAACTTTCATTGAAATGTAATTGATTTACAATGTCATATTAGTTCCAGGTGTACAGCAAAATTATATATATATATGTATATTCTTTTTTAGATTCTTTTTCCAGTATAGATTATTACAAGATATTGAGTTTTTTCCCTGTATTTAATTCCCTAGGTCCCTGTTGATTGCCTATTTTATATAGATATTAGTATATAAAATTGGTATTCTTTCACTGACTTAAAAAAAATTTATTTATTTATTTGTTTGTTTTGTTTCTGGCTGCACCGAGTCTTCCTTGCTTTGCGAGGGCTTTCTCTGGTTGTGGAGGTGGGGGCGCTACTCTTCGTTGTGGTACGAGGACTTCCCACTGTGGTGACTTGTCTTGCTGCAGAGCTCAGGCTCTAGAGTACAAGATCAGAAGTTGTGGTGCCCAGGCTTAGTGACTTTGTGGCGTGTGGAATTTTTCCAGACCAGGCATCACCCACAGTTTCTATTCCCGCCTTGGCAGGCAGATTCTTGTTTGCTGCACCACCAGGGAAGTCTTTTCATTCACTGACTTTTGACATTTTAAATACGTGTGTGTTGGAGAAGGTCTTTTGCACTGAAACATTTATGTGTCCTATTATACCTCTGTAGATGTGTGCATTCGGTTCCTTCCCCAGACTTGGAAAATTCTCAGCTATTATTTCTATACATAATCTCTCTGTTCCTTTCTCCCTCTCTTCTGCTTTTGAGACACCCAGTATCCTTCTTACCTGTCCTAGTAGAGTTAGAAGAGAATATCTTCATTAAAAAAAAAATCTTAGTTCTGTCCTCACATCTACCTGAATCATTCTACATTTGAACTCACTATCTCTCTACAGCATGTGGTCTCCACTTCCAGTGCTTTGCAATTCATCCTTCATCTCATTTACTGAATTCTTCAGCACCAGAATTTCTGTTTACTTATGTTCAAGAGCTTTCATTATTTTAGAAACTGTTCCTTAAGTTCATTATTTTTATTCCTTAGCTAAATGAAGCATTTGGGGGAGTTTTCTTGTAGCTTGTTGAGCTTCTTCATGACACTATTTTGAATTTTCCACTTGCTTGATCACAGTCTTGCACGACATTAAATTAGTTCATGGAAAACTGTTGTTTTCTTTTAGTGATTCCATGTTACTGTGGTTTTTCATGGTGCTCAGTGGGTTGCTCCTCTGTCCATGCATTTGAGGAAGCAAACAGTGTTCTTATGTATGTAAAGCCTTGTATACATTGATTCTAACAAATCAACAGATTGCTAACAGAGGTCCTTCTGCGTTTTTCAGTTAACTGACTTTGTGGCACAAGTTTTTGGTTTCTTTCTCATGAGCTGCTCCTGCCATATTTGAGGAACTACATTTTTTGCATTTCATGGCCTCTTCCAGACATATTGTCATTGTCCTTGCCATCAATGTTTGTGCCTCCAGCATCAGTGGTGACCTGGTGTTGTCAGTGTCCCTGATGTGGCTGGCATCTTTGCTGGGGAGGGGTCATAGAGTGGTAGGTGCTCTTGCCACATGCACGGTGACCTTGCGTGAGGGCCTCCCCCCCACTGATGCCTGTTTTCCTGGGGCTGCAAGTGCCACTGCATCCAGGAGGCCGGGGTTACGCGCACCACCTCCAGTGGGACACCTAGGTGCTCTGGGGCTGCAGCCTCAGCTGCCTCGACCATGGGGTGGATCAGCATCACCGCCTCTGCTGTTCCCCTGGCTCCACCTCCTCCAAGTGAAAAATCTGCTCCCCTTCAGATGTACAGCTGTGTGTATCTCTGATGTCCTGAAGTGTTTGGTAGAAAAAAAAAAAACTTTATTTATGCATGATGTTATCTACAAGTTGTAGATTGAGGGGAGAAACAAACAGAGTGTCTTCTGCCACCATAATACTGACGTCACCAATGATAGACTTTCCCCCACAAGCTATAAGGTTAAAATTGGGGGTTCCCAGGGGGCTCAGTGGTTAAGGATCCACCTGCCAATGCAGGAGATGCAGGAGATGCAGGTTTGATCCCAGGGTCAAGAAAATCCCCACAAGGGAAAATGGCAACCCACTCCAGTATTCTTGTCTGGAGAATCCCATGGACAGAGGAGCCTAGTGAGCTACAATCCATGTGTTCATGAAGATCAGACACCACTGAGGACACATGCATAAGCAAAAGATTAAAATACACAAATAAATGGAGTAGACTATCACATGTTAGTGAGGAAAGAATTGCTACATGGCTCCATACAACCTCATGGATGAGCTTTAGAGTTCCAACATAGAGAATTACTGAGAAACATAGACTCATGAGAAATGCAGCAGAGACCAGAACACCTCCTTAACATTAAATCTCATTTGATAATAAAGACATCACATTAGAACAGTTACTGTTAGGATGAGTGGTTATGCAGCAACAAGTAAATGAATAAAATAAACAATGGTATAGAACTGAGATCAACTCCTATAATCTCATTCTATGCATTTATTCTGAACTTTAAAGATAGCATTCACTACTCTGTTTTTTTAATTGTATTACAGATAATTATATTAAAGTTATTCCATTGCAGTTTCCTCCCAGGTAAGCAGGATATTGGCAAACATGTTTGCACAAATTGTGACTTGAACCACATGACTGGATATGCAATCAAGCTCTCTAGTGAGTCATCTTTGATCATGAGGTATATACACATGCTGAACATATAGAAAGATTTGACCCTTGAACAATGCAGAGTTTGGAAGCAATGGCACCTTGTGCAATTGAAAATCTGCCTGTAACATTGCAATCAACCCTCCTTATCCGTAGCTCCACACCCTCTGATTCAGTCAATCCTTTTATAAAATTATATAAATTGCCTTGGATTTCACTTGTACACTTTTTTACATGAGTAATATATTTCAGGACAATTTTTTTTCCAGAAAACAAGGCAAAAATTACTCAGGATGACATTTGTCATTTAAGAAAGTATTATTCCTCATGTCACTCCACAAAAAATAGGAATGTCCAAATATCTCATATTCAAAGTTTTGAAAATTTTGAAATAGAAAAAAGCACAACTTAAAAAAAAAAACCTAAATAATAGAATGAAAAGAAAGTTTAATAAAGTGAGTAACTGAGATTGTATAGAAAAGTTGAAGTTTTATAAAAATGATATCCAAAAAAATAAATAGAAGGAGGAAATTTTATTCCACACTGAGGAAGGTGTCACAATTTCTGATTCTCAGGCTTTGAGCAATGCAGTCAAGGGCACTTCATCTGCCCCAGGACAATTGGCCTTTTTATAGCTATTATTCCGTAGACTCTCTTCACAGCCTTCTTAATGTCTTTGTTCCTCAGACTGTAGATGAAGGGGTTCAGCATGGGTGTCACTACAGTGTACATCACGGAGGCTGTTGCACTTGAGTGTGAGCTGTGGGTAGCAGCAGAGCTAAGGTACACTCCCAGGCTCGTACAATAAAATAAGAAGACAACTGAGAGATGAGATGCACAAGTAGAAAATGCTTTAAGCTTTCCCTGAGTTGACGAAATTCTTCGTATGGCAGAGACTATCTTAGAGTAAGAGTAAAGGATACCAGCAAACGGCCCACCAGCTAGTAGCACTGATGCCACATACATCACCATGTCATTAAGAAAGGTGTTAGAACAGGCAAGTTGGACCATCTGACTGAGTTCACAAAAAAAGTGGGGAATTTCCACCTCTGTACAGAAGGTCAGCTGCAAAGCCAGTAAACTTTGTAACAAGGAATTCATAGCACTCATCATCCAGGACACCAATACCAGCAGTCCACAGAGCCAAGGGTTCATGATGACCGTGTAGTGCAAGGGGTGGCAGATGGCCACAAGGCGATCGTAGGCCATCACTGTCAAGAGGAAGTCATCTAATCCTGCAAACAATATGTAAAAATACACCTGAACGATGCAGCCTTCATAGGTTATGGCTTTGCTCTGGTTCTCGATATTCTGCAGCATCTTTGGGATGGTGGTGGAGGTGAAGCAGATGTCTACAAAGGACAGGTTAGAGAGGAAGAAGTACATGGGGATGTGAAGGTGGGAGTCAGAGATGGTGACCAGGATGATGAGCAGATTTCCAAACACAGTGATCAGGTACATGGAGAGGAAAAGCCCAAAGATGAGGGGCTGCAATTTTGGATCCTCTGAGAATCCCAGAAGAAATAATTCGGAAAATTGTGTATTGTTACCTGGTTCCATGTGGTGGAGGTGACTATCAGGAAAAATTAAAATAACGTGAATAATTTTCATACAAATTGGCATAACTCGCATAGTGCAATTTCTATTTTGCTCTCAATAAATTAATTTTAATATCTTGTGTTTAGAAATGTTCTATTTCATCTCTACCTGGGCATTTTTCACCCATTCTCAGCGTATTCCCAAAGAAATCGTGCATTCTACAGTTGTAATGAGAAATACTTTCATACATTTGAAGAATATATATTGAGTGTCAACCATGTTCAAAGCACATATTGTTTAGTCGCTAAGCCAGATCTAGCACTTTTGAGACTCCCTGGACTGTATGTAGCCTGCCAGGCACCTCTGTCCATGGGATTTCCCAGGCAAGAATACTGCAATATGTTGCCAATTCCTTCTCTGGGTGATCTTCTCATCCCAGGGATTGAACCCTCCTCTCCTGCATTGCCAGATAGATTCTCTAACACTGAGACACCTGGCAAGTCCCTCCAAACAAATACAGGTAATAACTATACAGATGGTGCCAAAAAACAAAAGTGTTCACAATCCAGTGATGGTGAAAGATGATGTGTAAATATAATATATAATATGTCAAGTAATAACAGTTGGTATGAAGAAAACAAAACTAGATATAAATGAGAGTAGTAGGATGTATTTTCATGTACAGAGTGTTCAGGTAAGGCCAACAAATAAGGTGATAATTGAACAGAGAGCTCAAGAAAGGGAGAGAATGATCTAGTATGATATCTAGAGAAATATGTGCCTGGCGAAGGAATGGCCACTACAAAAGACCTAAGGAAAATGTTTGTTCTTTGCACTTTATGAATTTAGTTGCAAAAGCATCCAGTGAATTAAAGCATCTCTCATCCTTAGTACCTTCTGCTGACTGAGGTCTGGGCTCCATGATATAGGGCACCTTAATATATGAGTCCAAGCACCTCTGCTTTAAGAACTGCTCTCAAGGCACAAGCACACACACACACACACACACACACACTCACACACACCACTCTCACACCATGTCCTCCGGGGCTATGTTACTACTACACATTTCTCACCCAGAACCACCCTCCTCACACCATATACCATTATAACTCAAGCTGATCATGGCAGATCATCTTTCTCCTACAGAATGTATAAATTGTACCCAGAAATTCCAGTTCACAGACTGCCGATGGATCAATAAGCTTGGGGTTCATTTTTATGATCACTTTCAGCTTTGTATTTAAAGAAATATAAAAAGTATGTGTGCGTGTGAAAGAGAGGTGGAGGGAAAGAGAAGAGAGGGAAATGAAATAGACATTAGGGGGTAAAAGATTTAATAAGCTCTAATAGTCCCTGAGACTACGTGATGAATTAAAGCTTCCTTTGTTTGGCAACATTCCAATTCCAGTTATCTCTACTTGACACCCAGGAAAAAAAATTTTCAAAAAGAAAAATACATGTTTACCTTGACAGAACAGTTATACTTTTATAATGAATGAAACCTGAAATATTTGACTACCCCAAAAGAAAAATGGGCAAAGTAAATAAAGTGAAGTGAAGTGAAGTGAAGTAGTTCAGTCATGTCCAACTCTTTGCGACCCCATGGACTGTAGTCCACCAGGCTCCTCCATCCATGGAATTTTCCAGGCAAGAGTACTGGAATGGGTTGCCATTTCCTTCTCCAGGGGATTTTCTTGAACCAGGGATCAAACCCAGGTCTCCCTCATCGCAGGCAGATGCTCTACCGTCTGAGCCACCAACAAAAATGAGTATCCAAAGGAAAACAACAAAAGCTAAATGTGTTTTATATAAAGCAATAGAAGACATTTTCCCAAAATCTTTTCCATTTCTTTGACCAATTTTTTACTGTTCTATAGGGAATGAGGCAAGCTCTTTCCCAGTTTTCTTATTGGGCATCGTGTGTTTGTTATTCTTGGAGTTTACACACTGTCATATTTTTAAAATAAATCTGATGAGCCTACCCCAATGCTATTCTAGTCCTTGTTTGACATGCAAAAGGCTTTTCAAACTATATTCTGTAAATTCTATAGACACCATGTCAATCCATCCTTTTGTCCTGAATATGTTTTTTCATAGGATTCATGCCTGAAGACGTTATATTATATTATAACAGATGTTCATTGTACTATTACTTTACCATGACAATGCAAAATCCTAATCATTAGAGACTTCCACTGCTATGGTCACTATTTTTTTTCCATAATATCCTTTTATTATCACAATCTGTATGTATCTGTAGTTGTTTTTCTCTTTTCATTCCTATTATTGTTGACCTATAGCTTTTCTTTTTTTTTAATATAAATTTATTTTAAATGGAGGCGAATTACTATTGTACTTCCAGAAAGATATGTGAATATATGTGCACTTATACAGAAACGGGCTTTCCAGGTGGCGCTAGTGGTAAAGAATGCAGGAAGCATAAGAGAGGCAGGTTCAATTCCTGGGTCAGGAAGATCCCCTGGAGAAGGGAATGCAAGCCACTCCAGTGTTCTTGCCTGGAGAATCCCATGAACAGCGGAGCCTGGTGGGCTACAGTCCATACGGTCGCAAAGAGTCAGACACAACTGAAGCCACTTAGCATGTATGTGGGCAAACAGAAACGTATTTAACTATATGTGAAGTTACAAAATAAAGGGAATTGCAGGAAAAATAATTGAATAAATTATTCCCAAAGCAATTGTATTTTTAAAAAATTGAATGGAGTTTCACACACTAACTCAAACAAAAAGTAATGATTTACTGATATCCAATGGGATAATAATTAAATTGGGAAATGTGTAAACATGAATATATGATATAACATTCCTGAAAATTATGACACATTAGATTCTCAGTTATTATATATTGAATGAATCAGGATTTGCTTCTCAATTATAGATTTCATTAAATACATATAAGATTGTACTTCAATTTGGGAAGATTAGACTATCAAATAAATCAGAGGGATTATCGATCCAATGTAAAAACCAGTCCTTTTTGGTGAATACTTAGAAAACTACACACTAAAATCCACAAGTGTGCTGAACTGCCTTAAAGCAAGATATCCAGCATAAGATAGACGTATTTAACTAAGTAAAATAAAAAAGTTTTTTTATGGCAAAACAGTCCCCAAAAGGTCAACTGAGAAACAACAATTCTTAAAAATCATTTCAAAAGCTGATGGTGGTAGAATAAAAGGTTTATATTATATGGGCATATAATAATAAAATCGACACATCAAAATGACAATTCAAGGTATTATTTTTTATCAAGCTCAGTAACAGTTAAGGAAAGAACACTCTTTCACAACCATCCATCTAGGGAAATACTTACAGAGTTTTCACGCAGTTTACAGTGGTACTTTGAAACAGGGAGCAAAGGTGCCCTATCTGTATTTGCAGACAGAAATTTAAAATGTTACACTGTTGGGAAAACCATCCGAACAACGGCACAGATATTAAAAGTACAGAAGTTCTTTAACTGGAGACTTCTCAGTCTCAGCACCTCTTGACATTCTCAGACAGGTTGTTCTCTGTGGTGGGGTCTGTCCTGTGCCTTGCAGGATGCCTAGAGCATCCCTGACCTCCACCCACTGTTCCCAGAGTAACAGACAGATATTTCTACAAGCATTGTTCAGTGTTCCCAGGGAAACAGAGTTGCTCTTGCTTAGAAACACAGTTTAAATTTAACAATCTCAAATATTTTTGTAGGAATGATATAATAGCAACTTGAAGAGAAAGATTGGGAAAGACAGTCTGCAGTGTGAGTAGCACAGCCCCTTAACTAAACAGCTATTGAAATAATGAACCCATATTACACTGAATACTAGTTGATTGGAAGAAAATCCCTGGGGCATTATTGACCAGTAAAGGAAAAGGTAAGAAAAAAAAAAGACTGCACTGAATCAAGAGTCTCTGTGATGTGCATAGGATTCTATTCATACATTTGTAGAAAAGTGTATGAATAGGTGTTTGTACCTAATAGAGAAAGAAAAGTTTAAAAGAAACCGAGCATATGTGGGACAATGTTACTGAGAATAAAGTTAGGTTAAGTGGTAGTGGTTTTAAAATAACTGAATGTAACAAGATTGAATGAATATCTATAGCTAAGTTTCATAAAGACCTGAACAATAATAACTCAATGATACCAACATTGGCCACTAATTCAATGTTAAATTGCCAAAGAATTGGAAATAAAATAAGAGAAGATATTCTCAATGCAAGGAGGAAGCAGTATTCAAGTTCAAATTTTTTCTTAACTAAAGATACATGGATTGAAATATGTTCATGAAAGACAAAGGTAACATTTAATCAAATGGTTAAAAAATGATTTCTATATGATGTCTAATGGTAATACAACTTTTAGAAATATATTTAACCACAAAAGATTAAAAGGAACAATAAAGAAGAAGAGAGTAAAAGTTAGAAATACGTTAATAGGTGGTTGTGTATGTGTGTGTGTGTGTGTTAAGTTGTTACAGTCATGTCCAACTCTTTGCAACCCTGTGGACCGCAGCCCATCAGGCTCCTCTGTCCATTGGATTCTCCAGGCATGAATACTGGAGTGGGTTGCCATGCCCTCCTCCAGGGGATCTTCTAGACCCAGGGATCCAGCTATTTCTCTTATGTCTCCTGCATTGGCAGGTGGGTTCTTTACCACTAGCGTCACCTGGGAAGCCCATAATAAGTGATTAATTAGCACTAAAAAATATGCAGGAAAACAATCATTAGCATGTTTTTAAAGCAAGTATCGTCAAGTGAAGAATATTACAGCGACAGCTCAATTCTTTCAATAAAGAATGTAAAAACCAATGGAGGGAACACCATATGACTGACTGATCACATTTTATAAATTATCAAACATTCTCAGAATACATCTATATATACATAAATCAACTAAATGGCAAGTATTTTGTGGAAAGAAAATAAAGCCTCCAATTTATTTTGAATAATGTGAGCAAAGACAGGAATTAAAACACTCCAACGGCAGCATACAAATGGTTCTCACAGACAGTTTTTGATCAACAGAGTAAATGTGTAACACAGAGATAAATATATATGTGTGTGTATGTGTGTGCTCAGTCATTTCCAACTCTTTCTATATGAGAATGCATATAAAACTTTTCAACAAAGGTCTTTCCCGATTGCCCAGTGGGTAAAGAATCTGCCTGCAATGCAGGAGACACAGGAAATGTGGGTTTGATCCCTGTATGGGAATGATCCCCTGGAGGAGGAAATGGGAACCCACTCCAGTATTCTTGCCTGGAGAATCCCATGGACAGAGGAGATGGCAGGCTACAGTCCATGGGGTTACAGAGTCAGACACAACTGAGTGACTGAACATTATAACAAAGAGAAGGTACTATCTGTCAAGAATCTTTTTTAATTTATTTATTTTTAATTGGAGGATGATTACTTTACAATATTCTATTGGTTTCTGCCCTATGTCAACATGAATCAGCCATCACATACATGTTTGCAGGGATATATTTTCATGAAGCCCTTAGTTCAGATCTTACTCATTAATATGGAAACAGTCAAATATGACCCATCTTAAAAAAAAATCCTTACTTCACTGTACATCTGTCCACATCTAATAACTTATTTCTCCACTCTTGTTACTTCGTATTGTCATTAGGCTTATGTTCAAATTTTATTGGAAACACTTTATGCCTCCCATTCTCCCTTCTACTTGAGCATCCATTTTTATCATTTAATTGGCAACACTGAGCCTTACCTTACTGAGGTCAGTGTTTGCTTCTCTTTTGCGTGCCTGCTCAGTTGTTCAGTGGTGTCCGTCTCTTTGTGAGCCTGTGAACTGTAGCCCACCAGGCCCCTCTGTCCATGGGATTCTCCAGGCAAGAATCCTGAAGTGGGTTGCCATGCCCTCCTCCAGGAGATCTTCCAAACCCAGGGTTCGAATCCATGTGTCTTATGTCTCCTGCATTGCCAAGCAGGTTCTTTACCACTACGCCATCTGCAAAGCCCATGCTCTTCTTTTAGTCCTAAGTAAATACATTTATTTATGAATTAGTGTTTCCTGAGTTGTGCTAGTGATAAAGAATCCACTCCCAATGCAGGAGATGCAAGAGACTCAGGTTCAATCTCTGGGTTGGGAAGATCCCTTGAAGGGGGAAATGGCAACCCACTCCAGTATTCTTGCCTGAAAAATTCCATGGACAGAGGAGCCTAGCAGGCTACAGTCCATGGGATTGCAAAGAGTCAAACATGACTGAGTGAATGAGCCTGCACACACAATAAACAGGGTAGCAAACTATCACACTTATCTCTGGTATCTGAGTTAGGCTGGACTCAATCACAGGTGACCTCAGATAAATGTTCAAGTTTTGCATTGTATTTCTCTCCCACTGTGTCTACTGATCTCTCAGACTCACCTAGATGGGAAGTGAAAGAAAGGTCTTTGTGTGGAAGTCCAAATGCCTCCTGAAGTGTTGATAATAGAGACTGAAGCTCTGTGCCCACAAGACAGCTGGAGGGAGTAAAGGACTGGTTTCCCAGCCAGACTCAGGTTTTCAAAGGAAACATGTTCTGTGAAGTCCAAGATTTCTCAGGCTGAGGGGACCAGAGCAGAGAGATTTTATAGCTCACCTGGCTTCTCAGTAGGCACCTTTCTGCTGTAACAGCCATACTCTGTACCTGGTTTCCCTGGGGGAGAGGGGTCTGGACAGAAAGGAAAATTTTCCAGTTCATTCTTTGTTCCTAAGAGACCAGTTTACAAGGCAGGTGAATTCTGTTTTTATTACTCCTTCTCATTAATTGTCCTGTGTCCAGAGGTCTAAACCATCCCAGCATCTTATCCCAGTCTGAGCTAAAGTTTCCTCAAAGTCTAAGGTTAAGAATTCTCACTTAATTTAGTCCCTCAGATCTTTTGAGTTTTCACTAGTGGTGAACACATAACTCCTGATATTTCTAAAAAATATTTTATGAGTGTGACAACTTTGTCCTTTCATATAAAACCTTGGGCACTACACTCCTTGGGTCCCCGACATTTTTGCCAACCCAATCAGGATTTTTATGCTTATATCAGAAGTTAAGAGCTGTCCTTTAGTACTTCATTATGAATGTTTTTAAATCTCAGACAAATTTAGATATTTTTATACACTATAACCTAACTTAGCACGTTATAGGGACTGTCTGCTTTAATATTTATAGAAGTTGATTCTGTGATATAGTTTTCTTATATATTATGACTTTATTCTCTATTATAGAAATAAGACACAGGGGAGTTTAATGTTCTGCTCAAAGGTATGACCAAGAAAGGGATGGAGTCTTGATTAGGTGTTTTAATTGTCAGAATGCTTTTAGTTCATAAATTCTGTGGCAGTGATTTGCAATCAGAGATGACTTTGCAGCTGATTATATTTTTCAGGATATAAAAGGATTCTACACATGTATTGCATAGGACAGTATCCAATACTTATAATTGTACTGCCTCAAATACCATCAGTGAAAAAGTAGAAAATTTATTCTAGTCCAGCATTTTTCTAAACTGACTGTTCTTAAAAATTACCAAGAACTATAGATCAAATAAAAACTGTGATTCAGCAGGTCTGATTCAAGGTACCAAAGATTCTGCTTTTCCAACAAGATCCTACATGTTCTTAATGCTGCAGGTTCTTGTCTGGGTAGCAAGAACATGGTTCTGTTACTAAATTCTGCAAATTTAGATATTTTTATACACCTAGTGGTTCAGACAGTAAAGAATCTGCCTGAATGTGTGAGACCTGGTTTCGATCCCTGGGTTGGGAAGATCCCCTGGAGGAGGGCATGGCAACCCACTCCAGTATTCTTCCCTGGAGAATCTCCATGGACAGAGGATCCTGACAGACTATAGTCCATGGGGTCACAAACAGTCAGACATGACTGAGCAACTAAGCACAGCACTGCACATACACTATAACCTAACTTAGCACATTATAGGGACTGCCCACTTTAATTTTTATACAAGTTCATTCTGTGATGTAGTCTTCTTATGTTCTTCATTCTCCATTATAGACATGAGCCACAGAGGGGTTTAATGTTCTGCTCTAAAGTATAAGAAAGTCTTGATTGGGAGTCTTGATTATCAAAACACTTTTAGTTAACAAGTTCTGTGGCAGTGATTCTCAATCAGAGATGACTTTGCAGCTGGTCATGTTTTTCAGTGTCTAAAGGGGTCCTACAAATGTAATTCATAGGACAGTATCCAATACAATAAATATACTGTCTCAAATACCATCAGTGAAAAGGAATAACACTTATTCTAGTTTAGTACTCTCCTAAATTGACTAGTCTTAAAAATTACCAAGGACTATAATTCAAATGCAAATTATGATTCAGCAGGTCTGATTCAAGGTACCAGGGACTCTGCATTTCTGACAATGTCCTACATGTTCTTGACGCTGCAGGTCTTTGTCTGGGTAGCAAGAAAATGATTCTGTTAGATTCAGGCATAAACTGTTTTAGGTCTTCATCAAGAATCTTCCATGTATGTAATTTTGAACATCTCACTCACTTTGTAAGCAGTGGTAAATTCTGTTTGATTTTTTTAGTGGGAGAAGTCAAGGGTGGGATGGTTTGAGAGAATAGCACTGAAATATGTACATTACCATACGTAAAACAGATGATTGATCTGTTGCAAGATCAATTCATTAAGCAGGGCACCCAAAGCCAGGGCTCTGGAACAACCCAGAGGGATAGAGCAGGGAGGGAGGTGGGAGGGGGGTTCAGGATGAGGAGGACACATGTATACCTATGGCCAATTCATGTTGATATATGGCACACACACACAAAAATAAAAAATACCATATGGTAATTTTCCTCCAGTTAAAGTAATCTTTTTAAAAAGAACTTTTGAGTGACATCAAATGATATATATCTGAGAAAAGACAATTTAGTAGGCAGAATAAGATACTCAAAAGATAACCACAGCCCATTCTCAAGACCTTTTGAATATCCTATCTAGGTAGCAAGGACGACACTCAAGTGGGTAGCCTATCCCTTCTCCAGGGGATCTTCCCAACCCAGGAATTAACCAGGATCTCCTTCATTGCAGGCAGATTCTTTACCAGCTGAGATACCAGAGAAGCCTGAGATTATATTAGCAAATGGAATAAAGTGGATAATCATTGATCTTAATAATCAGATTAGCATGGATATTCAGCTTGGAATAATGTAATCACAGTGCTCCTCCAGATGCAGAAGAGAAAGGAAGAAGAATTAGAGTCAGATAGATACTTTTAAATGCTCTGCACCTGGGTTTGAAGGTGGAAGAAAGACCATGAACCAAGGAATGCTGGTGGCCACTAGAAGTAAAACAGCAAAGGGAGCGCATTGTTCTCTGGAGCATTCCGGAAGATCATGGGCCTGCAGACATCATAATTTTAGCTCATACTTCTGAAGAGTTTTAAGATGCATGTATGTTTTAAGCCCCTAGCATGGTAATTTGTTATAGAACTTCAAGACAGGTATATGTTTTAAGCCTCTAGTGTGGTAATTTGTTACAAAAGCATGCATGCATGTTAAATCGCTTCAGTGGTGTCTGACTCTTTTCGACCCCATGGACTGTAGCCCTCCAGGCTCCTCTGTCCATGGTGATTCTCAGGGCAAGAATACTGGAGTTGAGTTGCCATGTCCTCCTCCAGGGGGTCTTCCCAAACCAGGGATGGAACCTGTCTCTTATGGGAGCAATAGGAATCTAATACAGATATGTGTCCAATCACATATTGTTCTTCGAGCTGAATTTAAACCTTTCAATTCAGTCAGTGAGCTTCCCTTATCTAAAGATATTTTGTGGTGAAATCCTACCTTAAACAGAAGGAGACAACTGAGTTCTTTTTGAGGTATTCTGACTCATTAGCTGCTAGAGAGAATTTCTCATTGCCTAAATGTAAATACGGTTCTAACTGTGAGGTCTTTGAGGATTTAAGATGAGAAACGTAAATCATAATTAATATTACAGGCACACATTCTGCTTAAAAGCTTTCTGTCAAAATTTCTAAATTCTTTCTATTTTCTGTTATTTCAAGCATCTGTTCACTCCCATGCCTCTAACTTCCTCTCAAGTTTTCTTCCAACTTGTGATGGGATTACAAATGAGACTGTAGGCATGTGCATACAAGTGTGAGCGTATTAATTTCAGAGAAAGGTGTATACAGATGCAGGCACATATATATATACATATACATCTAACCTTGAACTTAGGCTGGAAAAGCCAATGACTTTTCTAACAGAAACAACTTTTCTTAAGGAAAGGACTCAGCAAGGTGTTTCAATATATTTCATTCATTCTTCACAGCATCCATGTGAAGCTTGGATTTGTCATCTCAACTTTTCTTCTGAAGTAAGTAAACCTGAGACTCAGGTCAGTTACACTATTAACAATAACTTTTAAAACTTGTGCATTTTTTGAACTATTAAAAAATGAACCAGGTGGTATGTACGGCTAATTTTTGAAATTCAGCAAATAGTATACTTTAAAAACTGGTGGTTTATTGTATGTAATTACTCTTTGAGGAATTAGAATTTAAAACTTCTGGTTTTGCATGGTTCAAGGTAACAAGGAAAGTCCATGTAGTTGAGTCACACATAAAACTGGGAGATGTCTCTTTAAACGAGGAAGAAAGAAAAATGTTATATATGGATATAAGAATGGTGATAGTAATATGAAGAAATTACCATTTGATACCGTTTGACACTGAAATACCATTTCAGTGTTTTCTTGTAAACTAAAGACTAACCTGAGTATATAAAAAGAAGAAATTGGCATAAAATGACTCAAAACAGAAGAGCACTACAACTGCACACACCATCATGGAGGGAACATTAAAACACAAAATAGAGTCTGACAGCTGACAGCAGACACATGAAGAAGAGACTATCAGAACTCTGATCAAATCCTCATAGTGCATTCCTGTTTTAGAGTGAAGACATTATGTTAAACCATTTGCTTTTAGGACAACTTGTTATGCAGCAACCAACTGATAAAATAATCCAAGTGAACAGCTGAGTGAAATTATAATAACGTATGGCTTCTCATTCTAGACATTTGTTCTGATATTTGAATAGCATTTATAATTATTCAGTTATTCAAGTCTATTTCATATAACTGTATTAAAAAGGGATTCCATTGAGGTTTTCATGTAGGTAACCATCCAGGTTAAAAGGATGTGCCTGTTTGTTCAAAAATCTGTGACTTTGAATCACAGGACCAGAAGGAATTTAAGCTCCCTAGTGAGCTGGACTTTGGAGATACACACAAACACACACATACACACACACACACATATAATATTTATATTGCTCATTCAATGTCCTTTAGTGGTTATGATAAAATTTAGAACAGGAAAGATATTTCATTTAGAACAATGGAAGGAATCATATTTGTAGGTAACAATGTAAGTTTTCAAGCAGAAGAAGAAAGATGATTCAATATAAAATATAATTATAACAATCTTTCATGCCAGTGATAAACCCCTTTATATATGGACACTGGTTTTACATACATTGGAAAGTAAATGTACACCAGAAAAAATAATTTTCATAGTTAAAATCTGGTATAAATATGTGCTTCATTTTAGTTAAGGTCATCTTAGACTCTAGACATTATTATGTCAAACTTTTTATTGAAATTGGTGTTTCACCTAGACTAGCATTGGAGATATGCCTTGATGATCAGCTTTCCTAGTGACTCTGATAACAATGGCTCAGCAGGTAAAGAATCTGTCTGCAATGCAGGAGATGCAGAAAATGGAGGTTGGATCCCAGGGTCAAGAAGATCCCTTGGAGGAGAAAATGGTAACCCACTCTAGTATTGTTGCCCAAAAAATCCCACAGACAGAGGAGTCTGGTGGGCTACAATCCATGACGTCATAGAGTCAGACACAACCAAGCAACTGAGCACGCACTGATGACAAGCATGCACACTGAGCTAAAGAACAAGATCCTAGAGGGAATAAAATGGGATGCCTTGCTATGAAACACACTAAATGCTAACATTTAGGGGAAGAGAAATTATGGTAGTGATGTCAAAGAAATGATGAACAAAAAAGTGATAACCTGAGGTATCATACATAGATTCATGAAATTATGTCACTGGATTTAGTCACCAAGGTAATTTTTATTTTCCGAAAAGGTAACAGAACTCACGATTATTCACTCACTAAAATGAAATCAATTTGATCTGTATATAACATTTCATAAGGAAATCATTAAGAGATATACCCAGTCTGTGAGATATATATTCACAACCTCATTTCACTTAAGGATGTGAATCAATTTGGGAGAGTAGAAAAATTACAAAAGATGAAGCACAGATGACAGGACAGAAAAGCTAATGGAGTAAGTTGCTGAAGTTGCATCAGTTCAGTTCAGTCGCTCAGTCGTGTCCGACTCTTTGTGGCCCCATGAATCGCAGCACGGCAGGCTGCCCTGTCCATCACCAACTCCCGGAGTTTACTTAGACTCACGTCCATCGAGTCAGTGATGCCATCCAGCCATCTCATCCTCTGTCGTCCCCTTCTCCTCCTGCCCCAAATCCCTCCCAGCATCACAGTCTTTTCCAATGAGTCAACTCTTCGCACGAGGTGGCCAAAGTACTGGACTTTCAGCTTTAGCATCATTCCTTCCAAAGAAATCCCAGGGCTGATCTCCTTCAGAATGGACTGTTTGGATCTCCTGGCAGTCCAAGGGACTCTCAAGAGTCTTCTCCAACACCACAGTTCAAAAACATCAATTCTTCGGCGCTCAGCCTTCTTCACAGTCCAACTCTCACATCCATACATGACTTTTGGAAAAACCATAGCCTTGACTAGACGGACCTTAGTCGACAAAGTAATGTCTCTGCTTTTGAATATACTATCTAGGTTGGTCATAACTTTTCTTCCAAGGAGTAAGCGTCTTTTAATTTCATGGCTGCAATCACCATCTTCAGTGATTTTGGAGCCCAAAAAAATAAAGTCTGACACTGTTTCCACTGTTTCTCCAGCCAAGAAGTCGAAATCTAAGAAATGGCAATAGCAAACAGTAAGTTGAAGGAGAAAGTGCTACTTTCACAGTTTGATCAAAGAATCACAAGAGGTGGCCCCAGGGCTTTAGCTCTGCTCTCACGGGCATTTCTTCAGCCCAAGGACAAATGATCCTGATATAGTCTCCTTCCCAAATAATCTTTTCAGTTCAGTTCAGTTCAGTTCAGTCACTCAGTCATGTCTGCCTTTTGTGACCCCACAGACTGCAGCATGCCAGGCCTCCCTGTCCATTACCAACTCCAGAGTTTATTCAAACTCATGTCCATTGAATCTGTGATGTCATCCGACTATCTCATCCTCTGGGAGCAAGCTCTGGGAGTTGGTGATGGACAGAGAAGCCTGGTGTGCTGCAATCCATGGGGTCTCAAAGAGTCGGACATGACTGAGGGACTAAACTAAACTACATATTTATCTATCAATAACAAAGAAATTATTCTTAGCAGATGCACCAAAACAAACTACATATTTATCTATCAATAACAAAGAAATTATTCTTAGCAGATGCACCCAGTCTTATGAGATATATAGGCATTTCCATATATTTCACTTAAGGAGGTGAATCAATTTAGGAAAGTAGAAAAAAGATAATGGAGCAATTTGCTGAAATTTTATAGAGAAGTTTAAATCAAAGAAATGGAAATAGCAGGCAATCAGCAGAAGAAGCAAGTGCCATTTTCACAATCTGATCAAAGAATCATTATATGTGGCCCTGAGCCTTTAACCTTGCTATCATGTGCAACTTTTAGAATAGATTTAGAATGAAAGGACCATGAGGAATAAGAGATGTGGAAAGTAGTTCAAAATATGCAAAAGTGTGATGCATTTGCACCACGTATGAAGAAGAGTACTCCTTTTCATTTTTGTTTAAGGCAAGGATTTGCAAGTGAAGAATATTTGAGTGATGGCTCAATTACTTCAGTTAAAAAAATATTGGAGAGAGCATAAGATGACTGACACAGATTTTACTACACAAAATTTTAAATTCTCAGAAATTCTGCACAAATATTTGTATACATAATGACATATCTAAGGGCAAACAGTAATCTTGATCATAAAAATCCAATTCTTAGGTTGAAAGCATATAATAATTTAAAAGAAAAACAGGAGCAAAAACATGCTGAATTTCTTATATGAAGGCAAAGAACTTGACTGGTCAGTTTTAAAAGGAGGCAGTATGGGCTAACGATTCTACCAGATCAAACCAGTCAATCCAAAGGAAATCAGTTGTGAATATTCATTGGAAAGACTGATACTGAAGCTGGAGCTCCCCTACTTTGGCCACCTGATGTAAAGAGCTGACTCACTGGAAAAGACCCCTATGCTGGGAAAGATTGAAGGCAGGAGAAGGGAACGACAGAGGATGAGATGGTTGGATGGTATCACCGACTTGATGGACATGAGTCTGAGAAAGCTCCTGGAGCTGGTGATGGACAGGGAAGCCTGGCATGCTGCAGTTCATGTGGTCGCAAAGAGTCAGACATGACTGAGCAACTGAACTGAACTGAATGATTCTACACATATATTTAATATTATAGGAAATGAAATAATTGCAAGGTAAGCTCTTTGGCATACAATTTTGATGTAATAATCTTTTTTTTAGTTGAATATTAAGAGGGTACTACTACTACTACTAAGTCGCTTCAGTCGTGTCCGACTCTGTGCGACCCCATAGATGGCAACCCACCAGGCTCTGCCGTCCCTGGGATTCTCCAAGCAAGAATACTGGAGTGGGTTGCCTTTTCTTTCTCCAATGCATGAAAGTGAAAAGGGAAAGTGAAGTCGCCCAGTCGTGTCCGACTCTTCACGACCCCATGGACTGCAGCCTACCAGGCTCCTCTGTCCGTGGGATTTTCCAGGCAAGAGTACTGGAGTGGGGTGCCATTGCCTTCTCCTAAATCAAGTGCTACATACCATCATTATCAACAAAGGGAGAATAAGGTTTAAATTAATATATTAAAAGAGATTGAGTCACTTAAGTCGTGTCTGACTCTTGTAATCCCATGGACTGTAGCCTGTCAGGATCTTCTGTCCATGGGATTTTCTAGGCAAGAGTACTGGAGTGGTTTGCCACTTCCTTCTCCAATTAAGAGGGTGGAGACACTGAAATATATGCCTCACCAAGGGCTGTTGCAGGGGAAATGTTTGCCAGCATTCTAGGTCTGGATCTTATTCATCATAGTTAAACATTCTTCTGCTAGAAAAACATGCTATGTCACTGTACATCCCTCCACAGCTAACACCCTATAACTCTACTTCAGTTGACGACAAACATACTTGGACTTAAGTTCTACTTTGACTGAAAATTTATATTGTAAGTTTACAATATAAACTTACTAGCTTACAAACAGTTGGAATACATTAAAATTGCTTGCTCAGATGACTAAGGTTTTACTGTTTGTAAGGCTTGGCTGAGGGAGCATTCCGAGCGGTTTGAATTTTAAAACTGCCTATTTCCCCCTTGGTTTTAGGTCTTACCCTATTGAGCTATTAGGTTCAGTCTCAGGTCCTTGTGGAGTGTATTGATGAGAATACTGGAACTGGTTTGAAAACCAGTTCTCAAATATTTTCATGTGCAGGTTGGTATAAGCTGATGACCAAGGAAACTTTTTTCATAGTAATGAAACCTATTTTGTTTCCTCAGAACTCTTTTCATGCAGTAGCTTTAGTATTCAATAAGATGATCTTATTTTTTTGATGATTTTTTTTCTACTTATTTGCTCTACTATAATAAATACATTACCATTATGAAATGTTGGTTGCTTGCTAGGGTTAAATGTTACCTGGACATAGTATTTGGTTTCCATGATAAATTGTTGAATATATTTATATTTTATTGCTATTTTCTTGGAGTTTTTAAAATAATATGAAAATTAGAGATTAGTCTGTTTTTTCTTTTTCTTATACCGCTGCTATTGTAGAAGGCTGTTGGCTTTTGGTATCATGATTAAAATAGTTTTAGAAAATTCACTGGAACACTTATTTTCATGTGCCTTCAGATAATTTTTTTATAATTTAAACAGGTTTTGTGAGATTTCAAAATTAGCGATTTTGAAATATTTTCTGGGTGATAAATTTGGTTGATGACTCAATGTCGTACTTCATGATTGTCCATTGTACATTCTAATCAAGTGAGTAGAAAATACCATGTCATTAACATAGCTTATGGAAATTATGCACGGAGTCATGCCTTTTTAATTAGTGTATTAAAACAATAATTTAAATAAAATAAATATTAATATTAATTTATTATAAATCAATATAATTTAAATAAAATGAGTAATGATTTAAATAAATAATTATTTATTATAAAGGCATTTAACAATAAAGTATAAATTAATTCAAAGGCATCTGAGAAAACTAAGCCTGGTGACCAGGGTCAAGCTAGTTAAACAAATGAGATCTTCTTTGGGTGCAAAATTAGTTTTCATGTGAAGCATTTCTAGCTAGTGGTTGCAACACAGGAGAAAATGGCATTAGGAGACCCCAAACTGACAGACAAGAGAGAAGAGACCATTAAGCAAAAGCATTGGTGATTTTTTTCTCAGTGATAAAATAAATATATTTCATTGCATTATTTTTTTCTTTCTTAGATTTTATTTTCTCTCTTTAAAAAAAAATTAATTTCTTTTTAATTGAGAGATACTTGCTTTACAATATTATGTTAGCTTCATATAACATGAATCAGCCATAGGTATAGGTATCTCTCCTCTCTTTTGCACCTCCCTTCCATCTCCCACCCCATCCCACACCTCTAGGTTATCACAAAGCAGCAGATTCGAGCTCCCTTCATCATACAGTAAATTTCCACTGGCTATTCTAATTTTACATCATGTAATGTATATGTTAAAGATACTGACTCTATTCATCTCACCCTCTCCATCCCCTGATGAGTCCACAAGTCTTTTCTCTATGTCTGTGTCTCCATTGCTGCCCTGCAAATACCATCTTTCTATTCCATACATATGCGTTAATATATGATATTTGTCTTTCCCTTTCTGACTTCTTTTACTCTGTGTAATAGGCTCTAGGTTTAGCCACCTTATTAGACCTGAGTCAAATGTGTTCCTTTTTATGGCTGAGTACTATTCTATTGTGTATATGTACCACAACTTCTTTATCCAAAGAATACTCAACCCCCATGGGCCTCAGTTTCTCTGTCTGTGAGATGAACCTAGATCAAGGTCAGCCTCAGAAGGGTGACAAGAGGATTAAATGGAATAAAATGGCAAAGCTTCTGCATAATGAATGTAGGTGACAAGTCCTTAATAAATGTCAGCTGTTGTTACATACAAGAGTAATTTTTGTAATGCTCCAGCTTTTTATTCCCACATTATTAAGCCAATTTCTCTCCATATGCCCTTTCCTCTGTTAGGTCTAAATCATAAAGCTCAGTATCCCCCAGGAAGAAAGAGGATGTATAATGTGGAGCAGAATTTCTCAGCCTTGGCACCACTGATGTTTGGTTTGGGTCATTCCTTGCTATAGGGGCTGTCTTGTACATTGTAGAATGTTTAGTCATATCCCTGGATATGGATGCCAGTAGCATCACCAGCCAAGTTACAAGGACTAAAAATGTCTGCATATACCCCAAGAGGCTAAATCACCCCCACTTGAGAACCACAGGAATATGTCTTCCAAACAGAAAGAGAACATATGAAATTTTTTCATGTGCAGAATCCCCAGGGGAGTGAGCTAAAGCAGGAGTCCCCAAGCTCCAGGATCTAATGCCTGATGATCTAAGGAGGAACTGATATAATAATAATAGAAATAAAGTGCACAATAAATGCAGTGTGCTTGAATCATCCTGAAACCATCCCCTCTCCCCCCGCAACCTTGTGCATGCGTGTGTGCCCAGTCGTGTCTGACTTTGTGACCCTGTGGATGATAGCTCACCAGGCTCCTCTGTCCATGGAATTCTCCAGGCAAGAATACTGGAATGTGTTGCCCTTCCCTTCTTCAGCAAAACATTTTTTACACATGATAAGAATGGACCATAAATCCCTGTACAAATAGAATAGCAGAATCCCAGATCTGACTCTATTTTGCATAACAGCCATAAGAAAGAAGGGAGACTGGATCAACTACAAGATTGATGACATTGAAAAGCTAAAATCTATTACTCAAATGACACGTGACAAAGAATACACTTGGCCACATCACTTTTAAGACTCTAAAAATTTATTTATTATCTTTGGCTGCACTGAACATCCCTATTACACTCGGGCTTTCTATAGTTGCAGCAGTTGGGGGCTGTTCTTCATTGCATTTTCCAGGCTTCTTATTGCAGTGGCACCTCTTGTTATGGAGCATGGGTCTAGGGAGTGCAGGCTCAGTAGCTGGGGCTACAGTCATCCTAAAGGGGGATGCCCTAAGTCCATACTTCCTAACACCATACACAAATATAAACTCAAAATGAATTAAAGACCTAAATGTAGCACCAGAAAGTATGAAACTCTTAGAAGAAAACAGAGGCAGAACTGCCGCCGCTGCTGCTGCTGCTGCTTACTCGCTTCAGTCGTGTCCGACTCTGTGCAACCCCATAGACAGCAGCCCACCAGGCTCCCCCGTCCCTGGGATTCTCCAGGCAAGAACACTGGAGTGGGTTGCCATTTCCTTCTCCAATGCATGAAAGTGAAAAGTGAAAGTGAAGTCACTCAGTTGTGTCCAACTCTTAGCGACCCCATGAACTTCAGCCCACCTGGCTCCTCCATCCATGGGATTTTCCAGGCAAGAGTACTGGAGTGGGGTCCATTGCCTTCTCCAAGAAGCAGTACACTTGATGACAAATCAAAGCAAGATCCTCTATGACCCACCTCCTAGAGTAATGGAAATAGAAACAAAAGTAAACAGTTGGGACCTAATTAAACAAAAAACTTTTGCACAGCAAAGGAAACTATAAACAAGGGGGAGAGTCAACCTTTGGAATGAGAGAAAATAATACCAAATGAAACAACTGATGAAGTATTAATCTCCAAAATATACAAGTAGCCCATACAACTCAATACCAGAAAAACAAACAACCCAATCAAAAAGTGGGGGAAAAAAAAAAACCTAAACAGACATTGCTCCAAAGAAGACATATAGATGGCTAACAAACACATGAAAAGATGCTCAACATTGCTCATTATTAGAGAAACACAAATCAAAGCTACAATGAGATATCACTTCACACTGGTCAGAATGGCTATCATCAAAAAGTCTACAAACTATAAATGCTGGAGAGGGTGTGGGAACACTCTTGCACTGTTGGTGGGGATGTAAATTGATGCAGCCACTATGGAAGATGATATTGACATTCCTGAAAAGACTAGGAATAAAACCACCATAAGACCCAGGAATACCATTCCTAGGCATATACTCTGAGGAAATCAAAACTTAAAATGACACACATATCCCATTGTTCATTGCAGCACTATTTACAATAGCTAGAACATGGAGGCAAGCTAGATGTCCATCAACAGATGAATGGATAAAGAAGTTGTGGTACATGTACACAGTGGAATGTTACTCAGCCATAAAAAGGAACACATTTGAGGTAGTTCTAATGAGATGCATGAACCTAGAGCCTATTAAACAGAGTGAAGTAAGTCATAAAGAGAAAGATAAATATCATATACTAATGCACATATATGGAATCTAGAAAAATGGTACTGAAGAATTTACTTACAGGGCAGCAATGGAGAAACAGACAGAGAGAATAGACTAATGGGCATGGGGAGAGAGGAGGAGAGGGTGAGATGCATGGAAAGAGTAACATGGACACTTACATTACCATATGTAAAATAGATAGCCAATGAGAATTTGCTGTATGTCTCAGGAAACTCAAACAGGGACTCTGTATCAACCTAGTGTGGTGGAATGGGGAGGGAGATGGGAAGGAGGGAGGTTCAAATGGGAGGGAATATATGTATACCTACAGCTGGGGTTAAAGCGTCTGGCTGCCATGTGGGAGACCTGGGTTTGATCCCTGGGTCAGGAAGATCCCCTGGAGAAGGAAATGGCAACCCACTCCAGTATTCATACCTGGAGAATCCCATAGAGTCCATGGGTTGCAAAGAGTCGGACACGACTGAGCGACTTCACTTTCACTTTCATGGCTGATTCATGTTGAGGTTTGACAGAAAACAGCAAAATTATGTAAAGCAATTATTCTTCAATTAAAAAAGAAATAAAATAAAATCCACAAACGACAAATGCTGGAGAGAATATGGAGAGAAGGGAACCCTCCTACTCTGTCAGTGGGAATGTAAATTGGTACAGTCACTATGGAGAACAGTATGGAGGTTCCTTAAAAAACTAAAAATGGTGCTACCGTATGACCCTGCAGTCACACTCCTGGGCATATATCCAGAGAAAAACAACATGAAAGGATACATACACTCCAATGTTCACTGCAGCACTGTTTATAATAGCCAAAACATGGAGGCAACCTAAAAGTCCATCAACAGAGGAATGGATAAAGAAGTGGTACATAACAACTCAGCCATTAAAAAGAATGAAATAATGCTGCTTGCAGCAACATGGATGAACCTAGAGAGTGTCAATACTGAGTGAAGTAAGTTGGACAGAGAAGGAGAATTATTGTATTGCATCTCTTATACATGGAATCTGAAAAGAATTGATACAAATGAACTTACTTACAAAAGAAAGAGATTCACAGACTTAGAGAGTGAATTTATGGTTGTCAGGGGGAAGGGAGAGTAAGGGAGTATGGGGAAGTCATGTACACACTGTCATATTCCAAATGGATAACCAACAAGGACTTAGTGTGTAGCACATGGAACTCTGCTCAATGTTATGTGCCAGCCTGGATGGGATGGTGGTTTGGAAGAATGGATACATGTATATGTAAGGCTGAGTTCCTTTGCCATTCACCTGAAACAACCACAACATTGTTAACTGACTATATCCCAAAACATAATTAAAAAGTTTAAACTTTGCAAAAAAATAATATTTAAGTTTCAGGTGTAGTCACATAGTGAGTCACAATTTTTAGAGATTATAGTTCATTTACTGTTAGCATAGAATATTGGCTATATCCCTTGTGTTCTACAGTATATCTTTGTGGCTTATCTTATGCATGGCAGTTTGTACCTCTTAATCCCTTGCCCCTGTCTTGCCTCTCTCCCTTCCCTCTTCCCATTGTTGGCCACTGGTTTGTTCCCTATGTCTTTGAGTCCAGACTTCCCTGATGATCCAGTGGTTAAGACTCCTCACTTTCAGTGGAAAGGGCATGGGTTCAATCCATGGTCAGGGAAGTTCTACATGCTGAGCAATGCAGTCAAAAAAAAAGAAAAAAAATTCTGTGTCTGTGAGTCTGTTTCTTTTTTATTATATTCACTAGTTTGTTTTATTTTTTAGGTTTCACTTATAAAAGATATGTATACCTATGGCTAATTCATGTCGATGTTTGACAGAAAACAACAAAATTCTCTAAAGCAATTATCCTTCAATTAAAAAATATTTTTTTTAAAAAAGAGAGATATATAGAAAACAAAGTCACTCTCTTGTGAACTATTTAAGATAGCCCATTCTCTCTGGACTAAATTGTTGAGGGCCATCCAATGAACTTGACCCTGAAGTTTTGACCCTGAAAAGCCACATATTCCCTTGGAGTCTGCCTGAACAGCCAGCCAATCCCCTTCTCACAGTATTTCTCTTATTGTATTCCTGGAACCTTCTCCAGAATGCACCTTCAACAATAAGAGCAGAAGTTGGAGCAAAGTCATTGGCCTGGTTTTGTTGATAGTCAGGTGCAACCCATATCCTTGATCATAATTCAAAGTTAAGATGTTTGACATTCACATGGTCTTGAAAAAATGTGCTATCATGCCCTTGATAGACAAAGAAATTCCACATCAAATGTTGAAGAAGTGCTTGTGGGAAAAGATAACCGAGATCAGATCCTGGAGAGAAGAGCATTGTGACTAAAGTGCATGGGGAGAGTTAAGTTTCTCTTACATCCAAGATGTTCCCAAGGGAACAAAACTAGCAGAAGCTCCTTTCTAGTTTGGCTTCCTCACTAGTGGGAACCAAATTGCTCAGAGAACAGAGTAACAGTGGAACAATTAACTTAATGAGCACTTGTGAGAATTCAACCTTGGAAGCCATAGAAACAGTAAAAATGCCCCTTAATCCTCTCACTGCAGTTCAACTGTCCCAGAAAGGAGGAAGTTCAGCGGTGCCCTTTCAGAGAATGGATGCCTGACGCCACCTCCTTGTACTTCATTGGAGCTGAGTTGAGCATCCATTACCCAGGAATGAAAGGATCCAGGGAACTAGAGGCTCATTGAGGACATTACCTCCAAACAGGTATGGAGGCAGGCAGAACTCTCAGAGTATTAACTTGGATGGGACAAATGAGGATAACACAGTTGGTAAGAGTCCATTTACTTAAAACACTCTGCACATTTCAAGTCTCTTAAACTCTCTCTTCCACTCAGATTCCTTCCTCTCTCTTCTGAGACCCATTTTTGAGACTCTCTCACCTTCCTGATGGAAACCGACCTTGTTTCAGCCCCCAACATCTCTCCAGGTTTCTTATGCAACCATCTTAGTTGTTTTTTAGGAGTCAAGTGGTTCTATTCTCCATCAGATTCTCCTGTTTCCTTTTATCTATCGTATGTTACTGATTTATTCACTCAAACAAGAGGTGTTCTCAGGGGTTCTTCCTAGTTAGCACGTACCTACGTGCATGCATGCTTAGTTGGGTCCAACTCTTTGCGACCACATGGACTGTAAACCATCGGGCTCCTCTGTCCATGGAATTTTCCAGGCAAAAATACAGGAGCAGGTTGCCATTTCTTACTCCAGTAGATGTTCCCGACTGCCAGGGATTGAACCCAGGTCTCTTGCATCTGCTGCATTGGCAGGCAGACTCTTTACCACTGTACCTTACAAGCCCATTCAAACAGCTTTGTGATTCAAAAAGCTTACTGACTATTTCTCTGCCTCAGTTTCCCCATCTGTGAAAAGAGGATAATAATAGTATCCACTTTGTAAGGTTAATATGAAAATTAAACTAAAGGAGATAATGCACAAGAAGTTTTTCAATTACCCCCATCACTTTGTGAGCATCTATACATGTTAATCATTATTATTGTATTACTGTTCACATATATTCATTTGTTAAATCAAAGCAGCAATGATCATGATAAAATGAACTAAGGCATATAAAACTTAGCACAAATACTTGACACGTGGAGGTATTCAAGTAATTTCACTTATTTAGTAAATGTATCACTTTCATTTATTGTGTATTTGCAAGTTTCCAGCCCCTGTTCTAAGAGGCTTACATTTTTGTTAATATGTGAAATGATTGTGATCTATTTTCTGAGAGATTTAACTGCACATATGAAAACTGCTGGGCTTTTTTTTCCTCTTGCACCCACTTTTTATGTTAATTTTTATTTTTGAATAGTTTTAGAGAAATTTTAAAGAAAAGTTACAAAGATAGTACAGAGAGCTCCCATAGTGGTGAAAATGTTTTGAAACTAGATAGAAGCAATGGTTGCAAAACATTTGAATGCCACTGAATGTTAGTTTAAGGTGACTCTTGGTTTTTACTTTCTTTTTTTGGTATCAGTTGCCTTACTAAAATCATTTTCAGTCCAAAGAGGTTTCCTCCTCCAATAAAAAATACATTTAAAAAGAAGTTTTCCATTGCAATTTTTTTTTTTATCTTCAGCCAATCTATCATCTTCAAACAATAATTGTTTTTTTGATACTTAACATATTTTGTATCTTTTTCTCTTTGTATTGCATTGGCTAGAACTTCCTGGGAATTGATAATAATGATGATAAACTTTCTTTTCTTCTTTAATATTTAAAAGGGAATTCTTCTATTGTTCCTGCCTTTAGGTTCCACGAAGGCATTTTTGGAAGTAAGCCTTGTTGTTTGCTAAATTCCTTCCTTAATTATTGATCTATTATCCTCCATCCTGAATCAAACTTGGACACTTATATTTTCCCAGAAATAACTCAATTTCTTAGAGATTTTCTAATTTTTAGCATGAAGTTTTAATTAATATGTTCTTGCAAAGTTGAGCATCTCCTTACATCTATGTTTATTTTTCTCATTTCCAATTTTAGGCTCATCTGTTCTCTTTCTTTCTTTTATTTCATTCATCAAACTAATTTTGCTTGTATGTTTGCTTTTGCCAGAGAATTAGCTCTGGAACGTCTCAGTTCTAGAAATTTTCTGCCTTTTAATTCATTAACTCTGCTTCTATCTTAATTTTCTGCTCTACCTAAGTTTGTCATGTGTAACTTTCATTAATAACATCTTCCAAATCTTCACGGGTTTATTTCTTGAGGATAAACTACACTTGTGGTCATCTGTAGTTTTTTGAAATATGTAATAGAAGAAAATGAATGTAAAAATAAAGACTCATTTTATCACTCCAAGGTGATTCTTGTCCACATTTTGATAGTTCCTGTAGATCATTTTCCTTGGATAAATGCAAGGAAACATAAAAGATCTGTATGCGGATTTAAGTTCTCCAGTCCAGAAAAACAGACCAATTATCATCTCAGAGAAGTATATGAAGTGCTATTTCTCTTTCCACTTAATGAAATTTTGCATTCTGAATCTTTATTTTTCCCAATGGCTTCTTAATTACCTTAGTGAAAAGTGTATCTTATTTTACTTTCACACTCATGGATTAATACTATAAAAAAATTTCTAAACCTTTATTACCCTTTTTACACTCCTTATAAATATTTAATATCTTATGCCTTTTTCCTAGCTAAGACATTAATGTTTCTATGATTTATAATTAAGGTTTTATAGGTTAAAGATACTAATTTTTATTAGTCAAATACATTATCTTTTGCATTCCAACTTTCTGCATGCCACATTTTCTCATTAATAATATTTCAATTTATGGTACAATTATTGATTTTTTCTCCCCTTATTTCTATCAAAGACTTTTTATTCAGAGAGAACATCTACTTTTAAAAATTACATATATTCATATATAAATTATATTATCTATGAATTTTATTTATTTTCCTCTGATAGTCTATATGGTCCCTTGCTCCACACTTAACATTTCAAATTCATTAGGAAATATGGAGATAAGATTTAACATTATTTTTTCTAAATTATTAGTCAATTGTGAAATACTTATTTATAACTCTAAAAGGCCCTCTAAGACATCTAAGAATAAAAATGAAACTTCAGATGATAAAAATACATACAGATATATCCTAAATTATGATAAATATGTTAAATAAAAACTCTAGAATTATTTCCCTGCAAGAAAGGAAGAATAGTAAGAATTCCAACTCAACATAAATTTGAACAGTTTTGTTGAGTTTCATAACGATTAGACCTGAAGACAAACAGACGTTGTAAAATAATATTATTAGGGGAAAGTATATAAATAATAAAGAAAATCCTGAAGTTAATAAGGAAATCTAGAAAATGCCCGTTCAGTTCAGTTCAATTCAGTCGCTCAGTTGTGTCCGACTCTTTGCAACCCCATGAAGCACAGCACGCCAGGCCTCCCTGTCCATGCTGCTGCTAAGTCGCTTCAGTCGTGTCTGACACTCTGTGCGACCCCAGAGACGGCAGCCCACCAGGCTCCCCCGTCCCTGGGATTCTCCAGGCAAGAACACTGGAGTGGGTTGCCATTTCCTTCTCCAATTCATGAAAGTGAAAAGTGAAAGTGAAGTCCCTCAGTTGTGTCCGACTCTTAGCGACCCCATGGACTGTATAGCCCACAAGGCTCCCCTGTTCCTGGGATTCTATAAATATAAAAAAACAAAATCTAAAGCTTTCCTAATATGAAGGCAATGTCAGAGATATAATGGCAAGGACTAAATGTCATTATTAATGACATTAAACCTAAAACACATTAAAATACCATGTAGAAATCCTGCTGCTCGCAACACTTTGGATTAACCTGGAGGACAAATGAAATAAGCTATACAGAAAAGAACAGATACTGTATGGTATGATGTATGATTCCACTCACATGAGGCATCTAGAATCATCATTTCACACAAGCAGGGACTATAATGTTGATTGTCAGCGGCTAGAAGGCAAGGGAAACAGGGAATTCTCACTCAGTGTATAAAGTTTTCGTTCTGCAAAATAAATAAACTCTAGAGATCTGGCATATAAGGTAGTGGTGGTGGTGATTTAGTCGCTAAGTCGTGTCCAACTCTTGCAACCCCATGGACTGTAGCCTGCCAGGTTCCTCTGTCCATGGAATTTTCCAGGCAGGAATACTGTAGTGGATTGCCATTTCCTTCTCCAGGGATATAACATAGTAAATAAAGTTGATAATATGGTATGAGATAGTCAGAGATAATCACAATTTGAGAACTGCTGAACTCAAAGACAATTTTTGTAGGTATCAACGGTAACCACAATTTGTCGTCAAATGAAGTCAATCCTTAGCCAAAATGAATGACTTAATTATCTCCCTGGATCTGGACTAAGGACATTTCTGTCTGTCTGGGGAATATTTATTTGGGGTTAAATTTTGTGTTCCTTTTTTCCTCCTTGTTGGCTAGCCCGGCATACTCATGGAAAGAGGAAACCAAACAGGAGTCAGAAACTTTCTCCTCCTAGGATTCACAGAGGACCCAGACCTGCAGCCTCTCCTCTTCGGGCTGTTTCTGTCCATGTACCTGGTCACATTCACTGGGAACCTGGCCATCATCCTGGCTGTCATCTCAGACTCCCACCTCCACACCCCCATGTACTTCTTCCTCTCCAACCTGTCCTGTGCAGACATCGGTTTCACCTCCACCACCATCCCAAAGATGCTGTGGAACATCCAAAAACAGAGTCAAGTTATCACCTATGCAGGCTGCCTCAGCCAGATATTTTTTTTCATTGTGTTTGGATGCCTGGACAATTTACTCCTGGCCGTGATGGCCTATGACCGCTTTGTGGCCATCTGTCACCCCCTGCACTACATGGTCATCATGAACCCCCGGCTCTGTGGGCTGCTGGCTCTGGGGTCCTGGAGCCTCAGTGTCACATGCTCCCTGCCTGAGACCTTGACTATCTTGAGGTTGTCTTTCTGCAGAAGCAGGAGGATCCCACATTCTTTTTGTGATCTTCCTGAAGTCCTGAAGCTTGCCTGTTCTGACACCCTCATCAATAACACAGTGGTGTATTTTGTGACTATTATACTAGCTGTTTTTCCTCTCTCTGGGATCCTCTTTTCTTACTATCAGATTTTCTCCTCCATCCTGAGAATTTCATCAGCCAGGAGCAAATACAAAGCTTTTTCCACCTGTGGGTCTCACCTTTTTGTGGTTTCCTTGTTCTATAGCACAGGCCTAGGGATCTACCTCAGTTCTGCAGTCACTTCATCCTCTAGGACAAGTCTGGTGGCCTCGGTGATGTACACCATGGTCACCCCCATGCTGAATCCCTTTATCTACAGTCTGAGGAACAGGGACATGAAGGGGGCCCTTGTGCGGCTCATTAGCAGGGCACCATGTCTCATTCACAGGGCCTTCACAGGACTCTCATAAGTAACTGGGCGATTCATGTTGATGTATGGCAAAACCAATACAATATTGTAAAGTAATTAGCCTCCAATTAAAATAAATAAATTTATATTAAAAAAATTTTAATGGAATTTAAAGCATGCTTCCAAAAAAAAAAAAAAAGTAACTGGGCATATAATATTGAGTACCAGACATCCTGGATTCCTTCATTTAATGTTTTTATCTTTCCTAATACTCATGTTTTAAAGAAAAATTTTCCTTGGGTCTTCACAGCCCTCTCTATTTTCCTTTATGCTATATCTTTGGTTCCCTTTTTCAGTTTGTAACCATATGAATTTTAACTTCATATGAATTGAACCTGATATTTTCTGTTACACTTAGTGATGATTTAAATTTCTTAAAAAATAAATTGAGTCTCATGTTTTTAATATATATCCTCAAAGTGGTGGGATGTATGCCTATTATGGAAATGTTGCCCTGCAAACTCATTTACAGAGATGTTTTCTTAGGTTGTATGAATTAAATGAACTGGAAGAAGTGCCCTTTTTTTCTGAATAACTTTCAGTCACATCAAACTTAATGATATTTATTTCATTCCTGATACGTGAATTCTGGAGCTGAATAGTTCAGAGCTAGCTGTCAGGTACTCAGGATCCTTCTGCTTTTCTGCTCTATCTCTAGATTGACCGTGGGTCTTCTACCCTTATGATCACAAAATGGCTTCTACCCTTCCAGCAGTTGCAACTGCATCCCAGGAAGGTGGAAAAGAGAAGTATAATATAGAAGATAGCCCTTATCATTGACCACTTTAGTGTAGTCTGTCTGGCTTCAAACTTTCATATCTGCATCCATTACCTAAGAAATTTCTCTAGTCTGCTCTGCCCATGTTTAGAGAATTAATGTCTCAGGAATCACTCCTTAACCAAAGACCAACAGGAATTGGTGTATAAATCACTTGCCCATTGAGTGAAATAAGTCTGAAGCATACATATTTTACTGGCTCCCATCTTCCCCAGTGGAAGTTCCAGTTGACAATGGTGGTGATTGGCTGGATAAACACACCTTTCATGGTTGTTTCCTCTTGCCTGACTCATGGCTCTATTTCCTGGGACCAATAAAATCTTTGTCTTAACTAGACTGAGCTACATTTCCTGAAACACACAGTGACTTGACTGGCAACACCACAAAAGATATGCCTACTTGGAACCTGTGAATGTGACCTTTTTGGAAAAAGCATCTTTGCCAATTTATTTAAGGTTTTAAAATGAGATAATTATGGATTGCTTGGGTGTGCCCTAAATCCAATGTCAGTTGTCCTTAGAAGACACAGGAGAGGGACTTCCTGCTGGTCCAGTAGTTAAGAATCCACCTTGCAATGCAGGGGACTTGGGTTTGATCCCTGGCTGGAGAACTAAGATTCCACATGCCTTGGAGCAATGAAGGCCTGAGCCACAACTACTGAGTCTGTGTGCCACAGCTAGAGGGACCCCATGCCACAAGAAAGATTCTACAAGCCACAACAAGACCTGACACAGCTAAATAAAAAAAAAAAAAACTAAAAATGTTTTATCCGAAAAAAAAAAAAAAATACAAGAGAGGAGACAAAACAAACAAGAGAAAGTTCCAGACATAAAGGCAGAAATTAGAGTGATGTGGACACAAGGCAAGGAGCTCTTGGAACCACCAGAAGCTGTTAGAGGCAAGAATGGATTCTCTCCTAAAGGAGGGGTCTGCAAGCCCCAGACCATGGACCCGTACCAGCCCATGGCCTGTTAGGAACTGAGCCACCCAGCAGGAGGTGAGCTACAGGCCAGCAAGTGAAGCTTCATCTGTATTTACAGCTGCTCCCCACTGCTTGCATTGCCACCTGAGTTCCACCTCCTGCTCAACAAACTCAACAAAAATAATGTGCTTGAAGCATCCTGAAATCTCAGGTCTAGGAAAAATTGTCTTCCACAAAACCAGTCCCTTGTGCCAAAAAGGTTGGTGTGCATGCTAGGTTGATTCAGTCACATCCAGCCCTCTTTGCAACCCTATGGACCATAGCCCATCAGGCTCCTCTGTCCCTGCTGATATCTTGATTTGGGGTTTTTGGTCTCCAGAACTGTAAGAAAATAATTTCTTTTCCTATAAGGAACCTGTGTGTACGTATTCAGTTGCTTCAGTCATGTCCGATTCTTTGCAACCCCAAGGACGGTAGCCCACCAGGCTCCTCTGTCCACGAAATTCTCCAGGCAGGAATACTGGAGTGGGTTGCCATGCCCTCCTCCAGGGCATCTTCCCAACCCAGGAACTGAACCAGAGTCTCCTGCATGGCAGGCAGATTGTTCACCACTGAGCCACAGGGGAAGCCCTATAAGGCACCCACATTGTGGTAATGTGTAACAGCAGCCATAGGGAACTAACACAGATTGTAAGGAAGATTCTTAGTGTACTCGGAGAAATCAGCTGTCATTTGTGGACACACACACACACACACACATACACACACGTACACTGCTGAAGGCCTGATGATTTGCTCACTAGCATGAAGCTGCAGGGGCTTTCTAGTGGTAAAGAACCTGCTTGCCAATGCAGGAGATGGAAGAGACATAGGTTTGATCCCTGGGTCAGGAAGATTTCCCCAGAAGAAGGGACGGCAAGCCACTCCAGTGTTCTTACCTGGGAAACCCCATGGACTGAGGAGCCTGGCAGGCTACAGTCCATGGGATCACAAATAGTTGTACATGGCTGAAGCAACTTAGCACACACCCACGTGAAGCTGCAGATGGACCTACAACTGTTCTACATCCCCAGAGAACCTCTTTGAGTCTCTCCACCTCTTGGGCCAAGTATGTCCATTTATCTCCTTGACTAAGGGCTCTGGGTTCTGCAGGATCCCTCATCACTGAGGTCAGAAGCAACACAGGTGAACACAGGCTTTATTCCATCCCCATGAGTTTCCATCTCTTGCCTGTGGCTTCCAGCCTGCCTTTGATAACTCCCCAGTCCATCTTCTCATCTCAGGATAAACCCAGAAAGCAGGTTGCATATTTTACAATACATAACTTCAGAGGTCATAGATAAATTTGTCTCCTTCTGGCTGGCATGAAGGATTGAAAGAATGAAAAGATTATCTAATCCAATCCAAAATTCCCCACACACACAAAAAAATTATTTATATTTCCAATGTGGGGGAGGGGTAGAGAGTTTGGGATGGACATGTACACACTGTTATATTTAAAATGGATAACCAACAAAGACCTACTGGATCGGGAAGATCCCCTGGAGAAGAGAATGGCAACCCACTGAAATATTCTTGCCTGGAGAATTCCATGGAGAGAGGAGCCTGGTGGGCTGCACACCAGGGGGTCACAAAGAGTCAGACATGACTGAGCAACTAGCATTATATATATATGAATATATATATATATATATATATATATATATATATGTCTGTGTGTGTATGTGTGTGCATGTTCAGTCACTCAGCCATATATAAATTCAAAAACCTGTACCTGAATTTAACATAAATTCAAGTTCCTGTACCTGAAGTAAACACGAACCAGTGTTTTGTTACTGAAAGTGTGACCCTCACACTCAGACCTGCATCAATACACAGCCCAGTAGCTTGCTAGAAATGCAGGGTCCCAGGGCCCACTGAGGACCTATTCAATCAGAATTTGCACTTGAATTAGAATTCCTGCTGACTTGTTGGCACAAGGAGGAAAGAGAAGTGCCCTTGTAAAGGGTTTATCTCCAGTACTACAGCAACTCACTCCAGTATTCTTGCCTGGAGAACCCCACAGACAGAGGAGCCTGGCAGGTTACAGTCCATGGGGTCGCAAAGAGTCAGAAATGATTGCGTGACTGAACACACAGGAGGCATAAAGTGCTTCCAGTAAAAGTAGAACTTATGTCCATGTATCTTATTAATAGTTTGAGTAAAGAATTAGTGTATTAGTGATGTAGGAATATAAAATATAGTCAGGGCATTTCTTTCTAATGTTTCAGTGGAACATATTTGACCACATTTCATATTGATTAAAAACATACATACTGGGCTTCCCTGGGAGCTCAGTGGTAAAGACTCTGCCTTCCAGTGCAGGAGACAAGGGTTGGATCCCTGGTCCAGGAAGATCTCACTTGTCTTGGCGCAACTGAGCTTGTGCACCACAACTACTGAGCCTGTGCTCTAGAGCCCAGAATGACAAATATGGGGGTCCTCCCACCCTAGACCATGTTCTGCAATAAGAGAGGCCACCTCAAAGAGAAGCCCATGCACTGCAAGCAAGAGTAAACCCTCCTCACTGCAACTAGAGAAAAACCCACTGAGCAGCAACAACCTAGCACCACCAAAAAGATAAATAAATATGCACACCAAAGAATGCTTGTAAATACATCATAGCAATAGTATTTGTCGGAGATATACACTTCACAGCATCTTCTGTGAAAAAAAATTCAAATGTAAAGAGGGGTGTGCTAATGAGCTTGTTGTTGTTTAGTTGCTAGGTTGTGTCCTACTCTTTGTGACTGTAGCCCGTCAGGCTCTTCTGTCCATGGGATTTCCCAGGTAAGAATACTAGAGTGGGTTGCCATTTTCTCCTCCAGGGGATCTTACGGACACTGGGATTGAACCAGTGTCTCCTGCATTGGCAGGCAGCTTCTGTACCACTGAGCTTCCGGGGAAGTGCTAATGAGCTTACCTTGCAATTGCTTCATTATCTCTGAGGCTGAATGTGTATGTAGATGTGTTAGCCATTTATTTTCTCTATCTTAAATTATGTGTGTGAGTCCTTTGCTTTTCTATATAGGGTCAGAATAGGATTCCTATTTTTGAGTGCAATATTTCAAACAAAGAACCGGAGATGTTTTTTAGTTGTTAAGATGTTGTTTCGTTGTTAAATCATATCCAACTCTTGGCAACCCCTTGGACTGTAGAACACCAGGCTGCTCTGTCCATGAGATTTCCCAAGCAAGAATACTTGAGTGAGTTGCCATTTCCTCCTCCAGGGGATCTTCCCAGACCAGGGATTAGACCCATGTTTCCTGTATTGGCAGGTGGATTCTTTACAACTGCACCACCAGGGCAGTCTTTGTTCCTACCTTTTGTCCCATTTTCCTTTTTTCCCCGTTTTCCTTCTTACTCAATAATTTCTCATAGACCTGCCTCAAATCACAAGTCTAATGATGAATTCATTAGTTTTATGGCTGTACAACAGGTCATGGTGTGCCTGTACTACTGACACCTTCATGGTCTTTCATATCCTTTATCATTAAGTTGCTATTATACCAAAGCTACACAATACATAAGATAGTGAAGTTCAAACTCTGATTCTAATCATGGATGGTTTCATCCCCCAGGGATTCTTGTCTGTCACACATACAAGGCTCTGTAGGTCAAGGACACTCTATATATCCTTCAATGCACAGGAGAGATGCCACCACAAAAATTATCTGGCTCAGAATGTCAATGGTGCCAACACTGGAGGACTCTGAGTTAAAGCCTATCTGTATTTTGAAGGTTTATAGCTGTCTTCGTCCGAGGTCAGGGGCGGTGGCCGAGAGGAGCTACCCCATGCATGAGGCCAGGGGCTGCAGCTGAGAAGAGCAACCCCACATCCAAGGAGCAGTGGCCGCGCTTGTGCAGGAGGGCCCAGAGGAGCTACTCCATGTTCAAGGTCAGGAGGGGCAGCGGTGAGGAGACACCCCTCATCCAATGTAAGGAGCAGCGTCTGCGCTTTCCTGGAGCAGCTGTGAAGAGATACTCCATGTCCAAGGTAAGAGAAACTCAAGTAAGATGGTAGGTGTTGCAAGGGGCCATCAGAGGGCAGACACACTGAAACTATAATCACAGAAAACTAGTCAATCTAATCACATGTACCACAGTCTTGTCTAACTCAATGAAACTAGGCCATGCCATGTGGGGCCACCAAAGATGGGCAGGTCATGGTGGAGAGGTCTGACAGAATGTGGTCCACTGGAGAAGAGAATGGCAAACCACTTCAGTATTCTTGCCTTGAGAACCCCATGAACAGTATGAAAAGGCAAAATGATAGGATACTGAAAGAGGAACTCCCCAGGTGAGTAGGTGCCCAATATGCTACTGGAGATCAGTGGAGAGATAACTCCAGAAAAAATGAAGAGATGGAGCCAAAACAAAAACAATACCCAGTTTTGGATTTGACTGGTGATAGAAGCAAGGTCTGATGCTGTAAAGAGCAATATTGCATAGGAACGTGGAATGTTAGGTCCATGAATCAAGGCAAATTGGAAGTGGTCAAATAGGAGATGGCAAGAGTGAATGTCGAATGACTGATGCTAAAGCTGAAACTCCAGTACTTTTGGCCACCTCATGCGAAGAGTTGACTCATTGGAAAAGACTGTGATGCTGAGAGGGATTGGGGGCAGGAGGACAACGGGACGACAGAGGATGAGATGGCTGGATGGCATCACCAACTCGATGGACATGAGTTTGATTGAACTCCAGGAGATGGTGATGGACAGGGAGGCCTGGCCTGCTGTGATTCATGGGGTCGCAAAGAGTAGGACACGTCTAAGCGACTGATCTGATCATATGATTCAGCTATTCAACTCCTGAGTATTTACTCCCAAACATGAAAGCACTAATTTTTAAAGATGCATGCACCCTTAAATTGATCACAACAGTATTTAAAATAGCCAAGATATAGGGGGAAAATATATGTAAATGTGTGTGTGTGTGTGTATACGCATATACACAGTGGAATACTACTCAGAATGAAAAAGATGAAACCTTTCATTTGCAACAACAAGGATAAAATTTGAGGGTGTTTTGCTAAGTAAAATAAAACAAATAGAGGAAGACAAATACCCTTTGATTTCACTCATATGTGGAACAGAATGAACAAACAAAGCTAGTAAATGAGCACTCCAAAGCAAACAAGATCTAACAGGTAGGGTGAATTGCTTAAAGGGGATAGACTTCATCACGAAGAATAGAAACTAAAGTTTTGCTTGTGAGTGCTCTGTCCCATATACAGAAGTAAAAAAAAAAAGTTTTTATACATGACGCTTATATGATATTATCTCAACAAATGATATATCAATAAAAATAAATGGAAAAAAAAAGACACATATATATTGGTGTTTTCTAAGATCATTCATCCTTTGAAAATGGAAGAAAAATAAAACATTACTGAATTTAAATTACACCTGTGTTGGACAGGTTTGTTGAGATAGTAAGTGAAGCTTTCTCTGTACCCATGTCTTTTGAAATATGACACTGTAGAACCTTGCATTAGGAGGAGGTGTCTCTTTCTCCACCTTTGTATCTGGGCTAGACTTAGGATTTTTATTTGCTTGAGTCCATAGAATTTGGTGAAAATAATGGTGTGCCTTGAGAGGACTTAGTGCATTTCTGCTGAATTCTCAAATAACTCTGCCTCAGAAACATAAATAAATCCAGCTGGGCTAACCCAAGTTCAAGAAGAGCTATGGAACAGAGCTTCACGGTCCAAGCCAAGAACATGACAAATCAGCCTATAGCTAGCTGGGGGCTTCCCTCATAGCTCAGTCGGTAAAGAACCTTCCTGCAATTCAGGAGACCTGGGTAGGTCTTGAAAAGGAAATGGCAACCCACTCCAGTATTCTCACTTGGAAAATCCCATGGACAGATGAGCCTGGCAGGCTATAGTGCATGGGATCACAAGAGTCGGACATGACTTAGGGACTAAGCCACCACCATAGCTAGCTGATTCCCCAGTGCATTGGAATGCTCAGCCAAGATCAACAGAGCCTCCTCGGCTGACTTTCAGGTAAATAAATACACAGGAGGATCCCAGCAGAGATCAGCACAATTCCAAACCATCCATTTTAATAAACCAATGCCACATCACTTGCTTTTAAGATAGAGTGTTATGTAGCAATGGCATACTAATACAACAATCAAAAGAAACAGAAATTAAGGCAATTATAATAATTTCCCAGGGCTTCCCAGGTGGCTCAGTGGTAAAGAATCTGCCTGCCAAAGCAGGAGGCACAGGAGATGCAGGTTCAATCCCTAGGTCAGGAAGATCCCTTAGAGGAGGAAATGGCAATCCACTCCAGTATTCTTTCCTGGAGAGTCACATGGACAGAGGAGCATGGTTTGTTATAGTCCAAAGGGTCACAAGGAGTTGGACATAACTTAGCAACTGAGTTTCTTGCCATTTCTTAAATTTGAGAGAGTGGAAAATCGAGAAAAACTAATGGATATGATAGAAATCACTACGCCTAATCATGTGAGTTACATAAATTGCAATGAAGGAGGCAAAGTCAAAATATGAGAATTCCAAGAAATAGAGGAGGAAATTCTCTTCCACAATCTGATCAAAGATTCTGATCAGAGATTTATAATTTCTGACTCTGAGGCTTTGAAACTTTAAATTATGTTCCCTTCTTTAGCCCACAACCATTGGCCTTTTTAGAGCTGCTTTCTGAAGAATGTTTGCAGAGCCCTCTTTATGTCTTTGTTCCTCAGACTGTAGATGAAGGGGTTCAGCATGGGTGTGACCACAGTGTACATCACGGAGGCGACTGTACTTGAATGTGCACTGTGAGTAGCAGCAGAGCTAAGGTACACTTCTAGGCATGAGCCTTAAAACAAGGAGACAACAGAGGTGAGACACACATGTAGAAAATGCTTTATATTTACCCTGAGCTGATGAGATGCCACGTATGGAGGAAGCAATCTTACAGTAAGAGTAAAACATACCTGGAAAGGGACTACCACCCAGTAGCCCAGCTGCAAAATACATAACAATTTCATTAAGGACGTTGTCAGAACTGGCAAGTTGGACCAATTGTTTGAGTTCACAGAAATAGTGATGATTAACACATCTCTACAAAAAGAAAGCCTTGATACCATGGAGGTCCGTATCAAGGAATGCAGGACACTAATGACCCAGCTAACTAGAACCAGAATTACACAGAGCTGGGGGTTCGTGATGACTGTGTAGTGGAAGGGGTGGCAGATGGCCACAAACCGATCATAGGCCATCACAGTCAGGAGGAAGTCATCCAACCCTGCAAACAGTATGAAAAAAATGCATCTGGGTGATGCATCCTTCATGGGTGATGGCTTTGCTCTCTTTCCATATGTTCTGCAGCATCTTCGGGATGGTGGTGGAGGTAAAGCAGATGTCTACAAAGGACAGGTTGGAGAGGAAGAAGTACATGGGGGTGTGGAGGTGGGAGTCCGAGCTGACGGCCAGGATGACGAGCAGGTTTCCAGACACAGTGACCAGGTACATGGAAAGGAAAAGACCAAATATGAGGGGCTGTAGTGCTGATTCCTCTGAAAATCCCTCTGAAGAAGAAATTCTGAAACCTTTGTTAGGTTGCTTGGTGCCATTTCTTGATGTTGACTGTAAAGAAACATGACAATATGATTCATTTTTACAAAAAGGCCCATTACAGTGTTGAAAAAATACTATCTGTATTCTGCTTAATTATATTTCTTAATTAATTTCAATATTTTGCAAGAACTTGATCCTCTTTAGTAAATTTCCTCTGTCATTTCTAACTTGCAAATGTGTTCCAGTTTTTGCATTTTCCCCAAGATGTCATGTAATCCACATATTTAATGAGGAATTTCTTCATTCTTTTGGGCACTATATATTGAGTGCAACTATATCTCAGGTGCTGTCTAGGCAATGTGCATAGGGTGCTGAAATATAAAACCTTTTAAAATCTGTCCATGGAGAAAAAATATAATGAGATGCGTTTGTGTGCGGCAGGGAGGTGGCAGTTGGGGAGGTGGGCCTCAGTCAATTCTTAGTGTTTGTAACCTCATGTCCTGTAGCTTGCCAGGCTCCTCTATCCATATATCCATGGGATTTCTCAGGCCAGAATACTGGAGCGGGTTGCCATTTCCTCCTCTAGGATATATATGACTTGGGAGATGGTGAAATATTCTATGTAGAAATTTGAAAGCACATATAAGGGAAAGACTTACGAAGGGCTCCTATTATTTAAGGAAAGACATGCAAAAAATAGTTATCATTTGAACAGAGACCTCAAGGAAGAGCGAGCAGGAGCCATGAACATGCCAGGCACAAGGAGAACATTGTACCTGGAAGAGAGTAGCCAGTACAAAGGCCTTGGGGAAGTCACCTGTCTAAGACGCTCTAGTTTTCAAAAAAGACACCGATGTGGGAGAGGAGTAATGAGGGATAGGGGGTAAGAGCAAGAGGGAGAGTGAGGAGAGATGGTGCCAGAGGAGGCTGAGGAATAAGGTGGGCTCCCTGCTGCTGTTGAAACTTCAAACCCCCACTATGTTCTAGCACTTTATGAAATTGTTGCAGAAATGTTTAAATGGATCCCTTCTGTTGATCGAATTCTGGCCTCTGTGTATGAGAGTCACCTTGAATATGTGAGCTCGGTACCGCTTCTCCGAAGACTCCTCACACTCCACAAGGCAAGAAAACAAAGATCTACAGTGAGACCCTGGTTTCCTAGGCTGTGTTATTTCCATGTTGTTTTCACCCTTGACTACCCGATGAAGTTAAGGTTGATGGTGCCCAAGGTGGTTACATCAGATTATGTAGAAATGGGATCCAGAAATTCCAGTTTGTACATTTCCCAGGTGGCTTCCCAGGTAGCACAGTGATAAAGAATCTGCCTCCAATGCAGGTGATGCAAGAAACATGGGTTCAAATACCTCGGTTGGAAAGATCCCCTAGAGTAGGAAATGGCAACCCACTTCCGTTTTCTTGCCTGGGAAATCCAATGAATCAGACAAGACTGAGCACAGCAGCAGATTTCCCAGGTACCAAAGAATTTGGTGCTCAGTTTTGGTAGTCATCTTATTCTTGTAGTAAAGGCACATAAAGATACGTTCAGTGAACATATATGTCTCTGTATTATTTACCTAGATATCTGTATCTTTTCTCAAAATTTCAAAACCTGGATTTTTTATATATATGGATTCCCAGATGGCTAGTGGTAAAGAATCTACCTGCCAATGGAAGAGTCACTGGAGACACAGTTTCCATCCCTGAGTTGGGAAGATCCCCTGGAGGAGGGCATGCCCACCCACTTTTGTATTCTTGCCTGAAAAATCCCATGGACAGAGGAGCCTGGTGGGTTACAGTCCATGCGGTTGCAAGGAATTGGATATGACTAAGCACGAGCAAGCAGGAATTTATATATATTCCCTATATATATGGGGAGAGGGGGAGATGGTACATAAGCTCACCTGAGACTTTGGTGAGGAAAAGCCTCTTTGGTTGTGGTGACGTTTCATGTGTTGTTATATTTCATCCATGGCCATGGAAAATAATGAAAAAGCAAATAAAATTCATTCTAAAGAAAAGATCACTATATCTTTATGGTGTGAGACAATTAGAGATGTTACAGCCCATGCGATAAAATGCCAAAACCAATAAACCAATACTTTACACAGGATATTTATAGAGTAAAATGAAGGTAACTGAATATTGAGCATTTAACATATCAGCTAGCAAAATTGTTTTTCCTGTGCCCGTTTCCTATTTATTTGACTAACCAGATTTACATTGCATACGTGGCAAGTCTCTATGTCCATTTTTATATGTGGCATCTTTGCTTTGCTTTTCTTGTGTTTTGATTGCTTTTTTGATTAGTTCTAAAGACATCCTTTGTCCTAAGTCTGATCTTTGTCCCAGCATCAACAAAGTCCACAGTCCGCACATATAAACCTGCAGACGCTGTGACAATTCCAATCTTGTCACTGAATTACTTTCTTCATATTAGTTATCTGAGGACATTGCATTATGCATACATGTCTTTCTTTGTGTTCTGTCTTCTCAGTCATGATTCTAGATGCCCCAGGCAGAGACTTCACCTGTTTGTTAACCAAGTATGTGAATATATGTGATGCCTCAGACAGTAAACAATCTGCCTGCAGTGCAGGAGACCCAGGTTCAATCTCTGGGTTGGGAGGATCCCCTGGAGGAAGAAATGGCAGCCCACTCTAGTATCTTCCTTGGAGAACTCCGTGGACAGAGGAGGCTGGTGGGCTACAGTTCATAGGGTCACAAAGAGTCAGACACAACTGAATGACTGACATTTTCACAAAAATAAACTGGGAAAAATAAAAAGTAAGGAAATAATAAAACCAAGTTAAATAGTATAATTACAAAACAAGTCTGCTGCTGCTGCTAAGTCGCTTCAGTCATGCCTGACTCTGTGCGACCCTAGAGATAGCAGCCCACCAGTCTCCTCTGTCCCTGGGATTCTCTAGGCAAGAACACTAAGTGGGTTGCCATTTCCTTCTCCAATACATACATGCATGCTGTCGCTTCAGTTGTGTCTGACTCTGTGCAACCCCATAGACAGCAGCCCACAAGGCTCCTCCATCCACAGGACTCTCTAGGCAAGAATACTGGGGTGGGTTGCCATTTCCTTCTCCACAAAAAAAGTCTAGTAAATGAAATTAAATGAAGTATTGAAAACTAAATGAGCAAGAAATAATTTATGATATCAGTAAGAATTAATTGAACTGAAAATGACCTATAGATAAAATAATATACTATGTAATCTTTATAGAATGTTTGTCAAGTAGCAAATGCTCATTTATTTTTGTTGAATGAATCAGGACTTATTTCTCATTTTATATCAACATTTAATATACATGAACATTTATTTAAATTTGTTTGGAAGGATAGAATTGTTGGTAATAGCTGGCATAGCTATCTAGCAAAAAATGAAGTTTTGGCCCCCCCAACATCTAATATTAATAAAATATTAAAGCAATTATATCCCCTGTGTAAAAGTAACCAAAACATTTTAGATTAATATCTTAAAATCTACATATAAAATCTATGAGTGTATAAAAGCATCATAAATAAGGCAAAACGCTCAGAAGTGAGACAATAAAGATTTACAACTAAATAAAAATAAAAGTTATGGCCAAAAATATGCCTCAGAAGTCACACACACACATAAAACTGGAGAAATTTTACTATCTGAAATATCTAAGATGTGAGAGCATCTGTGGATGGTACCAATGTCAATTCCTGGTTTTGATATTGTGGTATTTAAGATATTGGGAGAAACTGAGTGAAGAGCTGATGGGACATTTCTGAATGTTTCTGTAATGTCCTGTGTATCCACTGTTATTTAAAGCAAAGCTAATTATAAAACATCATTTGAAAAAATAATTTGTAAAAATTACTTGAGAGTCTGTTTAGTGCAAGAAAATGGGCATATAATATGAGTATATAACAGTAATAGGCAAATCAAATATATATATTTGGTCACCATTTTGATTATATATATTACATAATATTAAATATGTTTTGTATAATATATTTATATATGTTAAATATATAAATTTGCTCTAACTCAGTATATAGTTTAAGAAGACAACAAAGAAGCTCTTACATACCATCATCTTGGGAAAAACTTGAGCAAAGAACTTTCAAATAGTAGCAAAGGAGTGCTCTGTGACTCTTCTGGCAAAAATGACAGTATTTTAGGGGAAAATATGAAGACATCTCTAACCATTCAAAATACGGATACGCTTTAACTCAGGGTTCTCCAGCGCTGGTGCAATTGACACTGTGATCCAGATCGTTGTGGAGGGATCTGTCCTGTGCATTGTAGGGTGCTTTGCAATATTTCTAACCTCTTCTGAGCCCTCCATGTGTGACAACCACAGTTACAGCTAGAGTTTGACTTTCACCCTCTTATATTTCTGTATCATTGATATACTAGCAGTTTAATTTTAAAGGATATGAAGGACCATCAAAAGGAGAGTAGTACACGCACACGATGACGGGTTATGCATATGTGTGTGCATGCTCTTCGTGTCTGACTCTTTGCGACCCTGCGGACTGTAACCCACCAGGTTCCTCCGTCCACGGGATTCTCCAGGCAAGAATACTGGAGTGGATTCTATGCCCTCATCCAGGAGATCTGCCCAACCCAGGGACCGAACTCACATTTCCTGTGTCTCCTGCGGCTCATGCATTACAGGAAGATTCTTTACCCACTGAACCACCTGGGAAGCCCATGATACAGTCATATAAATAATAAATCAGTATAGTAATTGGAGTTAAGTCTATGAGAAATTATTAAGAAGGAAAAAAGATAGGGAAAATGATTGCACTAAAACATGAGAAGCAATTTTAAGGTGCAAAAGATCCTATTCATGCATCTGTAGAAAAGCATATTGGCATGTATATGTAGACAGTATACAAAGAGAAGTTTTACAATAAATTAAGAATTTATGTGATAAATGTCAGTGAGAATGAAATTAGTCTAAGTCAAGTGGTTTCAAAACAACTGTATGTAACAAAATTGGGTGAAAATCTAAAGAAAATTATATAGAAATATGAAATAGTAATGATTTAACAACATCAACATGGGTCACCAATACAAAATTAAATTGCCGAGACTTGGGAGAAAAAGAAAATAACAGAATGATTTTTTTTTAATTTTTATTTTTACTTTATAATACTGTATTGGTTTTGCCATACATTGACATGAATCCACCACGGGTGTACATGAGTTCCCAAACATGAACCCCCCTCCCACCTCCCACCCCATAACATCTCTCTGGATCAGCCCCGTGCACCAGCCCCAAGCATCCTGTATCCTGCATCAAACATAGACTGGCGATTCATTTTTTACATGATAGTATACATGTTTCAATGTCATTCTCCCAAATCATCCCACCCTCTCCCTCTCCCTCAGAGTCTAAAAGTCCACTCTACACATCTGTGTCTCTTTTGCTGTCTCGCATACAGGGTCATCATTGCCATCTTTCTAAATTCCATATATATGTGTTAGTATACTGTATTGGTGTTTTTCTTTCTGGCTTACTTCACTCTGTATAATCGGCTCCAGTTTCATCCATCTCATTAGAACTGATTCAAATGTATTCTTTTTAATGGCTGAGTAATACTCCATTGTGTATATGTACCACAGCTTTCTTATCCATTCATCTGCTGATGGACATCTAGGTTGTTTTCATGTCCTGGCTATTATAAACAGTGCTGTGATGAATTTTAAAATGCAGTGAGAATGCATTACCTGAGTTATTTCCTCTTATATGAATATGTGTGGATTTCTATTTGCTTTAGAAAGACGCAAGTGATCTTTAGTTAAATGGTAATGAAGCATGCTTTCCACTTGAAGGCCAGGTTTGATGCAACTTTCAGAAACAGATCTAATCACACACACACACACAATGGAAAGCAAAACAAAAGAAAGCAAAGGAAAACAGCAATATAAAGACTTGGAGAAATTAAATAGGATGATTTATTAGCACTAAAGATATAGCTACTTCACTGCCATTTTTGTTAAAACAAGAATTTACAAGTGAATTCTAACCTGAGAACTCAATTCTTTCAGAAAAATTTTAAAAATGAAAAAGCAATGGAGGGAGTGCATACGCTTGATTGATATATTGGTCACACGAAAACTATATACACTCACAATTTCTCTCAAATACATCTATTCATACATGTACAGGCATGCACGTGTGCCAAGTCGCTTGAGTTGTGTCCGACTCTTTGTGACCCCATGGGACAGTAGCCCGCCAGGCTCCTCTGTTCAAGGGATTCTCCAGGCAAGAGTACTGGAGTGGATTGCCATGCCCTCCTCCAGGGGATCTTCCCAACCCAGGGATCAAACCAGCATCTCTTATGTCTCCTGCAATGGCAGGCATGTTCTTTACCATTAGCACCACCTGGGAAGCCCCCTTCAGTTCAGTTCCGTTCAGTCGCTCAGTTGTGTCTGACTCTTTGAGACCCCATGGACTGCAGCATGCCAGACTTCCCTGTCCAGCTCCTATACACACATAAAAGAGCTAAATAGCAAATAGCCAGTCTATGGCAGTAAAAAATAAATAAATAAATAACAGGGAAAAAAAACAATCCATTGTTTGAAAACTTGGAAGTAACAACGGAAAATTTCTCCTATCTGCCTATATTAAAGCAAAAAATTCACACAGATAATTTGAGATAGAAAAAGTAAATGACTAATAAATCCACATACATATTCATCCTCTCAGATGATGAGATAGTTTCAAGGTAAGCACATCTGTATCCCCCTTTACACATCTTAATTATTTCTTTTTTTTTTTTTTTCACAGAAAATAATGTGAAAAAATGTCAAAAAATGTCTCTAGCACCTGCTTTTGCAAAGATATATTTGCAAGCACTTCTTGATATGAAATGTTCTCATCATTACAGAAACATTATGGAAATATGTTCCATTTTAAAAGTTAAAAAGAAATGCTTTCACTTCATTTTATAGCTCTCCAACTAATACCGTATCTCTCTGTTCCAGGTAATTGAGATATTTAGACGTATGTTCTACTCTTACTGGAAGGAATTTCTGTTTCTCCCCCATTTTCTAATGGGGCTTCCATTCCTAGCATTTAATTGACATCACAGAGCATCGTCTTCCTGAGTTCTACAGTCACTACTGTTTTTAGCATCATTAAAATACATTGATATTTTAATCAAGCAAGAAAGCAACCACAGTGGTCTCTGGGATACACTGAGGTAAACATTTTCTCAGATAAACATTCTTGGATTTCATTCTATTTGTCATTCTTCTGCGGTGTCTTTTGGGATTTTGAACTCACCTGCATGGGAACGCTGAGAGGAAGGACCTCGTGTGGAAGTCTGAAACCCTTCCTGGATGGTTGGTGATGGAGACTGAAGCTCTGTCCCCAGACAAGTCAGCAGGAAAGGGCCATACATTGGTCCTTCACCAGACTTAGGACTCTAAAAGCAACAACTTGTCTCATCTATGCCCAGGTTGTACAAGTTCAGGGATACAGCAGAGGAGATATTCACAGTTCTCATTACGTATATTCCCCTCTTGTTATTAATACAATGACCTGTAAGCACATGAAATTCCTGATGGAGTTGGTCTGGACAGAAAGGATGTTTTTCCTATTGATTCTCTGTTCTCAGGAGACCAGGTAATAAAGCCAGAAGAACTAAATTTGTATTATTTCTCTATTAACTCTTTTGCCCCCCAGCTGCCTAATCTCCCAGCACTTTATCCCAATCCTGAGTGTAAGTTTTCTCCAGCCTATGAGACTCAGGTAACTCTCTTGACTAGGTCACTTGGTTCAACAAAGCATTGATCTATGGTGGGGATAGCTCATGAAATCCTTAGAAAAGCTTTTTCTCCCTTTCTGAGAGGGAGAAGTGTGTTCCTTTAAGGTAAAACATTGGGCAGTGCACTCCATGGCTTCCTGACACTTCTGCTAAAACCTTTAGGAATTCCATATTACATCTGAAGTTAAGAGCTATCAATTAGCCCTTGATTTAAAAAGGTTTATAAGTTGTGAGATATATTTAGATACTGCCAAACACCATAACCTACCTCAAAGGATTACAGAAATTATCAGATTTAATTTTTAGAGAAGCTTCTTCTGTGAGGTAGTACTACTATAACTCCATCCTCCATTTCAGGAATGAGGTTCAGAGGAATTTCACATTCTGCTAAAAATTACAAACCTGTTTTGGGATGGAATCTTGACTGGAATTTTATCAGGATGTTTCCAGTTCTCAAACTCTGGTTCATGGTTCTGAGTCAGAGAACTGGGTTTTGATCCTGGAGATATGTGGCAATGTCAAAGAAGATGCTGCTAAACACCCACAATACCCAGGACAGGACTCAACACAGGTAATTGTCCTGCAAAACTGTTAACAGCTAGAAGGTGATAAACACACTTTAAACCAGCACTGCTCCAAGTTTCTAGCTTCCCAGGCAGCTCAATGATTAAGAATCTGTCTATCAATGCAGGGGATGCGGATTCGATCCAAATCAGGAAGATCCCTTGGAGAAGGAAATGGTAACCCACTCTAGAATTCTTGCCTGGGAAATCTGGACAGAGGAGTCTGGAGGGCTACAGTCCATGAAGTCTCAAAGAGTCGAACACGACTGAGCGACTGAACACACATACACAGCTCCAAGTATATTGTGCATACAAGTCACTGAGGATTCTAATTCAACTATAAATTCCAGCTAACTGTTCAGTGGGCCCAAGGGCCCGGCATTTCTAACAGCTACCAGGAGCTGTGATGCTGCAGGTCCTGGTCTGTGGGTCACACTTTGAGTAACAAGGCTATAACTGTGATTAAGTCATAGGTAAGCTTAGGTGTTCTGTACCAAGAGAAAATCCACTTTTATATGTAATTTTGAAAGCAAAAGGTTTTACTCCCTGCAGAGGTTGTAATAAAATCTGTTTTTGATTCTTCATATAAAGATTCTTGTTGTTTATTCGGTCCCTAAGTCATGTCCAACTCTTTGCCTCCCCATGAGCTGCAGCATGCCAGGATTCCCTGTCCTTCACTATCTCCCAGAGTTTGCTCTTGAATTGTATCAAATCACATACATCAAGAAAATATTTTGTAATAAAAGGCAGAATAAATGTCTCAAAAATATGTCTACATCTTAATCCTAAGAACTTTTAATATACATACATAAAGGCAAATTGTTGCAGAAGTTAATAGAAGTAGTCTTGTTCAGGTTTCAGAAGCTGTAATAGGCCTTTGACTGAACAGAGACCCTGAAGGGAGTTACATGCCAAATTGCTGACCAACAGAAAGGTGTGTGTGCTCCATCATGTCTGACTTTGCCACCCAATGGATGGTAGCCCACTGAGCTCCTCTGTCCATGGGATTTTCCAGGCAAGAATACTGGAGCGGATTGCCATTTCCTCCACCAGGGGATCTTCCCGACATGGAGATTGAACCTGCAACTCCTGCATTGGCAGGTTGATTCTTTACCACTGAGCCACTTGGGAAGCCCCATGAATTACCTGGGTTTGTATAAAGTCATTACAATGGACTTCTGAATGTGGAGGAAACAGGAAAAAAAGACTGGAGTCAGATTTGAGGATGCTCCACGGCTGGCTTTGAAGATGAGGAAGGACCATGAGACAAGGAATGAAGGTGCCCCTAGAAAGTAATCTAGGAAGGCAAGACCTTCTTCCTGGGTGTTCACATGGATCCCAGATTTCCTAGACATCTTGTATTCAGCTCAATAAATGGGTTCTGACTTCTAGTACTTCACCTGTAAATACAGGGACAAGTTTATAATTAGAGACATAGCTCAACAACAAGTGGAGGAGCACATAGAAAAATGCTTTTATAATTAAGACAGAAGCAAGGCAGAGATGCACAGCTGGAGAAAAAGGGGGTGGGAGTCCCCCCAGTGAGGAGGGGCACAGTAAAGTGGCGGTTAAGTGATTTATATGGGTCAGTTCTTTCTGGTCATCGTTTACCTTCAGCCAATTATTTGGCTTCTTTTTCCATACCTGACCTACCCTGGGACTCTCCCTTGGGTGTACCTACATCCCTCAGCCAAGATGGATCTCAAAGTGAAGGCTTCTGGGAGGAGTAAGACTCTTAATGGCCTGGTGTTATCCCCTGAGTTTTGACCCCCAAATAAACTTTCTGAGCATGTGCAGGGTCTCCCTTCTCCTAAAAGCAGGGGTGAGGAGAGGGGGAGGGGAGAGTGGAGATCCCTTAATCCTTTGCTTTGTCCTTGCCATGTCTATACATTAAGGTGTTTACAAGAGGTGAAGACTGGCTATTTACCCTATTTACCTTGTTTCTGTTGTTACTTCCATTTCAGAGGTCAAACAAGAGGCTGATTGTAAATGCCTTAAACTGGAGCCCACCTATCTCTTATCTCAGGAAATGCAAACAGGAGGCCAGCTCTAAATATTTAACCTAAACCCCATCTATGTCCTGCCTCACTTGACCCTATATGGTCTAACCAGTACTGTCCAGGTGCCATTGAAATAATATATTAACAAAAGAGTGATGACATATACTAAAATATGGTTATTAATTTCAAGTTTCATTATAATGTCTCCTTTCACCTTATTTCTTTCCCTTTCCACCTATACTCCTGTCTTGGCTTATGCAGAAATGCTCCTCTTAAAGGACCATTATCTTCTTGACTTTCTGTAACAATATGTAGATCCTAAACCCGTTGTCTTATTCTTTAACTACATATGGATATTGTTGCTTGGTTATTAAAATCTTTTCTTGAGTGGTCATTATCTTACAATATTTCCAAAACTCCCTTAAAATCCCCTCTCTATCTTTAACCCTCTAGTGATATTTCTAAACTAATTAATTATTCCTAACAAGCGTGCTTGAGAGAATAAGTACATAAATAACATACACATGTACATACTTCATAATTTTGAATGTGTTCTTTTGACTACACAAGCACTTTTATAGTTTCAGATTTTCTCACAGCATCCTTCTTCACAAATTATGCTGAATTTTTTTCATATTACCTTTGGAAGTAAGGAAAGGGGGGCTGGGGAATTACATTTCTAAAAAATACATAACAAAACAGTAAAATTATCATATACCTTCTCAAGTTGTATAAAAATGGAAGCAGGCAGTACATACTCTAAACTGTTAAATGACTTTCTAAATTCTTCAACTGGTACACTTTAAATGAGTACAGTTTACTGCTTGTATATTTGCTTTAACAAATTTATTAGAATTTTAAAAATGTAATGTCCATGCCAAGGTAGAATCTGGAGCAAATATAGCTGAGTCACAGCTGACTGGGATGGGAGATATCTTTTCTAACAGGCAGAAATTAAGGTCTCATATGTGTGTATAAAGATAGTAAAATTAAGGTAATTCACACTTAATAAATTTATTTCCCCTTGCAGATTAGAAGCTTAACCTCCACATATGAGTCGTTCAGTGACAAATTCTTCAAGTCAGAAGAGCAGTACAACCACACACAACATCGTGGACGAGCCTTTGAAATACAAGGTAGAGATTCATGGCCAACTACAGACTCATGAGAAGCCCTGCAGAGATCAGAACAACTTCACACTGTTCCATCTCATTTGAAAAGAGAGATACTATATTAAACAATTTTACTTTTAGGCAAGTTTGTATGCAGCAATAACTAACTAATGAAATAATCAAACTGGATGAAACTGAGAGCATTAATAATAAACTGATTCTATGTATTCAGGACCTTGTTCTGATAGTTGAAGATAACATTCATAATCACTCAGTTGTTCAAGTTTGTTTCATATAGCTCTATGAAAAAGGGACTCCAGTGAGGTCCCTTTGATGCCCCATGGAGAGGTTGGAAGGACATGGATATTTGCACAATCACATACCTGAAGAGAATCTGAGTTTTCTATGTGTCATCCTTTAATAATGAGGATAATACTTAATGGACATTATTGATACTGTTCATTCTCTGCCCCCATAGAGGTCTGACAGAATTATGAATAGATGGAGCTAGGTTATTAAGAGAAATGGAAAGAATAATAATTACTGAAAGCACTAGAGATTTCTAATCAGGAATAAAAAATAATTTAAAAATATATATATATCCCACCAGTCCTTCAACTTAAAGAATGTACCTTTCAAACAGATACTCATAGTCCATATTTTAATGAATCTATGAATCACCTGAAAAATATAGATTTTGCATAGTAATAAATGCATGATTTCATATTTTGGTTTGTCTTACGTAAAGTGAAGTCTAAGGTCATATTATATCAGTCTATTTTTTCAAATTTGTCTTTCAGTATAGATTTCACTTGGAAACATGTAATATATTATCAGTATTTGCCAGTAATGATGGAAGACACAGTGGACACCAGCTTATATCAAGGCAAGATCCTAATGAGTAGCAAAATATCCTATGACCAGTGATAACAACCAGTAATTTAAAATTTATATTATCAAGAAGAGTAACTAAGAAAGGGATATGCACAGAATGATGTTGAGAAACATTAAAACTACATTCTCAGTTTTCCTCTTTTATAAACTTATTAATAGTGGATGCCAAAAGTAGGGATCTTCCCCGGTAGGGGTTGAATAACTCATAATTCTTCTCTTAGTCAAGCAAAACAAAACAATGCTCACTCTAGCCTTACTATTTCATCTGAGGAGAAATTATTCTTAAGAGATCATGTAGTCCCTTGATATAAATGGGAATTTCCAATGTTTTATATCCAAAACTGGAAATATGGGAGAATAGGAAACTTAACAGGGAGAAATATAGGATATCAGACATCACAAAGCATAAAAGTGAGTTACATAAATTGTATAAAGTTGAAATCAAAATAAAATTTTCAAGAAAAATAGAGGAGGCATCTTCTATTTCCACAATCTGACCAAACAATGGCAACACTGGGCTTAATGTCTGAGCTCTGCTACTACAAGTACTTCTTAAGATCTATGACAATAGGACCTTTTAAAATTACCTTTCCAAAGAGTTTTTTCAGACCCTTCTTTAAGTCTTTATTCCTCAGACTGTAGATGAAGGGGTTCAGCATGGGTGTGACCACAGTGTACATCACCGAGGCTGTTGCACTTGAGTGTGAGCTGCGAGTACCAGCCAAGCTAAGGTAAACACCTAAGCCTGTACAATAAAATATCAAGACAACTAAAAGGTGTGATGCACAGCTGGAAAATGCTTTAAACTTCCCCTGAGCAGATGAGATTCTATGTATGGAGGAAACTATCTTAGAGTAAGAGTAAACGATACATATAAGGGAACCACCAGCCAGGAACACAGCTTTAAAATACATCTCCAAATTATTGAGAAAGGTGTCAGAACAGGCAAGTTGGATCATCTGATTGAGTTCACAGAAAAAATGGGGAATTTCTAAGACTGTACAGAAGGACAGTCTCAACATCATTAAGCTTTCTAACAAGGAATTCAGGACACTGATGATCCAGGACACCAGCACCATCAGTCCACAGATCCGGGGGTTCATGATGACTGTGTAGTGCAGGGGGTGGCAGATGGCCACAAAGCGGTCATAGGCCATCACAGTCAGGAGGAAGACGTCCAATCCTATAAAGAGTGCAAAAAACTGCATCTGGATAATGCAGCCTTCATAGGTTATAACTTTACTCTGTGCCCAAATGTTCTTTAGCATCTTTGGGATGGTGGTGGAGGTGAAACAGATGTCTACAAAGGACAGGTTGGAGAGGAAGAAGTACATGGGGGTGTGCAGGTGGGGATCTGAGCTGACGGCCAGGATGATGAGCAGGTTTCCAAACATAGTGATCAGGTACATGGAGAGAAAAAGCCCAAATATGAGGGGCTGCAGTTCAGGTGACTCTGAAAATCCCATAAGAAGAAATTCTGAACTTCTTGTTTGGTTCCTTACTGTCACACGGTGGGTATGATTACCAGGAAAGCTGTAAATACCATGACTGTTTTCATACAAACTGGCATTATTCACATTTTTTAAATGGGACCATATATCTTTTGCCATGAAGAAGTTAATTTCAGTATTTTATTCACAGATTTGAATCTTTTTAGGGATTTCCCTGTGCCATCTCTAATTAGCAAGTTTTTCCTCAAGACGTCATGTATTCAAGTTTTTAATGAGAAATTCTTTCACATACTTGAGGAATTTGTCTTGAATTGAGACAAATACCAGGCACTGTACATGCAATAAATGCACCGTTCTGAAAAACAAAAATTCCAAAATCCAGTTATGGAGAAGAGAAGCAAATAAAAAACAATATGAAGTGTGTCCAATGGTTATTGATGCTATGAAGATAAAGCAGATGTAAGAGAGAGTCAAGGAAAGATGCTATTTTTAAATACATTTTCAGCACTCGAAACAAGGTGCTATTTGAACAGATTTCAAGGAGGAGAGAGCCAGTGATGTGAGCATAACTGGGAAAGTGTGTGCCTGGCAAGGGAAGAGCCAGGGCAAGGGCCTGGAAAGTGCTTGTGTAAGATGGTCCAGTCCAGAAAAGGAAGCCACTCTAATGAGGGACATGAGCAGGTGGGTGAGAGAGGAGAGATGGCGTCAGAACATGTAGAAAAATGAGATGGCCTTCCTGCTATTGCTGAAACTTCAAGACACAGAGTCCCCGTATCAACATTATATACTTTCAGCACTTATGAAATTCAATTTAAAAAGACTATATGAAACAAAACTGATAGACATCCAAAACCAACCTCTATATATTTATACATATATGTGTGTATATATATACACATATATATTTTAGTTATAATTTAATATCAGTGTGGGTCATGTTGCAGTGAAATGGGAAAAAAGAGGAGCGAGTTTTTCCTGTCCCTTTCCTGAGAATGAAGAAGACACAGATAACACTGAGCAGGCCTGAACACTCCTAGTTTTCACTTCAACTGTTCCTAATCTGTAGTCTTTAACTGAGTTTGCTTTTCTGCCCCCAAAGTCTGCAGGAGCTTCATTTTGCACCTATTATCCTTTTTCGCTATTGTTGTCGTTCACTCGCTAAGTCATATCATACTCATGCCAACACATGGACAGCAGCACCGCAGGCTTCCCTGTCTAACCCTAACTCTAACCCTGATTATCCTTTGACTCTATGCTAAATACATCCTTTACCTAGTGCTTACCTTTACAGCACTCTCCCCCTTTTAGTTACAAGATTATTGATGCCAGCCTGTGACTGTTTCTGAAACAATACAAGAGGAAGAAGACAAGACCCTTGCACATTTGTTCCTCATCACCAACCCCTGACTGTGAGACTTCATTTTACATAAGCCTCTATGATCTCAGTGAGGGAGCAGTGAGCGGTGGCATGAAGCAAGATCTAGATTCCCTGCACCAGGAATTGAACCTGGGTAGCCTGGTTGAGAACCAGGAATCCTAGCTACTGTCCACTAAAAAATATAATCACAGCCTGAAAGTAGAGAGTTATTTCATTTGGTGGGAATGTTAAGGACTCAGAGCCAGGAAGGCAGAATCTCAGTAGCTCTGAGAAAACTGCTCCAAGGAGGCAGGAGGGGATATCAGGCTATATACAAGTTTGCAAAAAAGGGAGCAGGCAGTCTGAACATCAAAGATCAGGTATCAAGTCAAGGAATTTACCATTCTATGTATGGGAAACTGCAAGCCTCTGGGCTCACTGAATTCATTCCTTTCATATGCATCTCAGCTATCTGGGGCCAACCCTGTTTCCGTGTTCCCCTTGCTTCTTGCATTCCCCCAGCTCCTCAGCAATCAACTTGCAGGTGGCAACATCTGCTGGATCATAGCTTGGGGAGCTCACATTCACATTTGGAGGCCAGAAATCACTGATGGCTGTGACATGTCTTGTTTATTGATGTGGCAGGAGACATTTTCATTTCTCACCAACAAACCAGCAAGGGCTATAGGCTAGAAGCCGCTTTCCTCTGGATTTTTGCTCCCACTGAAAAGTGTGTTTATCACAGAGGCAGAAACCACAAATGCAGGTACAAAGTTTATTACTAGGGACACAGAACAAGTGGGAAAGCACATAGAGTAATGGTTTGTTTAGTTGAGGTAGAAGCAAGGCAGAGATGCACACCCAGAGAGAAAGAGTGTGGGCATTCCCCCCTGGTGAGAGGGTTAGTTACCTATATAGGCCAGTTCTTCTGGGTCTTCATTTTCCTTCAGGCATATTGCCTGCTTTCTTTTTCCACACCTGACCTACCCTGGGTCCCTCCCCTGGGGTGCTGGCTCACACAGCCCGCAGCCAAGATAGATTTCGAAGTTAAGGCTTCTGGGAGGAGCAAGACTCATTATGGTCTGGCATTATCCCTTGAGTTTTGACCCACAAGGAGCCCTTCTGAGCATGTGTAGTGTCTCCCTTGTCCCCAAAAGAGGGAGGAACAGAAATCCCTTAATCCTTTACTCAGAGTTTTGCCTTCCTTTGTCCTTGCCATGATTATTTCCCTGAGATGTTTACAGGAGATAAAGACTGCTCATTTACGCTGTTTCTGTTGTTACTTCCATTTTGGAAGGCATACAGGAGGCTGATTGTAAATTCCTCAATTGGAGGTCACCTATCTCTTGTCTCAGGACATGTAAACAGGAGGCTGGTTGTAAACATCTAACCTGGGGCCATTCTATTTCCTACATCACCTAGACTCCTCATGGAGAGAGGCACAGTTCTTGAGGCATTAGCCTGCTGTGTTCTCCCCTCTGCCAGCTGAGAATTAAAGCCATGTTTCTATTTCCTCTAAATTCTGTCTCTGTATATTTTATTCAGCTTTGGTGGGCAAGAAAGCCAAGATTTTGGCCTGCAAAAGCCACTAATTCACTTGTAGATTACCAAAATCTTGGGAATAAAATTAAATGAGAGAAAATCTTTAAAATATTGATAGGAAGTAGTATCTAAATAAATTATCATTCCCTCTTACACAAAGACCTGTGTGTGTGTGTGTGTGCACGCGTGCTTAGTCTCTCAGCCGCTTAGTCTCTCTCAAAGCCAACTCTTTGAGACCCCACGGACTGTAACTCACCATGTTCCTCTGTTCATGGAATTCTCCAGGAGTGGGTTGCTGTTCCCCTCTCCAGAGGATCTTCTCCACCCAGGAAACAAACCCAGGTCTCCTGCATTGCAGGCAGATTTTTTACTGGCTGAGCCACCTGGGAAGCTCCATTACACAGAGACAAAAGGATTCAAATACACATGTGGAAGACAAAGGTGATTTTCATCTAATGTAAAGATGATTGCCTTAACAAATAGTTATTTTGGTTCAACTTTTAGAAATAGATCTAATCACCAAAGAAGGAAAGGAACAGAGAGGAACAGTAGATATGAAAAGTAGTTGGGTATATGCAAAGAGTGATTTAATAACACCAAGTATGCAAAAGAGGGGTTTTCTAGATGTCTCAGTGGTAAAGAATTTGCTTGCCAATGTAGGAGACTCAAGAGACATGGGTTCAATTTTGCACCTACTTATATACATACATATTGATGCTTTTGAACTGTGGTGTTGGAGAATAATCTTGAGAGTCCCTTGACCTGCAAAGAGAACAAGTCAGTCCATCCTAAAGAAGATCAGTCCTGAATATTCTTTGGAAGGACTGATGCCGAAGCTGAAGCTCCAATACTTTGGCCACCTGATGCAAAGAACTGACCCATTGGAAAAGACCCTGATGGAGGGAAAGATTGAAGGCAGGAGGAGAAGGGGACGACAGAGGATGAGATGGTTGGAATGGCATCACCAACTCGATGGACATGAGTTTGAGTAAGCTCCGGGAGTTGGTGATAGACAGGGAAGCCTGAGGGCTGCAGTCTACAGGGTCACAAAGAGTCAGACAGAACTGAGCGACTAAACTGAATTGATACACACACACACACACACACACACACACACACACACACACACACACACATACAATAACTAAATGGTAAAGAAAAAAATCGATTAAAAATTCCAATCCTTTGAGGATACAAACAAAAAAAGAAATAGAAAAAAATTTGAATTTGCTATAAAAGCAAAGGACTTAAGCAAGTAGAAAAACAGTCAAATAGAGAATGTAACTAGCAAAGTATTCTACAAATATATTCAGTCTTACAGGTAGAGAAATGATTGCAAACTAATCCATTAACATTCCCATTTTCTCACAACATTTTTTTATTTGAATATTAACTCGAGATATTGTGAAGTGCTTGTGTCACAAAAGCTATTTTAAGGTAATGTTTGCCTGCATTCCTTGGATAGGATCTTAAAAAAAAAAAAAAAAAAAACACTGTACTTACATCACTGTACATGCCTACACAACACCCTGATCTTCTCTTTCAATTAATTGCAAACATCCTTGGACTTAAGTTCTACTTTTACTGGAATAGTTTACACCTCCCATTTCCTCTTCTAACTGAATTTCCATGTTCACTATTGGTGCTTACCAGGTGTCTCAGATAGTGTCTCAGATAGTCTCCCAATTCAGGAGACACAGGAGACAAGAGTTATATCCCTGGGTTAGGAAGATCCCCTGAAGAAGAAAATGGCAACCCACTTCATTCAGTATTCTTGCCTGGAGAATTCCATGGACTGAGGAGTCTGGCGGGCTATAGCCCAAAGAGTTGCAATGACCCTTGCATTGTAGAGTTTAATGTTCCCTTTTACTTCTGGCTTCATAAATTAATATATTAAGTTGTTAAGCACAAAAACAATCCCAGTGATCTTAGCTCTGGATTAGTCTGTACTGCCTCTCAGGTAAACTCAGGTAAAGTTTCTTTCCTTGTATTCCCTTTCACTTTCTCTTGCAGTATTTACCGGACTATTGAACTCACCTGGGTGGAGTCTCTGAGATGAAGGTCTCAATATAGATGTCAAAATCCTCCTATGGTTGACGATGGAGAAAGAAGGTGTGTTTCTAGATGTTACAGTGGGACGGAGTCAAGCATTGGTTTGCCAGCAGAAGTTATGACTCCAAAAGCAACAACCATATCCTGGCTAGCCCAAGGTTGCCCAGGCTGAAGGATGCAGCTGAGGATATATTTACTGCTCCCTGTATCTGCTCATTAGCACATTCCCCTGGTTATCACCACCTCTAAATGATTCATTACCCATAGGAGTAGACAGGAAGATTTTCCTGTTTATCTCTTTGTCTATGAGACAAAGTAACAAGCCAGACAAATCAGTGTTTATCATTCCTTCATGATCTCACCTGTCCTCCAAAGGAATAAACCTTACGATCCCAGCACCAAATCCCATCCCTCAGTTCACGTTTTCTCCAGAGTCTAGGCTTGAGGCTTCTTTCTTGATTAGTCCATAATCAATTGCATGTGTGCTTGCTCAGTCATGTCTGACTATTTCCACCCCATAGGCTATAGGCTCCTCTGTCCATGGGATTCTCCAGGCAAGAATACTAGAATGGGTAGCCTTTCCCTTCTCCAGGGGATCTTCCCAACCCAGGGATCGAACTCAGGTCTCCCACATTGCAGGTGGATTCTTTACCAGCTGAGCCACAAGGGAAGCCCAAGAATACTGGAGTGGGTAGCATATCCCTTCTCCAGGGGATCTACCCAACTCAGGAATTGAACCGGGGTCTCCTCCATTGCAGGCAGATTCTTGACCAACTGAGCTATCAGGGAAGCTTGCACATTCGTTAGCAGTGCCATTTATTATCCTATGACACATTCAGAAATAATGATATTTAGGCTTGGGGAGATTACATTTTTCACAATTACATTCAAAACAAAGAAAGACTATTTTGCACTTCCTTGATACGTACGAATAGAATCAGGCAGATTGTACTTGGTTTGCATATGGTTATTTCACTTGTACAAACTGTACATTTTATTTTATTTTTCCAGCTCTATTGACAGGTAGTTCAACTATCATATTGTGCAAGTTTAAGGTATACAGTATAATGATCTGTTATATTGATATATTCCCAAACAATTACTCAATAAAGTTAATTAATACCTTCATTGCCTCAGGAAATTATTTTTTCTTGGGTGAGAACAGTTAAAATTTACTCTCTTAGCACAGTTCAAGGATATACTTGAATGGCAGTTAACTACTGCCACCAGGCTGACTCTTAGATCTTCAAAATTTATTCATCTTATAACTGGAACTTTGGACTCTTTGACCAACATCTCCCAAATTTCCCCACTCCCCAGGTTCTGGAAACCAGCATTGTATTCTTTATTTCTATAATGCTGGACTTGTTAAATTCCACATATATGTAAAGCAACACAGTATTTGTTTTTCACTGACTAAATTATTTCACACAGCATAATGTCCTCAAAGTTCAACCATATTATCACTAGAGGCAGGATTTCATTCTTTATTACTGCCAAAGACATTATAATATACATACAGTAAACATTTTTTTAAAAAATCCACTCACAGACCAGTGGACACTTTGGTTGTATTCTTGTCTTGCATATAGTGAGCAATGTTGCAATGAATATGGTTGTACATATCTCTTCAAGAGAATGAATTTAATTCTTTGGATATATGCGCAGGCGTGGAAGTGTTAGATACTATCCCAGTTGTAGGGCTTTCCTGGTGACTCATATGGAAAAGAACCTGCCTGCAATGCAGGAGAGGTAGGTTCAATCCCTGGGTTGGGAAGATCTCCTGGAGAAGTGAATGGCAACCTACTCCAGTGTTCTTACCTGGAGAATTCCATGGACAGAGGAGCCTGGCAGACTGTAGTCCTTGGTGTCACAAAGAGTCAGACAGGAATAGACGACTAACACTTTCAATTTTTTTTCATTTTTAAGTGACTTTTCTACTTTTTTTTTGCATAGTGGCTGTACCATAAATTACATTAGCACCAATAGTGTGCAAGAGTTCACTTTTCTGCACATCCACACGAACATTCTCATTTTTTTCAATCCAGTTCAGTCTCTCAGTCATGTTTGACTCTTTGCAACCCCATGGACTGCAGCACGCTGGGCATCCCTGTGCATTAGGAACTCCCAGGGCTTGCTCAAACTCATGCCCATCGAGTTGGTGATACCATCCAACTATTTTTTATTATTCTTTTTTTATATAAATTTATTTATTTTAATTGGAGGTTAGTTACTTTACAATATTTTATTGGGTGAATCTGGCACAGGTATACACGTGTTCCCATCCTGAACCCCCTTCCTCATCCCTCCCCATAGTATTTCAATATTTCATTTTATTGTGGTGATATTAGCTTATAGTATTATAACTGTTTAATATTGCTACATTAGATTTTGAATTCTCTGTACACAGTGGTATGCTCAGCACCAACAATTTTTTTGTTTTCATCTGTTAATATTATTCACCTTCTTTATTCATTTTGTCCTCCATCTATCACACTTTCCCTCAAGTAACCACTACTCTGTTCCTTTTATCAATACGTAAATTTTTGTTTTGTTTGTGAATTGTTTTGTTTGTGATATTTTTATATTCCACATGTATGTGAAATTATATAGTATCTGTCTTTTGCTGTCATTTCTTTCACTTAGCATAATACTCTGAAGATCTTTCCATATTGTTGCAAATGCTAAAGTTTCACTCTTTTTTACCTATTAGTATTGCACTGCATGTCTGGGTTTATATATGCACACATATGTATCCTTTATCCTTTATCCATTATATAATATCCTTTACCCGCATTGCCTTTATCCATTCTTCTGTTGATGAGTACTTAGGCTATGTCTTTCTCTTGACTATCATAAATATGCACCCATGATCATAGTGATGCATATTAATTAGTATTTTCATTTACTTGGAGAAGAGCCTTCCCTGGTGGCTCAGTGGTAAATAGTCTGCCTGCCAACGCAGGAGACACAGGAGATGGGGGCTCGATCCCTGGATCAGGAATCTCCCCTAGAGAAGGAAATGGCAGTTATTCTTGCCTGGAAAATTATTTTTGCCTGGAAAATCCCATGGATAGGGGAGCCTGGCGGGCTACAGTCTGTGAGGTTGCAAAGAGTTGGACACAACTGAGCACACCTGCACCTTTTACCTGGATAAATACTCAGGAATGAAATTCCTGGATCATATGTTAGTTCTAAAAGTTTTGAGGAACCTCCATACTGTTCTCCATAGTGGTTACACCAATTTACATTCCCACTAACAGTGTAAGAGGGTTCTGTTTTCTCCATGTTTTCACCAGCATTGTTGGTTCTTATGTATTGATAATAGACAATCTGACAGATGTAAGGTAGAATCTCACTGTGGTTTTTATTTTTTAGTTTCTCTGTTCATTTTTTGATTGTTGTTCTTTTTACGCAGGACTTCTTTCCCATCAATCCCAATGATTTTTTTTTTATTTTATTTTTATTTGTAAGATAATTACTTTACAATATTGTGATGGCTTTTGTCATACAACAACATGAAATGACCATAGGTATACATATGTCCCCTCCCTCTTATACCCTCCCTCCCACCTTCCTCCCCCTCTTACCATTCTAGGTTGTCACAGAGCACCAGCTTTGAGTTCCCTGAGTCATCCAGCAAACTCCCACTGGCTACCTATTTTACATATGGTAACGTATGTATTTCAATGCTCTTCTCTTCTGATTTGCATTTCCCTAAAAATTAATAATGTTGATCTGCCATGAGTCTTCTTTTGAAAAAATATTGTTCAGTTGTTCTGCTCATGTTTCATTGCTCTTTTTTTTTCTTTTTCGTTTATATGATATTGAGTTGTATGAACTGGTTATGTATTTTGGATATTAACTCCTTGTCAGTTGTTTTTGTAACTACGTACTCCTATTCTGTAGCTTATCTTTTTGCTTGGTAGATGGTTTCATTTTCTACGTAACTGTTTTTGAATTTAAGTAGGTCGCATTTGTTTATTTTTTACATCTATTTCTTTAGGCTTCTCTCATAGCTCAGTTGGTAAAGAATCCACAGGAGTCCCCAGTTCGATTCTTGGGTCGGGAAGATCTGCTGGAGAAGGCATAGGCTACCCACTCCAGTATTCTTGGGCTTCCCTTGTGGCTCAGCTGGTAAAGAACCCACTTGCAATGTGGGAGACCTGAGTTCAATCCCTGGGTTGGGAAGATCCCCTGGAGAAGGGAAAGGCTATCCACTCCAGTATCCTGGCTTAGAGCATTCCATGGACTATATAGTCCGTGGGGTCGCAAAGAGTCGGACACGACTGAGCAACTTTCATCATCATCATGTTTTACAGCAGAGTTCTAAAAAATATTACCATGTTATGTCAAAGAGTATTCTGCCTACATTCTCTTCTAAGAGTTTTATGGTTTCAGGACTTACAATGGGGTTTTAAAACCTCATTTTTATACATAATGTGAGGAACCTAAAAGGTGCTAAGATCTAAACATAACTTTTATAATTAAGAAGCATTTTCAGATGAGGGATGGATAGCTATTAGCTAGTAATAGTTGAAATCGCTAGTTGTTTTGGTAGAATTGTCATGAATCCAAGCCATGTACAACTCAAGAATTTAGATTAAAAACCAAACAAAGTTAACATTTCTTGAAGACAGGAATTATTTTTTACTAGAGATATCATGGACTGTGATCCACCAAAGGTAATGTTTTGATTAGGGACCTAATCAAAAGGGTATCCTCAATCTTAGACCCTGGAGAAAACTTGAACTCAGAGTTGGGATGAGGTGCTGAGATCTTAAGGCTTATAACTTTGAAAGGCAGTAGAGAGTCATAGAAAATGATTAATAAACACTGAATCTATCCAGCTCACAACACTGTGTCCTAGATAGGGAGAATGAGAAGAATATTTTTTCTGTCCAGACAAGTGACTCTCAGGGAAATCAATTATTAAAGGTGGTTGTAACAAGAGGGACATAAATGTTTCTTTTGCTGTGCCCCTCAAAATGTACAACCTTGGGCTGAACAGTATGTGGTTATTCATAACTCAGTGCAGGACAAATGTTTGACAACACTCTGCTGTCTTTTCTGTGAGTAGAGCTTCTATCTCTATCATCAACCATCCAAGGCAAATTTGGACATCATTGTGGAGGCCTCGCACTCAGAGACTTCACCAAGAACCCAGTAAATACTGCAGGAGAAAGTTAAAGAGAGTGGCCATCACAAACATTTACCTGAATTCACATGACAGCCAATCCAGACTAGCCTGGAGCTAAGATCACTGCATTAGTTTGTTCACTTGAGTATTTATTAAATGATGATGACAAAGATATAAGTGAATATTGAACTCAGTAATATAAAGGACAAAGTCGACCATTAAATGATGAAAATGGAAGTTTGATTTAAAAAGAGAATAGGACCAGCCTAGGTTCGATACAGGATACAGGATGCTTGGGGCTGGTGCACTGGGATGACCCAGAGAGATGATATGGGGAGAGAGGTGGGAGGGAGGTTCAGGATTGGGAACTCATGTACACCCGTGGTGGATTCATGTCAATGTGTGGCAAAACCAATACAGTATTGTAAAGTAAAATTTAAAAAAATAAATAATTAATTTAAAAAAAGAGAATAGGAGGTAAAATTGCTTCCGCTAAAAATAGAAGCTAATTCCAAGGACCTATGTGATTAACTGAAATAAAGAAGTAGGGTATTTAAAATGGAGGGATGTATAGTGATATAAGGACACTTTTGAAAATACAGAGCATATTTGACTGTGATGACAAATATCCAGACCAAGGAATGCTGATAATGTTTCATGAGAGCAGTTCATGAGACAAATAGTTCACAGCATCTTCCCTCTTTTAGTACTCAAATAAAAATATATTTATTCTGTGAAAAGGAGTGTGCTAATGAGCTTACTTTGCAATTATTCCATTTCCTGTAGGACTGACTATATTTGTAGATCAATTAGACAGCTACTTTCTCTATGGAAAACTGCCTGTTTAAATCCTTTTCTTTTGTATTTCTGGTTTACTTCTTTCAAGCAAATAATTAGATTTTACTATATCATATGCTATTTGGAATCCGTTTTCAAGTATTCATTCCAATCCCAAAGAAAGGCAATGTCAAAGAATGTTCAAAATACTGCACAATTGCACTCATTTCACCTGCTAGCAAAGTATTGCTCAAAGTTCTCCCAGCCAGGCTTCAATAGGACGTGAACTGTGAACTTCCGCATGTGCAAGCTGGATTTAGAAAAGGCAGAGGAACCAAAAATCAAATTGCCAACATCTGTTGGGTCATTGAAAAAGCAAGAGAATACCAGAAAAACATCTCCTTCTGCTTTATTGATTACACCAAAGCCTTTGACTGTGTAGATCACAACAAACTGTGAAAAATTCTTGAAGAGACGGGAATACCAGCCCACCTTACCTGCCTCCTGAGAAATCTATATGCAGTTCAAGAAGCAACAGTTAGAACCAGACATGGAAAACAGACTGGCTCCAAATTGGGAAAGGAGTACATCAAGGCTGTATATTGTCACCCTGTTTATTTAACTTATACACAGAGTTTGGTTCAGTTCAGTCGCTCAGTCATGTATGACTCTTTGCAACCCCATGAACCACAGCACGCCAGGGATTCCCATCCATCACCAACTCCTGGAGTCCACTGAAACCCATGTACATTGAGTCAGTGGTGCCATCCAACCATCCCATCCTTTGTAGTCCCCTTCTCTTCCTGCCCTCAATCTTTCCCAGCATCAGGGTCTTTTCAAATGAGTCAGCTCTTCGCATCAGGTGGCCAAAGTATTGGAGTTTCAGCTTCAACATCAGTCCTTGCAATGAACACCCAGTACTGATCTCCTTTAGGATGGACTGATTGGATCTCCTTACAATCCGAGGGACTCTTAGGAGTCTTCTCCAACACCACAGTTCAAAAGCCTCAATTCTTCATGCTCGGCTTTCTTTATAGTCCAATTCTCACATCCATACACAACCACTGGAAAAACCATAGCCTTGACTAGACGGACATTTGTTGACAAAGTACGTCTCTGCTTTTTAATAAGCTGTCTATGTTGGACATAACTCTCCTTCCAAACAGTAAGCATCTTTTAATTTCATGGCTGCAGTCACCATCTGCAGTGATTTTTGGAACCCCCAAAAATAAAGTCTGACACTGTTTCCACTGTTTCCCCATCTATTTCCCATGAAGTGATGGGACCAGATGCCAAGATCTTCGTTTTCTGAATGTTGACCTTTAAGCCCACTTTTTCACTCTCCTTTTTCACTTTCATCAAGAAGCTCTTTAGTTCTTCTTCACTTTCTGTCATAACGGTGGTGTCATCTGCATATCTGAGGTTACTGATGTTTTTCCTGGAAATCTTGATTCCAGCCTCTGCTTCCTCCAGCCCAGCGTTTCTCATGATGTACTCTGCATAGAAGTTAAATAAGCAGGGTGACAATATACAACCTTGACGTACTCCTTTTCCTATTTGGAACCAGTCTGTTGTTCCATGTCCAGTTCTAACTGTTGCTTCCTGACCTGCATACAGGTTTCTCAAGAGGCAGGTCAGGTGGTCTGGTATTCCCATCTCCTTCAGAATTTTCCACAGTTTATTATGATCCACATAGTCAAAGGCTTTGGCATCATCAATAAAGCAGAAATGGATGTTTTCCTGGAACTTTCTTCCTTTTTTGATGATCCAGTGGATGTGGGCAATTTGATTTCTAATTCCTCTGCCTTTTCTAAAACCAGCTTGAACATCTGGAAGTTCATAGTTCTCATATTGCTGAAGCCTGGCTTGGAGAATTTTGAGCATTACTTTACTAGCGTGTGAGATGAGTGCAATTGTGCAGTAGTTTGAGCATTCTTTGGCATTACCTTTCTTTGGGATTGGAATGAAAACTGACATTTTCCAGTCCTTTGGCCACTGATGAGTTTTTCATATTTGCTGGCATATTGAGTGCAACACTTTCACAGCATCATCTTTCAGGATTTGAAATAGTTGAACTGGAATTCCATCACCTCCACTAGCTTTGTTCCTAGTGATGCTTCCTAAGGCCCACTTGACTTCACACTCCAGGATGTCTGGCTCTAGATTAGTGATCACACCATCATGGTTATCTGGGTCATTAAGATCTTTTAAAAATAGTTCTGTGTATTCTTGCCACCTATTCTTAGTATCTTCTGCTTCTGTTAGGTCTCTACCATTTCTGTCCTTTATTGTGCCCATCTTTGCACGAAATGTTCCCTTGATATCTCTAATTTTCTTGAAGCTATCTCTAGTCTTTCCCATTCTATTGTTTTCCTCTATTTCTTTGCACTGATCACTGAGGAAGGCTTTCTTCTCTCTGCTTGCTATTCTTTGGAACTCTGCATTCAAATGGGTATATCTTTCCTTTTCTCTTTTGCTTTTCACTTCTCTTCTTTTCACAGCTATTTGTAAGGCCTCCTCAGACAGTCATTTTGCTTTTTTGCATTCCTTTTCCATGGGGATGGCCTTGATCCCTGTCTCCTGTTCAATGTCACAAACCTCCACCCATCGTTTATCAGGCGCTCTGTCTATCAGATCTAGTTCCTTAAATCTATTTCTCACTTCCACTGTATAGTCATAAGGGATTTGATTTAGGTCATACCTGAATGGTCTAGTGGTTTTCTCCACTTTCTCAATTTAAGTCTGAATTTTGCAATAAGGAGTTCATGATCCAAGCCACAGTCAGCTCCTGCTCTTGTTTTTGCTTACTGTATAGAGCTTCTCCATCTTTGGCTGCAAAGAATGTTATCAATCTGATTTCAGTGTCAACCATCTGATGATGTCCATGTGTAGAGCCTTCTCTTGTGTTGTTGGAAGAGGGTTTTTCCAACACCCTATGACCAGTGTGTTCTCTTGGCAGAACTCTATTAGCCTTTGCCCTGCTTCATTCCATACTCCAAGGCCAAATTTGCCTGTTACTCCAGGTGTTTCTTGACTTCCTACTTTTGCATTCCAGTCACCTATAATGAAAAGGACATCTTTTTGGGGTGTTAGCTCTAGAAGCTCTTGTAGGTCTTCATAGAATTGTTCAACTTCAACTTCTTCAGTGTTACTTACTGGTAGGAGCATAGACATGAATTACCATGATATCGAATGGTTTCCCTTGGAAATGAACAGAGATCATTCTGTCGTTTTTCAGATTGCATCCAAGTACTGCATTTCAGACTCTTTCATTGACCATGATGGCTATTCCATTTTTTCTAAGGGATTCCTGCCCACATTGCATGTATATGCAGAGTACATCATGTAATGATGTATATGCAGAGTACATCATGTAAAAAGCCAGGCTGGATGAAGTACAAGCTGGAATCAAGATTGCAGAAGAAATATCAATAACCTCAGATACACAGATGACACTACCCTAATGGCAGAAAGTGAAGAATAATTTAGAGCCTCTCGATGAAAGTGAAATAGGAGAATGAAAAAGTTGGCTTAAAACTCAACTTTCAGAAAACTAAGATCATGGCATCTGGTCCCATCACTTTATGGCAAATAGATGGGGAAACAGTGGAAACAGTGGCAGACTGTATTTTTCTGGGCTCCAAAATCACTCCAGATGGTGATTGCAGCCATGAAATTAAAAGACATTTGCTCCTTGGAAGAAAAACTATGACCAACCTAGTTCAGTTCAGTTCAGTTCAAAAAGCAGAGACATTACTTTGCCAACAAAGGTCCATCTAGTCCAGGGAATGGTTTTTCCGTTAGTCATGTATGGATGTGAGAGTTGAACTGTAAAGAAAGCTGAGCACTGAAGAATTGATGCTTTTGAACTGTGTTGTTGGAGAAGACTCTTGAGAGTCCCTTGGACTACAAGGAGATCCAACCAATCCATCCTAAAGGAAATCAGTCCTGAATATTCATTGGAAGGACTGATGCTGAAGCTGAAACACCAATAATTTGGTTATCTGATGTGAAGAACCAACTCACTGGAAAAGACCCTGATGCAGGGAAAGATTGAAGTCAGGAAGAGAAGGGGAAGACAGAAGATGAGACAGTTGAATGGCATCACTGGCTCAATGGACATAATTTGAGCAAGCTCTTTCTCCTTTTCCTTTAGCTTCTCTTCTTTTCTCAGCTACATGAAAGGCCTCCTCAGACAACCATACCCTCTAGGTCTAGCCATATTGTTGCAAATAGTGAGATTTCACTGTTTTATACCTAAGTAGTATTCTATTGTATAAAACACAGTATCTTTGTCCAGTCTTCTGCTAATGAACACTTAGGTTGAAACCATATGTTGATTATCTTAACTATGTGGCAGTGGATTTAGTAATACATATTATTTAGTGTTTTTGCATCTTTTGGATAAATACTCAGAAGTGGAATTGTTTAATCACAGCATAGTTCTATTTCTAGTTTTTTAGGAACTTCTGTACTATTTTCTATATTGTCTGTACCAATTTACACTCCTACCAACAGTGTACAGGGTTTCCTTTTCTTGAGATCCTTTTCAAAATTCATTAATTGTAGAGTCTTTGATAATAGCTGTCCCCACAAGTTCAAGGTGACATCTCATTCTTTTTCAGTTTGCATTTCTCTAGGAAATAGTGATACTGATCTACCTTCTATGTGTCGGTTATCCATCTGTATGTTTTCTTTAGGAAAAAAAATGTCTATTCAGGTCATTTGCCCGTTTTTTATTGAGTTGTTTGTTTTTTATATTGAGTTGTATGAGCACTTTATGTATTTGGCATTTTGATTCCTGCCAGTGATATAATTTGCAAATATTTTATCCCATTCCATAGATGTCTTTTCATTTTTTAGATGGTTTCCTTTTCTGTGAAAAAACTTTTAAATTTAATTAAGTTCCATTTGTTTATTTTTGCTGTTATTTCCTTAACCGAAAGACAGAGGTCCAAAACAATATTGCTATGATTTACGTCAAAACATATTATGCCCGTGTTCTCACTACTCAGAATTTGATGATTCAGGTCTTACATTTAGGTCCATAATCCATCTTGAATTTTTTTTTTCATATGCGGTGTGAGAAAATGTTCTAATTTCATTGTTTCACACATGGCCATTTAGTTTTCACCAGCTTCCCAAGTGGCTCAGTGGTAAATAATCTTGCCCACCAGTATAGGAGACACAGCTCCTATCCCTGAGTCAGGAAGATACCCTGGAGAAGGAAATGACAATCCACACCAGTATTCTTGCCTGGGAAATCCCACCAGCAGGGAAGCCTAGAAGACTTATCCACGAGGCTGCAAAGAGCTGGACATGACCGAGCATGCACAAATGCCCATTCTGTTTTGGCAGTGCAACTTGTTGAAGAGACTTATCTTTTCTCCATGGTACATTCTTGCTTCCTCCTTTGCCATAGTTTAATTGGTCACAACTGTTTGGATTTATTGCTTGGATGATCTATTGATTCATGCATCAGTTTCTGTGCCAGTACCATGCAGTTCTGATCATCATATGTTGGTATTGATAGTATAGTCTGAAGTCTGGGATCCTTATGACTCCAGCTTTGTTGTTGTTGCTGTTTCCCCAGGATTGCTTTGACAATTCTAGGTCTCTTGTAGTTTCGTGTGAATTTTAGGATTTTGTTCTACTTGAGTGAAAAATATCATGAGTATTTTGATTCAGTTCAGTTCAGTTCAGTTCAGTTCAGTCGCTTAGTCGTGTCTGACTCTTTGCGACCCCATGAATTGCAGCACGCCAGGCCTCCCTGTCCATCACCAACTCCCAGAGTTCACTCAGACTCACATCCATTGAGTCGGTGATGCCATCCAGCCATCTCATTTTCTGTCGTCCCCTTCTCCTCCTGCCCCCAATCCCTCCCAACATCAGAGTCTTTTCCAATGAGTCAACTCTTCACATGAGGTGGCCAAAGTACTGGAGTTTCAGCTTCAGCATCATTCCTTCCAAAGAAATCCCAGGGCTGATCTCAGAGTGCATCAGATCTGTAGACTGCTTTTGGTTGTATGTCATTTTCAGAGTATTACTTCTTCCACTCCAAGAGCACAGGAATGTCTTTTCATTTCTTTGTATCATCTTTGATTTACTTCATTAATATTTTATACATTTTGGAATACAGATCTTTCACCTCATTGGTTAAGGTTATTTCTAGGCATTTTTTAAATTTGATTTTAGCTATGTATTTTTTTACCTTTCTCCTCTTATAGTTGATTATTAGTGTATAGGGAGCTATAGATTTCTGTATATTAAAATTTTATCTTGCAACTTTTCTGATTTCATTTAATAGTTCTAATACACTTTTGGTGGAGACTTTGGGTTTTTCTATTTAAATTATCTCGTCTTCTACATCATGGGTTAATGAAAGACTCCTTTTGTCTCTCCCCTTCAACAGCCAAGATAATGTCCACAACACAACAATGGTGCCTGTGCACAACATACCAGGTTATCAGAGAATTCCACAAACCTGTACTTCTAAGGTGGGGACATATAGGAGGTGCCAAGAGGGTGATAGAGCCTGTGACTCAGTATTTCTCAGACCCTTTAGAAAAGCCTTCGTCCCAGTGGTCCAGGCAGCATACCGGTAACAGTGGCCACAAGCAAGGTACCAACAGTCCCAGAGGCACAGGAAACTGTAATTAGGATGAAAGAGAACATCTTTGACAGAGGTTGGAAAGTGAATACTTTCAAATGATAATGAAGGGCTGCTCAGGTAGGAAGATTGAAAAACCAAAAGAAAAAAGAAAAAGGTATGCCACCTAGTAGATTAAAAAAGCAACACATTTTTAATTTAGTAGAAGGAAAGAGAAAACTGCTCCCTTTTTAAAAGGCACCACCTGAGAGGAACAGCACATCAAAGACAAGAAAGAACCACAGGAACAGCACCACCAAAAGAAAACAGCAACTGTCCAGCAGACAAACTTCCACACTGTGGTGAAGAAATTCAGTACAAGAAAACTGAGAAAGGCAGCCGAATGAACCCAGGAATAAAACTGATGACCAGAAGGAATGCTTTTCCAAAATATTGAAACTTTAAGATAAAACTAAACAGAAATTCTAGAGCTGAAAAGCAAACAATAAGCCAGATGAAGAATGCATTAGAAATCATTGGAAGCAGGGCAGAGTTAGTGAGTTTGAAGATGGAAATTCATGATAAAAGAAGGAGAAGAAAGAGAAATGAGATATTTAAAAAATGAGGAAATTCAATGAGAGGTAACTGACTCTTTAAAGAAGGGCCACTTTAAGATAATGAGTGTCTGAAAAGGAGAAGAGAAAAAAGAAAAGTGTAGAGAGCTCATTCAGGTAAATAAAACTGAGAATTTCCAAAACCTGGGCAAAGAATTGGAAATTCAAGTCCATAAAGTTAAGATCATCTAATTACCTCAATGCACAAAGACCTTTTCCAGGACACAGCATATTAAAGTTGTCAAAAATCATGAGCAAAAAATAATTTAGAGGCTGGGACAGAGAAAACAGGATGGTAGCCTTCATGAAACACTCATTAGGCTAAAAGAAGATTTCACAGCAGAAATTCTACAAGCCAGGAGGGAATGGAATGGCATTCTCAGAATTCTGAAAGAGAAAAGCTTTCACCCCAAAATATTCTATCCATAAAAATTATCATTAAGATATGAAGGAGAAATACTTTTTCATACAAACAAATGCTAAGGGATTTTAGCAACACTAGACCTAACCTACAAGAAATGTAGAAAGAAGCTCTTCAACATGAAACAGAAAGGCAAAAACACACAAAACTTTGAGTAAGGTGACAAATAGAGTCATAAAATTATAAAATACTACAGAACAGAGTTTTAAATACCTTATTATAATGTAATGTGCAAAGAGGAGAAAAAGCAGAAAATAATTATGGCTACTTCAATTAGGTAACAAGCTCACAACATAAAAAGGCAACTAAAACACAAAACGGGAAGAAGGAAACTAAGGAACCCATGTGTGCAGCAAAAATAAGATGCTATCAGTGGGAAAAGGACTATTTTTACCTATGAGATGTTTACCATAAAGCCATGGTGACCACAAATCATAAATCTAGACTAATGACTCAAAACATCAAAAAAGAGGAAGCTGGTTAAAACAAATCATAGAAAAATGACCAAATTCAAATGGCAGACAGAAACTCAGGAAAAAGAAAAAAAGGAGGGTGGGGAATAGAATAACCAGAATATAAAAGATAAAATAGCAGTACTAAATCCTCACCTATCAATAATCATTCTAAATGTGTTGAATGCACCTATCAAAAATACAGTGTCTGGATGGATTAAAATACAAGACCCACATACATACTAAACCCAAGAGACTGTTCATGTCTAAAGACATAGATTTAAAATTAAGTGATGGAGAAGGATAGCCCAAGCCAACAGCAACATAAAAGGTGTAGCCATAATCGTATCAGAAAAAAATGGATCTCAAGACAGAAAAGGAAATAAAAGACAAAAATGGACAGAATACAATGCTACAGGGGACAGTTTGTCAAGAGTACATAATTGTTTTTTTATTTACAAGCACCTAACATACGAGCACCAAACATATAAAACAATAGTTAACAGACCTAAAGGGAGAAATTGACAGTAACACAATAATAGCCCATGACTTTAACAATCCTGATATATGAAGAAATATCATCCAGCTAGAAAGTCAAAAAATAAGTATCAGCTAAATTAAATATAAGGCCAGATTCATTTGATATATTTATATAGAACATTCCATCCTAATGCAGAAGAATATACATTTTTTTCTCAAGTGTACATGGGACATTCTCAAGAATAGGCCACGTTTTGGGGACACAAAACTAGCCTCAATAAATTTAGGAAATTTTGAATTGCATCAAGCTTCTCTTCCAATCACTTGAAGATATAAAACTAGAAATCAAATAAAAGAGGAAAGATGGAAACAGAAAACAGAACTATGTGAAAACTGAAACACATGCTACTGAACAACTATGAGGTCAATAAAAATAGCAAAGGAGAAATAGAGAATCACCTGAAAACAAATGAAAATAAAAATATCACATACTTAAATCTACGAGATATACTAAACCTGAACTAAGATAGAACTATTTGGCAATACAGATCTACATTAGACACAAGAAAATTTCGAGGTAAACAATTTTTATTTGCATCAGAAGAAAGATCACCATACAATTTCATGTTAGCAAAACAAGCTTTCATAATGGCTTGTTGTGAACACATATGATATCACTTATATGAAGAATCTAAAATATGACACAAAGGTACACAAATGTCCTTATCTCTGAAACAGAAACAGACTCACAGACATAGAGAACAGACTGGCAGTTGCCAAGGGAGAGGGAGTGTAGGGGGTATGGATTGAAAGTTTTGCATTAACAGATACAAGTTATCATATTTAGCATGAGTAAACAGCAAGGTCCTACAGTACAGCATAGGAACTATATTCAGTATCCTGTGATAAAGCATCATGAAAAAGGATATAAAAATAAAGCATATATAACTGAATCTCTTCACTATATAGCAGAAATTGACACAACATTATAAATCAACTATACCTCAATAAAGTATTTTTTTAAAAAATAATAGCTTGTTATGCAACAAGAGCTTACTGATACAACAACCCAAATGAGCAGAAGTGAAGACTTCTGACATTTGATTTGCTATCAAGACAACATTAATGACCATTTTGTTATTTAAGTTTAATTTAGATCACATTATTAAAATGTAACTCCATTAAAGTTTCCTTTCAGGTAACCAGAGGAGTTTGAAAGAAAATGAATGTTTGTGGAGAAAAACATATGACCCTAAAACAGAGGACTAGACAGGAATTCAATTGTTCTTGTGTCACCCTTTTATTATAAAGACTGAAGAGATTCTTTACCATAGAGAGGACATAAAATGGTTCTTATTTGTAATGTACATGCATTTCTCCTCAGTTAATATTATGCCTAACTTAGGAAATAGGATGATATTTCTTTAGGGCAGCAACAGAATTCATGTATAGGCAGCACTCTAAGTTTTCAACCAGAAACCAGAAGATAATCTAATAAAAGCACATAAAATAAGCCATTGAATCCTTCACTCCAACATATAAACCTCCTCTCACTTGAATATTGATTTTCCATAATTTAAGGAGTTGACGTATAACAAAGATTTTGCTGTATCGTATTTCATAATATTGTGATGGCCTCTGCCATCCATCACCACGAATGGACCATAGGCATACATATGTCCTCCCCAGAAAGGAGAGGTCACATTCTTTATGTCAAATATTTATTCAAATTTGTGTTACCTATTACTAACTGGTTTATTTAAGTGACCGATGTCATCTAAGACAACTATTACCTTATTGATTTTCTGTTTGGACCATCTGTTCATTGATATAGTTGGGATTGTAAATTGATAGAGCCACTAAGGAAAATGGGCTTCCCTCATAGCTCAGTTGGTAAAGAATCTGCCTGCAATGCAGGAGACCCTGGTTTGATTCTTGGGTTAGGAAGATCTGCTGCAGAAGGGATAGGCTACCCATTTCAGCATTCTTGGGCTTCCCTTGTGGCTCAGCTGGTAAAAAATCTGCCTGTAATGTGGGAGACCTGGGTTTGATTGCTGGATTGGGAAGATTCCATGGAGAAAGGAAAAGCTACCCACTCCAGTATTCTGGCCTGGAGAATTCCATCAACCGTATAGTCCATGAGGTTGCAAAGAGTCAGACATGACTGAGCGACCTCCACTCACTCAGTCACTCGTTCACTATAGAAATCAGTAGGGAGGTTTCTCAATGACTGAAAAATGGAACTATTATATGACCCTGGAAACCACTCTTGGGAATATATACACCCAAAATATAAAAGCACAATTTTTAAAAGATGCATGCACCCAAAATCACTGCAGATGGTGACTGCAGCCATGAAATTCAAAGACGCTTACTCCTTGGAAGGAAAGTTATGGCCAACCTAGACAGCATATTGAAAAGCAGAGACATTACTTTGCCAACTAAGGTCCGTCTAGTCAAGGCTATGGTTTTTCGAGTGGCCATGTATGGATGTGAGAGTTGGACTGTGAAGTAGGCTGAGTGCTGAAGAATTGATGCTTTTGAACTGTGGTGTTGGAGAAAGACTCTTGAGAGTCCTTTGGACTGCAAGAAGATCCAGCCAGTCCATTCTGAAGGAGATCAGCCCTGGGATTTCTTTGGAAGGAGTGATGCTAAAGCAGAAACTCCAGTACTTTGGCCACCTCATGTGAAGAGCTGACTCATTGGAAAAGACTCTGATGCTGGGAGGGATTGGAGGCAGGAGGAGAAGGGGACGACAGAAAATGAGACGGCTGGATGGCATCACCGACTTGATGGATGTGAGTCTGAGTGAACTCTGGGAGTTGGTGATGGACAGGGAGGCCTGGCGTGCTGCGATTCATGGGGTCGCAAAGAATCGGACACGACTGAGCGACTGAACTGAACTGAACTGAATGTTCATTGCAGCACTGTTTACAATAGCCAAAATATGGAAGCAACTCAACTGTACACCAATAGACAAATATATAAAGAATATGTGCCACAAATAAATAAACACTAATATGTATAAATAATGAACATTACTCAGACATTAAAAAGAATGAAATTCTGCTATTTGAAGCCATGTGGATGGACCTAGTTATTATTATGTTTAGTGAAATAAATCAGGGAAAAAATAGTGTATGATATAACTTATGATTTATGGTAAATGATCATATGAAAGCTTAAAAATAATACAATGAGAATATATGCAAAACAGAGACATACTCACAGATACAGAACACAAATTAAAAGTTACCAGACTGTAAAGAGAATACGGTATGAGCAAATTAGCAGTATGGGAAAAAGAGAGCATAACTACTGTATAGGCAAGTAACAAGGATATATTGTGTAGCACAGGCAATTATTGACATTATCTTTTATTAACTTTTAGTGAAAGATAATCTGTAAAAATACTGAATCAGTGTATTATGCACCAGAAATAAATAAGACACTGTGAATCAACTCTACTTCAGATTTAAAAATCAGGAAAAAAGTTCAAAAAGTGCCTTGCCTTGGGGATATCACATGGATACATGCATTTGATCATCTGTTTTTGCCATTGACTATGGTAGGTATGGGCTTCCCAGGTGGTTCAGTGGGTAAAGAATCTGCTTGCAATGCCAGAGACCGAGGAAACAGGTTTAATTCTTGGGTCAGGAAGATCCACTGAAGGAAGGCATGGCAACCCACTCTAGTATTCTTGCCTGGAAAATTCCATGGACAGGAGGAGCATGGCAGACTACAGTCCATAGAGTCACAAAGAGTCGGACACAAACGAAGCAACTGAGCATTCATGTACGCACATGGTAGGTACGTGAACAAGATAATAGGAACTTATTGAGGAGAAAAAAATTAAATTGCACATTACAAATGACACTAAATTTTCAAAGTTAGAATATCAGGAAAAAGAGTTAAGGTAGTTATATACAAAGAAATGATACAAATAAAAATCAAATCTGTGGTCTGAGATTTTAATCTTTACAAATACATGAACAGACATGAATGCTTAGAGTAGTTTTTTTTTCTTTCATAGCAAAACTACAATTCATGACTATTCTTTATACAAACAAAAAAATCATTGATGCTATATGTTTTATTTGAGAGAAAATATTTTTTCTTTTTTAATAAATTAATTTTAGTTGGAGGATAATTAGTTTATGAAATTATGATGGTTTTGCCATACATCAACATGAATCAGCCACAGGTACAATATGTACCCCCATCCTGAAGCCCTTCTCACCTCCCTCCCCATTGAAACGTATATTTCCATATGTAAAACAGATGATCAGAGAACAAATTATTTTAAGAAGGATTTTTCAGGTGGCGCTAGTGGTAAAGAACCTTCCGGTAAGACGTAAGAGATGCAGGTTAGATCCCTGGGTCAGGAAGATCCCGTGGAGGAAGGCACAGCAATCCAATCTAGTGTTCTTGCCTGGAGAATCCCATGGATAGAGGATCCTGGCAGGCTATAGTCCATAGGGTCGCAAAGAGCTGGACTTGACTAAAGTGACTTAGCATGCATGCAGTTTTAAGAAATTCATATAGTTATATGAAAAAATGATTAATTCCCAAATTATCCAGATCCAAGGCTAAGCATAAATCTGAGAAAGTGGGAAAACCATAAAATGAAAAAATATTTGAATTATGAGAGATATCACAAGCCTTAACAGTTTTATAAATCACACGGAGAAGCTGAAGTCAAAAAAAGGAAAATTTCAGGAAATAAATTGAAATAGCAAGTTCTACTTCCACAGTCTGATCCAAGTTTAGCAACTTATGATTCTGAGGCCTTTCTTCAGCCCAGGTGAATTACCTTTTCTTATAGCTCACATTTGAAAGAACGCTCTTAGAGCTCTCTTAATGTCTCTGTTCCTCAGACTGTAGATGAAGGGGTTCAGCATGGGTGTGACCACGGTGTACATCACTGAGGCTGTTGCACTTGAGTGTGGGTTGTGGGGAGCAACAGAGCTAAGATACACTCCTAAGCATGCACAGTAAAATAAGGAGACGACTGAGAGGTGAGATGCACAGGTGGGGAATGCTTTATACTTCCCCTGAGCTGATGAGATTCTACATATTGAGGAAGCTATCTTACAGTAAGTGTAAAGGATACCAGCAAGGGGAACACCCCCCAGAAGCCCAGCTGCAAAATTCATCACCAGTTCATTAAGAAAGTTGTTGGAACACGCAAGTTGAATCAACTGCTTGAGTTCACAGAAATAGTGAGGGATTTTCACCTCTCTGCAGAAGGACAGCGTCAATACCATTAAAGTTTCTAACAAGGAATGTAGGACACTAATGATCCAGCTAACCAAAACCAGAATTCCACAGCGTTGTGGGTTCATGATGACCGTGTAGTGAAGAGGGTGGCAGATGGCCACAAAGCGGTCATAAGCCATCACAGTCAGGAGGAAGTCATCCAACCCTGCAAACGGCATGAAAAAATACATCTGCATCATGCAGCCTTCATAGGTTATAATGTGGCTCTGTGTCTGGATGTTACACAGCATCTTTGGGGTGATGGTGGAGGTGATACAGATGTCTACAATGGATAGGTTGGAGAGAAAGAAGTACATGGGAGTATGGAGATGGGGGTCTGAGCTGATGGCCAGGATGATGAGCAGGTTTCCAAACACAGTGATCAGGTACATGGAGAGGAAAGGTCCAAATATGAAAATCCCAGAAGAAGAAATTCTGAAACATGTGTTAGGTTCCTTGGTACCATGGGCTGAAGGTAACTATGAGGAAATGGGAAAATAACATGACTGATTTTTACACAATCAGATACTACTCACATTGTTAAAGGGCTGCCATTTATAATTGCCTATCAAAATATTAATTTCAAAAATTTGTTTATGAATTCAGTCCCCTTGGTGGAATTTCTTATATCATCTTTAATTAGCAAGCTTGTTTGACTTTCAGCATTTTCCCTGGCAAGTCAAATATTTCTCATATTTAAGGAGAAATTCTTTCATTTTTTTCAGGGCATTTAAATTGTGTGCCGACAATGTTCCTGGTGCTGTCTAGGCAATGAGTATGGGGTGCTGAAAAATAAAAACTCTTACTATCCATCTACAGAGAAAAATCCAGAGAATTTTTTAAAAAAAGGTATGTATAGCTTCTCAGACTGTGACAGATTGTATGAAGAAAACGAAAGCAGGTATAAGAGAATGAGCAAAGAAGGGGTGCTATTTTTTATGGATGTTCATGCTAAGGCTTGAAAACTTGAAAAACAAGGTGACATTTCCATGAACATATCAGATGAAATGTGTGCCAGGCAGAGAGAACAGCAGTGCAACGAGAGGTCCTTCTTTAAGATGTTCAGTATAGGAAAGGTAATGGGCAGGAGGGAAAGTGAGCAGAGATGATGTCATAGGATGCTGAGAAGCAAAGTGGCCTCCCTGCTGCTGCTGAAGCATCAAATATCAAGGAGTCTTTTATATACATTATGTATTTTTAGAACCTCAGGAAATTGTTGCAAAGTTGGCTTGTAAGTACTAATGAATCTCTTCTGGCAGTTGAGTTTAGAACTCTGTTATAAGATTCACCTTGGAATATATGTGCTCAGTACTCCTGCCTGGAGGACTTCACACACTTCACAAGGCATGAAAACACACACACACACAGTAGAATCTTCCTTCCTATACTGTGTAACTTCCATGTCTTTTTCACCCCTAACTACCCTTATTAAGTTGGATGTTGATATAACTCAAGATGATCATGGCAAATTATTTAGAAATGGCATCCAGAAATTCCAGTTTGTAAATTTCCCAACATTCCCAGATAGCTCAATGGGAAAAGAATCTGCCTGCAATGCAAGGGACACAAGAGACACAAGTTTGATCCCTGGGTTGGGAAGATCCTTTGGAGAAGGGCATGGCAACCCACTCCAGTATTCTTGCCTGGAGAATCCCATGAACAGAGGAGCCTGGTGGGCTACAGTCCATAGGCTTGCAAAGAGTTAGACATGACTGAAATGACAGAGCACAGTACAAATAAACTTGGAGCTCTGTTTTGGTATGGCCATTTTATGCTTTGTATTAAACTTATGTTGAAAATTTGTTACATAAAGTCATGTTGTTGTTCAGTCGAAAAGTCATGTCTGATTCTTTCCATGGACTTCCCTGTCCTTCACTATCTCCTGGAGTTGGCTTGCATTCATGTCCATTGAGTCTGTGATGCTATATGCTTGTGTGTGTATATATATATATACATATATATATGTATGTGTGTGTATATATATAATTTTCTTTCTCAAAGCCTGAAAGTGGTTAAGAATCTGGCTGTCAATGCAGGGGTCATGAGTTCAATCCCTGGTCCAGGAAGACTCCATATGCTTCCAGATAACTAAGTCCATGCATCATAACTACTGAGCCAGAGTGCCCTAGAGCCTGTGCTCTCCCAAACAGAAACCACCACAATGAGAAGTCTTCACAGTGCAACTAGAAAGTGGCCCCTGCTCGCCCCAACTAGAGAAATGCCCACACATCAGTGAAGACCCAGCACAGGTAAAAATTAATAAAACTGAAAAATGATGTATGTATGTATCGAGGGAGAGAGAGAGGAACTGGACATAAGAGAAAAGAAAGATCTAATAAGCTCAAATGGTCCCTGACAGACTGTGGTAAATAAAACCTTCTTTGGTTCTGGTGACATTTCATGTGCTTCTATACTCCCTTGAGTATATAAATTTAAAAAAAGCAAAATAGCTGTCTGAGGAGGTCTTAAAATAGCTGTGAAAAGAAGGGAAACAAAAAGCAAAGAAAAAAAAGAAAGATATTCCCATTTCAATGCAGGGTTCCAAAGAATAGCAAGGAGAGATAAGAAAGCCTTCCTCAGTGATCAATGCAAAGTAATAGAGGAAAACAATAGAATGGGAAAGACTAGAGATCTCTTCAAGAAAATTAGAGACACCAAGGGAATATTTCATGGAAAGATGGGCTTGATAAAGGAAAGAAATGGTATGGACCTAACAGAAGTAGAAGATATTAAGAAGAGATGGCAAGAATACACAGAAGAACTGTACAAAAAAGATCTTCATGACCCAGATAATCACGGTGGTGTGATCACTCACCTAGAGCCAGACATCCTGGAATGTGAACTCAAGTGGGCCTTAGAAAGCATCACTATGAATAATGCTAATGGAGGTGATGGAATTCCAGTTGAGCTATTGCAAATCCTGAAAGATGATGCTGTGAAAGTGCTGCACTCAATATGCCAGCAAATTTGGAAAACTCAGCAGTGGCCACAGGACTGGAAAAGGTCAGTTTTCATTCCAATCCCAAAGAAAGGCAATGCCAAAGAATGCTCAAACTACCACACAATTGCACTCATCTCACATTCTAGTAAAGTAATGCTCAAAATTCTCCAGGCCAGGCTTCAGCAATACGTGATCGGTGAATTTCCAGATGTTCAAGCTGGTTTTAGAAAAGGCAGAGGAAACAGAGATCAAATTGCCAACACCCGCTGGATCATGGAAAAAGCGAGAGAGTTCCAGGAAAACATCTATTTCTGCTTTATTGACGATGCCAAAGCCTTTGACTGTGTGGATCACAATAAACTGTGGAAAATTCTGAAAGAGATGGGAATACCAGACCAACTGACCTGTCTCTTGAGAAACTTGTATGCAGGTCAGGAAGCAACAGTTAGAACTGGACATGGAACAACAGACTGGTTCCAAATAGGAAAAGGAGTACGTCAAGGTAGAAATTGTCACCCAGCTTATTTAACTTATATGCAGAGTACATCATGAGAAACGCTGGGCTGGAAGAAGCACAAGCTGGAATCAAGATTTCCAGGAGAAATATCAATAACTTCAGACATGCAGATGACACCACCCTTATGGCAGAAATTGGAGAACTTAAGAGCCTCTTGATGAAAGTGAAAGTGCAGAGCGAAAAGTTGGTTTAAAGCTCAACATTCAGAAAACTAAGATCGTGACATCTGTTCCCATCACTTCATGGGAAATAGATGGGGAAACAGTGGAAACAGTGGCTGACTATTTTTCTGGGCTCCAAAATCACTGCAGATGGTGATTGCAGCCATGATATTAAAATACGCTTACTCCTTGAAAGGAACTCCTTATGACCAACCTCGACAGCATATTAAAAAGCAGAGACTTACTTTGCCAACAAAGGTCCGTCTAGTCAAGGCTATAGTTTTTCCAGTAGTCATGTATGGATGTGAGAGTTGGACTGTAAAGAAAGCTGAGCACCGAAGAATTGATGCTTTTGAACTGTGGTGTTGGAGAAGACTCTTGAGAGTCCCTTGGACTGCAAGGAGATCCAACCAACCCATCCTAAAGATCAGTCCTGGGTGTTCATTGGAAGGACTGATGTTGAAGCTGAAACTCCAATACTTTGTCCACCTGATGGGAAGAGCTGATTCATTTGAAAAGACCCTAATGCTGGGAAAGATTGAGGGCTGGAGGAGAAGGGGACGAAAGAGGATGAGATGGCATCACCAACTCGATGGACATGGGTTTGGGTGGACTCCGAGTGTTGATGATGGACAGGGAGGCCTGGTGTGCTGCGGTTCATTGGGTCTCAAAGAGTCAGACACGACTGAGCAAGTGAACTGAATACTCCCTTGATGCCCAGGAAAAATGATAAAAAAGAATACACTCACCCAAAAGATAAAGTAGTGATGTCTTTATGCTTTAAAACATTTGCAGATTATACCACTCAAGATAAAAGTGAGTAAAGGCAAAAAAAAAAAAAAAAAAAAAACCACTTGTAAAAGGATGTATATAAAGTACAATACATAATGTAAAATGAATGTTGACTTTAATGTGCTATCCTGTGCTTAGTCGCTTTAGTCATGTCTGACTCTTTGCAAATCCATGGACTGTAGCCCTCTAGGCTCCTCTGTGCATAGGATTCTCCAGACAAGAACACTGGACTGGCTTGCCATTTCCTCCTCCAGGGGATCTTCCTGGCCCAGGGATCGAACTCACAACTCTTGTCTCCCGCATTGGTTGCTGCTGCTGCTAAGTCGCTTCAGTCCTGTCCGACTCCGTGTGACTCCATAGATGGAAACCCACCAGATTCCCCTGACCCTGGGATTCTCCAGGCAAGAACGCTGGAGTGGGTTGCCATTTCCTTCTCCAATCCATGACAGTGAAAAGTAAAAGGGAAGTCGCTCAGTTGTGTCCAACTCTTCGCGACCCCATGGACTGCGGCCTACCAGGCTCCTCCGTCCGTGGAATTCTCCAGGCAAGAGTGCTGGAGTGGGGTGCCTTTGCCCGCATTGGCAGGCAGATTTTTTACCACTCGTGCCACCTGGAAAGCCCATCTTTATGATGAGGCAGCAAAACTTGTTTTTCCTGTGCCTGTTTTATATTTTTTTAATTGTTTTTATGTGGTCTGATAGCAGACTAGGCAGTCCTCTTTCTCTCTTTTCGTACGTGGCCCCTTCTCTTTGCTATTCTTGGGTTTTCATCATTTTTCTGTTAATTCTTTTTTTTAATATAAACTTATTTATTTTAATTGGAGGTTAATTACAATATTGTATTGATTTTGCCATACTTCAACATGAATCTGCCACAGGTATACACGTGTTCCCCATCCTGAACCCCCCTCCCTCCTCCCTCCCGGTACCATCCCTCTGGGTCGTCTCAGTGCACCAGCCCCAAGCATCCAGTATCATGCATCGAACCTGGACTGGCGATTTGTCTCATATATGATAATATACATGTTTCAATGCCATTCTCCCAGATGTATAGAACAGTCTTTTGGACTCTGTGGAAGAGGGAGAGGGTGGGATGATCTGTTAATTCTTGTATGCACACTTTGGTCCTAGTTTGCCCAACCATCAGTGACCTCCACGGTCCATACACATAAGATATACATGTCATGGTGATTCCAGCCTTCTGAGTAACATTCTTCATATTAGTTATCTGAGACATTGTGTTATTCATACATTTCTTTCATTGTACTCATCTTCTCAATGAAAACAGGGTCTAAGCAGACAGAGACTTCACCTGTTATGTTCAAGTTTGTATTTTAACCGTGTGTGAATATAAATGCACTTGTACAAAAATGAATTTAGAAAAAAATGAAAAGTTGAGGAAAGGAAAAGGAGAATGAAACCAAGTTAAATAGTATGGTTTCAAGAGAAGTTTAACAAATAAAATTGAATAGAGCATTGAAAACTAAATGCATAAGAAATATGATAACAATAACTTACGGGTTTTCCTTGTGGTTCAGCTGATAAAGAATCCACCTGCAATGCAGGAGACCTGGGTTTGATTACTGAGTTGGGAAGATCCCTTGGAGAAGGGAACAGCTACCCACTCCAGTATTGTGGCCTGGAGAATTCCATGGACTGTATGTATAGTCCATAGGTCACAAAGAGTCAACACAACTGAGCGACTTTCTGATTCATGATATAAAAATGGGTTAATTAAATTGACAATGACCTAGATGTCAAATAATATAAAACATAATCTTCCTGGAATGATCTGGTATATAGCATGTTCTCAGTTATTTGTTGGATACATTAGGGCTTAGGTCTCTATTTATGGACATTTAAGGTTGTATTTCATTTTGTTTGGAAGAAGTGAATTGTTGATGAAATTAAACACAAATATCTATTTATTTTGCCAAGTCTGTAGGTTCCCACCGTAAAACATCTTGCAAAAAATTAGAAAGATTATGACCTCAGTGTAAGTGTAACGGACACATAGATAAACATCTTGAAATCTACATATAAAGTCTTTGAGTGGGCAAAATCATGATAAATAAGTCAAGATACTCAGAAGTAAGATGATAGACATTTTTAACTAGAGAAAAAATGTTTTTTAACTTATGAACAAAAGTATGTACTTAAAGTCAGTTCAAAAACAATCTTTCATAAAAATTCTTTGAAATATTGGTATCTATAGAAAACTGGACATAGAATATGTGGGTACATAATAATAATAATAGGCAAATCAAAATCATGATCCAGCATAAAAATCTTTGCTTGAACTCAGTATATAGTTTAAGAGAACAGCAAAAAATCTTTTTCATACCATTGTCCTGGGGAAAACTTAAAGACCTTTCACATTTTGGGGTAAGAATAATTACCCCCAAATGTGCTAGCAGTAGTAAAGAATCAGTCTCTGATAAACAATCTGAAGATAGCTATTAATAGTCAAACTACAGATATTCTCTTTTCACTTTAAATCAATTTTTATTTTAATAATGAGTAAGATTTTTTTTCCATTAGGAATTTAAATGCTTTCAGGCTGACAAACATCTTGAACAATTACCATAGTCAAGAATATATCCAAAGTGCATAGTACAAACAAGATGTTAATCTTGGGGAACTACCCTAGCAGTCTGGTAGTTAAGACTTCATGCATAATACAGAAAGAGAGATTTTAAAATAATCTAAGAATTTATGGCAAAAAAAAAAATTAACTTGAATGAGACTAGGTCAAGTAGAGTAGTTTCAAAACAACTGTATGTAACAAAATGGAATGAAAATCTATGCTATATAAAAATGTGAAATAGTAACAATTTAACAAAGTCACCATTGATCATTAATATAAAGTTAAGTTGCCAATGACTTGGGAAAAAAGAATGAAACAGAATGACTTTTAAAATGTAGGGAGAAAGCAGTATTTAAGTTATAATTTCACCTTATATGAATAGTTGTGGATTTCAGTGTACCCTGGTGGCTCAGATGGTAAAGAATCTGCCTGCAATGCAGGAGACCTGGGTTCAGTTCCTGGGTCAGGAAGATCTCCTGGAGAAGGGAATAGTAACCCACCCCAGTATTCTTGCCTGGAGAATTCCATGGACAGAGGAGTCCATGGGGCTACAAAGAGTCTGGCACGACTGAGTGACTTTCACTTTCAATTTTCACAGAAGGTATAGTGATCATTAGTCAAATGATAAACAAACAGATGTATAGAATGGACTTTTGGACTCTGAGGGAGAGGGAGAGGGTGGGATGATTTAGGAGAATGGCATTGAAACATGTATACTATCATATAAGAAACGAATCGCCAGTCTATGTTCGATACAGGATACAGGATGCTTGGGGCTGGTGCATGGGGATGATCCAGAGAGATGATATGGGATGGGATGTGGGAGGGGGGTTCAGGATTGGGAACTCATGTACAGCCGTGGCTGATTCATGTCAATATATGGCAAAACCAATACAGTATTGTAAAGCAAAAGAAAATAAAAATTAAAATTAAAAAAATGCCTTCCAAATGATGGTTTGATTTTAAACATAGGTCTAATCAAAAGGAGCAATTAGGAATTTCCCTGCTGGTCCAGTGGTTAAGAATCAGCACTTCCATTGCAGGGGGCACAAGTTCCATTCCTGGTCAGAGAACTAAGATCCCACATGCCATGTAGGGTGGCCAAAAATAAATAAATAAAGGAACAATTAGAAATAGCAGAGATGTAAATGCATGTTGGAAAAACTGTAATCGGTGATTTATTAGCATGAAGGATACAGAACTTTCAACTTCATTTTTGTCTAAAACAATGATCGGCAAACGGAAACTATTAAACTGACAGCTCAATTTCTTTCAGAAAAAAAAATTTTTAAATAAAAACGAATATATAGGGATGCATGTAAGTGGAATCTAGAAAAATGGTACTGAGGAACCTATTTGTTGGGTGGGAATAGAGACACAGACATCGGGGAAAAACATATGGACACAGCTGGACGGGAGAAGGGGGATGAATTTGAAGATTGGGACTGAAGTAGGTGCACTGCCGTGTGTAAAACAGATAGCTAGTGCAGACCTACTGTGCCACACAGGGAACTCAGCTCGGTGCTCCATGATGACCTAGATAGATGGGATGGGGGATGAGAGGGAGGGCCAAGAGGGAGGGGATGTATGTATGCATAGAGCTGATTCACTTCATAGCACTATAGAAAGTAACACAATGTGGTAAAGCAACTATATGCCAATAAATAAATAAATAGAAGGCAATGGAGAATATACAATATGATTAATTAAGAAATTTGACCACACCAAATTCATATATATTCACAATTCCCCTCAAATACATCTATACATAAATAAAGAACAAAATGACAAATAACCAGTATGAGGGGGTAGTGGTAACCTCCAACTATTTATTTGAAAGATCATAGTTATAAACATGGAGAAGGCAATGGCAACCCACTCCAGTACTCTTGCCTGAAGAATCCCAGGGACGGGGGAGCCTGGTGGGCTGCCATCTATGAGGTCACACAGTCAGACACGACTGAAGCGACTTAGCAGCAGCAGCAATTATAAACAAGAATAGAAATTCTCCAGTTCTATTCTACCAAGGAAAGGAGTCACAAAGATAATTTGAGATACAGAAAGTAAATAGTTATCAAATCCACTTATATATTCAAGCATCACAAGGAATGGAATAATTCAAGTTCATTAGCATTCCCCTTTATGAAAATTAATTATTTTCCTTCCTTTTTTTCCCCCATAGAAAATGCTGTGAAATACATGTCTCCTGCAACTGCTGTTGCAAGGATGTGTTTGCAGATCTTCTTTGGTGTGGACCTTTCTCATCAATAAGGAAATATAGTTACATATGCCCTATATTGAAAGTTAGAAAAAAATGCCTTCACTTCATTTTATGTCCCTCCAGTTAACACTTTACCTCTTTCTTCCAGTGAATTAGTAAGATATTTGGATATACATTCTATTATATTCTGCCTGAAAGCCCTTTATATCTCTCTTTTATCTTTTGTAATTGTGCTTTCTTTCCTGTCATTTAATTGTTATCACTGAGCATTGCCTTACTGAGTTCTCTTTTTAGCATCTAAAAAATAATTTGATATTTCAGTCAAACAAGAAGACCACCACAGTGTTCTTTGGACTCTGAGATAGACTGAATTATTTTTCACGTGTCCTCAGGTAAATATTCTTGATTTTCATTCTTTGTGACCTGTTCCTGCAGTGTCTTTTGGGCTCTTGGACTCACCAGCATGGGAACTCTGAGAGGTAGTTCTCTGGGCAGAAGTCTGAATCCCTTCCTGGATGGTTGATGACGGAGACTGAAGCTCTGTGTGCAGATGAGACAGCAGGAAGTGTTAAACTATCGAAACTAGAGCCACACTTAGGACTCCAAAAGCAACAACTGTGTCTCATCCACACCCAGGTTGTACAAGCTCAGGGACCACAGCAGAGGAGATATTTACAGCTCTCTCTGTCTGCTCATTATGCACATTTCTCTCATTTTACAATGGCCTGTAAGCGCATGAATTCCCTATGGAACTTGGTCTGGACAGAAAGAAAATTTTCCTTCTGATTCTCTGTTCTCAAGAGATCGGGTTATAAGCTAGGAGAATTCAGATCTATTGGGCTTCCCTGATGGCTGAGCAAGTAAAGAATCCACCTGCAATTCAGGAGACATAAGAGATATGGGTTTGATTCCTGGGTCAGGAAGATCCCCTGGAGGAGGGCGTGGCAACTCACTCCAGTATACTTGCCTGGGAAATCCTATGGACAGAGCCTGGCGGGCTACAGTCTAAAGGGTCACAAAGAGTTAGACATGACTGAGTGACTAAGCACTTCTTAAGACCTATGCCAATAGGACCTTTTATGATTACCTTTCCAAAGAGTTTTTTCAGACCCTTCTTTAAGTCTGTATTTCTCAGACTATAGATGAAGGGGTTCAGCATGGGTGTGACCACAGTGTACATCACCGAGGCTGTTGCACTTGAGTGGAAGCTGTGGGTACCAGCAGAGCTGAGGTACACTCCTAAACCTGTACAATAAAATAAGGAGACTATTGAGAGGTGAGATGCACAGGTGGAAAATGCTTTATACTTCCCCTGAGATGATGAGATTCTGCCTATGGAAGAAACTATCCCAGAGTAAGAGTAAAGAATACATGTGAGGGAACCCCCGGCCAGCAACACAGCTCCAGAATACATCACCACATTATTGAGAAAGGTGTCAGAACTGGCAAGTTGGATCATCTGATTGAGTTCACAGAAAAAGTGGGGGATTTCTAAGAAGGTAGACAATGACAGTCTCAACAAACTTAAGCTTTCTAACAAAGAATGCAGGACACTGATGACCCAGGACACCAGCACCAGCAGTCCACAGATCTGGGGGTTCATGGTGACCGTGTAGTGCAGGGGGTGGCAGATGGCCATGAAGCGATCATAGGCCATCACTGTTAGGAGCAAGATGTCAAGTCCTGCAAAGAGTGTGAAAAAATACACCTGGGCGATGCAGCCTTCATAGGTTATGACTTTGCTCTGTGTCTGGATGTTCCACAGCATCTTTGGGATGGTGGTGGAGGTGAAGCAGATGTCTACAAAGGACAGGTTGGAGAGGAAGAAGTACATGGGGGTGCGGAGGTGGCAGTCTGAGCTGACAGCCAGGATGATGAGCAAGTTTCCAAACACAGTGATCAGGTACATGGAGAGGAAAAGACCAAATATGAAGTGTTGCAATTTTAATTCCTCTGAGACTCCCAGAAGAAGAAATTGTGAAACTCCTGTTAGGTTTCCTATTGCCATGTGTTGATGGTGACTATGGAAAAAGAGGGAAATAGCATGATTTATTTTCACACAAAAGCATCATTGCTCATGTGGTAGAAATGCTACCATTTATATTTTGCCATCAATAATTGCTTTCAACATTTTGTTCATGGATTTTGTGCCCTTGAAGGAACCTCCTGTGTCATCCCTAGTTAGCAAAGCTGTCTCATGGTCAGTTTTCCCCAACATGTTATATATACTACAATTTTAATAAGAAATTCTTTCATGCATTTGAGGAATGTAAATTGAATTGTGACAATATTCCAGGTACTATCTATGCAGGGATTTAGGATGTTGGAAAACAAAAGTTCATAAACTCTGGTTGTGCAGAGAGAATATAAGCAAATAAAAAGTGACACAGAAATTTAAATGTATATATAGCATGTTTTATGCTTATGGGTCTCTTAAAAAGAGATCTATAAAATAAAAAGAAAAGAAAGCTGGCATAAAAGCAAGAGTGAAAAGGAAATACTATTTTATGCATGTTTAGACAAGAACTGTAAACAAGACATTATTTGAACAGACTTCAAAGAAGGGTGACTGTCATGAACAGACCTGGGGAAGGGTCTCCTTACAAGGGAGCGGCCAGTGCACAGGGCCTGAGGAAAGCACTTGCTTAAGATGGCCCGGCTGATCAAAGGAAGCCGATCTGATGAGGGAAAATGAGCAAGAGGATTAGTGAGGAGAGATATTGTCAGAGAAGGTTGAAAAATTATGTAGCCTCCGTGTTACTGGGGAAACTTCAAGTCATAAAGTCCACATGTGTCTTCAGCGCTTTAGAAAACTCCGTATTTTAAAAAGCCTATATGACTTATCTCACTTATCATAATGGTTTCAAGTTCTAACCATGTTGTTGGCAAGATTTCATTCTTTTCTTAAAAACTGGTATATAGTTGATCTAAACTGCTTATTAGTTTCAGGTGTACAACATAGTTATTTGATATTTTTACAGGTTATACTCCATTTAAAAGTATTACAAAATATTGGTTATACTCCCTATACTGCACATTACAGATTTATATCCTATTTGTTTTGTTTTATTTCTTTATTATTTTTTTAATTTATTAATTTATTTATTTTGGCTGTCCTGGGTCTTAATTGCCATGCAGGCTTTTATGATAAGTGAAATAAGTCAGACAGAGACAAACAAACACTTGTAACATCTTGCTTATACATGGAATCAAAACAAAAACAAAAACAAAAGCCAAGCTCATAGACAGAGAGAACAGACTGTGGCTGCCAGAGGCAGGAGCAGGGAGTGGAGTGGGTAAACTGGATGAAAGAGGTCAAAGGTACTCACTTCCAGTTATAAGATAAATAAGTCATGGGGCTATAATAAACAGTATCATGACAATAGTTAATAATACTGCATTACATATTTGAAAGTTGCTAATAGAGTAAATCTTAAAAGTTTCTATCAAGACAAAAATTATAACTACACTTGGTGATGTGTATTATCTAGACTTATTTTGGTAACCATTTCTCAATATATATAAATATTGAATCATTATGTTGTAAACCTGAAACTAATATAACATATGTTGATTACATCTCAATAAAAGATACTTTTTTATATTTTTTAGCTTTTTATTTTATTTTTTCAGCTTTTTAAAATTTATTTATTTTAATTGAAAAAAATGCCTATAGGAAACAAAATTTAAGGAAAATCCAGAAATGACTTCTCAAAGAAATGATATACAATAATTACAATTTAATGATATCAAGTGTGTCACTAATTCAATTTTAGATTTGGAAATGAAAGAATATGACAGAAAGTCTTTTTAATATGGGGAGGAAGCAGTACCTAAGTTATAATTTCCTCTTCCATGGGGACATATGGACTCAAATTCAGGTATGGAACACAAAGTTGTCTTTGGTTAAATGTAAAAGAGAATGCCTTCCAAATAGTAGTGGCTGAATATGTGCAACTTTCATAAATAGATCTGATCAAAATAGAATAAATTAAACAATAAGGGATAAGAGATAGGAAAGGTAGTTGCAAATGCATTAAAAGCATGATTTAGTAGCACCCAATATACAGAAGAACATTTTCATTTCTATTTAAAGCAAGGATTTTCCAAGTAAATAATATTTAAGTGACAACTCTATCCCTTCAGTTAAACTCTTTTTAAAAAGCAATAGAGATGAATTGCAAAAAATGAAGAGCAATAAGATGAAATAACACTGATTTTACCACACAAAATTTATAAATTCTCACACATTATATACAAATTGTTTTATATATACAGAAAAGAAGTAAATGGCAAGCAGCAAGCTTGATGAAAAAATTTAATTGTTTGGAAGAATAAAATATAAAACAGGAATAAAATATGCTGGATTCATATAGAGGGATGGGGTGGGGAGGGAGGTGTGAGGGGGTTTCAGCTGGGGAGACACATGTATACCTATGGCCAATGCATGTTAATGCATGCAAAAGCCATCACAATATTATAAAGTAACTATCCTCCAATTAAAATAAGTAAATAAATTTTAAAAAATAATAAATTGAAAAAAGAAAGGTCCTGATTAGTCATGTCTCTATATTTTCAACAGAGAAAGTGATTGGTTAGCTAATCTACAAATGTATTCACTCTTACAGGAAATAACCACAGATGAAGCTCATTACTACACCATTTTTCACATGATAATGTGTTTTATTTTCTACATTGAGAGGAGAAATACTGTGAAATATATATATATATATATATATATATATTTTTTTTTTTTATGAACTGCTGTTTCAAGAAAATATGTGGAGGTATTCCTTAGTCTGGATACCTCTCATCATAGTCAAATATGCTCCATATTAAAAAAAAAAAAAAAGTTCTTGCATCTCTGTACATCCTTCCACAGCTAATAACCTTTGTCTCTACTCCAGTTAATTGCAAAATCCTTGAACTTAGATTCTACTTTTACTAGAAGCACTTTATACCTCCTATTCCCTCTTCTCATTGGACTTTCATGTGCATCTTTTAATGGTCAACCTTGACCTTGCATTGTTAGTTCAATTTTCGCTTCTATTTTTGGAATAAAAAATTAATATATTATTAATCAAGCACACAAACAACTTCAGTGATCTTGCCTCTGGGTTAGCCTGGACTGGCTCTCAGGTGAACTTGGGTGAATGTTCTTGATTGTTACTCCCTTTGACACTCTGCAGTATTTATCTTGTTCTTGACTCACCTGGGTGAGTCTCTGAGAGGAAGTTCTCAACAGAGATGTCCAAATTCCTCTTGAATGGTTGATGATGGAAATAGGAGCTCTGTTCCCAGACAAGACAGTGAGATGCAGTAAGCATCGGTCCCCTAAGTCAGTTATGTCTCCAAAAACAACAACCGAGTCCTGTCCAGACCAAGGATGCACAGGCTGAGGGTTGCAGCAGAGGAGATATTTACAGCTCCCTGGGTCTACTCATTACCATGTTTCTCTCTTGTTTCCACCAGCTCTAATAACTGATTTCCCTGAGGGACACTGGTCTGGACAGATAAAAAAATTTCCTGTTCATTTTCTATGTTTAGGAGACAATGTTACAAGTCAGATGCATTCAACATTTATAACTCTTTACATGAACTGTCGTGTCTACCCAGAGGAATAAACCTTAAGAGTCCCAACAATTTATTCCAACCATGAATCCATCTTTAACTAGAATCCAAGATTGGTATTCTGTCTTGATTAGGGCCCTAATCAAGCACTAACTGTAGTGGGTCACAGCCCCTAAAATCCTATTGTCATCTTTAAGAAGTGGGTTAAAGTGTCACTTTAATATAAAACCTTGGGCAGTACACTGCTTGGATTTGTGACAATACTGCCAAAACAATTACACATTTCATACTTCCAGCACAAGACCGGTTATTTTGTTCATCATTATAAAGTGTTTGTTAATTGTAAGAGGTATATTTAGATCTTAACATCTCCTAGAGATTGTATGATTTATCTTTGGAAAACTTCATTCTGTGAGGTAGTACTATTATGAACTAGGTTTTCCATTGTAGAAATGGGGTCCATAGGGATTAGTGATCTCCCAGTTATAATCTGAGTAGAAGTAGTGACAGATTTTATTTTCTTGGGCTCCACAATCACTGCAGATGGTGACTGAGGCTGTGAAATTAAAAGATGCTTGCTCCTTGGAAGAAAAACTGTGACAAATTGAGACAAGCATTTTATTTTTTTAATATAAATTTATTTATTTTAATTGGAGGTTAATTACTTTACAATATTGTATTGGTTTTGCCATACATCAACATGAATCAACCACAGGTATACATGTGTTCCCCATCCTGAAACCTCCTCCCTCCTCCCTCCCTGTACCATCCCTCTGGGTCATCTCAGTGCACCAGCCCCAAGCATCCAGTATCATGCATCAAACCTGGACTGGTGATTCGTTTCATATATGATATTATACATGTTTCAATGCCATTCTCCCAAATCATCCCACCCTCTTCCTCTCCCACAGTCCAAAAGACTGTTCTATACATCTGTGTCTCTTTTGCTGTCTCGCATACAGGGTTATTGTTGCCATTTTTCTAAATTCCATATATATGCATTAGTATACTGTATTGGTGTTTTTCTTTCTGGCTTACTTCACTCTGTATAATAAGCTCCAGTTTCATCCACCTCATTAGAATGGATTGAAATGTATTCTTTTTAATGGCTGAGTAATACTCCATTGTGTATATGTACCACAGCTTTCTTATCCATTCATCTGCTGATGGGCATCTAGGTTGCTTCCATGTCCTGGCTATTATAGACAGTACTGCGATGAACATTGGGGTACACGTGTCTCTTTCAATTCTGGTTTCCTCGGTGTGTATGCCCAGCAGTCAAGCATTTTAAAAAGCACAGACATCACTTGGTTGACAAAGGCCCATGTTGTCAAAGCTACAGGTTTTCCCATAGTCATGTAATGATGTGAGAGTTGGACCATAAAGAAAGCTTTATGCTTTCAGATTGTTGTGCTGTAGAAGACTCTTGAGAGTTCTTTGGACAACAAGAAGAACAAACCAATCTTACAGGAAATCAATCCTGGATATTCACTGGAAGGACTGTTGCTGAAGCTGAAGCTTCAGTACCTTGGCCACCTGATGTGAGGAGCTGATTCACTGGGAAAGACCCTGATGCTGGGAAAGACAAAGCAAAAGCAGAAGGAGGTGGCAGAGGATGAAATGTTTAGGTAGCATGACCAGCTCAATAGACATGAATCTGAGCAAATGCTGGGATATAGTGGAGGAAAGAGAAACCTGGTGTGCTATATAGTCCACGTCATCGCAAAGTCATACCTGACTTAGCAAATGAAAACAACAACATCATGATGAAAGCTAACTTGATTTATTGTGGTAATTTGTTTGTGATATACACAATTATCAAACCATTATGTTGTACACCTGAAACTAACATTAGGTAATATCAGTTATGATTCATTTAAAACAACAACAACACAAGGGCTGGTTTAGTCAAAACATTTGTTCAGATCAATATCACAAACATTACAGGCCTGGGCAATGCCTCCCAGGCATTCTTAGGCAACACCATCATATCAGTAGGTAGATATTGAAATTGGGTTCATGAGACAGTCCACATTACCAGGAAGAGCAGTTAAAATAATGATGTAAAGCAGAGTGACAATACCAAAGTGAAACTGTGGTTTCATCTTTCCCCCTACAAAGACATTGCATAAATGATCTTAGATGCCAGGTATAGCTTTATGCATATCAATATAATAACTCATGATTGCTCTTTCATGGAAACTAGGGGCAATTGTGTGGGGCAGTATAAGTCTTTTGAGAAGAAAATATTTTTAAGAAATCTAAGTCTCTTCATGAAATATATGTTAATTTACAAATATATCTGATCCAAAGTAGAGAAAACTTTGGGAATATATGAAAATGGCCCCAAGGAAAAGCTGTCTATATACCAGACAGAACAGAAAGATTAATAAATTGAATTGTTGAAATTGTATACAAAGGTTGAATTCAAAGAAATAGAAATCTAGGAAATAATTGGAAACAAATTATATTCCACAGTGCTCAAAGAATCATAATTTTGTGTTCTGAGGTTTTGAGTCATGCAATCAAGGACACTTCTTCACCTCCAGAATGATTGGCCCTTTTATACCTGCCATCCCATATAATCTCTTCAGAGCCCCATTAATGTCTTCATTCCTCAGACTGTGGATGAAGGGATTCAGCATGGGTGTGACCACAGTGTACATCACTGAGGCTATTGCACTTGAGGGTGAGCTGTATAGAAGCAGAGCTAAGGTACACTCCTAGGACAGAAGAGTAAAGCAGGAAGACAACTGAGAGATGAGAAGCACCGGTGGAAAATGCTTTATTCTTCCCCTGAGCTGATGAGATTCTACATATAGAAGAAACTATCTGAGAATAAGAGTAAAGAATACCAGCAAGGGGACCACCAGTCAGCACCCAGTTGAAAAATAAAACACAGCATCTTTAAGAAAAGTGTCAGAACAGGCAAGTTTCAGCATCTGATTGAGATCACAGAAAAAGTGGGGTATTTCCATATCTGTACAGAAGGAAAATCACAACATCAGTAAGCTTTGTAACAGGGAATTTAGGACACTCGAGACCCAGGACACCAGCATCAGCAGTCCACAGAGCTGGGGATTCAGGATGATATTGTAGTGCAGAGGATGACAGATGGCGAAGAAGTGGACACAGGCCATCAAAGCCAGGAGAAAGGTGTCCAAAGAGTATGGAAAAATACATCTGGGTGATGAAGCCTTCATAGGAGATACCTTTGCTCTGTGTCTGGATGTTCCACAGCATCTTTGGGATTGTGGTGGAGGTGAAACAGATGTCTACAGAGGACAGGTTGGAAAAGAAGAAGCACATGCGGATGTGGAGGTTGGAGTCTGAGCCAACAGCCAGGATGATAAGCAGGTTTCCAAGCACAATGATCAGGTACATGGGAGGAAAAGCCCAAATATGATGGGCTGCAGATCTGGTTCCTTTGATAATCTCAGAAGAAGAAATCCTGAAAATTCGGTATCATTGCCTGGTCTCATGTGTGGTGGTAAAGACTAAAATTTTAAAATACTATGATTTTTAGCCATCTGTATGTCTTCTTTGGAGAAATGTCTATTTAGTTCTTTGGCCCATTTTTTGATTGGGTCGTTTATTTTTCTGGAATTGAGTTGCATAAGTTGCTTGTATATTTTTGAGACACATGAAAAGATGCTCAACATCACTCATTATTAGAGAAATGCAAATCAAAACCACAATGAGGTACCACTTCACACCAGTCAGAATGGCTGCGATCCAAAAATCTGCAAGCAATAAATGCTGGGGAGGGTGTGGAGAAAAGGGAACCCTCCTACGCTGTTGGTGGGAATGCAAACTAGTACAGCCACTATGGAGAACAGTGTGGAGATTCCTTAAAAAATTGCAAATAGAACTGCCATATGACCCAGCAATCCCACTGCTGGCCATACACACTGAGGAAACCAGAATTGAAAGAGACACATGTACCCCAATGTTCATTGCAGCACTGTTTATAATAGCCAGGACATGGAAACAATCTAGATGTCCATCAGCAGATGAATGGATAAGAAAGCTGTGGTAGATATACACAATGGAGTATTACTCAGCCGTTAAATAGAATACATTTGAATCAGTTCTGATGAGATGGATGAAACTGGAGCCGATTAGATAGAGTGAAGTAAGCCAGAAAGAAAAACACCAATACAGTATACTAACACATATATATGGAATTTAGAAAGATGGCAATGATGACCCTGTATGTAAGACAGCAAAAAAGACTCAGATGTGTATAGTGGACTTTCGGACTCAGAGGGAGAGGGAGAGGGTGGGATGATTTGGGAGAATGGCATTGAAACATGTATACTATCATGTAAGAATCGAATCACCAGTCTATGTCCGATGCAGGATACAGCGTGCTTGGGGCTGGTGCACGGGGATGACCCAGAGAGATGTTGTGGGGAGGGAGGTGGGAGGGGGGTTCATGTTTGGGATTGCATGTACACTCGTAGTGGTTTCATGTCAATGTATGGCAAAACCAATACAGTATTGTAAAGTAAAATTAAGTAAAAATAAAAATTAAAAATTAAATAAAATAAAATACTATGATTAATTTTTATATAAATGGACATCAGTAACATGTTGAAAATGCTGCAATTACAACTGTATGTCAAGCAAAAGTAAACATAAGAGAGAGTGGGTGGTTTTGTTATTTTCATTGGAAGTTCAGGAAGACTGAAAAACAGGGGGATATTTGTACATAAACCTTAAGTAAAAATAGTTGGCAGACAAAGAGTTGTCTGGGGAAGTGTGTGCCCTGCAGGGAAAAGTGTCAGTGCAAGGGATCTGAGGAAGGTTCTCATTTCAGACATTCCAGGCTCAATATATTTCCAGTGTGGTGAGCAAAGAGCATAGAGAAAGTGATGACAGATAGTGTCAGAGAGCGGACTCCTTACCATAACTGGAACTTCAGGGCACAGAGTCCCTTTGTCAAATTCTGTTCTTTGCTCATCATTAATTTTGATTTCAAGGCATCCTGTGACTAGGCATGGATCCTAGTCACATGGATTCTCCTTATCTTCATGTGTTGGTTAACATTCTGGTTTCTGTCTTTTAAAGGTCACTTTACTGTATGTGGGTTCAAGTAGTCAACACTTAGAACTGTGCATCAGCCACAACACACACAGAACACACAACACAGAGCATATTTTGTCCTGTTAGGGGCACAATACATCCAGGCTATTCTCATCCCTAAAAGAAAGTGAAAGTGTTAGTCACTCAGCTGTGTCCAACTCTTTGTGACCCCATGGGTTGTAGCCCACCAGGCTCCTCTGTCCATGGGATTCTCCAGGAAGAATACTGGTATATTCTGCCACTGCCTTCTCCAGAGGATCTTCCCAACCCAGGGATCAAACCCAGGTCTCCTGCATTGCAAGCAAATTCTTTACTGTCAAGCCACCAAAGAAGCCCCTTCTCATTCCTAACCAAAATTAGGAAGGGAAAAAAAAAAAAAAAAAAGCTCTAGAAATAAAGCTGTCAATTAAATTATCTTTACCCTAAAGAGTAAAGAAATAACATTCATAGTCCAGTTGGTGAGCCTGCCTGGGACATGTGAACTTGGTGCTTCATTAAAGTGTGACCATTTTCTGTCTTGTATTTAAATAAGTATAAAAACCTCAGCTATTTGTAAGGCCTCCTCAGACAACCATTTTGTCTTTTTGCATTTCTTTTTCTTGGGGATGGTTTTGATCACTGCCTCCTGTACAATGTTATGAACCTCAGTCCATAGTTCTTAAGGCACTCTGTCTATCAGATTTAATCCCTTGAATCTTTGTCACATTCACCACTGTAATTGTAAGGGACTTGATTTAGATCTTACCTGAATGGCCTGGTAGGTTTCCCTACTTTCTTCCACTTAAGTCTGAATTTGGCAATAAGGAGTTCATGATCTAAGACACAGTCAGCTCCCATAGTTGTTTTGCTGATTGTATAGAGCGTCTCCATCTTCAGGTGCAAAGAATGTAATCAACCTGATTTCAGTATTGACCATCTGGTGATGTCCATGTGTAGAGTCATATCCTGTGTTGCTGGAAGAGGGTGTTGCTGTGACTAGTGCATTCTCTTGGCAAAACTCTGTTATCCTTTGCTTTGCTTCATTTTGTACTCCAAGGTCAAACTTAACTGTTACTCCAGGTATCTCTTGATTTTCTTCGTTTGCATTCCAGTTCCCTATGATGAGGAGGACATCTTTTCTTGATGTTAGTTATAGAAGGTCTTGAGGGTCTTCATAGAATCATTCAACTTTGGCATTAGTGGTTGGGATATAGACTTGGGTTACTCTGAGACTGAATGGTTTGCCTTGAAAATGAACAGAGATCATTGTGTTGTTTTGAGATTGTACCCAAGTACTGCATGCAGGCCAGGAAGCAACAGGTAGAACTGGACATGGAACAACAGACTGGTTCCAAATAGGAAAAGGAGTACGTCAAGGCTGTATATTGTCACCCTGCTTATCTAACTTCTATGCAGAGTACATCATGAGAAACGCTGGGCTGAAAGAAGCACAAGCTGGAATCAAGACTGCTGGGAAAAATATCAATAACCTCAGATATGCAGATGACACCACCCTTATGGCAGAAAGTGAAGAGGAACTAAAAAGCCTCTTGATGAAAGTGACAGAGGAGAGTGAAAAAGTTGGCTTAAAGCTCAACATTTGGAAAACGAAGATCATGGCATCTGGTCCCATCACTTCATGGGAAATAGATGGGGAAACAGTGGAAACAGTGTCAGACTTTATTTTTTGGGGCTCCAAAATCACAGCAGATGGTGATTGCAGCCATGAAATTAAAAGACGCTTACTCCTTGGAAGAAAAGTTATGACCAACCTAGATAGCATATTCAAAAACAGAGACATTACTTTGCCGACTAAGGTCTGTCTAGTCAAGGCTATGGTATTTCCAGTAGTTATGTATGGATGTGAGAGTTGGACTGTGAAGAAGGCTGAGGTGAGGTGAGGTGAAGTCGCTCAGTCGTGTCCGACTCTTTGCGACCCCGTGGACTGTAACCTACTAGGCTTCTCCATTCATGGGATTCTCCAGGCAAGGATACTGGAGTGGATTGCCATTTCCTTCTCCAGGGAATCTTCCCGACCCAGGGATTGAACCTGGTCTCCCACGTTGGAGGCAGACGCTTTAACCTCTGAGCCACCAGGGAAGCCCTGAGCACTGAAGAATTGATGCTTTTGACCTGTGGTGTTGGAGAAGACTCTTGAGAGTCCCTTGGACTGCAAGGAGATCCAACCAGTCCATTCTGAAGGAGATCAGCCCTGGGATTTCTTTGGAAGGAATGATGCTAAAGCTGAAACTCCAGTACTTTGGCCACCTCGTGAGAAGAGTTGACTCATTGGAAAAGACGTTGATGCTGGGAGGGATTGGGGGCAGGAGAAGAAGGGGACGACAGAGGATGAGATGGCTGGATGGCATCACTGACTCGATGAACGCAAGTCTGAGTGAACTCTGGGAGTTGGTGATGGACAGGTAGGCTTGGCGTGCTGTGATTCAGTGGGTCGCAAAGAATTGGACACGACTGAGCAACTGAACTGAACTAAACTGCATTTCAGGCTCTATGTTGACTATAAGGGCTACTCCATTTCTTTTAAGGGATTCTTGCCCACTGTCAGTTCAGTTGCTCAGTTGTGTCTGATTCTTTGCGACTGCATGGCCTGTAGCATGCCAAGCTTCCCTGTCCATCACCAACTCCCAGAGCTTACTCAAACTCAAGTCCATTGAGTTGGTGATGCCATCCAACCATCTCATCCTCTGTCGTCCCCTTCTCCTCTTGCCTTCAATCTTTCCCAGCATCAGGGTCTTTTCCAATAAGTCAGTTCTTCTCATAAGGTGGCCAAAGTATTGGAGTTTCAGCTTCAGCATCAGTCCTTCCAATGAATATTCAGGATTGATTTCCTTTAGGATGGACTGGTTGGATCTCATTGCAGTCCAAGGACTCTCAAGAGTCTAACATCACAGTTCAAAAATATCACTTCTTCAGAGCTCAGCTTTCTGTGTAGTCCAACTCACATCCATACATGACTACTGGAAAAACCATAGATTTGACTAGATGGACCTTTATTGGCAAAGTAATGTCTCTGCTTTTTAATATTCTGCCTAGGATTGTCATAACTTTTCTTCCAAGGAGCAAGTGTCTTTAAATTTCATGGATGCAGTCACCATTTGCAGTGATTTTGGAGCCCCCCAAAATAAAGTTTCTCTTTCCATTGTTTCCCCATCTATTTTCCACAGTAGTAGATATAATGGTCATATTAATTAAATTCACCCATTCCCATTCATTTTAGTTTCCTAAAATGTTGATGTTCACTCTTGCCATCTCCTGTTTAATCACTTCCAATTTACCTTGATTCATGGACCTAACATTACTGGTTCCTATGCAATATTGCAATAGGAATAAGCGTGGGTGGCTGTGATGGCGCACAAGTTCGGCCAAGAGGAACTACCCCACGTCAGAGGTCAGGAGCAGAAGCCAGGAGGACCCCATGCCCAAGGGGCGGTGGCCAAGAGGAGCCACCCCACGTCCAAGGAGTGGTGGCTGTGTGGGCGCAGGAGGGCCTAGAGAAGCTACTTCATGTTCAAGGTCAGGAGGGGTGGTGGTGAGGAGATATCTCTCGCCCAAGGTAAGGAGCAGCGGCTGCACTTTGCTGGAGAAACCGTGAAGAGATAATCCAAGTCCAAGGTAAGAGAAACCCAAGTAAGATGATAGGTGTTGCAAGAGGACATCAGGGGGCAGACACACTGAAACTATAATCACAGAAAAATAGTCAATCTAATCACACTAGGACCACAGCCTTGTCTAACTCAATGAAACTAAGCCATGCCCTGTGGGGCCACCCAAGATGGGCAGGTCATGGTGGAGAGGTCTGACATAATCTGGTTCACTGGAGAAGGGAATGGCAAACCACTTCAGTATTCTTTCCTTGAGAACCCCATGAACAGAATGAAAAGGCAAAATGATAGAATACTGAAAGAGGAACTTCCCACGTCAGTAGGTGCCCAATATGCTACTGGAGATCAGTGGAGAAATAACTCTAGAAAGAATGAAGGGATGGAGCCAAAGCAAAAACAATACCCAGCTGTGGATGTGACTGGTGATAGAAGCAAGGTCCAAAGCTGTAAAGAGCAATATTGCATAGGAACCTGGAATGTTAGGTCCATGAATCAAGGCAAATTGGAAGTGGTCAAACAGGAGATAGCAAGAGTGAACGTTGACATTTTAGGAATCAGCTAACTAAAATGGACTGGAATGGGTGAATTTAACTCAGATGACCATTATATCTACTACTGTGGGCAGGAATCCCTTAGAAGAAATGGAGTAGCCATCATGGTCAACAAAAGAGTCTGAAATGCAGTTCTTGGATGCAATCTCAAAAATGACAGAATGGTCTCTGTTTGTTTCCAACACAAACCATTCAGTATCATGGTAATCCAAGTCTATGCCCCAACCAGTAATGTTGAAGAAGCTGAAGTTGAACGGTTCTCTGAAGACCTACAAGACTTTTTAGAACTAACACCCCAAAAACATGTCCTTTTCATTATAGGGGACTGAAATGCAAAAGTAGGAAGTCAAGAAACACCTGGAGTAACAAGGAAATTTGGCCTTGGAGTATGGAACGAAGCAGGGCAAAGGCTAATAGAATTTTGCCAACAGAATGCACTGGTCATAGCAAACACCCTCTTCAAATAACACATGATAAGACTCTACACATGGACATCACCAGATGGTCAATACCGAAATCAGATTGATTATGTTCTTTGCAGCCAAAAATGGAGAAACTCTATACAGTTGGGAAAAAAAGACAGGGAGCTGACTGTGGCTCAGATCGTGAGCTCCTTATTGCCAAATTCAGACTTGAATTGAAGAAAGTAGGGAAAACCACTAGATCATTCAGGTATGACCTAAATCAAATTTCTTATGATTACACAGTGGAAGTGAGAAATAGATTTAAGGGACTAGATCTGATAGATAGAGTGCCTGATGAACTATGGACGGAGGTTCGTGACATTGAACAGGAGACAGGGATCAAGACCATCCCCATGGAAAAGAAATGCAAAAAAGCAAAATGGCTGTCTGGGGAGGCCTTACAAACAGCTGTGAAAAGAAGAGAAGCAAAAAGCAAAGGAGAAAAGGAAAGATACACCCGTTTGACTGCAGAGTTCCAAAGAATAGCAAGGAGAGATAAGAAAGCCTTCCTCAGTGATCAATGCAAAGAAATAGAGGCAAACAACAGAATGGGAAAGACTAGAGATCCCTTCAAGAAAATTAGAGCTATCAAGGGAATATTTCATGAAAAGACGGGCTTGATAAAGGACAGAAATGGTAAGGAACTAACAGAAGAAGAAAATATTAAGAAGAGGTGGCAAGAATACACAGAAGAACAGTACAAAAAAGAGCTTCATGACACAGATAATCACGATGGTGTGATCACTCACCTAGAGGCAGACATCCTGGAATGTGAAGTCAAGTGGGCCAAAGAAAGCACCACTACAAACAAAGCTAGTGGAGGTGATGGAATTCCAGTCGAGCTATTTCAAATTCTGAAAGATGATGCTGTGAAAGTGCTGCACTCAATATGCCAGCAAATGTGGAAAACTCAGCAGTGGCCACAGGACTGGAAAAGGTCAGTTTTCATTCCAGTCCCAAAGAAAGGCAATGCCAAAGAATGCTCAAACTACTGCACAATTGCACTCATCTCACATGCTAGTAAAATCATGCTCAAAATTCTCCAGGCCATGCTTCAGGAATACGTGAATATTGAACTTCCAGATGTTCAAGCTGGTTTTAGACAAGGCAAAGGAACCAGAGATCAAATTGCCAACACTCACTGGATCATGGAAAAAGCAAGAGAGTTCCAGAAAAACATCTATTTCTGCTTTATTGACTACACTAAAGCCTTTGACTGTGTGGATCACAATAAACTGTGGAAAATTCTGAAAGAGATTGAAATAGACCACCTAACCTGCCTCTTGAGAAACCTATATGCAGGTCAGGAAGCAACAGGTAGAACTGGACATGGAACAACAGACTGGTTCCAAATAGGAAAAGGAGTACGTCAAGGCTGTATATTGTCACCCTGCTTATCTAACGTCTATGCAGAGTACATCATGAGAAATGCTGGGCTGGAAGAAGCACAAGCTGGAATCAAGATTGCTGGGAAAAATATCAATAACCTCAAATATGCAGATGACATCACCTTCATTGCAGAAAGTGAAGAGGGACTAAAAAGCCTCCTGATGAAAGTGAAAGAGGAGAGTGAAAACGTGGGTTTAAAGCTCAACATTCACAAAACGAAGATCATGGCATCTGGTCCCATCACTTCATGGGAAATAGATGGGGAAACAGTGGAAACAGTGTCAGACTTTATTTTGGAGGGCTCCAAAATCACAGGAGATGATGATTGCAGCCATGAAATTAAAAGATGCTTACTCCTTGGGAGAAAAGTTATGACCAACCTGGATAGCATATTCAAAAGCAGAGACATTACTTTGCCAACAAATGTCCGTCTAGTTAAGGCTATGGTTTTCCCTGTGGTCATGTATGGATGTGAGAGTTGAACTGTGAAGAAGGGTGAGTGCAGAAGAATTGATGCTTTTGAACTGTGGTGTTGGAGAAGACTCTCAAGAGTCCCTTGGACTGCAAGGAAATCCAGTCAGTCAATTCTAAAGGACATCAGCCCTGGGTGTTCTTGGAAGGATTGATGCTAAAGCTGAAACTTCAGTACTTTGGCCACCTCATGCGAAGAGTTGACTCATTGGAAAAGACTCTGATGCTGGGAGGGATTGGGGGCAGGAGGAGAAGGGGACAACAGAGGATGAGATGGCTGGATGGCATCACTGACTCGATGGATGTGAGCTTACGTGAACTCCGGGATTTGGTGATGGACAGGGAGGCCTGGAGTGCTGCGATTCATGGGGTCACAAAGAGTCGGACACGACTGAGCGACTGAACTGAACTAATGCAACATTGTTCTTTACAGCATCAGACTTTACTTTCAGCACCAAACACATATGCCACTGGGTGCTGTTTCCTCTTTGGCTCGGCTTCATTCCTTCTGGAGCTATTTCTCCCTTCTTCTCCAGTAGCATATTGGGCACCTACCAACCTGGGGAGTTTATCTTTCAGTGTCATATCTTCTTGCCTTTTCATAGAGAAGCAAAAGGCACATAAAAATGGAAAGATACACCCAATTGAATTCAAGTGTAACAAGGAGATATAAGAAAGTCTTCCTTTTTTTTTAAAATATTTTTATTTTTTTTATTTTTTTAATTTTAAAATCTTTAATTCTTACATGTGTTCCCAAACATGAACCCCCCTCCCACCTCCCTCCCCATAACATCTTCCTAAATGAACAATCCAAAGAAACAGAGGAAAACAACAGAATGGGAAAGACTAGAGATCTCTTCAAAAAATATTAGGGATTACAAGGGAACATCTCATGCAAAGATGGGTACAAAAAAGGAAAGAAATGTTATGGACCTAACAAAAGCAGAAGATATTAAGAAGAAGTGGCAAGAATACACAAAATGACTATACAAGAAAAAGATCTTAATGATCTGGATTACCACAGTGGTATTACCACTAACCTAGAGCCAGACATCTTGGAGTGTGAAGTCAAGTGAACCTTAGGAAGCATCACTGTGAACAAAGAGAGTGGGGTGATGGGATTCCAGCTGAGCTATTTCAAATCCTAAAAGATAATGCTGCAACAGTGCTGCACTCAATATGCCAGCAAAATTTGAAAGCTCAGCAGTGGCCACAGACTGGAAAAGGTCAGTTTTCATTTCAATACCAAAGAAAGGCAATGCCAAAGAATGTTCAAACTGCCACACATTTGTACTCATTTCACATGCCAGCACAATAATGATCAAAATCCTCCACTGTAGGCTTTAACAGTGCATGAACTGAAAAATTCCAGACGCACAAGCTGGATTTTGAAAAAGTAGAGAAAATAGACGTCAAATTGCCAACATCCATTGGATCATAGAGAAAGCAAGAGAGTTCCAGAAAAACATCTACTTTTGCTCTATTGACTGCACTAAAGCCTTTGAGTGCGTGAATGACAACAAACTGTGGAAAATGCTTTTTTTTTTTTCATTTTTTTCTTTTATTAAATTTGTATTTTTACTTTATTTTACTTTACAATACTGTATTGGTTTTGCCATACATTGACATGAATCCACCACGGGTGTACATGCGTCCCCAAACATGAATCCCCCTCCCACCTCCCTCCCCATAACATCTCTCTGGGTCATCCCCATGCACCAGCCCCAAGCACGCTGTATGCTGCATCAGACATACTGGCGATTTGATTCTTACATGATAGTATACATGTTTCAATGTCATTCTCCCAAATCATCCCACCCTCTTCCTCTCCCTCTGAGTCCAAAAGTCCACTATACACATCTGTGTCTTTTTTGCTGTCTTGCATATAGGGTCATAATTGCCATCTTTCTAAATTCCATATATATGTGTTAGTATACTGTATTGGTGTTTTTCTTTCTGGCTTTCTTCACTCTGTATAATCGGCTCCAGTTTCATCCATCTCATCAGAACTGATTCAAATGTATTCTTTTTAATGGCTGAGTAATACTCCATTGTGTATATCTACCACAGCTTTCTTATCCATTCGTCTGCTGATGGACATCTAGGTTGTTTCCATGTCCTGGCTATTATAAACAGTGCTGCGATGAACATTGGGGTACATGTGTCTCTTTCAATTCTGGTTTCCTCGGTGTGTATGCCCAGCAGTGGGATTGCTGGGTCATAAGGCAGTTCTATTTGCAATTTTTTAAGGAATCTCCACACTGTTCTCCATAGTGGCTGTACTAGTTTGCATTCCCACCAACAGCATAGGAGGGTTCCCTTTTCTCCACACCCTCTCCAGCATTTATTGCTTGCAGATTTTTGGATTGCAGCCATTCTGACTGGTGTGAAGTGGTACCTCATTGTGGTCTTGATTTGCATTTCTCTAATAATGAGTCATGTTGAGCATCTTTTCATGTGTTTGTTAGCCATCTGTATGTCTTCTTTGGAGAAATGTCTATTTAGTTCTTTGGCCCATTTTTTGATTGGGTCATTTATTTCTCTGGAATTGAGCTGCAAAAGTTGCTTGTATATTTTTGAGATTAGCTGTTTGTCAGTTGCTTCATTTGCTATTATTTTCTCCCATTCCGAAGGCTGTCTTTTCACCTTGCTTATAGTTTCCTTTGTTGTGCAGAAGCTTTTAATTTTAATTGGATCCCCTTTGTTTATTTTTGCTTTTATTTCCAGAATTCTGGGAGGTGGATCATAGAGGATCCTGCTGTGATTTATGTGGGAGAGTGTTTTGCCTATGTTCTCCTCTAGGAGTTTTATAATTTCTGGTCTTACATTTAGATTTTTAATCCATTTTGAGTTTATTTTTGTGTGTGGTGTTAGAAAGTGATCTAGTTTCATTCTTTTACAAGTGGTTGACCAGTTTTCCCAGCACTACTTGTTAAAGAGATTGTCTTTAGTCCATTGTATATTCTTGCCTCCTTTGTCAAAGATAAGGTGTCCATATGTGTGTGGATTTATCTCTGGGCTTTCTATTTTGTTCCATTGATCTATATTTCTGAGTCCCAGAAGAAGAAGACAAAAAGAAAGACCATGAGAAAATCCTTGAGGAGATAATAGTTGAAAACTTCCCTAAAATGGGGAAGGAAATAATCACCCAAGTCCAAGAAACCCAGAGAGTTCCAAATAGGATAAACCCAAGGCGAAACACCCCAAGACACATATTAATCAAATTAACAAAGATCAAACACAAAGAACAAATATTAAAAGCAGCAAGGGAAAAACAACAAATAACACACAAGGGGATTCCCATAAGGATAACTGCAGATCTTTCAATAGAAAGTCTTCAGGCCAGGAGGGAATGGCAAGACATACTTAAAATGATGAAAGAAAATAACCTACAGCCCAGATTACTGTACCCAGCAAGGATCTCATTCAAATATGAAGGAGAAATCAAAAGCTTTCCAGACAAGCAAAAGCTGAGAGAATTCAGCACCACCAAACCAGCTCTCAAACAAATGCTAAAGGATATTCTCTAGAGAGGAAACAGAAAAAGGGTGTATAAACCCGAACCCCAAACAATAAAGTAAATGGTAACGGGATCATACTTATCAATAATTACCTTTAACGTAAATGGGTTGAATGCCCCAACCAAAAGGCAAAGACTGGCCGAATGGATACAAAAACAAGACCCCTCTATATGCTGCTTACAAGAGACCCACCTCAAAACAAGAGACACATACAGACTGAAAGTGAAGGGCTGGAAAAAGATATACCACGCAAATAGAGACCAAAAGAAAGCAGGAGTGGCAATACTCATATCCGATAAAATAGACTTTAAAACAAAGGCTCTGAAAAGAGACAAAGAAGGCCACTACATAATGATCAAAGGATCAATCCAAGAAGAAGATATAACAATTATAAATATATATGCACCCAACATAGGAGCACCGCAATATGTAAGACAAATGCTAACAAGTGTGAAAGGGGAAATTAACAATAACACAATAATAGCGGGAGACTTTAATACCCAACTCACACCTATGGACAGATCAACTAAACAGAAAATTAACAAAGAAACGCAAACTTTAAATGATACAATAGACCAGTTAGACCTAATTGATATCTATAGGACATTTCACCCCAAAACAATGAATTTCACCTTTTTCTCAAGTGCTCATGGAACCTTCTCCAGGACAGATCACATCCTGGGCCATAAATCTAACCTTGATAAATTTTAAAAAATTGAAATCATTCCAAGCATCTTTTCTGACCATAATGCATTAAGATTAGATCTCAATTACAGGAGAAAAACTATTAAAAATTCCAACATATGGAGGCTGAACAACACATTTCTGAAAATTCTTAAAAATATGGGAATACCAGACCTCTTTACTAGCCTTCTGAGAAACCTGTAGGCATGTCAAGAAGCAACAGAACTGGACATGGAACAATGAATTGGTTCCAAATTGGGGAAGGAGTACATAAAGGCTGTATATTGTCACCCTGCTTATTTAACTTATATGCAATAGAGAAGCCATAATTGTAAGCAGCACAGAAATTTTTTAGCCAAAAAGAACAACACAGGGAGCTCAACTTGATGCTGTCTGACAACCTAGAGGAGTAGTATGTTGTGGGAGGGAGGTTCAAGATGGATACTCCAGTATTCTTGTCTGGAAAATCCCATGGACAGAGAAGCCTGGCAGGCTACAGTCCATGGGATTGCAAAAGAGGCAAACACGATTTAGCGACTAAACAACAACAGCAACAACACGTGGTAGATATTGGGGACACAGGCTGAATAATTGTATGACACCAAAAGACCAGTTATAAAACTCAGTGGCATGAATAAAATCGATATTATCAGGAAGAACAGTTAAACTGGTGAAACATAAAAATTACAGAGCCAAAATAAAAACATTGGTTTCAGACTTTACTCTGCAGTTGAATTCTATAAGTTACTTTAGCTGCCAAAGGCAGTTATTCCTCATGAGTAGAGAATTTTTTTAAATACTTGGAATGTTGCTTAAGACAAAGGCCTTAAGAAATCCAGTTTTTCCTACCAAATAAATGGAAGTTTCCGAATATTTCTCACCCATGTTTGGGAAAAATTTAGGGAAAGTAGAAAAATAGAAAAAAAAAAAAAAAAAAAAGGAAAATTGTCCATGCATCAGCTATTAAGAAAGCTTAATCGAGTTACTTAAATTATATGCTGGATTTTTTATTTTATTTTATTTTTATTTTTATTATTTTTTACTTTACAATATTGTATTGGTTTTGCCATACATCAACATGAATCCACCACGGTGTACACGTGTTCCTAATCCTGAACCCCCCTCAACCTCCCTCCCCACACCATCCCTCTAGGTCATCCTAGTGCACCAGCCCCAAGCATCCTGTATCCTGCATCAAACCTAGACTGGCGATTCGTTTCTTATATGATATTATACATGTTTCAATGCCATTCTCCCAAATCATCCCACCCTCTCCCTCTCCCACAGTCCAAAAGACTGTTCTACACACCTGTGTCTCTTTTGCTGTCTCGCATACAGGGTTATCATTACCATCTTTCTAAATTCCATATATATATGCTGAATTTAAATCAAAGAGTGCAAAAACCAGGAAATACATAAAAGGAACAGTGCTCTTTCCACAATCTGATCAAGAAGCACAATTTCTGACTCTAATGCTTTGAGCACAGCGATTACCAGGACTTCCTCAGCCCCAGGACAAATGGCCCTTTCATAGCTGCCACTCCAAAGAATCTTCTCAGAGCCCTCTTTACGTCTTTATTCCTCAGACTGTAGATGAAAGGGTTCAGCATGGGTGTGACCACAATGTATATCACCGAGGCTATTGCACTTGAATGTGAGCTGTGGGTAGCAGTAGAGCTAAGATATAATCCTAAACCCGTACAATAAAATAAGGAAGCAACAGAGAGGTGAGATGCACAGGTGGAAAATGCTTTATACTTCCCCTCAGCTGATGAGATTCTACATATGGAGGAAACTATCCTAGAGTATGAGTAACATATACCAGCCAGGGGGACGGCACCAAACAGCCCAACTGCAAAATACATCACAGCGTTATTAAGAACAGCGTCAGAACAAGCAAGTCGGAGTACTTCTTTCAAGTCACAGAAAAAGTGGGGGATTTCCAAGACTGTACAGAAATATAGTCTCAGTACCAGTAAGCTTTGTACTAAGGAATTCAGGGCACTCATCATCCAGGATAGGAGCACTATCTGTCCACAGAGAACAGGGCTCATGATGACTGTGTAGTGCAGGGGGTCACAGATGGCTATGAAGCGGTCATAGGACATGACAGTTAGAATTAAGTTCTCCAGCTCTACAAACAGTATGTAAAAATGCATCTGGGTGATGCAGCCTTCATAGGAAATGTCTTTGCTCTGTGTCTGTATGTTCATCAGCATCTTTGGGATGGTGGTGGAGATGAAACAGATGTCTACAAAGGACAGGTTGGAGAGGAAGAAGTACATGGGGGTGTGGAGGTGGGAGTCTGAGATGGTGGCAAAAATGATGAGCAGATTCCCAAACACAGTGATCAGGAACATGAAGAGGAAAAGTCCAAATATGAGAGGCTGCAGTTCTAGTTCCTCTGATAATCCTAGAAGAATAAATTGTGCCATTCCTGTATCATTTCCTTGTACCACGTGGTGGTGATCACTACTAGGGAAGAAAAATATAGCATGATTAATTTCTACATGTGTGCACATTAACATAATAAGATGCTATGAATTACAATATTAAATCATCTTTAAATAATCCACTGTTATCTGTGATTAGAAATTCCTGTCTAACACTCAAACTTTTCCCCAAGAGGTCATGATTATACAGTTTTAAAGCAAATGTCTTTCATATATTCTAGAAATTCATGTTGAGTATCAACCATCTTCTAGGGGAAATGTGTGAGATGCTCAGAACAAAACTTCCAAAAATGCAATGATGAAGAAAGAATATGAGTTAGCAAATGAAAAATATGTATATGTGTCATCTCATGTGGTGACAGATGATATGGGGAAAAAAGGCAGGTATAAATTACCATGCATGGATATGTTATATTTTAATGAGTTCAGGAAGATATGCAAAAATAAAAAATGAAAAAACAGAGACATTTGAACAGAGACCCAAAGCAAGACAAAGCAGAGACATCAGTTTACCTGGGGGAACAGTGTGCCCTATTGGGAAAAGAGTCTGCAACATACCTGAGGGTAGGGCTTGTTTCAAATATCCAAGACTTTAAAAGCAGCAAAAGTGTCAAGGGGAACAAACAAGAGTGAGTGTGAGTAGAAATAGTATCAGAGAATGCTAAGGTACAAGGTTTTCCTGGCTACAGCTGAACCTTCAAGACACAAGAAGTCCTTCATCCACATGTTGTTACTTTCACATTTTTACATTTGTTTCGATTCCTGTGAATTAAAATGAATGCACTCCTTTATTTGCATCTTCTGGTTGACATTGTGTCTATGTTTTAAGGGTAACATTTTGGAGTGGATAATTTAAGAATCACTTTCCAGAGAACTGCTCCTTCCCCACAACACACACACACACAATACACACTTATACACATCATGTCTTACTGGGCTTGTTACTCTCTGGCTTGTCTCACTTTTGGCTACAATAATTATGAAAGCAGTGATAAAAGAAAGTCATCAACACTATGTTATTTTTCCCTAAGCAAATGTAGAAATAGTACCCAAGTTCTAGATGGTAAGCTTCGCATGGACTGTATTCCATTTAAATGTGACTTCTTTGTCCCCTGTATTGGGCTTCCCCTGTGGTTCAGCAGTAAATAATCCCCCTGAAGCCCAGGAGATGCAAGAGACACAGGTTTAACCCCTGGATTGGGAAGATCCCCTTGAGGAGAGCATGGCAACCGCCTCCAATATTTTTGCCTGGAGAATCCCGTGGACTGAGGAGCCTGGTGGGCTACCGTCCATGGACTTGCAAAGCACTGGACATGACTGAAGCAACTGAGCAAGCATGCACGCATTAAAAAAAAAAAGTAATTCAAAACCTGAGAGAACGAAAAGTCCTGTGGATGAAAATAAGGTCTACCTGTGGGTCACATTCCTTGGTGGCTGCCTTGTCCTAGGATCCAGGCCTTGGAGTATGTATACCTCAGTTATGCAGACACTTCATCCTCTATGACAAGTCTGATGGCATCAGGGATTTACACCAAACATTAATGACCTAATTCAAATAGTGGGGATAGTGGTATCTATCCTCCTAAGTTGGAAGGCAAATTTAGTCAATATATGTAAAAGTTTAGCATAGTTCCTTTCTCATACTAAATTAGCAGATATCACAGAGATGTGAATTTGCTTGTTTTTTCTTTCTACCTTCCAAATGCCTCCCTTGCTTCCCTACCTCTTGGTATTTAAGAATTCCAAAGTAAGACTCCTTTTCATACCCCTCTTTTCATTCTAAGCACAATATTTTCTTGTGAATATCTAACATGAGGAAATGTACTGTGAAATGTTTGTCTCAAAAACACTGTTGCAAGGCAGTTTTTACTTCCATAGGTATGGGTTGTTCTAATAAAAATGGAAGTATTCAAATACTTCCCAAATTTAAAAGTCTTTTTGCAAATGTAGATATTTCATTTCACATGCCTCCAAACCCACTTTTCTTACTCTGCTTAAATGTATAACTCCTCTAATATGCTCTGATTGTACTGGAACCACTTTATGCTCCTCATTGCTTCCTCATTCTCATCCAGTTGGATTTCCATTCCCATCACGTAATTGTCAACACTGATTCTTGTGCTGCTGAGTTCATCAGACACTTCTCCAAAAATTTTAACATATAAGAAAAATGAATTATAAGTTAATTAGTCAACCTAATGAACAACAGTGGCTAATATCTCAGCCCTGGTGTGGGCCAATTAGGCTCTCAAGTGACCTCAGAAAAAAGTTTTCTGCTTGTATTCTCTCTCAAACTTCCTTGAAGTACCTATAGAACTCTCACACTCACCTGGATGGGGACGACAGGAGGAAAGTCCCTGTGTGGATATCCATATTTTTCCGTGGATGGTTGATGATGAAGGCTGAAGCTCTGTTCCCAGGCAGGTCAGAAGGAAAGAGGGAAGCATTGGTCCTTATTCAGATGTAGGACTCCAAAACCAATAACCATGCCCTGTGCAGCTCAAGGTTATACAGATCGAGGAATGCAACCAAGGAGGTTTTACAGCTCTCCATATCTGTTCATTTAGCACTGTTTCCATCGTTACTCCCACATCTGAGCACAACACTTCCCTGTGGGACACTGGTCTAGATAGGAAAATTTTCCTGATAAGTCTCTTTTCCCAGAAGGCTAATTAGAAGTCAGATGAATCTAGTTTTTATTACCTTCTTCCCATGAACTTGCCTGCCTTCCAGAGGTCTAACCTCCTTGCACTTTATCCTTGTGTATGCTAAGTCGCTTCAGTTGTGTCCAATTCTTTGCAACTCTATGGATAGTAACTTGCCAGGGGCCTCTGTCCATGGTATTCTCCATGCAAGAATACTGAAATGGGTTGCTATGCCCTCCTCCAAGGGATCATCCCAACTCACAGATCAAACCCACATCTCATGACTCCTGCATTGGGAAGTGGGTTCTTTTCCACTAGCACAACCAGGAAAACCCATATCAACTATACTTCAATTGAAAAAACTTAAAGAAGCAAAAAATGGTATTGACTTAATGATGTGACATAGATTATTAATAAAATTGGCAAAAGAGTAGACATGCACTTCAGTTCATTCACTCAGTCGTGTCTGACTCTTTGCAACCCCATGGACTGCAGCAATCCAGGCTTCCCTGTCCATCACCAGCTTCCGGAGCTTGCTCAAACTCAAGTCCATCAAGCCAGTGATGCCATCCAACCATCTCATACTCTGTCGTCCCCTTCTCCTCCTGCCTTCAATCTTTCCCAGCATCAGGGTCTTCTCTAAGGAGTCAGTTCTTTGCATCAGGTGGCTGTAGTGTTGGAGCTTCAGCATCAGTCCTTCCAATGAATATCCAAGACTGATTTTCTTTAGGATGGACTGGTTTTATCTCCTTGCAGTCCAAGGGACTCTCAAGAGTCTACACCAACACCACAGTTCAAAAGCATCAATTCTTCAGTGCTCAGCCTTCTTCACAGTCCCACTCTCACATCCATACATGACTACTGTAAAAACCATAGCTTTGATTAGATGGACCTTTGTTGGCAAAGTAATGTCTCTGCTTTTTAATATGTGGTATAGATTGGTCATAGCTTTTCTTCCAAGGAGCAAGCGTCTTTTTATTTCATGGCTGCAGTCACCATCTGCAGTGATTTTGAAGCCCCCCAAAATAAAATCTTTCACTGTTCCAACTGTTTCTCCATTTATTTGCCATGAAGTGACGGGACCGGATGCCATGATCTTAGTTTTTTGAATGTTGAGTTTTAAACCAGTTTTTTCACTCTCCTCTTTCACCTTCATCAAGAAGCTGTTTAGTTCCTCTTCACTTTCTGCCATAAGGGTGGTGTTCTGCATGCATATCTGAGGTTATTGATATTTCTCCCAGCAATCTTGATTCCAGCTTGTGCTTCATCCAGCCTGGCATTTTGCATAATGTACTCTGAATATAAGTTAAATAAGCAGAGTGACAATATACAGCCTTGACGTACTTCTTTCCCAATTTGGAACCACTCTGTTCTTCCATGTCCAGTTCTAACTGTTGCTTCTTGACCTGCATACAGATTTCTCAGGAGACAAGTCAGGTGGTCTGTGGTCTGGTATTCCCATCTCTTGAAGAATTTTACACTTATTGTGATTGACACAGTCAAAGGCTTTGGGGTAATCAATAAAGCAGAAGTAGATGTTTTCTGGAACTCTCTTGCTTTTTCTATGATCCAACAAATGATGGCAATTTGATCTCTTTTTCCTCTGCTTTTTCAAAATCCATCTTGAACTTCTGGAAGTTCACAGTTCATATACTATTGAAGCCTGGCTTTGAGAATTTTTATTATTACTTTGCTGGAGTGTGAGATGAGTGAAAATTCTTTGGCATTGCCCTTTTTTGGGATTGGAAAACTGATCTTTTCCAGTCCTATGGCCACTGATGAGTTTTAACTGAATGTAATACTCAATGTTCCTAGAAACAGTGGCACATAGTAGATGTTCAACTATTTGTTGAATTAATCAAGAATCAGGTACAATAGAGATGTACATTAGGCTTTCCAGCTGGCTCAGTCAGTAAAGAATCCACCTGCAATACA